>NC_136057.1:261812607-262491471 GCF_964261635.1 Lissotriton helveticus
TGGAGAGCTATTTCTGACTCTGGCTTACGTCTGCCCCTAGGGATAGGAACACCTGTTATCTAGGCCATGAGGGCATCAGCTACAAGTGGCATCTCTCAGGCTGCTGTCACTGATGGCTGTCATCACTCAGGATGGAGGCTACAATGGCGGAAGTACTGCTTGCCAGAAACTCATTCACCTACAATCCACCCATTCCCGAAATGCTAGAAATGTGATGTATGTATGTATTTGTATGTATTTAATGCTTATTAAGCGCAGCTGTCACCCCAAGGGTATCCTGGCGCTGATGTATGTGCACAATAGTACAGTATATATCTACAGCCAGTTACTAGGAAGTGAAACAAGGCTGCCGAACCTGCACTTTAAGTTCACTGCCGAAGAAAAGTACTATTACCAAGTTTTTTTTTTCATGTTGCATTTCTATTTTTGCAATATCTTCCTACGTCACATGTCTTGTCTTCATTTTTTTTGACACTTTTACTCACGGAAAAAGCTTGTGTTATGACAAATAATTCATTCAATAATTTTTACCTTCTTGTCCAATACATTGAGGCGGCAGGCCGTGGCTCCAGGCTGACCCCAGGGCTCTGGTCCTATCACCCAGACAGAGCCACCCTGTTGAAGGAACCTCATTGCAAATCATCATGGGTAGGCCGGGGCCTAATGGCTTTTGCTTTTAATTGCAGTCCTGGGCCGGTCGCAAGTATCGCGCCACCTCCCCCCTCCAAGCCTGGCCATGAAACACACGCAGGGGATGGCCTGTCACTCTCCTTCGGCTGCGGGCGTCGGGCGGCAGACACAGGGGCAGGCTCCGCTCCATGCCAGCCTGTCTTTCAGTCTGTTCTGCCTCGCTGCCACGTGCACTTTTTATTGCCGACACCCATTGCGCTTGCGCTGTCTCCAGACTCCATCCTAAGGGTGAATGACTACCACGGCGCTTAGACTGAGAGTAGATGTAACTGCGCGCCACGCATCATGGTGCACCCACCCAACCCTGGTCAGAGGTCACAGGTGGATTTAAAAAAAAAAAAACGGGTGACATCACGGACACGGTCCCGGATGGTCCGTGCAGAACCAGCAGCTCCATTTTATGCAGATTGTGCTTTTTGTTTGCTCGATCACGCTTCAGGGTCCAAATTGGCCACAGCAACAAAACAGGCCCCCATCACCAAACTGGCCCCCACCCCGTCCTGCCTACCGGGGGATTGCCCGGTGCGCGGAATTGCCAGTCCGGCCCCGGCAATTTCAGTGAAGGCCGAAATGTTCACAATGACTTGATCTCTTTTCATTATATGGGACAATGTATGTGGAGCCAGAACTCCATCAACAAATTTGATAGCAGAGCGTTCAGGCAAATAATGACCATTGATGAGCAAAAAGAACACTGTCACAAACCCAATCCACATGAAAAAGAATATAATTGTAAGGACCATGTCCAAGGTGGAACTAGGTAATTCTTTTTAAACCAGGCAAAGAAAAGACAGGTATATGTCAGAGGTGATGACACAGATGAGGACGAAGATGAGTCTGACGAAAAACTTGTATGATCCATATAATAACCACTTGCTCCTAATCAAAACAACAGAGACTGTGCAGCATCAGATGGATTATGTATGGCACTGTCAAGAATATCAAAGATGACCTCAACTGGAGGAGAATCATACTCAATGTCTGTATTACTAGAAGTAAAATGTACAACAGGCAATAAATCAATAGAAGTTTCCAACTCCCCCTCCATTCCGCAGGGAGTAGTTAAAGAAGCTGAAGCCATTGAATTCAGTGAAAGTTCTTGGCTTGGAATATTGGAAGTCATACTATTTAGTATTGGCCATATGTTGTAGCTTGACATTGTCAATTAAAATTAATCTGTTTTTTCCTTGCAGCCAGGTAAAGGAGACAAAATCACTGTATGAGTACCCTTCTAACCAAGAACTGGGTTTGTTGCACTATAAGACGGACCAAATTATTTTTTGTTGTCCAGCTCTTCCCGTACCAGATCACCAAGCCAGCCAGTTACAGGAATTAGTACTGCTGCGTCTGTGGACAAGGGCAAACTATCTTTTGCAAGTCTTTTTGTAGATTCTGTAACATAGCATAATGGTTATCTACATCAAAGGCTGCTGCCACAATGTCTAGACCATCAAGTTCAGGCACAAACATTTTAATGCAAAAGAGCATTTTGTATGGGGTCCACCCCCCCAGAGATCTTCTTGGGAGATTATTCAGTGCTCGTTGAACTCCATACAAATGAGTCAACCAGCTCCTAATACTCTAGCTTTCAAAGATTGCTTTAAGTCACGGTTCATGCACTCCACTATAGAATTGCCCTCAGGCTTGTATGGAGGTGAAAACTGCACCAGCACTCCCAGTGACCTCATTGCATCCTTGTAAGCCTTAGAGGCAAATGCCGGACCTTGGTCAGAATGGAAGGTGCCACAGGCACAAGTCCGGACAAAGACACACAAAATATCTGATTACATTTTGATTGTGAGCACTTCGTTGCGGCCAAACCCAAAGGAATCGAATGCACGGATCCACTGCAACTTAAATATGTTTATATGCAGTGTCAGATGTCAACGGACTATCAAGATAAATACAATGAAATGGTTGATTAGAAATGTATAGCTTTGTATGTGGTGGACGTGCTACCGTAGAGGGTTTAATCTTTTGACAAATGTCACAAAACAATACAAAATTATTTGTTTGCCAAAATAAACCATGCCGCCACTAACATTGCTTTAAAATGGAAATAGTCGCAGAAACTCCGTCATGTGCTGAAGCCATGCCTTTATGTGCAGCTATGATCAAAGGTAGTCTGCGGTCCTCATTGGGAATCAGCTGAACCCTCATGGAAGGAATCATAGCAAATGAGATTTGAACAGGTGACAAATGATAAGAATACTTCAAAGGGAAACCTTGCAGGAACTTCGTCCCACCCTTCGTAGCAGCAATTGCCGCAAACATTCCATTATCAATTTTAGTTATGGACCTATTTACTGCTGCTACTGAACATTTGGCCACTACATCAGCCAAAGTTTACCAACAGCATGTGCTCCCACGAGCTGATGGCCAAGATTATGGATAACAAGTGTGAGTGGCAACGGCCAATCATGCTGTCAATCAGCCCTGCGACTCCAAAGGCTAGAAGCCAGCTGGGCAGTGCGCACACAAGTAATCCGTCAGTCAGTGGTCACACCTGACAGGAGATGGCAGAGAGCACTCCTCTTGCCCTGGGCAACGAGGAGGCTACAATTGTTATCTTGCACCTTCCTGTCTGGGTTCTAATGCTTGGCTCATCAGACAACCGGAAGGAGCCACAGTGCAGACAATGGCAGCAAGCAAGTCACAGACCTAAGGAGAAGACGGCATCATCGATATTCAGATATGCTTGACAGTGGAAATGAGAGAGAGCAATAGAATGTGTCTATTTCATAGTGCAGTGCTTCACTCTTATTAACATAAACCTGCCTCACGTCATATCTAGTGTGGGGACGCACAAATACTATACTTACTTAATGGCACGAACCAGCGAGGGGAATAGGGACAGATATGTTTAAAGAGAGCAGGGGCTAATGAGGGAGAGGAGAACGGCGGGAGGCAGAGCAGGGATGTGTGAGTGGAAAGTTGTCAACTGGTGAAAGGAGAGGACATACTAGAAGGGCAGATGATTGAAAGAGACGAGGGACTAATGAGAGAGGGAGAGGGCAGATGGATAAAAGGAATTCAAAGCCTTATGAGCAAGTGATAGATTTTGGACTGATAAAAAGGACAGCCGGAAGAGACAAGAGAGTGAGAATACAGGTGAAATGAGGAGCAGATACTAATGAGGGAGAGGGGATGGGTGAAGAGGAAAGAAGAGGCAAATCTGTGAGGCTGCGACTGATAGTTAATGAAGAAGCCTAGAGAGGCAAAAGGATGAAAGGAAGAGCCGGGAGTGGTGCCCGGGAGGGGACCCGCTGATTAAAAGAGAGCAATGACGAAATGTGATGCAAGGAGCATGACATTGAGAGCAGGAACTATTGAGGGAGGGGTGACGGGCAGGTGTACATGACAGCAGGGATGAAAAGAGGAGCCTCGACTACTGTGGAGAGACGGGTGAAAAGGTGATCAGAGGACCAGTGAGTGGAGAGGGGACGGACTTCTGAAAGAAGCACAGGAGACAGTGTGGGAGGGGGGGGCAGATGGGTGAAATGGAGAGTGGATACCAATAAGGGTGAGGCAGGACAGACGGACGCGAGTGAAACCAGGGGGTTGGTGGCGTCAGAATGGATAACAAATACCAGCGAGGGTAGAATGGCAGACGGGGGGATGGTTCACCGATGCTAGTGAGCAGGAGAAAGCGGGGTTGAAGAGGAGAGCAGGGACTGGTGAGGGGAGAGTAGATAGGCGGATGAAAGGGGGAGCCAGCAGGGACCACTCACGCTAGAGTAGACTGACTGGCATGAACCCACGAGGGGGTTAGGGGCAGATGTGTTTAAAGAGAGCAGAGGCTAATGAGGGAGAGGCGACAGGCAGGAGGCAGGGCAGGGATGTGTGAGTGGAAAGTGGTCGACTGGTGAAAGGGGAGGACGAACTAGTAGGGCAGATGATTGAAAGAGACAAGGGTCTAAGGAGAGATGGAAGGGGCAGCTGGATAAAAGGAGATCAGAGACTAATGAGCAAGACATAGATTTTGGACTGATAAAAAGGACAGCAGGAAGAGACAAGGGAGTGAGCATATGGGTGAAATGTGGAGAAGATACTAATGAGGGAGAGGAGACAAATCAGTGTTGACCCTGTTCCTTGTGGGAACAGTCCAGTCCGAACTGCCAAGCCAGGTCCTCCCTGAACCGGAAACAAGCATCCTAGGACCGGTTACAGGGCATCACCGTTCATCAGCCAGGCTAGCTTGAATCCAGTGGTGTAGTGAGCAAGAGACCCACGTCTGGGCATACCCTTCCCAATTAGGGCGACATATGCAAAACAAACTATTGATGGACGGAATGCTGGACAAGGCAAACATTCCCCCCAGTCACAAAGATCTGGGTTTAATCCTTCATTCTTTTGTTCACCACACCACCTCAGTTTGGACCCAGGCATATGCAAATCAGTCTTAATCCTGTCCCTTGTGGAAACTGTCCAGCCCAAACTCCCAAGCCAGGTTCACCATGGACGGGAAGCAAACATCCTGGGACCAGTTACAGGACTTTACCCTTCATCAGCCAGGCTTGCTTCAATCCAGTAGTGTAGTGAGCAAGCGACCCATGTCTGTGCATACCCTTCCCACTTAGGGCGATATATGCAAAAGAAACAATCGATGGATGGAATGCTGGTCAAGGCAAACATTCTCCCCCAGTCACAAGGATCTGGGTTTAATCCATAATTCTTTTGTTCACCACACCACCTCTGTTTGGACCCAGCCATATGCAAATCAGTATTGATCCTGTTCCTTGTGGGAACAGTCCAGCCTGAACTGCCAAGCCAGGTACTCCCTGGACCAGAAACAAGCATTCTGGGACCGGTTTCAGGGCATCACCCTTCATCCGCCAGGCTAGCTTGAAACCAGTGGTTTAGTGAGCACGGTACCTATGTCTGGAAATACCATTCCCACTTAGGCAACATATGAAAAAGAAACAACTTGAGGACGGAATGCTGTGCAATTCAAACATTCACCCCCAGTCACAAGTATCTGGGTTTACTCCATCATTCTTTTTCTCACCACACCACCCCAGTTTGGACACAGCGTATGCAAATCAGTCTTAAACCTGTCCCTTGTGGGAACAGTCGAGCCCGAACTGCCAAGGCAGACAAGACAGGGTCAAGACTGATTTGCATATGTCTGAGTTCAAACTGGAATGGCATGGTGAGCAAAAAAGGATGGATTTAGGCCCAGATCTCTGTACTGGGGTGAATGTATGACACTGTTCTGCATTCTGTCCATCAATTGTTTTTGTTATTATTTTCAGTTCATAGGTAAAACGAAATAACTGATAACTCTCCAGGCCTCTTTAGATATGTTTTAGAAATCCCAATGAGAAGCTACCTCACCTAACATTTCCACTTGCCACAGGTTGTGGTTATTTTGGAGTGCAGTATTACCCATCACAATTTGTCTTCAGAAGGATGGGAGAATCGATTCCTTTGAATTCCCAATGTGAAAATAGAGCACCCAGCATTTCCCTGCGCCCCAGGTTGCTGTGATTACAATGTGTCCCCTTGGGTTATGGTAGAATAGGTTCCTTTGAAATCCCAATGTGAAAATACTGCATGCAACATTTCCAAATGCTGTATATTTCACATTATGTGTCCTCCCTTTGATTGACGGGAGAATCGGTGTTTGTGCACTGATTTCACATGCTTCCTTCATCCTGGCCACATTACAAGTTTATAAAGAACTTAGTTATATGGGCCTATCTTAGAATTATTACAGGTATTCCGTTTCTTTTTGTGGGATCTCTTTTGTAAATCAAGGGGAAACACCAGCTGGTACCAGTATTAACATGAGACGATTTTATGTAGCCATCCACACGATGCCATCAGTGTCCTCAGACCTCAGATGCCTGGTTATCTAGGTCTGTTGTATGGCGCATAAATCTGCAGTCAAGGACCTGGTGCAGCAGGTCAGGTGGTGACATGCAACGAGGAGGCGTGAGGGGAGCTCGGGTGGCTTATTGACCTGGATGAAATGCCATGTAGCATGGTGCCTTTACCGACATACATATAACTAATTAAAACTCTTTCCTATTAATGTTCTTAGGCACGGCGCAACAAGTTTTTTTAAGGAGGAGCATGAATAAGCTTGGAGAAGAGACATACGATGTGTAGCACGTATGGAGTAAAGGCCTGGGGGGCTGTCAGAATGTATGTATGTTCAGAAGTTTTAGAGATATCTCAAACAGCTATTGTCCACTCTTCCTAACAGCACACCTGCCAGACCAGTTGAGCCAGTCAGACCCCACAGTAAACCGAGATCTGAGTTTGAGAAATGATGACTTCGGCAGGACAGTTTAACATGCATCCAGATCAGATTACCGTAAAAACACCAATGAAGCCCAGGGAGGCTGTCCACACAGGCCGACTAGAGTATGCAATACCGTACTCCTGTGTACTCCTTTACACTAGTGTGCACGCCTTCATGAGTTTTGTCCTTAAATATACAAGCAAGTGCAAGGCAATAGGTCTCGCATTTATGCGAGACCTGTTGCATTGTGAATGTTTGGCATCACGATTCACGGACAACGGGAGGAAGGGTGGGTGGAGAAGGCACAGGCAACGGGAGGGGAAGGAAAGGGGTGTTTTGGAGACAGACAACAGGAGGGAGGGTGGAGGAAGGTAAACATAGGGACGGGACGGACAACGGGTGGCGGGGGAGATGGCACAGACAAAAGGTGGGAGGGCGGGCAGGGGGAAGAAAGCACCAAAGTACGTTGTGCCTGCAGTAAGAGAAACTGCATAACGAAAGTAGTGCTCACCATAAAGTTAAAGGGGCCAGTCGCCATGGGAGGTGATAAATGGAGACAAGGCGATTCTAAGGAGGGACTAACAAGCCTGTTTACAAATCAGAAGCCAGCATTTACTAAGGACACTGACACAGGCCAATGGCAAATATAGCTTGAGTGTGGGTGGAGCTTCCATTACATACTCCACTACAAAAAGTCTCCCCTAGAGCAGCGCATGCGGGCTGACTCTAGGCTTGACCTAATAAAATCTGTCAATACCACCCAAATCAATCCTTGGTTTGCCTAGTTTGACTCAAAGATCTGAGTTAGTTATCTGACAGCACTAAATCAAACTCTCTGTCCATTACTTTGGACGCAGTTTTCTTTTCCAGTCTGGATCTGTGGTGGTGCTGACTTGTGGCTGTAATTTAGAGGTAGAGTTTTCATCCTGGTTCTGATTGGAAAAAGCTCTCAGAGCCCTTCAAGGACCCGCATATAACTATGAACTATATGACTTTGAAGTCACAATGATTTAAAGGAAATGTTATAACTCTGCCTGGGTTTTAGTTATAGTCCCTTCTTTTTAGGCTTGTCTTTAATTTCCCACTAGCACCATTCATGTGGAATTTGTTGGCTGTATGTAAAGCACAAAGGAGCTCTCAGGAAAGTGAATGCAATGTAGGTTTCTTCCTGTTCTCACTGTTTCATTAGCATTGTGTCTTTCTGATTGGTTGCGTTGGGAGGTGTGTTCAGCTACATCCCAGGAAAAGTCAATGTATAGTGCTGTTGCATTGTCCAATTACTTCAACATATGAAAATAGAACTTAAAAAGGCAATTTAACCCTGAAAAAACATTCACCTACTCTTTCCTCTTTTGAAAATGTTTCTTAAAAGAACTGCAATCCTTTACACGCATTCACAGAGCATTTATTATGACTTAAAGCCATGTATTTCTCGGTCTCCTCATAGTACCCTGGCTTATAAAAATACTCTTACAGCTAGAAATAGTCCAGCACCTTGAATGATATGTCATCTCTATTCCTATTTTCTTTCCTTTTTATCAGTGTCAATTCTCGTTTGTTTGGAACCCACTTGCTCTATTTTTTCCACATATGTGCAATGATTTTAAAAAAAAAAACTAGGGATTCATTTTATACTTATGCCTCCTTGTGCAGATGCCCTTACTTGTGTATAATGTTTTACCCGAGGTCTCATTGTAAACCACATCTTGAGCAGGTTTACTGAAAAGGGTGTGCAATTTAGTGCAGAAGCCAAAGTGGCTGCTCTGTGTTGCACTAGTCAGAGAGCGTGTCACTGAGCCACATTTAGGGCCATATTATCAAGAATGGCGATAACATTATCGCCGCTTTAGCGGCAGAATACTGCCGCTAAAGCGGCGATAATGGGCTTGATAATATGCCTTTGTGCTCCAGAGTGCCGCACTCTTGTAGTATGAGAAAAGTTAGAATACAAACGTTTCTCCTATTTAGCACCTGCCTCAATGATGTGCTATTTTTTGCGTCCAATCTTGTCTAACAGGGTTGATACATTGGACTTTGTGTCAAAAACCATGGCCGGTAGCATGTGATAGCGTGTGTTTACGTACTACTTGCAGGTTTTTAAATAACATAAATAAAAGGCATTGTCATTACCAATGCCAATAGCTCAAACTATCACAAGTGCAAGACCTATTGCATAGAAAATGCTTTTTTGACTGATGCTGGTGATATCTGTCTCAGACTGTGCCCTGGGCTCTGCTAAACAGGCCCAAGGCCAGTGCTCTGATAAAAAACGTATATGGTAATTATGCATAGTTGCAATTGCTAATGACAGACTCTGTAAGTGCCTAGTATTTGATAGGGGAAGGGGTGCGCAAACTACCTATAATATCCTAGTATATAAAATGGCAAGGGTATTTACAGGCCCAGTAGGTTTCCCGCAATGGAGTGCGCCCTGCTGTGTGCTGTAGTGTAGTTCCTATGTCCCTAATAGGCTCTGCGCAGTGGAATAATATACACTATAGATTTGACATTGGACTGAGGTCAGTATGTCTATATTGAGTACATAAAACTTAATTGTGTGTGCTAGCTAACTCAGAGGTCACTAGAAACGTTCTTGAATGAACAAGAAGGGATTAGTCTCTGAAAACAGCATAAACATGACAACTTTGTTTCCCTTAGAGTCTGAACAATATCTTCAGAGTCGTGGAAAGAATTGATGACTATTTCACTCAGTCAATCGTGCACACTTCGTTTCTACAGAGTTGCATAGAAATAGAGAGACAGGAGTTTCAATAAAAAGGTTAATTGAACAGTCTTATATTTCATGCAAGAGATATGAACTGCTACAAAGTGCGAAGTATAATGCGTACAGCGTAAACAGTAATATACAATAATACTGTAATAGCATTTTCTGTTGCTATGACATATATAAAAATATATACATATATAACACAGGCTAAAATACTCAACTGGTGCTTCTAAAATAAACCTACCCCAGTGTACCTAACCTAGGTCTAGTACGAGGGAAGAAGTAGGTGCTGGTTAAGCATAGGTTTAGATTTGCCAAGAATTGCCAAAGGTTTCTCTAGGTTCTAATCAGCTCCATACCTTAGAATGAGAGGGGTTGGTATCTTTTTCCCGGGACTCGATTTCCCAACACAGCGCAAGGGGAGTCAGAAACACTGGAGTTGGATTCTCGGCAGGAGGTTGACAGCTTCTAGTCAGTGCGTCAGCTGGAGAGTTGGCCTTCTTTGGTACTTGTTGTGGCGAGCTGCGTTGTGCAAGTAGGTAGTCGAACTGCACCGAACCACACCGTGCTTTGCCATAGCAAGTGAAGGCATATTTATACCTTGAAGGTCTTTCAGAATGCCAGTATTGCCGTAAAAGTCGGGCATATGAACGTCATGTATAAACGGAGTGGTGTGGGTCACTGGTTAGAGGCGGCAGACCAGGGAGCAGAGGACGGCCCGGTACCAGGGTTCAATTCCCGACGCGGCAGGGTCTTGGACCAGGGTCAACGGACTCGATAATTCTCACCTCGGTGCCTACTCTAACTAGGGATCACACTCGGCAACTCTGGGCATTAGCTTGCCTCATCTCCACAACGGCCCCCCACATACGCTGGGGATGCCTGGTTTCACCTTGGAGATACCCAGTAGTGACCATCTCACAGGGAAAGCCAGGACTGGTTCCCCAGCGGTCCACAGCGCAGAGATATTTCTTCGGGAGTCAATTCTAGCGCTTTAGAAACCCACAATCAATCAACCCCTAAGGAATAGATGTTCATGCATAATAAATGAGTTCTTGGACAAATCAAAATCCAGGGAAGGGGAAGTCCATAAAGCTTTAAATCCTGGTTTTCCAAGAAATCGTTGTGACGTAGATGAACGGATGTAAGTAGCCATGCCTGTATTTGGGTAGCAAGGACTATGCCTAAATAAGGACTGGATTTTTATGCCTATATAAGGGCAATGTGAAATGTACCTATATAAGGGCATGAATCAGGAAATTCCTACGGAATCTAAAACGATACACAACAGTGCCTGTTGTCATTTTCAAAGGCAGCCTTGCTTTGCAGACTGTCTTTAAACATAATTTATATGCAAATTCGAATTTGGTGGTACAGGTACTTCCAAAGGGGTAGTCTATCTTATACCTAGATATTAGTCATCCCTAAGATTTCCCCTAGGTGCCCCAGGAGTGGGGTGCCCTGTACCTTTACGCAGTGATATCATAAAAGATGTTTTATAAGCCCTGCTGAGGGAAAAAACTGCCACATCCATTTTTCACCATTGTAGATTATTAGCTCCATTGACAAATATTGCAATTTTTTAAGAAATGTAACTATTGCTAGAAAGGGGCTAAAAATGTCATTTAAAGCCATGAAAGATGGGTAAAGATAAATCCAACAACTTGCATCTGTTGAATATATCATAACTAGTACAGAAAAGAAGTTATAGAGATTATTTCTGTAAGCCAAATCCAGCCTTTTAGTGCCCTCTCCTGATTGGAACAGGCTTAACAGGCTTAGCCTAGCTGCTTTGATGAGGTGATAAGTGGCTATTTGATGGAGAGAGGATGGGTCATACAAAAGAGCTGGTTAAATCAAGCTGGGCATCGAAGAGAGAGAACCACACAAAGGAATGCCAGGCCTACATACCCCTACATCCTGTACCCCCAGCCAGATGGCAAGGCCAGGAAAGGAATTTGCAGTAGGACGGGGGAGTACTAATAAAAATTAGCCACACCAGTGGGCTCCTCCATCTTAAACTATAAAAGTGCAGTGTCTTGTGGGACAAGAAGATGCCACACTTGGGAGAAACCTGGCAACCCATTGGACATGGGTGTGCCTACTTGTCACCACAGATCATTGGATAAATGGATGAGAGCTGCAGAGCAACTCAGTTCTTCATTTAAATGTGCTGCCTGAAACAACAACAAGAAGGATTGCCCTGCTTGGACCTTGGCCTGCACCACACAGGATTGCTCCCTAAATGACTGCTCCTGATTACACATTTGTAACAGATGTGAGTGTGGTCTTCTTGGAAACTTATCTGTTCCCGGACCTACTTACTACAGTGAGGACTTTGCCTTACTTCAAAATGGATTAAGCAGTGGACTCCCTGAAAGCAGTAGGTTAAAAGAGCTTGCCTGCACCATTTCCTCCAAGAAGTCTCCAGCCTTGAATGTGTCCAGTGGACCTTTAAGCATTTGACCAGGTGCATTGTGGGAACGGTAGTCCAAACTTTAAAGGACCATCTGGGAGCTTCTGGACCCTTGGATTTACGTTTTGGACATTTTACCCCCTCAAGAGGAACTCCAGGAAGAAGTTACAGAAGTTTGAAAAACTGAGATAATTTTTATGAAAAATTTCCATGAGGTGAACAACCCAACGTCGAGAGTCAAGCTGACTACCTTCAAATGTGACCCGCCCAGCATTTCAGATTTGTTCTGCTGAAAACTGCAGAGCTCCAGTCTTCCAGGATTTCATTGTGAGAGTCAAGCTGATGAACCTGCACTGAATCCGGCCTGATTAGTGTATCTGACCAGGGCTCCATCGGGGTCAGCCTCAAACTTTGACTTGGTCGTGGTCAAGCGTGACCAGATGTCCCAGGTTGGCAATATATGTTTTGTGTACTATAAAGTGGTTACTTTTTAAAAATCCATATCTCTAGTTCCCTACATTGGATTTTTGTATTTTGATGTCATTTTAACGTTAGCAATATTTCATATATTTATAAATTGATGTGAGATTTTAATTGTGTGTTGTGTCTTACTTATTTGATGTATTGATGTTTTTACATGCTTTATGTACCTGTTTCCTGATTTAAGCCAGCCTATCACAGCCAACTACTGAGGGTTGAGCCAGGGGCAAATGTTTGGACTTTACGTGGAGTGGGTGGCCTTGTTGCTTTTGGTACGCGCATACCTACCCCTACTAGTAATCTATCCTCCAACAATCACAAATGAAACAAAAAAACTGGATATGGTGCTTTGTGTTTTATGCGACATATGGAGATGGAATTTAGTGGGGTTTAGAGCTAGAAAATTCATATTTGTTTGAATGTTTTTGAGGCATTGGGAGGTTCCCTATAGTTTCCCTATCCTTAAATGTTTTGAATATAAGGTCAAGTCATTATGTTTAAGTAGATGTCCTGAACATATTTTGTAATTCTTAGGGCATGCATAAATAACTTACCTCTGCTGCAGGCCAAGACACTTTTGAATCAAATTTCCTGTAACACGCTTTTGTATACTGAACCCAGCCAGCGTCACATTCGCCTTTAGCATAAAAAGTAGTGTCCTGGGCACCTGCAATAACTGACAGAGAAAAAAAATAGAAATGTAAGTAATTGTCAGAAGGATGGAGTTATTATGCATATGAGGGCAATGTTCAACATTCATTTTTTTTATATTTGTTTATTGAAATGTAGAAAGCTATTACATATTTATACATACACAATAGAGCAGCAATCCAATGTGAACCTACCTTCTCAGTCAAATGAACAAGGAAAGAGGGATTCTATGTGGGAGGGGATGGGAAAGAGAGTGATGTGCTGGCAAAGGGAGGGGAAGTAAAGTTGAAACCAACAAGGGTGAAGGAGACATATGGAAGCATCTTAATGGTACCATATTGCCGTTTTATAGCACTACATTAATACAGGAATACAGTGATACAATGGTGTGTATGTATAATCTCACAATCCTCAGTGTTGGAAATGTGCCCTTTCTGCAGGGTCACTCCAGGTTTTTGCCTTGTGTTGCAGAACCCATTTGTGTTGGCCTTTGTACATGTAAGACCCTAGTGTGATTCCAGGCCTTTAAATTAATTAAAACCAGTGAACAGCAGCATTCATTATAGCACCCACTAAAGAAGCATTGCCAAAATGGTCTAAAAGCCTGCCCATGCAGCCTCAGGATAATGGTTTAAACTGCATTTTACCCTAGCGAAATAAACCTTTTGACAGGCCTAAACCGTTTCACCTCTCCTCAAAACATTTCTGGACCTGTGTGGATCAGGAGAAAGACTGTGCTGATGTCCAAATAATCCGAAGGAAGACTGGACCTGCTTGCCTCAAACCCAGGATCTCAGAAGTGAAGCCACAAGTCAGTTGGCTAACCTCCTGTTTAAGCTACAGGGACACAAAAGGCTTCTAAATGCCTCTGTCTCTGCAACTTCCCAGCTGACCACTTCTAACTAGACCTGCCCTTGACCCTGCTGTTGGCGTCGGCTGGAGTGAGAACGCACCCAAGCTGTGTCCTTCAGATCCTGGAGCATTGGCTGGAGTTAGAGTGTACTCCTCCTGCTCACACCACAAAAGCTGGGACTTAAAAACTTTTTGTCAACATTTTCCCCAGGGAACCAGCAGGAGATTGAGGTGAGGCTGAAGCAGTCCACATTAAATCACCGGTCAGATGTGCTGGTTTTCCCCTTGAAAGGAGTTCCTTACTTCAAGAAAAGTCTCCAGGTCTGAACTTAGGGTGCTTCATCGGGATCAAAGCCAAGCGGTAACTCATCAACTTTGAGACCTTCCTAGGCACATACTTCGGCCTTCATCTCCTCAAAATGTCCCCAAAGTCTTTGACTTTCACACCAGACCCTGCTATTCAGCAACCCACCATGTTAAAACCTCGGATCTAGCTTCCCACGTCGATAACTCACAACCATTGTTCTCCCCAAAAATTTCAAAGTCTGAAGGTAAACTATAGACAGGAAGAAAAACAACATTCAGATGCCTCTCATTTCTGAGTTGAGCAAAGGGCCCCATACCCTTTTGAATACCTCTAGTTTCTGATTAATCTTAAAGGTGGTGCATTCATGAAGGGCCACTCCATGTAACTCAATGATCCACTCACTAACTTTTTGAGGATATGGGCTGGCACAAATGGCAAAGAACACACATTTTGGCTACCGCCATTGAGGAGGCTTGCCTTCACTGCTTGTGAGAGCCCAGGCCGTATATATTAGTAACTACACGCAGCAGGGCCTACAGCATCAAAAAAGAAGTGACTAAGGAAATATGGCAATACATGTGCAGCCAAATCCCCATCTAATATGATAGTAGGGCCGAGCATCACCAGAGAACATGATACAAATTTCAGTTATTTTTCTTAAAGGTCCAGCACTGGTCCTGGCTCAGCAGGTGTGCCTGCTTTAGCTTCCGGGGTGCTCAATTCCAGTCATTTAAAACCTTAAAGTAAAGTAATTTCAGTCTGGATTCTCTAAGGACTATGGGTCTGATTGGCAGGCGGGTTACTCTGTCACAGCAGTGGCAGATATCCAATTCGCTGAACTATTAATCCCATAGGATATAATTGGATTTATAATTTGGCAGACTTGATATCCGTCACTATTGTGGCAGAGTTACCCCTCCCCCAAGATCCAAATCAGGCCCTCTGTCATGATGGTAAAGCAGTGTTGACCAGTCTTCAGGTGAATATCCGTTTCCCAGAAGGGTCTATCAGTGTAATCTTGTCATGCAAAGGAGAGTACCAGATTGCACAGCTTTGATAAGAACTCCACAGAAATGTAATACAGCTCCCTTGAATTAAATCCAGATCCTCAGATAGTGAAGCAGAGGAGACATCATCAGCTCAACCCGTGAGTGGCCTGGCACTGTGAGTCATTTGCAGGTCATGAGATTGTGAGTCATTTGCTAATACGTCCAGGGGTCTCTCATGTGGATGATAAATTCCTCTCTCAGACCCTGGAATTAGATAATAAAGCCTAATCTATGTACTGTTCTGCCTTTGTGTACCGCAAAATTTAATAAAATGGTTTACCGGCTGTACTAGGAGCCATGTGGATCTCCCATTGTGAACCAGTGGATTAGCCCCAAGTATGGCAATCATATTGAGGATGGGATTGTCGGCCATTGAGCTTGTGACAACAGTTAGATACAATGGGGTGTACAGATTTGGCCAACTCAGAATGAGACAATACAGCAGAACATTCCTCTTGTCACTTAGAGAAGAGGATAGTTGTGAGATTTGGAAGGTTAGGCCATACAATATCACATGTGGTAATTGCAGGACCCCTACAGCAGTGTCCACAGTTTATCAAGTCACTCCTATTTATAGCTACTCCAGGTGTAGGATCGTATTTCAGCTTCAGTCTCCAAGAGAAGAAGTCAAGTACCCATAGGGGCAACATCTTGAGGATGTAAATAAACCTGGGAGCAATCATCTTTTTCACATTACCATTCCCCACAGTAATACATTTAACTGTTTCCACTATAAGAAGACTAGCTTGGGGCACTCCATGTTTGTGAGCTGTCTATTGAAGTGGATGACAAATAGCTAAGTCCACTTCATGGTATTCTGCCATAGGCAAACATTAGTGATTACCCTAGACAGCATGAGTGCTTCACATTTAGTCCTACTCATCCTGTTCCCAGTCAGGGAGGCAAAATTGTCAATGAAGGATATGACCGCCAGTATGGAGAGAGAATGTGGCCTAACGGCTATAATGGTCAACCTCAGAGCTGGGAAAGAGAATTTGAGTCTCAGCAAGGACACTCAACATCCTGTGATTCTGAGCTTATCACGTTATCTTCCAATGCCTAACAAAAAAACAATGAATGTGTCCATCTTTACCGCAACTGGTGCTCATGTAAAGTGTTCTGATACCTCCAAGTCTAGTTTGTTCTCTATATAACTACCACCCCCCCCCCAAAAAAAATGGAGGACTCTGAGCAGGATAGCAGGAGCAAGATATCTTCTGTATAAAGTAACACCTTAACCACGCTGTCCTCCATCCACATTCCTTCCAACACTGCTGAGAGGTGTTAGCCGTGGATATAGGCTCCAAAATCAATAAAAATAGAAGCAGGCTTAGAGGTCAGCCCTGTATAGTATTAAAATGGGACAGGAAGTCACTGCAGTTTACATCTGCTATTGGAGAATCATATAGGAGACGGATATTGGCTATCAAATCTCAACCCAACACCTACCTAGATATCACCCCAAATACATATGACCTCTCTTACAATCAAATGCCTTTGTAGCTTCTAGCAATAGGGCTAATTTCCCCTCTGGGTCATCTTTCGTGTGCCACAGTATGTGACTTAGTTTCTGCAGGAGTTTATGGGAACAGTGACCTGGTGCAAAGCACATCTGAGGCTGGTGAATGATTTGGAGAATCACCTTCTGTAGTCGCATCAGAAGTATTTTTGATATGATTTTTAAGTCTACATCGATCAGTGAGATGGGGTGATAACGTTCACTATCTAATAGGTCTTTGTTCTCCTTTAAAACAAGGACAATGGTAGCTTTATTAGATACGGCTCCAACAGAGTCAGACTCTGCCATTTTCCGGTAAGCTTTCATGAAGAGAGGGACAAGAATAGTGTTGCACATTTTACATAATTCGTCTGGACACCTGTCTCTTCTTGATGACTTGCAGAAAATGTTGAAATGGCCTCAGCTATTTCCTAGTCTGTGAAATGCCTTTCAGGAAAAGTCCTGTCAACCAGATTAACAATGGGGACGAGCAGAGGAACGTCAATGCACTCCAGCATTGCCTGGGGCTCCGATGCATAAAGGAATGACTAGAATTAAGCCTGTCAGAAACAAGAAGAGGGCCAATACTGATGAATCGTTCACAATTATTTTGTTAGACCACACGTTGGACTTGTTGTGATCAAATGATACATTCATTTTTATTTTTGTACCAAATGATGTATCAAATCCATCCATTTTTTAGAAAGATCACTTATTGATCAACACAACACCACAACATTTTATTTTTCACATAAACTATATAAACCAAATATACTAAATCATAAAAACATAATTTGACTTGACACTTAATAAACACCAAATGACAAAAATTTGACAACTAATTATACAAACTGAAGGCTTTTAACCTATATACAGCACTACTTTAGCTCTAACACCAGGAAAAACAAAATAGAACAATACAAATAATCATTAACTGAAAAAAACATAAACAATATAGCCCAACGTTATTTTCCAATATTTTTGCAACCATCAATTGTTGAGGGCAAAAGACCAAGCAGTGTACTGTTCAGAACACAAAGATGCACATTTGTGTTTGTTTTTATTGCAACTTGAAGATGAAATGATGAAGAAAAGTAGGTCTGACAGTGTGTTTTTTTAGAGAGAAACTTGCGAGGTCATCTAATGTTCAACGCGTTTCGAACCCAATTAATACATTTGTGGGGTTCTCCTCATGACCTAAGCCTAGAAAGAGCTGAATTCGAGATCAGATGATCTCTAGACCTGCAAGAACTTCATTTTTCGTGATGTGTTTCTATTGTGTTATAAATGATGGGTATCCATAATGAAGAAGTTTATGATTCGTTTCCGATTTGGTTAGGACATCGAATCTTTATACACAATCATCAAACACACTACTAGGGTAAATGCAGTTAAATATTTTCTTAATTCTAGACCTATAGATTACTACAATCACAATATGATGATTGTAAGCCTAGTCTCATGGTGTTTGTACAATAATTATTTTTTATTTGGGAACAACATTCTTTTTCAAAAAAGAGGAGTGGCTATTGGGGCTTGCTTCTCCCCCAGCTACACATGCTTGCATGTGGGTTTGCGGGAGGATTAGGTCCTCAAAAACACCCATGGCATTGAATACAACAGTCATGTTTTATACCGGTTAAGATACATCGATTATGTTTTTATTGTATGGCGAGGTGATGAAAAAAGTGCCACTGATTGTATCCATCAGATTAATAACAACACTGCTAATCTTACATTTACCTCACAAATCAGCAGTACTGCATTGAATTTCTGGATGTAAGAATTTACCTAAAAGAGCGGCAAATAGCGACCACACTGTATAGGAAAGCCACTGCTGGTAATCTAACACTCCATGCCAGCAGAGCACACCCCAAACACCTCATTAGGAATATTTCTTTTGGAGAATTATTTTGTTTAAAAAGGTTCTGCAGCACAGAAGGTGATTTCAATACATGTATAGAAGAGGCACTTTGTAGATTTGGGCAAAGATGATATAGAGTAAGTATGTGTTAGAACTGGGGGTCTCTAGTTGGCAATGGTATTCACCTTTGTCCAAATAGGGATCCTTACTTCTAAGTCAGGATAAGGGGATTACACTCCTTAAAAACCCCTGCTCACCCCCTTGGTAGCTTGGCATGATCAAACAGGCTTATCTCAGAGGCAGTGTGTTAAGCATTTGTAAATATACACAGTAAGACAGTGAAACCACTACAGATGGACACAACACAGGTTTTATAAAATAAGTATATTTTATATAGACTTAACACAAGACCACAAACAACAAAAGTCAATGATACTACACTTATTGCTTAAAAATGATAAAACTTTGCTTAGTTCAAGTTGATGATGAATGCAACAAAGTTCTCAACAAAGTACCTGGATGCATAACACAAAGTAAACAAAAGGCCCGCAGAAGGGGAGATGCGTCGGTTCCATGATCCGGGGGCGATGATGCGTCGTGCCTCAATGCTTACGCAGAGTAGGGGATGCGTTGTGATCCTTACCGGTGCGGAGGTGTTGCGTAGATTCTTGGCCTGCGAGCCCATTGTGGTGCGCAAGATAGCGCCTTGATGCAATGCGATGATCCGGTTGCGAAGCGAGAAGATGGCGCCCTTGACGCGTCGATTGGATGACGATGCGCAGATGCCCTGGCAGCCTTGCAACGACTCTGTACTTTGGAGCCGCAACAGGCCCTGCGACACGCTTCTCCGTTGATGCAATGGCAACTCTCTCAGTGGCATCACGCTTCGCCGGTGATGCAACAGCAGGCAGCTTTAATGAACACACACTTCCAGGGAGATGCGGCAAAGGCTCGCTTCTCTGGCGGTGAGACGATTTCAGCTGCTGCACCGACACACTTCCTCTCGATGCGCCGCGCTTCCAGCTCCCAGTGACACGCAAATGTCTGAAGTTGAGAATTCCCAGCAAGGAAATTCAGAGGGGAGCGGGAGGTGAAGTCTTTTGTACCTGAGACTTCAGCAGGAGGCAAGCACAGTTAAATCCTTGGAGAATTTTCTGTAAATGATGAAAGTCCTTACAAAGTTCCTTCTCATTTCCTTGGCAATGAAGCAACCACTGCACGCCAACCCAGCAAACAGCACACTGGCAGAGGGGCAGTAAAACTCCTGCAGCTTCCTTGATTCTTCTCCTTGGCAAAAGGTTTCTTGTTCCAGAAGTGATCTAATTTCTTGGGATCAGGGTCCCAATATTTATACCACAAAATCCTTTGTTCTCTGAAGGCAGAGATGCCTCTGCCTAGTCCAAACCAGTTCCTGAGCACTTTGTTTACATGACTCTCTCCTTCCTTTCACTGTGCAGGGCAGAGACATAGGCCGCCCACAGGTGGTGGAGCCAGCACAGGGGTGGGAAGGCACAGCTCTGGAGCACTTTGTTGACATGATTCCTTCTCTCCTTTCACAGTGCAGGGCGGCGACATCAGACAAGCCACAGGAGGTGGAGCCAGCATTGTAGAGGGAAGGCCCAGCCCTATTCAGGTCCCAGGTGGAACTCCCCCCTCCCATCTAGATGCAGATCTCTCTATTTACCACTGGGCTTTCCCAGCCTGTCTCCTGGAATCCCCCAGCCCTGTCATTCACAAACCCAGACAAGGAATACACAACCTAATAGAGGCAGGCCTGGACAGTTTGGGAAGAAAATACCTACTTTCTAAAAGGGGTATTTTCTGTCATGATTCATGTATTAGTAACGCTGACCCCTTTATCGAGATCCCGAAGGAGTTCCAGGACTCTAGACTACATCTTCCATCATGCCCGGAGAGCACGTTCCGTTGTGCGCGAGTCACGTACAAACAGAAAATAAAGAACAAGTTATGGAAGCCGGCTTTGCCGATTATTCTCGCCTAGACGCTAGCAGCGGTGAGGCTTACGGAGCAGCGGTAAGACTTGTGAGTGAACTTTTCTGGCTCTTGTGTATCCCGTCTTGGGTTGGATACAGAGTACTTTGACGGACAAGAGGAGACACGTTTACGAGTGTTTATTCTCTTTTGTGTTCGGTTGTTTTCCTTCCTGATTTTGGTCGCAGTTCTCTCGGACGTGAGAGCTCCTTATCCTCTTTTTGTTTGTTTGTTTTCCTTTCTGATTTTGGTTGCAGTTCTCTCGGACGGGAGAGCTCCTTATCCACGTTGGCCAGGGCAGACATTCGGCTGTCTTGCTTACAGGAATCTACCTGTTTTGGATTTAATGAATCTTTAGTGGGATAACCAGGATTTGGATTCATCCAGGAAACACTGGATATCGAGTTGCTGAATAGTACATGGTTTGGGCTCAAGCCATGTTCTGACTTTCCCACACATTTCCCGAGGTTTTGGGTTAGCCGATCAGTTGCTGGCATATACAGGGAATACAGGAACATTACAGTGGTGCGGATAGCTTTAAGGATATATTAACCGGATCTGCTGTTCCTAATCTGCTTTTCTTTCCACAACCTTTTTATTTTTGTTTCCATTACAGAAGAGAGAATATCGGGGGTCATATCTTTGGATTTACCTAACAGTAGAAAATACAAGGACCGTGTTCGGTATGTTATAGATGCAGCTTTTCATGATGATCTGTAATCACAGCGCCAGTAAATCCAACGTATACTTTGTTTCTTTACAGTTGGTATGATCCCTGAGATTCCTCTACTCCCTTCTTACATTTGAGGCATCTTTATGTTCCTCAGGTAGGAAAGGGAACATGCCGTTGTTGATTGGTAAAGGAAGGAATTGTTAGTATGATTCCCTGCAAAACCCTCAACGTGTGTACTTAGTGCATTTTGTTGTTCTTACAGTTCTCCCTCCCCGCTGTCCCCTTCATTTCCCTCCCTCGCTTGATTATCCTGGTAGTCTGTGTATATATGATTCAGACTCCGGGGACATCAAGAGGTGGAACCCTATATCTACGGCACAATCCCGGAGGCATCGGAAGACGAAGCCTGACATTTTCAAACACAGAATATTAAAACCAACCTTACTAAAAGATATATCTTATTATTCTGAGTTCAGGAATACTAATTGAATTTCTACCATGTTCCCTGAGTCAGTTAGGATCATAAGAATGTAATAATCTAACTGCCCATTCTAGCCTATGGGATAGGTAGCCTTCAATAGTGTAACACGAAAATGCCTGTAATTCACTATTAGGACATGGTACACACATCAGACCATATCCTACCTTATACTTACAATGCACCCTGCCCTTGGGCCTACAATCGGGGTGTCTAATCTGAAGCGAAGGGAAGGTCTAGGGACTGGCAAGTGGGTGCACTTGGCCAAGTCGACATGGCAGTGCTAGACTGCACACAGGCCTTGCAATGGCAGGCCTGAGACACACTTTACAAGCTGCGTATGTGGGTGGTATAACCAATGCTGCAAGCCCACCAGCAGCATTTGATTTATAAGCCCTGGGCACACATGGTGCACTGTACTAAGGGCTGACAGATAAATCAAATAACCCAATCATGGAATCACCAATTAGTACACCAATTTAACATAGGGAGCACTTGCACTTTGACACTAAATAGCTGTGGCACAGCGCCCAAAGCATAAAACCAGCAAAAACATATCAAAACAGAGGAGGCAATCCGTCACAAAATAAAAGGGAGACTCACACCAATGATGCCAGGTCTAACAGTATGCATTTGTTTCTGTTTGAATAAGTGATGTGGTTTGTGTATAATTGTATAGATCAGTAATGGGAAGTGTGATTGATTTTTTGCATGACTGAGTAGGTGTGTGAGTAATTCTGGATGAGTGGCGGTGTGTGAGTATCTGTATAAGTTTATGAGTACATATGATACTGTTGTATTGATGAGTGACTGCATGTTTGAGTGATTGTATGGGTGAATAAGTGAATATGTTTGGAGACCTAGCCATCAGTGAGTGTGTATGTAGTAACTGGTATTGGTGTGTTGATGGTTTCAAAAATGGAATTTTACAGTGGGTGTATCAAAGGTTATATTAGAGTGTGAGGAGGCGATGCATCCACAAGACAGACGCCGTAATCGCTGCTGGACAGACCGCCAGGCTACCGACGTAGAGACAAGCTCAATACTTGAAGTGAAACGACCTAATGAATTTCCACATACTATTCCTTGATGATACACCAACGTCTGTCCAGCCTTAAGAATCGGCTTATTAATTTCTTTTCCACACCGCTACAGGGGCCAGCGCTTTCAATCGACTCTTCAGTCCTACCCGCTGAACAATCCACCGACACACTGTCTGGGTTGGAATTATCACCAGTTGTGGGAGATTGACTTTCCGCATCCATAAGGATTTAGCCCTGAAGATTTGGAGAGTACTGCACTCCAATGAAAAACGTGTTGGCTGGAGCATTAAAGCAACAAGTTCAACAAACGTCAACTGCCCTTCTTTTTTCTTCTAAATTTATAATTGACATATTACATTTTTTTTATATTTATGTGTGTGCACAGGTTTTTCTGTATCAATTGTAGATGTATGCGTAGCATTACATTGTCAAGGGGTTGTTAGGGTCTCCCAGCGGAGCGCAACCACTCCCTCATAATAAGAACCCTTGTCTTTAGTAGCAAACAATTGGATAAGTACATATGTTGGCAGAGCCTAACCCCTAGCACAAGCTTGGCTCTAATTGACTGCCAACCAGTGGCAACCCAGGCGGAGTGTCAAGATTGCAAATCAAGCCTCAGGAAAGGCCCAGAATCCTGTCTGCAAGGTATTCCCACAGCTGGATCATTGACATACGGCAGATAGAATCTACGGAACTCTGTAAGAGTAAGCGGAGAAAGCGGAGTGGGCTGAGCTGGCGTACGCCAGTCAGGGGCGCAATTAGAGCAAAATTTCAGGGGAAGGATGATACAAATTTGGGGGGGGGGGCTAATTCTTCCAGTCATAGGCAGAGTGGAGATGGAGGGGCTCTAAAAAGAGTTGAAATCACAACAAAGCCTCATAAATGGTCTTTTAAAGACCTGTGAATTACTTAGGTGCCAAGTAGAGAGCTGCACACCCTGCGCGTTCACACTAGGGGACGACGCTGAGAGACGCGCACCCATCGCGTTCACACTAAGGTTGTAGCCTTGACCAAAGTTTCCTTTTGGAAATTGAGGTTTTGACTTTTATTTTTTGAATTTCTCAGCATCTACTGAACGGATTTAAGAAAAAAGTCGCTTTCTGAACCAACCTCTAACTTTTTGCCAAGTTTGGTGAAATTCTGTTTAGCAGTTCAGGCTGTAGCCTGTAATAAAATTTCTTATGGAAATGAACATGGAGAAAACTTTTTGGGACCCCCCTTTTTCTCAGCCCCTGCTTGACGGAACACCCCCAAACTTTCAGGATAGGAGCTGACCTGGATAGACCTTTTTTGGGAGAATTTTGCAAAAATTCATCAAACGACACCAACGTTATTAGCAGATCAAAAAATTATTTTCCTATGGAAACTAGGTTCTAACTATAACTACCTACATCTTCTTCTTCATGACAGGTCAATAGTACGTACACCTTGAAGTTCCCAATTGGGGCTTCCTCGGAGGTTGCAGGTTGCACCTGGCCCCGTAATGGGAGCGAGCACAAATTGAGCAACCTGCAATTTCAGGTTACAGAGCCCACCGTTCCTTCGAGGAAGCCTCGAATTGTGAACATTAAGGTGTAGGTACTATTGACCTGTCACAAATATGAAGAAGGGTGAGTTAGATACCTTCCCTTCGAAGGTGCTTAAAATTAGTGACCTCACACTTTGCATAGGTCCTTAAAAAAGCCCCCCGACTCCATAAGGCCGAACTGTAGTGTAGTTCCTATCTTCCCAATAGGCTCTGCGCATTGGAATAATACCTACAGCAGTAAAGGCCTAGGCCAGACGTTAACTAGGTCTACTACTGTCGATACTAGACTTAAGTTTTGGGTTTGCCAGCGTAGCTCAGAGTTCGCTAGAAACTTTCTCGAATGTTCAGGAAAGAATTAACTCCCCTGATTAGACATGAAGGGATTTAGTTTCTGACAACCATAGAACATGACAACTTTGCTCTCCCCTAATCAAGAGTGTATCTCCAGAGTCGTGTGAGCACAAGGCAATTATTTTACTCAGTCAGTACGTGCATTCTTAGTCTCATCAGATTGTAGAGAAAAGGAAGAGACGGGCGTGTTCAATAAAAAGGTGTTATTTATTGATCAGTCTCTTTTCTCGTACAAGAGAAATGGATCGATATTATTGCAATACTTATAGTTAAGTAAAGTGCATACATTAAAAGCAATAGTATAAAATAATACTGTAAAAACATTGATATGGTTTCTGAGCCATATGATGTTTAAAATGATTAAAATATATTTACATACACATATACATTTGACTAAACGTACTCAACTGGTGTTTCTAAATACGCCTACCCCGTGTACCTGACCTAAGTCTAATGCGTGGGCGGGAATAGAAAGTTACAGTTTAAGTTAAGTTTGTTTTTGCCAAGTGAATAACTAAAGAATTCTCTGTGAGGGGTTATTCAGTTCTGTACCTGGAAGTTAGGATGAATGAGGAATGGTATCTCTTTCTCTGCTCTCGATATTCCAGGCTGCCTGCGAGGGCTGCCCGAAAGCGCCGGTGCTGGGTCTCTCGGTAGGAGATAGCAGCGCGTCTCTCAGCGCGTCAGGAAGGCAGGGCTGCTGCCAGCGGGGTCTGCTCTGCTTCTGGGCTTCGGCAAGTATGGCTGCTCCGTCTCGTCACCACGCGTGTGTTTGCATAGGGCAAGATCGGCAATATTTATACCTTAAAGGTGCCGAGATTGACGTAAGGATGGACATAGATGCGTCAATAAAGATGTCATACGACTTGCTCGTTAGCACATTCTTTTACTGAAGTTCTCTGTGAAATCAAAACAATGGCCGCACGGATTTTCCAGGTTGTCATAGGTTTGATTTGTTATGAGAACGTCGTATGCCTTATCAGGGGCTGGAGGAATGTCGCTTGTCTAATTAGATCTCAAGCGTTATGACCTAATCAGATAACACGTTCCTGTGCCGTAGTGTGACTGCGTCAGATAACGGTATCTGCATCATGGGGGCTTTTCTTGCCTCATGGGCTGACTGTTAGTTAACTTGATAGTTAGTTTAACCAGAATAGGGTCAGGAATAGGGGGATCGATTCAGAACCTATAGGAATACACGACACCCACTCCACGCTAACTATGGTCATATTTACTAATCTATGCATAGTATAACATAGTACAACATACTATAGAGTATAGTGTATACCTCACCACCCCAAAATACATAAATGCATTTTGAAATTTTCAAATATACTGAAAAATTGCAGTCATATATATTGTATGCACTTAAGCTATGAATTAAACGCTAAAGTAAACACGCATTTGTAGACATTATTGCTTATTTGGTATATGAGAAATACACATGAAATGGCTCTTAATATGGCTATACAGAAAGAAAGTTCGAGACCATTTCATCACATGATAAAATATTTGTGAACATACCAGCGGGAAACTAAAGTTTATAAAGTATCTAAAAATAGAAATCTTAGTTCTCTAGGAATAGTTTCTTACTTTAAGCAGAAGATAAGTGTCCCGAAAATTTTGTAAAAAATAATTTGGGGCTGCTAAAAAATTGCTGTCCGTGAACTGGTGGGAAAAATTGTTCATGTGACTTTATTTTTAAAGTTGAAGGCCGAATTCAGGGAACGCCGTGTGCGAGCTTGCTCAAAAGTCTCTATTTCTGTTCTGGAGAGAACATCATATCATTAAGGCTTTCGAAAAAACTGTCAACAGCTTCATGGGAAAGTTCACCTAAGTCGGAAATAGGTGTAACCATGCATTCGTGCGCATGATTGTCTCCATTGACATTCTGATTCGCATTGCTGACAGAAGGTCGTACCTGATTAATGCTGCTTTCATCTTGAACTTCACTACTCTTCAATCGTAGTGGCGAAGACTCCATGCATGCCGTCATCAGGATTGGCAGCCTTTGAGGGCAGCACAAAGCGTGAACCTTGGTAGGAACCAACAATGTATCTGCATCCACTGGCGCATCCGATTGTAGCGTCAGACAGGTGTCTAACACGCATTCTTCTCCGCATAGCAGACATCTCAATACAGGTAAAACACATCTTTGCCACATTGGTCGAAATGATAGAAACCAAGTCATGTTCAGGTCTCTAAGCCGGGATAGTCCCAGGATTTTTGATATCCGGTCCCGGTATCCAATGGCTAGGATTGTATCTTCCATTGTCGCGAGAGTTTGATCTGTGACATGGGTTGCCATAACGAAAAATAAGGACTAAGAATAGGATTCCTGCAATTAGTCCCAGGATCAGGGGAAGTCCGCCAAAAATCGAATGGACGAAATCTGGAAAAATACCCAGTATGGCTTTGAATGGTGTTAATGCCATCGAAAATACTGTCTTAAATACTTTTGAGACCCCAGTGGTATCAGAAATATTTAAGATTTCGCTCAGGATTTCCGCGAAATGTACGGGGGAATTAGTCGATAATAATGTATGTATCTCTGCAGTCGTCCTTGCGACTTGTAGATCATACGTTTCTTTTGATGACGTGAGCCTTGTAGGCGTCTGAAGAAGCACTGTTTTCATTCTGCTTAAAGTATCTATTCGAATAGAAGTAATTTTCAAACTGGGCCATGCCCTTGCCTCCCTGTCTGGAAAGGAGCTGGGGAACAAAGAACGTCCACAGCACTTGACCTTCGCAGTCGTAGTGACTAGATAAGGAGTCCCGGGCATAAGACTACAACATTTGCGGTCTACAATAAGAATGTAACTCCCATTATAGAGTCTTTGAAAGAATGGTTCTATTTCGGTTGCAGGTGCGCCTTGCTGGTGACATGAAAGGTTGTATGAATTCCCTTCACAGGCTCCATGCAAACTAATTCCGTTACACAGAAGCGTGCCGCTTAGTGACATAGCACCATTGTTGCCACTAAGAAACACTTTCTGTCCTTTATTACTGACACATGCATGCGAATAGGGCAGGTTCCAAGTTGTTTTAAGGTACCCCTTTCCCAATTTCTCGTACATGCCAGCCTGTATATATTTTTGGCAGTATTGAAACCTGAAGGTTGAGATTGGAATATTTATGATTCCGTGGATTATCCATTCACTGACAGGTCGTTCTGACATTGTCATTGGTAATCTTTCTAGTTTTTCAATGCTCAAGATTGTATAATCAGCACCCTTTTGCGCCATACCGATTTGTCTATCAGTAAGGTTAAAGATTTGGAATAGTGACGTTGTGTTGATTAAACGCCAAGGCACATAGCCTGAACGCAGATTTTGTAACGTCCAGCCAAGCTGTACAATAGAACGCAATTGTGACTGACCATGTTGTAATAACAGTAAGTCTTGCGATAATACATCGATTGCTGACGACAAAATGCTGTCCAAAGAAAAAATTCTGGAGGACAGAGTCATTAACCCATTGTCCACTACAGAAAGTGATTTTTCCAAATTAATACGGTCAATTTCCCGTATTCTCTCTGCTGTTTCAATTTGATTAACCTTCCAGGCCTCATTGTATGCTGCATATACAGAGGCTGCTATGAAACGCTTTTGACGCTGTTTGCGTGGTCCCATTATGAAATCACGCAAGTCAGCACCATCAGTAAGTAAAGTTAGGTGTTGCTTAATTTCAGGCAGTGTGGAAGTTTGTAGCCACTGAAGGCATGATTTGCCCACACTGTAGGTTGTTATTATCCCTGGGTGATGTCTTTGGGGATATCTAGGGTCTGGCCTGGTCATTTTGAACCCCTGTGTTTTATTCAGGAATCTGTCTTGACAGTTATTTGTATCTGTGGGCCAGATCAACCATTGTTTCCAATTAGGATGTGTTCTGTTTTGGTTTAATATATGGTTTACGTCTATCTCTTCATCCGTATTAGAGCTATTGCTAAACATTGTTGGCTTTGGAATAGACGGTTTATTTAAATCTTTGATTTTGGCTAGGCCAAGACAGGTGGTTTGTTGAACAGTGTCATTTAAAAATATCATTTGTTCTGGGATCATGCAAGCTCTAAACAAAGCTTCTAAACCCTGTACTTGCCATTCTTTTGTACCCCAAACACTTTTTAAATCAACATTTTTGTCCCAATAATTAAATCCTAAAGTATTCATTTCCTCGAAGAATGAATCTGAATATATCAACTTTGTGTTGGTTATCATGGTTTTCATCCCTGTCTTGTATGACAATTTATAATAAAATGTTTCAGCATTACTTGTGTTAAAACCGGAAAAATATGAATATTTGTCGTAAACAGTTCTTGAGCTCCCTTTTGGAGGTGTTGCACAATGTTCCCATTGATTATAATTTAAAACATTTCTAGGTTGTGCAGATTTATGTAAAAAATGGTTACCATAGTGGTTATAGCAATACATACTATCATAATTTGTAGAACCTTGCAAATAATCATGTTTTGTAAATTTAGCAGACATTACTAAGTCAGACATCATGTTATTAATGCTTTCGAAGTCCCAATCATCAGCAAATGAGTTTGGTTTTGCAAAGTCACTCAAGGAGATCTTGATTTGGTGTGGGTATTTCAGGATCTCGACCGGACCATAAATTTCATAGTCAGTGTTGTCCCAGGCTACCCCACCAGGTATAGGATTGGCTGTGAAGTTGGCTGAAGAAAGTTCTCTTTTCTCGACGTGTGAAGATGTGTGTGGTTTGAGGACCAAGTTGATGTTCTGACTTGCTGTGTCCATTTTAGCATATTTTCCCTCAATGAAGCGTCCCAAAGTTAATACCATGATGAGCCAAAGTATGAGGATAAATGCACCAAAACCCACCCAAAATTCAATCCATGGAGAAATCAGATATGTTTCTTTCAGTTGGTTCAAAAGTTCCTTAGCTTTGTCTTTAAAGGATTTTGATGATGGCTGTGTCTTTGATTCACTGAGGCTTTCAGAGGAATCATCGAAGTTGATGAAGTAGCCGGATGCAGTTCTGTTAATTGTTCCAATTGCTTCAGGATTTTTGTTTCTTGCATTTTCACTTGGTACTTCATTATAGATTGGTGTGTCTCTGCTAAATGTTTTTATTTGGGTTTTCAGAGGTCTGAGTTCTATTGCATCGTTGCATAGTCCTTGTTGTTCTTCTGTAGGCGTTTCGAATGTGATGAGCCTCTTTGTTAGGACCTCTGTACTGGTAGCAAACCTTGGTGTTCTGCTACTTATTGGGAGTCCACTTGGCCTACTGTTTGTTATCGGCCACATGTTGTGGTTTTACCAGGTCGATGGATACAACTCGGTTCTCCTTTTTACCAGCAAGTGGCGGTAGTACAACTGATCTTGTCCCGTTGACAGACAAGACAGGAACTGCTTTTCTGTAAGAAGGCCCAAATTCCTTCTTTACCGCGATCTTCTCCCTGACTAGATCCCCGACTTTTGGAATCCAGACAGGTCTTGCTGGGACAGGTGGTGATTCTTCAGTGGTTGTTGGCTGTTGTTTCAACTGTATGTTGCTCAGGTCTTTTCTTGTTTTGTTTAAGTCCTGCAAAATAGCCAAACGGTCTTTGACATCAAAGCTTTTTTCTTTAACCACTGAAGTCTGACTGTCGAGGTCAGAGATAATCATTCTAGTTCCAAATAATAATTCGTACGGACTGAATCCCTTCAGAGAATTTCTTGGCAAGTTATTTAGACTACGTTGGACACTTATTAGATGTTTGACCCACCCAGCTCCCGAACCTAATATCCTTTCCATTATAGATTGCTTTCTGCCTTGGTTTTTTCTTTACACCATCCCGTACCCTCAGGAAGGAAGTGAGAGGATTCCCGCTGGACTGTGCTCATTCGGCCATGTTTCCCCCCAGGCTGGTGGGCTTGAGTGAAAACAATGGTCGAACGTAGCATGCTCTTAGCGTATATGCCATTTAGACTCGCAAATCTTTGTATAACAGTCCGGACGTCAGCCGAGTGCTGGTGATCTACATTATAAGTGGAAACTAGCCTGTATATGTTAATCGCAAGCCCTGCTTTTTATTGGTCATATTATCTGCCTTGATACGACGAGGTATTAAACTGTTTCTCTCCCCACTGCGATCTCTGTTGCAGTTTGGGCAGTTTTTTACAAACATGGTGTAATGCAGGCTCATGCCTGGCCACCAGTACCGTGATTGTAATTCTTCCAGAGAATCTTTCAGTTTGAGGTGTCTGAGACCCTCGCCCATGTGTGCGTCTGCGATTAACAAGCTTTTCCTGTCCATGTTTGGAATCACTCTATCCCCCACTCCAGGGATTCGAGCAAAAGGGACGGAGTTTGCATCGATTATGTATGTATAATTGAGTGGATAGTTGATCGGTAACGCTGAGCAGTCGCCTTTTGATGACGTTTTCACCGCCAGCATTGTTTCACCGTCAATGTATTTTAATGTACGCTTTTTTCGATCTACGGGAGCCGGTATAGTGGCTGCCGCTGTGGCTGTTTCAGCCAATGAATTCCCTACAACGTGAACGCCATCACGCTGATGACTCAGTGAGTGTGTCACGTGAGTCTTTGGTAGTTCTTTTTGTAAAAGAGCTATTTGTTCCCAGAGCAATTTCTGATTTATTGGTGCATCTGTGTCATCTTTGTAACCGTTCTGAATCCATGTCTGCAAATCCTTGTTATATGCTTTGACGCAGTAATATGAATCTGACACTATAAGTGTCGGGAATTCGCGATCCGCATTATCCAGCGCCATTTTTAATGCTATTATTTCAGTTTGTAGTTCTGAATTAGTTTCTACTGAGTGTGATTTTGTTAATAGAGGTCTTAGTTTACCTCCGCACCACACTTCTTTTGTAATCTCACATGTGGGGTTGTATGCATGTTCTCCCCAAACGGAGGGTTGAGCATGTCCGTCTGTATAGATTACACAGGCGTAATGTCGTAGAGGCAGAATGTCGATTGGCAGAGGATACGTCTTTTCATATTTTAGATTTTTTAATTCTTCTAGTTCTGGATCAAAGTAGTAGTATACTTTGTCCGTTGTGATTGAATTCACCCATTGTATCCATTCCGGATTCAATGTTGTTGTTGGTAAATTACACGGTGTTGTTAGTGCCTCAAAGGCTGATTCTGCTGTTCTGACTGTGATATGTCTACCGTCAGCTATCTCTTTTTCTCTAGCTATTGCGGTTTGAACTGCACGAATGATTTTTTCTGTATTACTGAATTTCTGTTCAGCTTCTGTGTATAAGTGTGATTTGAATGCAATTGGTACCTTTTCTCCCTCATTAGAGGTTAGGTATGTGAATCCGCATCTCCCTGGGATGACTCGAATCACAAGATTGCGTGTGTTATCACGTGTTTCTAATTTTGTTTTAATTAGCATGTCTGTTTGTAAGGATCTCAAAATTTCTGTGTGTGTTTGAGTCCAATTGGATCTTTTAAAGTCTGGTTTAATTAGATCATAAAGGGGTTTGACCCTTTCTGCGTAATTTGCAATGTATGTTCTTCCGAAATTTAGGAAGCCTAGAATTGACTGTAGGTTTTTTAGTGTTTTAGGAGCTTGGATTACGGCACATTTCTCTAGGAAATTGTCAGCCAGGCTTTTGCCTTCACTTGATAACTCATATCCTAAGAATAGGACTGTCAGATGGGCAATTCTAGACTTTTTAAAGTTGAATTTGTAACCCTCTGCTGCGAACCCAAGTATTATGGTGTTCACTCTTTTCAAGTGAGTATCCAAGTCATCATCTGTTAAGTAAATGTCATCGACATAAGATAACGCTTCATCATCATATAGTTGCAGTAATTCTGTTACTCTCGCTGAGAATACCCCCGGGCTGTTCTTGTACCCCTGGGCTAACCGACAGAATTGCTTTTGAGTGCCATTTACTGAGAATGCAGTTAAATATCTGCTCTCTGGTGCTATGTTTTGACAAAAGAATCCATTGGAGATGTCCAAGGTTGTTTTGTATTTTTTGCGCACTATGTTATTCATTAGTGCAGCACTGTGTGAGTTTTGCACTGCAAAGGTTTTGCAACATGTGTTAAGGTGTCGGTAATCCAAAACTAGACGATATGAATTGTCTGGTTTGGAGACCGGAAACAAAGGATTGTTCATTTGTGAGGTGCAAGTTTCAATCACCCCCTGGTATTCTAGCTGATCTAGTATTTCATTTACCTGTTTTTTAGCTTCTTGCTTAATTGGGTACTGCCTTTGTGCAGTAGGTTGTGATTTTAACTGGATTTTGTGAGGAGGAGAATCCTCATCCCATCCTACATGATTTTTATATAAAGCAGGTGCTAAGGCCACTGCCCACTTTCTAGCAAAGTGTGTATTTTTTATGAATCGGGATTTGATTCGAGAAGGCAGGCATAATTACTTCTTCGCCATGAGGGCACTCCCTGACAAACTCTGGTGGCCAGTCTTTTTCAGCTAGAAGGATATCATAGCCCTTGGAGAGGTTATGCCAAAATAGTCCCCTTATTTTCCTAGTCTTATCTCCCTCTATACGTAATGTTATCTCGTATATCTTGTGGGGTTTGCTAACTCTGGTGTCTGCAGTTTCCACTTGAAGATATTCATTCGTGTCCACTGTCTCCAGATGATTCATAAGGACTTTGCGAGCTATGCTCACTTCTGCTGCGCTGTCTAGCATTGTCTGAGCCCACTCTCCGTTTTTCAGTTGTGTCCTCAGTATTCTCGGCATTGTTAACTACCTTGATACTGGCTACCTTCTTTTTTGGAAATTGTAATTTATTTTTTTGTTGAGCAGGTTCCTTGTCTTTGGACTTGGCGTGCTCTTCTCTTTGTTCTGATCGTCCTCTTCTTTTCGATTTCTGCGAGGAAGTCTGAAAAGATTGAGAGGGACGTGTATCAATGTCTTGATATCTATCAGGTTTTTTAATATTATCCCTATTTCTAAGGTTATATCTTTTCCCAGAGGGGTCACTCTGGGGTGACCTGTGTCTCTGGTTCGGAGATTTCTCCCTTCGCCTAGGAGACCTTCCTCGGGACTGGAATTTCTTTTCTTTTGGATTGGATTGTTTGTTTCCATCCCAGTTCTTTTTTGGTGAATTATTATTAAAAAATATTTTTTCTGGACTTTCAGTCAGTTGCGGTTTTACTGGTATTCCACCTAAACTATCTCTACCTAGTTCTTCATAAGATTTTTCTATGATTCTGGCAATTTCAGCTGGTTGGTCTGCTATATCTGTCTCTTTTAACCTCTGGCGGATCGCCACGTTTGCTGCTTCACCTTTTATATTGGCTAGTAATATAGCCGAGACCTGCTTGAAGTCTTTCAGTAATTTCATACCAAGAGTTAAAGCTGGTTCTGGACCGTATTCATCTTGAATTTGTTTTAGCACATCTGGTATTACCGAAATGGATGGAACACCGTGCGTTTTTGTGTAGATTGAAGCAAAGACTGTACCCCAAGTGTCACAGTCCTCTATGTGTGGTGCGATTCCCATTGGGAGACATATAGTCAGAATCCTGTGTTTTTCTAGCGGGGTGGTGTCAGGAAACACCGCCTCTATTTGGGTGATTTTCTGTGCCAACCAGAATGGTATCTGTTCCCGTTTAGCCGGAACTTTACCTAGGCAGGATTGGATGTTCTGTGGTGTGATTTTATTTGTGTTCCCCTGGTGAGGGGTCAGCTGTGGAAGTTTAATCGCTGGCTGAATTGTTGAAGTCCGCATTACATACTGGACTAATTGTCTATGAATTTTTAGTAATTGTTTTAGCTGTATTAACAGCTCTCCAGTAGACATTCCTTCGATGTCTGGGTGTGGTGTGTATCCGGCTAAGACCGGCCACGTTGCTCCTGGTCTACCTAAAGGACCGAGCCTTGTAATGTGATTGTTATGTATTAGGGCGCCATCAAATAAGAGCAAATGCTCTTGGAATTTGAGTGGTACTTCCACCTCCTCGAAAGGAGTGTAAATGTCGGGTGGAACCTCTATTTTGTAATAGTGGAAGTACTTTGTTACAGCATTTCCTGCTGGAAAATGTATCCATGTATAGTATACCTCTGTCTGCCGATATTCGTGTGCCTCAATTACGAATATGACTGTGCCACCTCTAGGTGTCAGTCCATTTTCTATAAGTTTTAAGGTTATAGATTTCCTTTTGCTGACCGGAATGAGTATTATATCCGCGTCTGCATCCTTTAGTGCAGTATCTGCTGCTGTTATTTCAGCTGCTAATCTAACTGCCTCTCTTTCTTCATCACTTTCTGACATTTTACTGTCAGGATGGTTATTTTGTTTGTTTGCAGATCAGGTTTCTTATGGAACAAAGATTAGATGCACAATATTTTGGAACAGTGTATCCTTCAACGTTGACTAAACCAAGAACCTTACATAGGAGTTCCCTCCTGCGAGGTTTTGGAGGATATTACCTTTCACCCACTCCAGACGTCTTTGGAGTATTTGGGAAAAGGGGTCTGAGTAAGAAAGCACGACTGAGTTACTCTAAATGTCTTACGTTAGTTTTATCGCCCTTTCCAAACGCGTTGGGCGCCATGTAGTGTAGTTCCTATCTTCCCAATAGGCTCTGCGCATTGGAATAATACCTACAGCAGTAAAGGCCTAGGCCAGACGTTAACTAGGTCTACTACTGTCGATACTAGACTTAAGTTTTGGGTTTGCCAGCGTAGCTCAGAGTTCGCTAGAAACTTTCTCGAATGTTCAGGAAAGAATTAACTCCCCTGATTAGACAATAAGGGATTTAGTTTCTGACAACCATAGAACATGACAACTTTGCTCTCCCCTAATCAAGAGTGTATCTCCAGAGTCGTGTGAGCACAAGGCAATTATTTTACTCAGTCAGTACGTGCATTCTTAGTCTCATCAGATTGTAGAGAAAAGGAAGAGACGGGCGTGTTCAATAAAAAGGTGTTATTTATTGATCAGTCTCTTTTCTCGTACAAGAGAAATGGATCGATATTATTGCAATACTTATAGTTAAGTAAAGTGCATACATTAAAAGCAATAGTATAAAATAATACTGTAAAAACATTGATATGGTTTCTGAGCCATATGATGTTTAAAATGATTAAAATATATTTACTTACACATATACATTTGACTAAACGTACTCAACTGGTGTTTCTAAATACGCCTACCCCGTGTACCTGACCTAAGTCTAATGCGTGGGCGGGAATAGAAAGTTACAGTTTAAGTTAAGTTTGTTTTTGCCAAGTGAATAACTAAAGAATTCTCTGTGAGGGGTTATTCAGTTCTGTACCTGGAAGTTAGGATGAATGAGGAATGGTATCTCTTACTCTGCTCTCGATATTCCAGGCTGCCTGCGAGGGCTGCCCGAAAGCGCCGGTGCTGGGTCTCTCGGTAGGAGATAGCAGCGCGTCTCTCAGCGCGTCAGGAAGGCGGGGCTGCTGCCAGCGGGGTCTGCTCTGCTTCTGGGCTTCGGCAAGTATGGCTGCTCCGTCTCGTCACCACGCGTGTGTTTGCATAGGGCAAGATCGGCAATATTTATACCTTAAAGGTGCCGAGATTGACGTAAGGATGGACATAGATGCGTCAATAAAGATGTCATACGACTTGCTCGTTAGCACATTCTTTTACTGAAGTTCTCTGTGAAATCAAAACAATGGCCGCACGGATTTTCCAGGTTGTCATAGGTTTGATTTGTTATGAGAACGTCGTATGCCTTATCAGGGGCTGGAGGAATGTCGCTTGTCTAATTAGATCTCAAGCGTTATGACCTAATCAGATAACACGTTCCTGTGCCGTAGTGTGACTGCGTCAGATAACGGTATCTGCATCATGGGGGCTTTTCTTGCCTCATGGGCTGACTGTTAGTTAACTTGATAGTTAGTTTAACCAGAATAGGGTCAGGAATAGGGGGATCGATTCAGAACCTATAGGAATACACGACAGAACCAAGGACTAAAACATGTCAACCACTCACATGGACAGCAAGGTGCTATAGAAAAGTAATGTTTCTATTAATGCACTGCCCCAGTTTTTAACCTTGCCTCCTATCCAAACGAATAAAGTTTTTTTTAGGGGAAGGAACCATAGGCAATTTTAATTCACCTCACCTCCTTTCATATTATCACTGATCACTACTGTAATCACCAGTTGGTCTACTTCCAGGTAGATACTTTCACGTTCTAAGACAAGCGGAGAATCAAGATATACCACTATACTACTCCTGTTCGTGAATGAGGGTTTTTAAATTGGTTAAGATATCTTACCTAGGTTATAATACAGGTACGAGTATGTTTGAGGCCAACTCCAGAGAGAACATTGAGGAAGCATAAGAATAAGGCATTATCTTCATAGTAGGTGGCTTTGAATGAGTTGGGTATGCCAGTGAGAATAGCAAACGATTTCTCTTTGAAGTGACAATTGCAGTATTCTATGAAAAGGAGTGGTCTTAGCGGAGAAGCATGCTTGAAGTTGATTTGCTGTCAAGTGGTCTGTGTGTTGTCACTAAAGAACATACAGATGGAATTGCATGTGTCTGTTTTAGTGTAAAATAGGAGGGTCAGGCAAAATATTGATATGGAGCTTAAGTGTCTTGAAGATGGTTCTGCTTCTATTTGCAGCTTCATTAATGGTGTTAATATAGTATTTTGGTTTGGCTGACGTGTTGATTAATATGTTGTTAGAAGCGAGAACAAGAGATCATCAGGGATTTTGTTGGAGTGGCAGCAATGCAGCAGGCAGTACTTCATAAGTTTCCTTAAGCTGAACTAAAAATTGATCATTATTTCCCCTGTAGAGGATCATTGATGAGTAAAATGTGACAGCAAATTTCAAAGGTTAATGTAAATTGTGTATATTTCATAATTCAAAAATACACTCTCGGACACCTAGACAAGTAGCACTGGACAAAGGAGGACTACCTCTTCCTCTTCTTTTAATATTTTGCATTTTTCGTCAGGAAGTCAATGCAAAGACAAAGCAGGAAGAACATTTTAATTAGAAGAGAATAGGAAACACAGGATGCTGTTCATATAACATAGCTGTGCATATGGATTCGATGTTAAACTAGATTACAAAAATAAGGACGTAATTGTTAAAACTATGAGAATATGAACCTGGGAAAGCACTCTGCTTTCTTCATAAAACTGTTTTTAGATTAAATACCATCCTTGAAGTGGGTAAGAAATGAATATTCTATTACGCTACCCTCAACATGTAGTAGTTGTGGCATCCTGGTGAACAGTATTGAAGGAAATGTACACCTACCGTGTGAAGTTCACCTGTATTTATGCCCTCTCTTTTTTGTTTCCTGTATAAATCTGAGTACTTTTTCTCTGCTGACCAGCAGTAAACTGCTTGTGCTAATACAATTTGGGCTGGTTAAACTGAGAAATGGCCCTGCACACTCACCCACTTATGTCAATATATCCAGTTAACAAAAAGTTCAATGAATAAAATGTCGTTATTGTGTAGCGTTCAAATAGTAATAGAATGAAAATATATACTACAGAGATAACTTATTGATCTGATGTTTCTATATTTGTCTGTTAGTGCAGACAACCAATTCAATTACATTGTGTCAAACATCGATTCACTTATACAAATCAATAAACAAAGGTACTAAATCTGCCGACATGTTATCACAGTTAAAGGCTCAAACTAGCCAAAACTATTTTGATGCACTGTAGTTACCAGTAGCCTCTATAGCACGGAAGTAGCCAAATATAAAAAATTGAATGCTGCTACTCTACTTTTTGTTTTTAATATTTGACATTTGTGTTTTAGACTTCTTTTATCCCTTCTGTCTTTCCTTTAGATTTTTCTCCAGCCTTGAAGAAGTGGAGACGAGCTCTCCCCAAAGCTGGTTTGGGGTGACAACAGAAGAGGGCTTGCTCATCACCCTGGCCACACAACTGGGCGGCCATACAGACTCTTCACAAATGTAAATGTAAATGTAGTATACTTGTAAATCGCACAGCTGCCCCGGCAACGGGGCGTCCCGGTGCTGTATAACTCTGGGGAACCCGTCCTGGCTTTCCCTGTGGGATGGTCCCTTGCTGGGAGTCCCCAAGGTGGAGCCAGGCATCCCCGGAATTGGTGGGGCCGTTGTGGAGATTAGGCAAGCTAATGCCCAGAGTTGCCGAGTGGAACCCCTGATTAGAGTAAGCACCGAAGCGAGAATTATCGAGTCTGCTGACCAAGGTCCACGACCCTGCGCGTCGGGAATTGAACCCTGGTCCCAGGCTGACTTCTGCTCTCAGGCCTGCCGCCTCTAACCAGTGAGCCACACTACTCCACTAGGTGAGAAGGATTTCAATATTTGGTTGTTAAAAGTGAGGGCACTGCAGGATTGTTTGCAGTAGGACAGACAGATCTGCTGCAAAAGTGGACGGTCACTGCTGTGAACTTTTATGCCATTGGTAAGGGAGGTGCCAACAGTTTCCCGCACTCATAAGCAAGTGCCTGGCATACATGTGGCATTACGTGGCACTGTCCTTAAAACACTAATGGACCTGAGCAAGATCACAAGAAGACTGAGCCTGATGTGTGTGCCGTGAGAGGAGCCCTGAAGGATTGTACCTGATCCCTCTTGTACCCAGTTCAAACTACAGGGACTCAACTAGCTTAAAGAGGCCTTTTTGCTGATGCGTCCGTCTGATCAGTTCAAATTGGATCTGAACTAGACTATGCTGGTGGCATCTTCTGGACTGAGTACTGGCCCCTAAGTGTTGTTCCTGAGGTCCTGGAAGCATTGCCTGTGCCTGGCTGAACTTTCATGGTTGGTCCTGTTTTAGGTAGTGATAACAGGAGCAAGCGGGTCCAAGCTGCCTTCTAACGTAAGCACCCTCACATTTGTTTTACAAATTAACCACTGGCCATGACCCAACCAGCTGTTGGCCGGTTGGGTTCCCTTGGTCGCCGGGTCTCTTCGGTATCGTTCCCGGCGCTTTTAATGGGTCCATTTTGCCTTGGGCCTGCCTGGGTTCCCTCCTTGGGGTCCCTTCCGGGGGGTCCTTTTTGTGTCTGGGGTGTTCCCCCCCCACCTGTTTCTCTTCTGCAACCTTTTTCCATTCTAACGGCTCTTGCCAGTCTGTCTGATTTCGTCTGGGTTCGCTCCCGGCTCCGGCTCTCTCGCGGGTGGTGGCCTACCTTGCAGTGTTGCTGTGTTTGTTGGACTGCGTCTCTCTTCCTGCTGTGGCTTTTTTGTTGGATCGCTGTGGTGGGGATGCCCTCTTTCATTCAGTTCCTTTCTCTGGGCTTTTTCTCCTCTCTCACTTTTGGCTGTACGTTGAGCGGTCCAGGTGTGTTTGGTCTGGCTTGCTCTTTTCTGTTCTGGGCCCTTGTTTGCTGTTGCCTTGGCTCCGTACGGTCTGGTCCTGTGCCTTTCTCTGTCCTCCTTCGACTTTTGCTTGGGGCGGTTTCCTGGCGGCACTTCGTCTCTAGGGTCCGGGTTTTCGACCTTCCCGGTGTCTTTCGGTCCTGGGCTGGTTCTTCCTGCTTGTGGTTGGCTTTATCCTGGGTAGTCCTTCCACTCGTACTGGTCTGTTGGGTTTGCCCTCTTCGTGGGCTTCCCCTTCTGGTATGTTGGTTTTCTTGTGAGTTTCCATGAAGCGGCTTGGCTTTGGTATGTTCTCACTTTGCTAGTCATGTGGCGAGGAAGACTAACGAGGAGGTAATACCCCGGTTACTTACCGGTAATCTTCATTACTCCGAGTATAGTCTTCCTCGCCACATGAGTTCCCATCCCTCCCTCCCTGTCTGGCTTTCGACTTCATGTTTGTGCTTGGTAGTTTCAGGCTGATGGGTTGGGCCGACTCGCCTCTTATAGAGGTCAGGTGCTAATGGGTCGGCAATCTTGGGAAGGGGTGGGAGGCATGGGAGGCTGACTTTTTGCTTTGGAGGTTTCTGGTGTGGAGCTGAAGCTCACTTTGTTAGTCATGTGGCGAGGAAGACTATACTCGGAGTAATGAAGATTACTGGTAAGTAACCGGGGCATTACCACCATGCAGGGAGAGAAAAGGTGCTGTTTGCCTTTGGATCTTGTGTAATGTGAACAGATTTCTCAGATGTGCTGCATATCTGTTGAACCAAAATGCAGTAAAGTCATGCTTAGAAGAGGGTATTCCTTTGAAGCCCATGGGCAAACAAATCTTCTGGGGAGGGGGGATGAGGGGGGGTGATGTAGTTGTGAAACGCAAGTGACTTCATTAGAGTCTGTGGCAGTATTTTGTATGGCATTTGGTTTGTCAAATAGGTGAAAAGAAGTAAAAACAGATGTCACTCATCAAGTACGGATGATTTAACAGGTATGGTGCTGGTGACAGTCTGTGACACAAACAAGAATTGGTGAGATGGGTGGAGGGGCAGGGCGGAGCATGGGGGAGAAGCGCAGGGGGTTAATCATTTTTTTTAAAACGTACCTGAAGCTGCTGTCCACCTCGCTCCTCGTGCCTGCCTCAGTCTTCCTCTCCTGCCTTGTCAGAGCAGACACTGGGACAGCATCAGAGACCCCCTGTGCAATCCACATGATGCTCTCATGCCATGAGAGCAGAGCGGGTATTGGCCAAAGCAGGCAGGTTTGAGGCTCGCTTGGGCACAGGGAGTCTGTGCTGTTTCTCCAACCCAGCTGCAATACTGCCAGATTGGAAAAACCCTCTTGCACATTTCTGCTTGTTTGACCTATGAAGGCGGCCAAACAGACATAGGCGCTTAGAAGTGCACTCCACTCTTCCTCCCACAGCCCGCCCCTCCCCTACCTACACACGCTGGCTCAACGGGCAGGTAAATAATAAAACAATAATAAAATATTGTTTAGTTTGCAGCTTGTGGAACTGAGCCAGTGGGGTGAGACTTATCCACCATTACGGGGGAACCGCCGCTGGTGACAGTGCAAAGAGAACATGGCAGGTGCATAGACGAGGAGGCATATGGGAGATTCCATAGACGGTACATATGTAAGGGGCGGCTTTCATTTTAAGCCCTCTCACACATCCACACATTCTAAGGTGTGGTGTGCATGCTCTATGCAGCATTTTAAGGATAGGAGACTTCCCAGGTGGCGAATGTTTGCCAAGTTGCGCCAAGCTCTACCACAATACAGGATTAGAGCAGGGGTAAAGGCTGGATTTCCATCTCTTCAGTTTAAACATAGATTTTATTCGTAAGAAAGAGCAACCAAGTACAAGCAATCAAATAGCTATCAAGTTGTAAATAAAAGCATTAAGTGAATGGAGATTTACGCAATGTAAAAACAGGAAATAATGAATCAAAAATAGTTGCTATAGAACTTTGTGTCATAAAAGAAAGGAGAAGAGAGGAGGGGAAGGGAGGGAGGAAAGGAGAAACAAGGGTAAAGGTAACGCTAATATAATAAATAAATAAATATGATGGTAAAAATCAATGGATTTTTAAAGGGTATCGAACAATATAAGGAAGAAATTGCTGTAAAACAGTATGATAGCAATTTAAAGCGAACGAAAAAGGAGGCTCGATTTCCATCTCTAACCTAGAACCTGATGGTGCTAACAACAGGCTTTTTTGTGCAGTGAGGTCGGAGTAGTGAAGCAATGTAGGGGCCCCATTTATAAGCCCTTGCATCAGTTTTGCGCTTCTGATGCGTCACTTTTTGTGACGCACCGGCGGCGTAAAACATGCCTCCTGTTGCGCACTATTTACAAAGTGACGCATCTAAACAGATGCGTCACTTTGTAAACCCCTGCGCTACATTATACCTGCGTCAGGTATAATGTATGCAGAGGGGGCGTTCCCCCGCAAAAAGCCTCGTAATAGTGACGCAGTGAAATCTATGAGATTTCACTGCGTCACTTTTAGGACGCTGCTGCGTCAAAATCTTGCGCCTGCCTCACAGCAGGCGTAAGACTGACGCAGGCCCTTTCACATGGGGCTTGCCCCATGTGAAAGGACGCATTGCTGGAGTTGCGTCACTTTTGTGACACACCCCAGCAATGCGTGACTTTTGCGCTTACAGATACGTCAGAAATACTGACGTATCTGTAACTCCTTGCGACATGATGCGTCATACTGTAAATATGACGCATCATTGGTGTCGCAAGGAGGACGCAGTGAAAAGTGACGCATCGCTGTTTTCACGCAGCGATGGGTCACTTTTCATAAATGAGGCCCTAGGAGCGCTGTGCAGAATGCCACAGTCAAGTCTGCGATGGGAGGAGTGGTTGGGGAGCACACTTGCAGAGTGATGGACACGGGGCTCTTTGTAGGTTTGATTCCGAGACACACAGCTGAACACTCCCCAAGCTGCAGCCTCGAGCAAGTTGCCGAAGTCATCAAAGGTTTTGTTTGCTGGCAGGCAAATCATGAGATGATAGGATTGTTTTTTTTAAAGAAATGAAAGTTTTCTGGTCTCTCAAGCTTGCTTGCTTGGGAAGTCATGTCCGTTGCCCCATCAGAAGGGACGTCAGTGTTGGTGTAGAATTAAAAAGCGCGGCTCTTTCTGATTGAGGTGCTGAAATGATAACCATTTTTTATTATCATTCAATGTCATTATTAAAGGTCAGAATACTTTGTTTCGTGCGAACAGATGCAATCAATATTGACGTGTGTTATGGCATGTCAGGGTATCAGGAGTCCTGACACACTGTCAGGCTAGCGAGAGAAGGGGTGTGAAGCGGAGAGAGGACACAGACTACGAAGGCCCTCATTAACAGTGGCTCGGCCAAGAAGTCGACTATTATCACACCTTTTAAAATTCAATTCCACGGGGATCAAAATGTAAAAATTGCCATCAATATTCCCAATGGCACTTTTAAAATCAGATATAGCATGCAGATTGTGGTGCTATGTGTACCAAAATACATATATCTGGAGATTTGCTGGCAGTGGAGGCTGGTGATATTTGAAAGTGAGGATGCATAAAATTACTGTCGTACTGTACTGTGGCGAGCATGCGTAGCCTGCGGGCTTGAACAACCTATGAGGGGTTTCCCCCCCCCCCCACCCCCCCCAGAAAAAATGTTGAAAAAAGAGTGGGCAAATGGTGCATTTTCACGCAAATTTGAGAAAGCAGGACAGTTGATAAAGCAATTGTGAAAGTGCAGTTATTACACTAATAAAGAGATGTCACATAACAACATAGGTAGCTGTTTATTCAGTATAACCAAGGTCATGCCACCCGCTGCTCCAAGCATACATGCTGTGTTTTTAAAACTAAAATGCTGTAAAATATGTGTGTGACTTGCAAAAAAAAAACACGTGCGTCATCATATTCCTTTCACATCCTACAGGTTTATCTTTCAAGCCCAAGACCTTTGCACACTGCTCACTCACTTTCAACAAATTACGATACAAAATGGTTTCCTATTGGAGTAAACATTAGATCACGTTGCAGGGGCTTATTTGTACAGCGATGAAACACATTGTTTCTTGCTTTCCCTATATGCCTGTGACAGCTGCATGCTTGAGCAGGCTTAATTAGCTACTAAAGCTGATGCCTGGGTCCGGCTGTGTTAACACGACTGGGCCTGGCTCATGCTCTGTAACAGAAGAGCCTGCAGTACTGCTGATGCATTTGTGGGGTACATAAATTTGTCATTCATTGCAGTAAGCTAATTTCAGGAATTTCAAAACATAATCTGTATTTGTTTTCATCAAGGCACGCATTACAAGATGGATCTAAATTAAGTACAAAAAAAGATGTATTGCATGATCATGCCACAAACTGTAAAGTAGAATGGACATCTAGTATTAAAGCCTGTTCAGAAATGATAAATTGAATAACGTTTTTTAATGTATATTAGTTAAAATTTTGTTATACTCAAATGCTAGTATTTAATGGACCCTCAAACTGACAGGTACTACGAGCGAAGCATTCTCTTCTTTACTTGAGAACGTTGTTATGCTCTTTGAGGCTCTTTTTCTACTTTCTGGAGACTGAAAGTTAAGCCTATGTCGTGGCCGCCATTTTGAATTCCAGATCTTTGTATTTCTCAGAAGTAAATTATGTGTGGCACGATCTTCATATTTCCCACCTCTCCTCATTAATTTGACATATCTGGTTTATCCTTGGCGCTGTGTGATTGAGGAAGGCGTTGTACTCTTACGGTTGGCTGCATCTTTTTCCTTTTTATGGGCCCGATTCACAGAATGAATTTAAGACTCAATCCCAAACTTACTACTATTTTGGTATTCACAGAATGCACTTACTACTTTTGGCATTCACAGAATGCACTTACTACTTTTGGTATTCACAGAATGAACTTACTACTTTTGGTATTCACAGAAGTTAGGATTTTGTCTTAAGTTAGACTTAAGACAAAATCCTAACTTCTGTGAATACCAAAAGTAGTAAGTTCATTCTGTGAATACCAAAAGTAGTAAGTGCATTCTGTGAATGCCAAAAGTAGTAAGTGCATTCTGTGAATACCAAAATAGTAGTAAGTTTGGGATTGAGTCTTAAATTCATTCTGTGAATCGGGCCCATAAAAAGGAAAAAGATGTAATAATTTGAATGCAGTAGGGTTTTACTTCTGCCCATAGAAAATGTTGAAAAACCTTGAACATAGGGCCCGATTCACAGAATGAATTTAAGACTCAGTTAGACTTAAGACAAAATCCTAACTTCTGTGAATACCAAAAGTAGTAAGTTCATTCTGTGAATACCAAAAGTAGTAAGTGCATTCTGTGAATGCCAAAAGTAGTAAGTGCATTCTGTGAATACCAAAATAGTAGTAAGTTTAGGATTGAGTCTTAAGTTCATTCTGTGAATCGGGCCCTATGTTCAAGGTTTTTCAACATTTTCTATGGGCAGAAGTAAAACCCTACTGCATTCAAACAAAGGTAAAACTGCTAAAACCTCTACAACTGCCTCCTCACTTATTGCCCCTCCCACTGACAGTTCACTCTCTGTAGTAGAGATGGCTCAGTCTTCCTCTTCTCAGTCAGCACCTCTGCCTTTGTCAGCCTCCAAGACGCAGACAATGCCTACAGCTAATAAACACCTCAAACAAAACCCACCTTCTCCTCCTAAACCCCTTACTCCGGTATTATTAGATACTATTTTGGAGGAGATTTATGCGTTGCGCCTGTACATTGAGGAGACTAATACTCATTTGCAGGTGATGGATAACAAGTGGTCCTCTATGGAATATAAGCTCTCCTTGCTGGAACAACATGTCAGTGACATCCAAGATGCTGCTGTTCAGATTACGACGTTGGAAAATGATATTTCATTTCCTAAAAAGTCAGCAGAAGACCTTGAAATCAGAAATAGGCAGAACAACCTTCGTTTGTATAGTCTTCCGGAGGGCGTTGAAGGGAATGACCCAGTCGCCTTTTTCACCTCCTTTCTTCCCAAGCTTCTAGATCTTCCACCTTCAACTAATTTGAACATTCAGCATCCTCACAGATTGGGTCCTTGTCTCTCTTCGGCACAGGCTCCATCAAAACCTTGTGGAGTGATTCTCCTTTTCTTGCAGTTTACAGACCTCATCCAAGTACTAAGAGCAGCTAAGTCAAAAAAAGTCTTGTTTGGTCTGGTGCTAACTTGTTTAACTCTCAAGATGTTTCTAATGCAAAAGCTAAAAGACGGAAGGACTCCCTCGAAATACGACCCACACTATGGGCCTGAGGTGCATGATATGGACTTTTTCATGTTTGTCTTTTTAAGGTGGCTTTTCAGAATAACACATTTGATGATCCTGCAGCCTTGAGCACATTCATTCATTCAAACTCAACTACGTCAATGGAGATTTCTAGCCCTTCTATTGTTACTTGATTGTTTTGCTAATTCTTGTTATCTCTTTCACTAATGTCTGCTTCCTTTACAGGTCGCTCTTTGATCCTTGACTCCAGTTATTTGTTTCCCTCTTTTATCATGTTGGCGTCCCGGCGTGGAACCTTCTCCCTTGTTGGTTGTGCTGTCTTCATTTGTTGTCACCACTCCTCATTGTTGTCCTCATCTCCTCCATTTAACAATACTTATTGCCGTTGTCATTTTGACACGCACTGTCCTCTCTGGCTATCTTTCTTCCCCTCCTGCTTTCTTTCTTTCTTCTCTTTTATCTCTAGTCTAATTTTCATCTCATATTTATTTATTTTTCCTATTCCTTGCCTTTTCCCGTCTGCTGACATATATATTGTTCTTCAGAAATTATTTCTATATTTCTGTTATTATGCATTATTATTGATCTTGTGTCTATATTTAATTCATTTTATTTTCATTCAAAGGTATCTCATTGAATGTAAAAGGTTTTATTTATCCCATTAAGAAGCAGAGAATATTATCCCACCTTGCGCAATATAACCCTGACTTAGTCTTGTTGCAAGAGACTCATTTAACAGTATCAGAAGCTCTGAAACTTAAAAGGCAGTGGGCGGGTTTAGTCTTAGTATCCCCTACGAACACAATTAAAAATAGGGTAATTATTTCAGTTCGTAAACGTTTGAAATTTTCTGTTATATCTAAATAAACTGATTCAGATGGTAGATGGTTATTAGCTAAGTTGCTGATTATTGATATTTCTCTTATATTTTTGGCCTAATATAAAAAAAATGCATTCAACATAAAGGTTTTTTTTTTTTTTGGGGGGGCGATTGTAACCAAGTTATAGATTCTTTTATTGGTAGACAATCTCAGGTATGTTTTATTCCCCACAAGACCCATAAACAATTTCAAGACACAATATCTCAGACTCATTTGGTAGATGCCTGGAGACTTTGCAACCCTGACAACTCAGAATTTTCTTTTTTCTCTCCTCCACTTGGCACTCTGTCACAATTGGATTATATCTTTCTCTCTTTGGCCTCAACACAGACTATTATTTCCTCCTCAATTGAACCCATTGTCATTTCTGATCACGCCCTGGTTGTTACTGATTTTGATCTGCTCCCCTCGCATCCAAAGTCTTTTGATGGAGATTTAACAACTCCCTTTTACAAGATCCACTTTTCTCTTCTTCTTTCATTTCCTTTACAGAAGATATTTCTCTTTAAATTGATCTGATATTTCTCCTTCGCTACTTTGGGATTCGTTTAAGGCTACCGCTGTGGCTTTATCATAGATTTTGTTTCCAAGAAAAAGAAGCATTATTTTAATCAGCAAAAAACTTTGCTAGCTAACATTAAACAGCCTCCTCTGCTTCATCCATACAGGAACTTATCCGTGATAAGCTTGACTTTAACAAAACAACTACCGATAATGCCTCTTCTGTTTTACTCCGATTGAGCGCACGGTACTATGGTAGACGTAATAAAGTTGGCAAACTCCTGGCTAACTAGCTTAAATCCAGAAAAGAACATGTTTTGATTGACTCCATTCATTCTTTGGATGGGAAAACCCTTTTTAAAGATCAAGACATTTTAAATGACATCATGGAGTTTTAACTTTATATACCCCAGAATCCTCTCCACATCCCTCTTCTATTGACTCGTGTTAAACCTGGCATCTTTGGTGTGGTTTCTACTGTCTTTTTGCCTCCCCCTCCTGTATTTTTGATGCTGTGCTGGATTTCGTTTTTGCTGGTTTAGATGCTTTGGGCGCTTTGCCACTGCTGATCAGTGTCAACGTGCAAGTGCTCCCTGAGTAACTTGTTATTGTAATTGATTATCCGTGATTGGCATATTTGTAACAAAAAGAAGTCCCTAGTAAAGTGCACTGGGTGTGCCAGGGCTGGTGATACAAATGCTACTAGTGGGCCTGCAGCACTGATTGTGCCACCCACATGAGAAGCCCTAAAATGGTATTCCAGGCCTGCCACCGCAGTGCCTGTGGACAGTCTGTGAACTGCCATGTCAACCTGGCCAGTGTCCCCACTGACCAGGCCTAACCCTTCCCTTTCTGTACACATTGGTCACCCCTACGGAAGGCCCAAGTTACCCCCTTGGGCAGGGTGCAGTGTATGTGAAAGGTAGAACATGTACTAGTGCAGGTGACATGCTCTGGTAGTGAATTACAGCCATTTTCGTTTATCACTATTGTAAGACTATCCTGCCCATAGGCTATCATGGGGAATGCTGTGTACAGTGGTTACCTGCATACCTTCCCATAGGAGCAAGATAGGACATAAAAGTCTGGTATCCCTGAACTCAGAATTTAATAACACATCTTTTAGGAAAGGTGTTTTTTAAATCCTGTGTTTGAGAACAGCACTTTAAGAAAGTTGCTGTTCTCTTGTCTGACCTTTCTGTGTGCCTTGGCCTGTTTGTAAATTGACTGTCTGGTTTGTGAGTGGCAGGGGCTGGGTGCTCCCAGAGGCTGAGTGGGCCATCCCTGGGCTGAATAGCTCCATCTGCATCTAGAGTGGTTGGAGGGGGTAGCATCTGTGCCTGAATAGGGCTGTGCCTGCCTTTCACAATGCTGGCTCCATCTCCTTCTACCTCCTGCTGGGCGGCTGACGACTCTGCCCCTCTCTCTGAAAGGAAAGGAGAGGCCAGGAAAACAAGTGCTCAAGGAATGCCCAGAACTGGTTCAGACCTGGCTCAGAGCCCTCCTGCACAAAGGGAACAAAGACTTTTAGGGGTTTAAGTATAGGACCCCAGACTACAGAAAATTAGATCATCCTTGAATCAAGAAGGAACCTTTGCCAAGTAGAAAGCTGGAAGACTGAAGAGGAAGGACTGTCCTGCTGTGTGTTTGTGGGCTGCCCTGCAGTTGCTCTGCTGCCAAGGAAAGGGGAAGGACTTTGCTTTGTTCTGTGTCCCCTTGCTTGAAGAGATCTCCAAGGGCCTGAGTTGAGCTGGCTCCCTTTTTAGAAGTCCCAGGAACAAAAGGACTTCACCCCCAGCTTCCCTGAACTCTACTGAGAGAAGATACTAAAGACTTTCTGCAAAGTTTCACGCATCGCTCCCTTGCGGAGTGCATCCCCGTCAGTGCCAGGAAATTCCTGCCTCCGTGAAGATCGAGATTGTTGCAGCGCCTGTTGCCGCTGCAAGAACCAACGCATCCTTCGCTTGCAGAACGCATCGCTCTGGTGCGGGACAAGTATCATTACTGCGTGTATTGGTGCAGAGCCTGTCGTCACTGGGTGAGATCGTTGCACCACTTGCTTGTGGACTGCATCACGTCGCTGCGAGAGTCGTCGCAGAGCCATCGAATAGAGGGGCCGTAAGAGGAGATCGTCGCTGCGCTGCGCATCGTCGCCGCACCCGAAATCCTTGCCGTCCCGAAGATCGTCGCATCGTACCTTGGCGAGACGCTTCCTATGAAACCTGCGCGCCAGAATCCAAACAAGGTATCGCATCCCTCCCCATACAGACCCGAGTCATCACAACACGCCCACTGCGTCCAGCGGGGTTGTTGCATTGCCTCCTCAGAGTCTCAGGAGTGACGCATCGCTTGTTTTTCAACGCTGCAGCTTTCACTTGGAACTTTTGTCGCATCTAAAGGTACTGTTGGCTAAAACGTGACGCCACTGTGGATTATTTTAACGCAACCTTAAGAACTCTTTTGAAACCATATTCTTGAACTATGTATGTTGGATTTTTGTCGGTTTAGTCTTGTCTAGTTTAGATTAAATACTTCTATTTTTCTAAACTGTTGTGGAGTCCATTTGTATTTTTTTCACTGTGTTACTGTGAGTGTTGGTACAAATACTTTACACATTGCCTTTGATAAGCCTGACTGCTCATGCCAAGCTACCAAGGGGGTGAGCAGGGGTTATCTAAAGAGTGTATCCTCCTTACCCTGACTAGTAGCAAGGGTCCCTATTTGGACAGTGGTACCTACCTCTGCCAACTATAGACTCCCAGATCTAACAACTCCTATCTTAATCATGTTCCACCTTCACCCCTTATAGACTGTGACTTTAGTTTTCTCGAAATTTATCTGTCTATCCAGGAAATTTCTCAATCCTTCAATCTTCTTAAGAAAAATAATACACCTTGTCCTGATGGGTTTTAATATTTTTGACCTAATATAGAAAAAATGCATTCAACATAAAGATGATTTTTTTTATTTTGGGATGCAATTGTAACCAAGTTATAGATTATTTTATTGGTAGACAATCTCAGGTACGTTTTATTCCCCACAAGACCCATACACAATTTCAATACATTATATCTCAGACTCATTTGGTAGATGCCTGGAGACTTTGCAACCCTGACAACTCATAATTTTCTTTTTTCTCTCCTCCACTTGGCACTCTGTCATGATTGGATTACATCTTACTCTCTTTGTCCTCAAAACTGACAAATTTTCCACATATATGGCACGGCACAGGGCACTTTCTTGGTTGCTACAATCTGCTTAATCCATTAAGATGGGCGCGATCTCAAACAGTGTAAAAATTACCGCCCTATATCTCTTGTAAACGTAGATTATAACATTTTTGCCAAATTGCTTGTGATATGTCTTGAACCTCTTTTACCAAAACAAATTGGTTTAGAACAATGTGGTTTTGTTAAAAGTAGGTTAACATCTGACAATTCCTGCTTAATTTTTTACGTTTTAAATAAGGCCTCTTCTCTTTCTTATCCTCTTTCTGAAGTTTCTATTGACACAGAGAAGGCTTTCGATACAGTTAATTGGTCTTTGTTTTTTACAGCCCTCCATTGGCATGGTTTTGGTCCTAAATTGATTTCTTTGATATTCTTGTTATACTCAGATCCTAAAGCTTCTGTAGCAGTCAATGGTCTTGTCTCAATCTTTCTCCTTAAAGGCTGCCCTCTTTCACCCTTTTGTTTTATTCTATCTCTTTAACCCTTCTTATCGCATATCCATCAGAATTTCTTCATCTCTGGCTTCTCATATGGTGATCAACAATTGAAATTATCTGCCTATGCAGATGATATCTTACTCTTCATATCTCATCCTGAATCTTCTATTCCTCCTCTTCTGCAAGAAATCTCAGACTTCTCCCTTGTTTCAGGTATTGGAATCAACTCTGATAAGACAGAGATTCTCCCTATTACTAAATTTTGTTTTAAACAACACTCTAATGCCACTGGTTTCCGTTGGAACAGTTCTAAAATCAAGTACTTAGGTATTTGGTTCAACAACTCCATATTAGATTCAGTTAAAACTAACATGAACAATGTGCTTGATCGATCTCTAAGCTTCTTTCCTCCTGAAACCCTCTATTTCTTTCTTGGTGGGGTCGGCTGGACTCTATCAAAATGATGATTACTCCTATTTCATTATATATTTTTTCTATGATTCCTGTTCAGATCCCAAATATCTACTTTAAAAAAATGGACTCCCTTCTTTCTAAATTCTTACAGAACAATAAAAAATCTCGACTTGCCTTGTGTCATCTTAGTAAACCTAAATCTATGGGAGGAGTAAACTTTCCAGATTTTCGAATGTATCATAAGTCCTTCTGTCTTAGATATTCCTCCAAATGGCTCTATTCCAAAATCTCCCTCTTTACACCTTTTTTATTTTATTGCATATTCACACTACAACTTACAATCGCCTTGCTGCACACATCCCCATCCCCACACTTAAGCGTAAAATCCCCAAAACAAGTCCTGTTTACACAGCTATTCAGCCAACAACCCAAACTGGGCAGGCAACTATAGTTATCCAACTTGACCTTGTGCACCCTGGAGCGCCCTGATCGTCCTCACCATTCTGCACCCCCTCTTCAGTATAGTCTTGCACCCACCGTGATCACCCCTTCCGTTATTTGTGCATCAGCGAGCTGCTGCTACTGAGACGGTGGCCTCTTGCCCCTCCTCCCCTCAATCCCCCCTCTTCAAGTCCGTCCAGCCCCGCTTCAGGAACATGCTTGGTAATCCCAATCTCCCTCATTCTATCCCTCTGCCGTTGTGGAATTGCACGCCTCTGTTTCATTTGCCTGTGCTTCCATCGTATCATCTACCTCCTCTGTGCTCCTATGCTTATATGTCCTATACAGGCCCCAGAAATTCTTCGGTCGACTGCGGGGGGGAGTAAGTCACTATAATTTGCTGTCTGCGTACAGCAGTATAACATATCGTGCAACTATCTCTGAACTGTAGGTACCGGGCCTCTCATCCAGAACAGCGCTACCACCCGTTTTGCAATCAGCAGCCCCATGTCTACAAGTCTGTGTATTGCCTTAGGCAGATTCTGTGAGTACCCCAGTAGAGCCAGCGCAGGGCCCGGAGACAGTCCAACCTCCACTATTCTCCCCAGTTTCCTGAATATGTCTTCCCAATATGTGAATATACCTGGACAATTCCATGGTCGGTCTATGAAGTCTGCCGAAGGGGCATGGCATCTTTTGCTGTGTGCGTCTTCCCATAACCCATACTTGCACAAGCGTTCTGGTATGTAATAGGCTCTGTTAAGATACTTAAAATGTATGAGCCTGTGCTTGCCATGAAGTGATATTCGCCTAGTGCTTGAACAACAATATTGCCACATCTTGTCGTCTATTGCCGTCCGCAAGGCCCTTTGCCACACCATCCTGGCTGTTATGTATTGATTTGCTCTGTGTGCAATTGCTATCCTATATATGTTAGTAACAATCTTAGGGGGGGAATTGGATTTAATGGCATATGTTAATTCCGGTACCTCCGGTGGCTCACACATATGTTCCCCAAACATTTCCAGCATCGCCCTCCACACTCTGTGATACTGAAAGCGCTGCAGCAGTGTCCCCATACCTGACTCTCCTTCTACTTGTTTCCAAGTCTTCGCCACCCGTCCTGGAATAAGTCCCCTGCCACACTAACGTTTAACTTCTACAAGGCTCTAATGACTCCCTTACCTCTGCACGGGGTTAACCAGATTGTCCATTCTAGCGGCATAATCGGCATCTACAATAGTGCTCCTTCCTGTTGTTGCAGTATGCTGTGCCATGCACGTCTGGTGGCATTCATGGAGTCGATAAACCCAGCTCTGCGATCAAAGGTTTTTGATGGTTTATCTCCATGTTCATTCCCCCAATTTCAAACCAACTTTAAATGCCCTCGATCCTTCTGGTATAAATTTTCCACTCGTATGATAATAATTTTAGATGTTTTCTATTCTCTACCCTCTACTGAACATCTCTCCATCACGGATCCACTACTCAAAGTATTAACTTCATTTCCCATAGCTTCCTTGATACATAAATCTCTTACTTCTCCTGATCTGGTTTGTTCTAAATCTAAGGTGGACATTGCTTGGGAGGCGGATTTGGGATGTGACTGGAGTATTGATTTTTGGAACAAATTGTGGGGTAGATCATTGAAGATTTCTAGATCTGCTTCCACTACTCAGCCCTTGTTTTTCTGTACCACAGATTATATTACACACCTTTTCCATTAACGTCAATTGATCAGTTGCTTTGAAGTCAGCTTCATTCTATATAAAGTCACAGAAGTGCCTAGGGGGTTGTGAGTCCTTCACTGCTGTTCTTGGCTTTTAACCTACAAATCATTGGTATCTGTAGGATTATTTTTTTGCTATGCTGAATATTGCCTGGAATTCAGAATTACGTGTTATGTGAAGTGTGCAACATTTTTGTCATTTCTCAAAATGCTAAATTTTCCATTATTTTTGCTCAGCTGAGGCTCATGTTAGTGGAAAAAAAAAGTTTCACTTGAAAGACATTTTCTCTTGGGCAAGATATTTACTCCTCAAACTTTTCTCATGCCCATCTAACTTTTCTGAGCGGGTTATACACTCAACGAGAAAAGCTGCTCGAAATACAAGGTGTATTTCAGTTATATGCTAATTTTGGGAACATTATTAAGTGTTTTGCAAAAACCTGTTAAATTCGGAACACTTCTAGTTATCAGGTTTGTTTGCAAACATGATAGCAAATATTGTCTGCGACTCCCAGAGAGCATTAGGTTGTCTTAAACCCAGGACTGGATGACCTTGAGCGAGATGAGCAACGTAATGGATCCTGATGTGCGATTTTGTTTTCTGACCACTTTTTGGGAAACCATTTCTTCAGCTCCTAACATTTCCTCTCTCCCCAGGCTGTTAATTTTAAACTCTTTGAAAAGGAGAACGTACTATCAATTACAAATAGTTCTTCGTAAATCAAAGTACTTGGTTAGTGGGCTGCAGCCCCTGGAGCTCTTGTCAAGCAATCTCTAGAAAGTAGTTTGTTCTCATGTTTTCACAGTGATTAAATATGGGGAAACATCCTTTACAACGCAACTTTTACCACGCGGTGCCTTTACGACGCAACCATTACAACGCATGTCTTTACAACGCATTGCGCTGGGGGGTGCTCTAGGATAGGGAATAGATTTAATTTACTATCCAACACTTTCCCTACTATCCACGGGGACTGGAGTTGGAATAGTAAATTAAACTATTCACTATTCAGCACCCCAAAGCGCTATGCGTTGTAACAGCATGCGTTGTCAAAACTGCATCGTAACAGCATACGTGGTAAAAGCATGCTTTGTAATGTCATAGATCCTTCAGTATGCAAAGTAATTTCATGATTATCACATGTTCTGAACCAAATCAGATGCAGCTGTACATTTCTTTGTGCAAAGCCAGTTATTGGATCAAATTCCAAAACAAATCCCCTACATTTGGATGATCACAGTTTTAAAAGGGGGCTTGTTATGGTAATTATTAAATTAAACCACCCCTTTAAGAATATTTAGATCTAGCTGGTCCATCAAGCAGAACGATCTACTGGTTTTTAAATTAGAGGCTGCAAACACTGGTGAATTTCCTTTGTGGGTCAAGTTGGTATTAACAAATGCTAGGGATGTTCTCTCTTTTGTCATCACCTTGAAATCTGCATGGAAATGCAAACAAGCTGAAAAGACACAAGCAGGGATGTAGTGCAAACATTTTAAAAGTCTCCTTTTCCGCAAGGGTATTCTCAGATTTACATGGTTGCAAAGGAAAATGTAGATTGGATACAGATTTCGTTTGTAATCTGCATTAGCTATATTTAGCCGTTAACGAAGTCCAAGGCAAAGCATGAAATAATGGTACAAGTAAGTTAGCACAGTCCTGCACGAGGATCAGACCCCTTCCTGCCTAGTTTGCACTTTCAACCACGGTGCACATATGTTTAACCCTCCCGCTGTTTGGCAAAGAACATCATGAGGTTAGAGGTGTAATGAGAAACAGGTCATACAAATGCTTCATTTTGGCATACACAACGTGATATGGCTTTTAATTGTTTAGGAAACATTTATTCAGTTAGCAGCAGCTAATAACAATCAGGGCCTCGCTCTCTCTTATTCATCCATGTGACAACAAGGTCCTAGTAAACGGGCTTATATAACTTTAAAAAATGCCTGCCTGGTCCTTACCTGGGCTGGTGAATTGCCGACTCCTGTGTTCACTTTAGTCCTGTCCTACCTCTGGACAGCAACCTGCAGTCAGTGCTGTGGCAGCCGCAAGCAGCAACCATTAGGACTACCTCCTGCCAGCACTGCAGTAAGGATGGACAATCTGTCGCCTGACTCGAGTCGGCTCTAAAATGCAGTCCGTCTGGCAGAAGTCGAATGATGCCGCAGTAAATGGCTTCCAGTAAGGTCCACCACCATAGTGGAGAGTGCATACTCACGAGCGGGAAACAGTTCCTCCCTCGGCTTCCAGCCTGCCACACCCCTTTCCCAACTCGTCACAGGGTGGGTCCACGCCCTGTAATGAGTTGGGAAAGGGTAGGGTGACAAGCTCTCCACTCTCTGATTGACATGGAGGCTTAGTGATCCCGGGCTTGTTTTTAAAATGCCACGGTCTAACTTTATCTCTACGCCATCAGGGGGTGGAGACTGTGCCTTGCAACTAGGTCTTCGCCAAGCTGAGGACCTCACAGCCTTCAGGGCTGAGAGGTTGTCAGCCTGGCAAACACATAGGGGCAGATGTATCAAAATACCTATTTGCGATTCTCAAATAGCGATTTTTTGAGAATCGCTATTTGAGAATTGCAAAATGGTATGTGTCTTAAAAATCGCAATTTTGTTGCGATTTCTTATTATTCCTTATTTGCGAATAGCAAATTGCGAATTTGTAATTAAGGAATCATTTCCAATTCATTTCTATGGGCCAGGAGGCCCATAGGAATGAATGGGAAGTTATTCTCACTTTGCGATTCGCAATTTGAGAATTGCAAATTGAGAATAATTTCAAGGGTGCAAGGATGTCATAAGGACACCCTGCAGCACCCCTGAAATTCACATGTGTGCGCATATGGTGTATGTGCGCCACATGGCACCTTCACAAATGCACTTCAAGATGGTGGTAATTTGCGATTTCTTAATGAGAAATCTCAAAAATAGAATGCTTGATGCATAGCATTTAAGGAATCTCAATTTGCGATTCCTTAAAAGCTTACCCAAAATAAAGGAATCGCAAATTTTGTGATTCCTTAATTTTGCTAGGCAATTTGCATCATACATACCATTTTGCAAATTTTTAGTCACAAGCGCTGCTTTTTTGCGAATCGCAGCGTTTGCGACTAAAAATTCCCTTGATACATCTGCCCCATAGGCTTATTTGGGCCAGCTCGGGGAGTGTGCAAGGAGTGTCAGCCACGGCATGTGACAGTGATCACTAGAAAACGGCAGCGGTGTCTGTGAATGGGGCAGACTGTGCCCTGTGTTCTGGCAGAATAAAAGACTAGAAAAAAACTGGTATTTTTTAATTAAATAAAACATGAGCTCTTTTGTTGAATGTAACGGGGGCAGAGCCCCAATGCCCTCAAAGAGAAACCACCACTGTTTACCGGGCATCTTTTCTCTGTTAAACTTGGTAGATATTACCGGCCAAAATATTCCCTGGGAAAATAGTGAGGACTATGGTAAGACAATAAAACACACAAGTCTGATTCTTGTGCCAAGAGTATTCTGCAGAGGAGTCGGAAAAGAATGGGCCAATTGTATTCATGGCCCAAAAAGGTGGCTATCAGAAGGTAGACAAGAGGGCCAGTGGTATGGCAATCGCAACCTGGGCCCTAATGCATGCAGGGAAAGTGGTCGCTCATCTCTTGGTTTGTTAGTAGAAAACAGGTCTACTTTGGGTGTAGGCACCTGCCTACCCCCTGAGCCCTGGTGCCAATTCATTTGCTGCACTAGTGATAGTTATAACAAAGAGGAAGAGAGACTCTATAAATGTAGGAGGCTTTGGAAAGAACATTGGTGTGCAGTCTGGAGCATTGGCGCTGGAAAACTGGGTGTGGACAGCCGCGGGCCATTCAGGTAACATCGGTGGGGCGGTGGGGCCACATAAGGGGAGATTCCGAGGGACAATGCTGAGGGAAAATTAAATAAATAATGAATTTTCCCTCGGCATGGTCCCTCGGAATCCCCCTTACACTGCCCCATCAATATTACCTGCACTGACTGCGACTGGGTTTGGGGGCAGTAGCACCCTCAAAATTAACCATGCTGAGTTCAAAAGGTGGATGATCAATACAGATGTCTTTACATTTTGTGCTGCTTATTTTGTCACATTTGTTGTGAATTTAGTGACAAAGGTCATATGTCAGGCTATGACTTCTGATATTTGGATGATTATTCAGAAACTGCTGTTTATTTGTAGTTGTCTGCAAAGTGGGAGTTTTTTCAAAAAGTGGCCTATGTGACTCTCTTGCTGGGATACAGGAAATGAAAGTAATAGTTTTTTTTTCAAACAGGCAACAACATTTAAATACCTGTTATGAATTTTACACATATATCACAATATACCAGCAATTAGGAAAGCATAAATGAAGCATATGTTTTGTAATTCTGAAGTGTTATGCAAACATAGATATTAATAGGGTTGAAACAAATCAATACATTTTAATAAACATTAAACATTAAACATTCACTGAAATCCGATTAACACACTTTATTGTTTGACAACTATATAGTTTTATCTGTAAAACTACATTTGTGTGCAAATTAACTGGGCATTTCAATGCAAATGGTAATGCACTACCACACCAGGGGCTTTATACTGTATAAGGTACAATTTCCCTGTTTTTGCCAGATGCACCTTTCCAAAAGTGCTCTGGGAGCAAATAAGGAAGGGTTGCTGTGTTAGAAAGAATGTGCTGCCCCCAGGGCAGCCACAAACTCGCACTGTTCACAGGGAAGTGCAAGTGAAAAACAGAGCTGCTGCTTTAATGCCACTCCCTGTTTCACAGTGCAGGCGGCAACCCATGAATGACTGCACCCACCTGTAGGAGGATGTTTGGTTGGGTCCATAGGACCCCCTATTGTACCCTGCAGAGGGCTGCCTTTAGGAGGCAAACTGAAAGTTAGGCACTCTTTGATGGCACACTTTCAGTGTACCTCCTAAGGGCATTATTTGCTTCTATGTCCACATCCAAAATAACTGCTCGGGCGCAAAGGCAAAATGATTTACTCAATTGCATTTGGCCACGCCCCAAGCAAATGAGGAAACATTCTCACTCTCTCTCTTTGAGAGAGAAAGAGAGAAAGAGAGAAAGACAAAAGAGTGAGATAGAGAGAACAGAAGCAGCGAGCACATTGCATACAGGAAGGATAGCAGAGGAGCCACTGCAGAGAGGAATTGTAGCAGAATTTATTTCTAAGAGTCAGATTGCAAAGAAGAAGGTTAAGAGGCAATAGAGAGAGACTCTAGAAAGAAAGGTTAGCTGAGCAGCTGAGTTTTCCCTGGGAAAGAATGTATGTAGCTGGAGTGTAGTGAAGGAGGATAGCAGAGGTGCCGGGGTGCAGCTATCAATAGTGGCCCAAGCACTCAAGGCCCTCAAGACCTGGCTCTTCGAGCATTAGTGGCACCCCCTCCCCTCAGGGCCTTGAGAGCCTCACGGGTAAGTAGCGTGCTTTACAAGTACTCTGATTGATTGATTGATTGATTGATGCACTCTAGGAAGGACAGAACTCTCTCAGCAGAGTTCAGGGAAGCTAGGGGTTAAGTCCTTTTATTCCTGGGACTTCTTAAGAGAGAGCCAGCTCTTCTCAGGCCCTTGGAGATTCCTTCAAGATAGGGGACACAGCACCAAAAGCAAAGTCTTTCCCCTCGCCTTGGCAGCAAAGCAACAGCAGGTCAGTCCAGCAGAGCAACAGCAGGACAGTTTTCCTTCTTTAGTTTCAGCTTTCTCCTTGGCAGAGGTTCCTTCCTGATTCCAGGATGATCTAATCTTCTGTAGTCGGGGGTCCTGTACTTTTACCCCTAAAAGTATTTGATCCCTTTGTGCAGGAGGGCTCTGAGCCCGGTCTGAACCAGTTCTGGGTGTTCCATGAGCTTTCCCGGCCTCTCCTTGCCTGTCAGAGATAGGGGCAGGGTCGTCAGCTGCCAAGCAGGAGGTGGAGCCAGCATTGTGGAAGGCAGGCACAACCCTATTCAGGTCAGGTGCTATCCCCTCCCACCACTCTGGATGCAGATCGAGCTATTCAGCCCAGGGATGGCCCACTCAGACTCTGGGAGCCACCCAGCCCCTGTCACTCACAAACCAGACAGTCAATTCACAAACAGGCCAAGGCACACAGAAAGGTCAGACAAGAGAACAGCAGCTTTCTAAAAGTGCTGTTCTCAAACACAGGATTTAAAAACAACATTTCCTAAAAGATGTGTTATTAAAGTCTGAGTTCATGGATACCAGACGTTTATGTCCTATCTTGCTCCTATGGGAAATGATGCTGGTTGCCACTGTACCCAGCATCCCCCATGATAGTCTATGGGGCAAGATAACCTTACAAATAATTGAATATGGCTGTAAGTCACTACCAGTGCATGTAACCTGCACAGGTACATGCTCTACCTTTCACTTACACTGCACCCTGCTCAAGGGGGTACCTTGGGCCTTCCATAGGGGGTGACCAATTTGTACAGAAAAGGAAGGGTTAGGCCTGGCCAGTGGGGACACTGACCAGGAGGACATGGCAGTTCACAGACTGCACACAGGCACTGCGGTGGCAGGCCTGAGACACCATTTTAGGGCTACTCATGTGGGTGGCACAATCAGTGCTGCAGGCCCACTAGTAGCATTTGTTATCACCAGCCCTGGCACACTCAGTTCACTTTACCAGGGACTTCTTGGTGACACAAATATGTCAATTATGGATAACCAATCATAATAACAATTTACACAGGGAGCACTTGCACTTTGACACTGAACAGCAGTGGCAAAGTGCCGAAAGCATTTAAACCAGCAAAAACGAAATCCAGTACAGCATCACAAATACAGGAGGTAGAGGCAAAAAATAGGGGGAAACCCCACCAAAGATGCCAGGTCTAAAACAGGTACATTGCGCTTGTGAGATCCCACCATGGCCCTTTTAATTGTGACAATACTAGGCAATGTGGAAAAAAGAAAGCAAAGACAGATGCTTTGTACATTTTAAGGAAAGATTAGCCAAACTACATTATATAGCCATATTTATCTCCAATATTTGCAGCTCTTTGGCCAAAACACTATTTGGCCACATTTTTAATACTTTCTCAGTGAGGGTGCAGTATTGCCGCAAAGGTATTTGGTAAGTTAATTCTCTCTTTTTGCAGCACATTGTGAACATTTGTCTGCAAAATGCACAGAAAAGTTCAGAGTTAACTTCTAGAACCTCCCTGAAGGGAGTCATGCTTGCCCCCTTCTCTTGACCACTTGATTTTATTGCAGCTACTTCACCAGCTGCCGCAACCCCTTTCGTTCCTACATGGAGCCCTTCTGGGGAAACATGAATATGCAAGTGTTTCACTTCTCACTATTGTGTTATTCCAGAATTAAAGCAAGTTGTTCGCAAAGCCCCCTCTGGCTGAATGCAATTTGAAAATGTGATTGTGAATCATGACACTGATGACTGAATATACTAGCTACATGGGTAGACAATAAACTCATTATCTCTGTGACAATGATGTGACACATCATTTTACGAAGGAAAAAAATCACAAACCTTCAATGTTCGAGAGGAGAAGCAGAATGCCGAATATCTTCATGGTTTCTGAAAAAGTAAAACACGTTTTTTTTAGAGATTTCCTTGTGACAGGCTCAGGAAGGTGCATAGAGTAGTGAAATATACATTAGTCAGCCTTCACCGCACAATAACAAAGGAAAAACATGCAGAGCAGGCTTAGGCTGCTATACTTCCCGTTGTACCAACAACATTTCTTGAGCAAAATCTCAACTCAAGCAGATCACTACCTAAGAGGTTAGGAAGCCATAAACCAAAAAGGAAGCTCAAGAAAGGAGTATTTAGAAGTAGCCAAAGCCTGAATGGATGGGGTTGTTCATCTCTTCAAGTGACTCAAGCTCACTGAATAAGGAACTGACAGGGAACCCAATCTTCTTATTCAGTTTAGAAGTTAATTTGGAGAGAGATTTGGAGATTGATAGGAGGGCACACTTTCCAAGGACGGGGGATGCCCAAAGGGATAGGTTAGGAATGACTGGTGTTTCTGGAACTGGATTGACTAAGGTACGTGAGAGGGCATCTGCTGGCTGTCCAAGAAGTAGATTCCATAGGGTGGCTACTTGGAAAAAGTTGTGGTCTTCAGATGGACATAGACCTGCCTGTGGGTTGAAAGTCAGCAAAGTATCACTGATTGAAAAAACAAAGGGTAAGTCCTAGTTAAATCGCCCCTTCATTAACCATTGTGTTTCACTTGTACAACTTGCACTGCATGTATATTGGCAGGGCCGGACTGGGAACCGAAATCGGCCCTGGCAAAGTGCTCAGCCGGCCCCCCCTCTACCCTGGGGGTGCGACCGCACTCTTTGCCAGGGCCGATTTTCGGCCGATTTTGTTACAGGGCCGTTTTTGCAGCTATGCTGCAAAAAACGGCCCTATAACAAAAACGGCCCCCTGGGCCCCAAAACCGGCCCCCACCCATGCGGCCGACCGGGGGATTGCCCGGTGCCTGCAACGGCCAGTCCGGAACTGTATATTGGGCATTAATAATATCACCTGATTCAAATATATCACCAATCAGGATCACAAAATTAGACATTATATAAACTGTCAGGCCATGTATGTAATATATGTGATTATCTGTGGTTGTGACATGATCTATGATAGTTAAGGTCCAGTCACACCTCTCTCATGAGCAAGTAATGTAGAATCGTCTGCAGGGAAAATTACCTAAGACACAGATAAGTACCTTTCTAGGTTCAGCAGTGCAAACCTCTTTCTAAAACAGAGCAGCTGCCATACAGGATTTTCAGTACATGTCACATTGATACACATAGCAGGTAAAGTTGCAAGTGTCTCTACACAACCAACACAAATCGTGTCAAATATCTAGAGTACAGCATGCTCTGACACGGGTACCAAGCAGGTATGGTACATGGTACCAACCTGTACATTGTGCGCTTCATTGACACCGAACAGGTGCAGGTCAAGTATCCCTGTCATGAGCAAAAACATTTACAGTGCAAGTACAATACAAGCATCTACAGTTCAAATGTCAAGCAAGCAGGTATATTACAATCATCCACAGTACACCATCCCTTACACAGAGAACAAGTACAGTAGGGGAAGCTACCAGTTCTCACTCTATGAATAGCAGTGGCAAGGACTGCAAGCTATCCCCAAAAAAAGAGCAAGCATATTATGAACATTTGTGGTGCGAGTAATCCTCAGTTCACTGCCAGTGATTCATTTTAGCTGGTGGTTTCAAGTGGGGTTCCACTGGTACTCTTTCTTGGGGACTGCAACTTATTTTCCTCAATATTCATTGATACAGAACAAAAAAGTAAAAGGCAGAAAAGGGGTAAAGAAAGAGGAAGGGAATCATAAGATAAGAGTGTCAAAGCTAAAAAGCAGGGATGAAAAATACCCTGCAAAAGGAGAAGCAAGTGCATGATGTGAAATCAAGATTAGGCAAATTTGCTATTTTGCAATCTGTGGGCTTCAATGACAAATATGGGCACTAGCAACTAATATTTTACAAGATATACAATTCTCAGGCATACAACATGCACATCAAGGGCAGCAGGACAAGCTTCTGTTCCACAAACTAATTTCGTACAACATTGATATTAATGAGGAATAACTTGAGTCCCATTACTTGCAAACATTCACAATCTTGTTCACAAATGATCAAACTGCACTCAGCCAACTGCTTTAGGGAAAATCTTGTGCTACCTTGGCACTGTAGCACTTATCCTCTATTTGAGGGCTGCAGCAAGAGTGATGTCTCCAGAGAATCCATCTCCCTCCCCAGCAGCAATACTGAGCAAGCATTTTGCACACATTTCAGTGAACGAATGTCAATAAGGTTCAAGGTTCAAGATAACAATACTACGCCAACATGGCCAAACTGTCTCATTGTTCAGAAAATCTCTCAAATTCTGACTCTTTGCCTGCAAACATCAGTTGCAGTTTGCAGCAGAACTGTATTAATATCTCCCCTCCTTGTTAGAGCTCACAACCCCTATTTGGATGAAAATGTGCTATATAAAAGCAGTTAACTAACAGTGAATTTACTTGTTGTCTGGTTTCTGTCAAACCAAGGAGCTACTGATTAGTAGGTCAACAGTATTCATCAGTCAATTCTCCACACTCAAGTGTCTAAGTTCTGAGTATGAAGGCCTTGATTTACCAAAAGATTGTGTGGCTTGTTAATCCAGAGTAATGCAAGGCAGCGTTAGTCGCTGCCCTGCCCCACTATGTGCTAAGAAGCTGTCACAAGGTTGTAGCTTGGGTGTTCCCACGCATCATCCATGCTTTTTGGTGCATTCCCAAATTTATCAAGGCAGGTAAACATGGGATTTCTTTCCTCTTTCTAAGTTTGCTCTAAGGATTGTGTAGGAGGCATTCCTTCATGCACAAGAAAGATCCTGTCTACAACGCAGGTACTCTTGCACCTGGGGTAGGTACCAGCAAGATTACCTGCATTGGCACTAGGCAGCACATAGTGCATCAGCACAGGCAGAGAGCAGATAGGCACCCTATCTTGGGAGATAGAGCACATTCCTGCCCTCTCCATTTGATGTATCACAGCAAGCTGTCTTGCTGCATTGTGCTGAATCAAGTATTGATAAATATGACCAACATTTGGGGTCCAGCACTGTAGTCAAATTACTGTTTAAGATCTACACATTTGTACATTAGGTGTGTGCAAAATTACAACATCTGTCACCTCACCAATGTACGCATTTTAAAACAAAATAAAAATCCTGCAAAGGCAGCATCTTGTGGCAATAGAAAAGCATCCATTGCTTTAAGCTGCCTCCTGCTCTCTAGTTTCCCATTAATGTAAAAGATCCTTAGCAAAACATCCCCTTTTCACGCACAGCTGAAATTTTTTCCTACATGGCATTCCATTCCCCCACACAATGCCCTTGTTTCAAAATGTAAGGGTTAATAGCATTTTAATTCCCTGCTGAGTGAGTGAAGGTCTTACCTGGCAAAGCAGGGTGAGCAAGCTTCACTGTTGATAACTGACTGTACGTCTAAAACAGCAGTTGAGTTCTGATCTTCTTATATTAGCAGTCTTATGCAAATAATTGAAAGTACTTTCTGGTCCCCTAAATATTTCCTGCATCTATTCTTACTAAACTGGTTTTCCCTCCTCTGTTGCATACAAGCGTATGTGGGTGCATTTCCTGCTTTACGAGTTTTTAGCCTACCAGTCTAGGTTATCTAAGGAATGTTCCCATCATGCAATTGCCATCACATAGCTGACACAAATATGGCCTTCTTACCTGAATATCAATAATGTAATTTCTTTTCAACATGACTAATGTCATTTTGCAGTGACTCTTCTCACCACTTCTTATGAATTTCAGTTTGATCACTTGTACTTAGTTCTGTCTACCATGTACATTAAGTGATTTTTAGATACATTTGTTCACAAATAGTAACAGTCTCAATCACTTTATTATGTCTTTGACACTGTACTTAATATATAGGACCAATCATATTGATAAATACACCAGGCTTTTTGTAGGATCAATTCTGTTTATTAACAGTCTGATATACTGAACATAGCAATCAACTTACAGCCCAATTTCAGCCGGTCGCGTACAATCAATGATTAAGATCACGACCAGAGATAACACAGCAAGCCGCCTACGGCCTACAGGCCGTGTTTGTTCAACCTCATGGATTGCTAGTTACAGTAAACTGGTTGACATAAAGGTGGCTGAGATTTGAATAAAAGGGGAAATGAAAACAGGCAAAAAGGGCAGGCGATCCCTGCTTTAAAAATGAGCCAAGGAGTTTCAATTACTAGTCCCAGAAAGTGTGTCAAATCAATGCCTTCAGCTGCAGCCCTTACTCCCCTCGGGTCAGCCGCACCAGAGCAGGCTCGGGGCAGTGGTGCTACCTCCGCCCACCTGCACTTTCACCTGCCCTGGCAGCCTATGGAGTCTCAGCCGTGCCTGCATCCCCCTGCTCATCAATTGGGGAATCTGGCAAGATGTGTCCCCAGGTCTCTATGTCCCTGAGCGAACACGGGGAAGCCAGGCAGTCCCACCACAAGGAACACTTCCCCACACTGTTCAACCATACAGCCGGCCCCACTTAACTGCTGACGCGGGATTTCTGGTCTATTGTTACCTTACCAGATCCCAGCTCAGGTCGACTGAATCGTTGGTACCTGTCATTGAGTAAAAGGCAATCCAATACTAGGTTAATCAAGAAAGAACTTACACCACTCTAAAGAACCACTTACCACTGGAAAAGGTTTAAGAGTTTATTATAAAGCCAAAAATATCTAAAGATACAAACATCTCAGAATAAGGTTCAAAAGGTATACGGGTATCAATATAAAGAGAAATTCTCTGAATGCTCTTAATCGGCAAAAGGAAATTATCAAAAATATCTCAAATACCATGGGAGTTGCAAGAATCGCTATGAGTTGCAACTTGAGAGTCATTTACAGAAAAGAAAAGTTCAGGTTAGGCTGTCCCTACCCTGGACTAAGTGACATCCCTACTTAACAAGATCTTTACCTAAAAAGGTGTCAGCAGTGGTGACTTCCAAAGAAGATCACACACTTCCCTTAGTCTCTAATTCAAGTTGAAGTCTTGCAGTTCTCTATCTGCCTACCCATCCGCTCTCTTAGGTTCCTCAGGTCATCTGTCCTAACTCCACCCCGGGGTGCTGTCCCTAATACAAAATCCCATTTCCAATAGGAACGCCCCTGGAGACGCCTCTCACGTGGTGTAGTTTCTGGCGGCAAATTCCATGCTGGTGCTCCTCGGGACCCTTCATTAAAGTTGACCTTGCTTCCCAGGCTTCTCTCCGACCAAGCAGTACCCCCTAAAATTCCTGAAGACTCCTACAGGCATGTGCCTGGCTCTCTTGAACAAAAGTCTATTCATCACCTTCTGATAAAGGCCCCTCGCACCTGCAAACAGACACTTTCTCGGTAGGCCCCAAATTCCGGCCTCCACCATATCTTAGGTCGTAAACTATTTTTTGAACAGGCTTTACATTCGTGCTCTGTGCGACCTCTCCTTAACGAGCACATGCAGATCAAAGAAGCGACTTTACCAATTCAGGCCTACTTAGAATTACATGAAACGGGCCTCTGCAATATGCACATTTAATTTCTATGTTCAAACAGTATTCTAACTAACACACATTACTATAGTGTAACACATCTATTTAAAACATAACTTCAATTCTATGATTAACAATACTCTATAGGAAAAATGACATTAGAATCCAAGTTACTTAAAAGTGTAGCAGCATCTTTCGTTTCTTGTGAAATGCCATTCCATGGTTTGCAGAATTACATTTCTTTTTCACACAGCCCCATAACGTGAGACTCCAACATCATTCTAACATTTCTACATCTCTACATTAGTTTTTCACACTGATATATGTATCCCTATTCTAATTAAACACTCATGTATATATTTTCTCCACATGAGTTTGACACTCTTGTATATTATATATTAGACTAATACAACGTGCTTGTAAATATGGTGCACTTCTACATTTTTCAGATTTGTGCTCTCTCAATCCCCCCTTTGATGACTTACAGTAGTCATCATCATCACAACACCCTCTCTAAGGTATAGAGTATCAAACTGAAGTCGTTGCAACCTTCCCTCGTTTCATCTCCTCTAAAGCCTTCAGACTCCTGAACTGATTCTCCTGCATCGCAGCTAGTTTCTTCCTCTGCTCTCGCATGGATCTCTGCAATTTGTTTGCTCGATACCATTGGTACAGTCTCACCAATCCCCACAAAGTGATTATACAAATCACTATTATGATGATAGGTTTCAGTATGTACCAAATGATATTCTTTCCCAGGTTGGCAAACCAACCTCCAACTTTACCCATTCCCTGACCTACTTTTTCCCACACTGTTACCTTATTCAAATCTTCTATCTCATGGTGTATTTCAGTAATATTTCGAATGTACTTTTCTAGAGGTTTTGAATTGTCTGGAATGTAAGTACAACACTCCTGGACCTTCAAAGCCTTACAGACTCCGCCCTCTTTGGCCAACAGAACGTCTAGAGCAAGTCGGTTCTGAAGAACCATTGCCCTTATCGATTGCATCTCTCCCTCCACCAGCATTAAAGATCTAGCAGTACTGGCAGATAGTCTATCTACAACTGTTGCCAGTCTTTTTATCTTAACATCATTTAGTGCTATCCCCAAAATAGGGAACATAGCGCCAAATACATCTCCAACTACCTCTTCAGCGCTTACATCCCTTCTTCTTCTAGTTTGTTTTCCCCTCTTTTTGGTTTCTAAATCCTCAGCATGGTATATTTTGGGAAAGACTATAGCTAAATAACATGATCCATACCAATTGTCTGGTAGTTTCACATATGCATTTCTTCCACAAACAAAATACACATTCGGGATCGCCTGCCTTTCCTTCAGGAAATCCTTAGAATAGTACTCTAACTGGAAAGCATGGTCACAACTGACTTCTCCCACAAACACATTCTCATAATATGTTCGACTCCTGTGTATACATAGCTTTCCCCTTTTCTCTCGGTCTAAAGCTATTGGACCACTGCTACCCTTTCTTTGGTGTTCTCTTTCTTCCTTGGTCCAATCGGTTTTCCGTTGTCCTGAAGCTTTTAGGTTCTTTTGCCTTCTATATATCGATCATCCACCTGCCCTATAAACTTTTTCTCAATTTCGGATACTTTACAAGTCAAATTATTTCTTCGGGCATGTGAAGTATCTAAAGTTCTCCATGGAAGGAAAAACTTCTGTAACCTGTCTTCACTCTTATAATAGTCCCATCCATTGAGGTGTTTATAATTTGGCACCTCTGGCAATACCGAGTCAAAGTTTGAGAAGTAATACTCAAACCCCTCACGTGCATAAAATATGCTCAACAATAAACTACATGAGATTCCATAGGTCAATGGAAGATGGTGATATCTAATGCCTTCATCTACAGAAGCTGGCAACTGCATACAGACGTAGCAGTTCTTCGCCTCCATGACATCAATATATTCATAAAGCAATTTGGCATAAGCATTTGTTTTAAAATTCCCCTGTGATTCGTCTGCATGTAATCTTTTTATTTCAGCCTCTAACAAAGCTTTCTCCTTCTCTGCGTTTTCCCCCTGTTTGCCAATCGTAGGAGACTTCTGTGTTGATGCACTTTTTGCTTCTTTTTCTGCTTTTACATCATTTTCATGTCCTACTACATATGATACAGTAACCACTAAAACTATAAGAGAAATCACTACCACTAAAAGTGTGCCTATTATGCATTTTGCCCTGCGGTTCGGGTTGCCAGCCTCCATGGTCTCAAACAGTGTAGTTCTATTTTCTTTCACAGTACAAGTCTCTTTCTTTTACTTCTCCAATCTTTCGAACCACACCTGGAAGCTGAAAAATCCCCTCCGCAAAACAGTCTCTGAGTTCTGTAGCCACAGGCAACCTCAGTCCTTCTCCATCCTCTAAAATGGAAATCCCTAATTTCTTCTTCTTCTTCTTGGCACTAGGTTATCTCTCAATCTGTATTTACAAAGTTCTTTCCAAAGTCTTTAGTAATCCGAAACTATGCGTGTTCCAAGAAGTTCCACCACTTGCTCGAATATTTCCATACGAAGAAGGATTCCATCAAGTATTGGACACCTTGAACAACAACATGGAAATTCAATTGTCTCTAGGATCAATTTTCTTATTCTGCTCAGAAGAGGAGGATAGACGATGTTAAGTGTCAGCAGTCTCTCGACCTCCACTCCTGGTACCACCAACTCTACTTCCACTGTTATGAAGGGGTCAGTTCTGGCCAGGGTCACTTTCCTCACCCTCCCAGTTCTGCGTCCCGCTGAGGACATCTGTAGCGAGGTAGGTCCACTCGGGAGTAGCGTACCTTCTGCAAGGCACTCGCACCCTCCTTGACCTTCTCGGACCTTCCGGCTCTTGTCCTTGTGCACTTTCTTCTGGATCTGAGTCTTCGGATATAGGAGCAAGAGTTTCCTCTCGAGCTAGCTTCAAGCTTGGCCTCCTTTTTCTTTCAGGCCAGGTAGCTGCTCCACGCCTTGTTCTCCTATCTCTTGTCCGTTTACTCAGTTCTTGATCACTATGAATTTGTTCTGTCTCTGAGTTGGTTTCACAACAGCTTTCTCCTTCAGTGGCAACCTCGGTTTCACTGCCGTCCTGCCTTTCTTCGTCTTCTGTGATACTCCCAACTTCTTCAGACACCCCCACAGCTTGACCGATCCCCTCTTGTGACTCTTCTTCCACAACTGGATTCCCGTCTGTGAGAGGAGCTGTTTCTTCAAGAGGTGCTGGAACTCTTCGAGTATGGGAAGCGTGGATCCAATTTGGCAGTCCTCCGCACTTCACGGCAGTGTTCGTAGCTAAGATTATCTGGTAAGGTCCCTTCCAGAGCACGTCCAAACAGTTCTTCCGGACGTGCTTCTTCACCAGCACCCAGTCTCCTGGGCACAGGTCGTGGCACTGGTTCCTTGAAAGTGGAACTTCTGCAGCCTGTACCTGAAGAGACACAGAATGAATGGCGTCAGACAACCCCTTGCAATAATCCAGGATCAGGTCATCTGTAATGTTCAGTAATGCAGTTGTTGGGACAGTCGAAAGTCTCATTGCCCTCCCCATCAGCACCTCGTGTGGAGAGAGACCTGTCCTCCTGTCGGGTGTGCTACGCATACTCATAAGGACCAAAGGAAGAGCATCAGGCCAACTTAAGGAAGTTGATGAACACACTTTAGCCATTCGACATTTCAACGTCCCATTTATCTGCTCCACGATACCTGAAGCCTCTGGTCGATAGCTACAATGCAATTTCTGATCAATGTTCAATGCAGAGCAAAGCATCTTCACAACTTCGCTGTTAAAATGTGTCCCTCTGTCCAATTCCAGAGAGGCAGGCACCCCGAAGCGCGGTATCAACTCTCTAAGCAACAACTTTGCTACTGTGAGTGTATCGCACCTGCGTGTAGGGTATGCTTCAACCCATCTGGAAAATATACATACTACCACCAGAACATACCTAAGGCGGTTAACTTTTGGCATTTCAATAAAATCCAATTGCATTCTATTGAAAGGCCCCCCGGACCTCCCAATGTGACTCAGTGTAACTGGTGTTCTTTTCCCTATGTTCAACTGCTGACAAGTAACACATCGCTTACACACTGCTTCTGCTGCTATCCTAAATTTTGGGCAATACCAAGTCTGCCTAAACACCCTCAGCATAGCATCTCTTCCCAAATGCACTGGACCATGTATCTGTCGTGCCATTGGACTTGCTAACTCCTCAGGTAACACTGCCCTTCCATCTGCTGAAACCCAAAAGTCAATTTCGCTTCTCACACACCCTGCTGTTTCCCATGCCTGCTTCTCAGATTCAGGTGCATTGTCTTGCATTTGTTTCAAATCTTCCCAAGTATCGAACGTTTCTAACATCATGCTTAATTCTGTCCTTTCCTGAGCCCCACCTACTTCCACCTCCGTGAAAGAATAACCATGCTCTGCACAATAGCGGGCAACTTCGTCTGCATATCTATTTCCTTGTGACACAAAATCTGTATTTTTCGTATGAGCTACACATTTTACAACCGCGATTGCAGCTGGACCCTGTAATGCTTCTAACAACAGCCGCACAAATTCTCCATTTCTGATTGGCGAACCAGAGGAGGTCATGTAACCCCTCTGAGACCACAATTGCCCGAAATCATGAACTACACCGAAACCATATTGGCTATCAGTATATATGGTGACTCTAATTTTCTTGCCTGCTGTACAGGCACGTGTCAATGCAACGATTTCTGCTACCTGTGCGGAGTGTACTCCTTCCAGGCAAGCGGCTTCCACAACTCCAGTAATGGTGCAAACAGCATAAGCTGCTCTCAACCGACCAGTATCGTCTCTTAAACATGAGCCATCAACAAAGTAAATTTCATCAGGGTCGATCAATGGTTCATCCACAATATCTGGTCTGGGCTTCGTACATAGTTCAGTCACATCAAGGCAATCGTGATCTTCACAGTCTTCGCTTTCAATGTCATTAGGAAGTGGCATCAGTGTAGCAGGATTCAAGACAGAGCACCTCTTAAGGGTCATGTTCTCTGCAGCAAGAATAACTTGCTCATAGCGCGTGAGCCTACTGTTAGTCAAGTGCTGGGTCTTGGTTTTAGTCATCAACAGTTCCACAGAATGCGGTACATACACCACTAAGTGGTGTCCCATCACTATGCTTTCACAACGCTCAATGCTGACACCAGTTGCAGCAACGGATTTGAGACATCCGGGCAACGCTGCGGCTACTGGATCTAAGGTAGCCGAAAAGTAAGCAACTGGTCTACGGGCATTTCCATGGACTTGCACTAGAACTGACAAAGCACAGCCCTCCCTTTTGCAGCAATAGAGGGAAAATGGCCTCTCATAGTCCGGCATTCCCAGTGCCGGGGCACGACACAAGTCATCTCTCAGCTGTAGGAACGCCATCAAGCACTCATTGTCCCATGGTACTGGATCGCTCACCTCCTTGTGCGTCAGTTTCTGTAAGGGTTTTGCTTTCAGTGAAAAGTTAGCTATCCACTGTCGGCAATAACCAACCATTCCTAGAAACCTCCTGACTTCTCTCTGTGTTGTAGGCGAGTTCATCTTCATAATTGCCTCTATTCTATCTGGTGACACCTTGTGCTTTCCTTTTTCTATCCGGTGACCCAAGTACTGTACTTCCGTCAGACAGTACTGTAATTTGCTCGGGGATACCTTATGTCCATTTTCAGCTAAATGGTTCAGCAAGGTGATGGTATCTGCCTTACAAGCCTCTTCTGTTTCTGACGCAACAAGTAGGTCATCTATGTACTGGACCAGAACCGAATTCTGGGGCAGTACCAGACTTTCAAGGTTCTTTTTCAACAGTTGGTTGAAGATTGAAGGGCTATCTGTGAATCCTTGTGGGATTCTACACCATGTTAAGACGCGACTCTCCATTTTAAACGCAAAAAGATACTGGCTATCTTCGTCTAATGGGATTGAAAAGAAAGCCTGACAAAGATCTATCACTGTGAACCACTCAGCTTGGAATGGTATCTGAAACAGTATCACTGATGGATTCGGTACCACTGGACAACATGAAACAACAATGTTATTAATTTTTCGAAGGTCTTGTACTATCCTAAATTTTCCACTAGGTTTCTGCAAACCCATAATCGGGGAGTTGCATGGGCTTCCCACGATTTCCTTCAGTATTCCCTGTTTAATCATAGAGTCGATCACGGGTTTTATTCCTGCAATCGTCTCTTGAGACAGCTTGTATTGTGGCGTTCTTGGATATTCAACATTTGGTTTCACTATGATCTTCACTGGCTCTACCCCTTTGACCAATCCTATCTCTTCTCCTGTAAAATCCCATACTTCTGATGATACTGCCTCTCGTAAGTCCCAAGGAAGGTCCTCCACCGTTAGAGTGGGATACAGTTCTATGCATGTTCTTGAATTCACAATTTTGAAGGTAGCATCATCATCTGTCGTTCCCACCTCTACTCCCTGTGGTGTGCAGTATATAGTACAGTTCAGTTTGCACAATAAGTCCCTTCCTAACAGACACACAAGACTAGAATCGCACACCACAAACTGATGTTCATTCGTGTAGTTTCCGATTTTCACTGACACTGGTTCCGTCAAAGGGCTAGTCATTCTTTTGTTTGCGACTCCTACCACCTGAATTGTTTCCCCCAACATTGGTAGATCCGGAACCACTGCTGATCTCAAAGTTGATCGGGTAGCTCCGGTATCCACCAAAAATGTTGTGGGAGAACCCTGCCACTTCTGCCTCTACAAATGGTCCTCTTTGATCCACTTCCAGAACTGCCCCGAAGGTACAGTCCTCTTCTTTGCTTACACGTTGTCCCGTCAAGGGATCAATGTAGTAACAATTTTCCTCATCCACGAAAAGAGGCATTTGTCTAAAAACCTTTCCCCCTGTCGAAATCTTTGGTGGCTGCGGAAACTGAGCTCGTGGAGCTGAAGTCCCCCCTTTGGCCACCTTGATTCTCGACACTGGCACCCCTTGAACTGGAACCTCTGGAACTTCTTCCTCTACTTCTAATTCTCCGTTTTCAGGGTTATAGGGACACTCGCGTCTCCAATGTCCCACCTGATGACACTGGTGGCACTTTGTCATTTTCTTCAACGTAGCAAGGTCTATTCTAGGTCTCGGGTTTTCCTCACTGTCTCTATTCTGTCCGTTTGGTTTTCGTCCCATTGTCCCTGTTCCCTGTTGGCGCTGTCCCCCCTTTCCAGCTGACTGCATCTGTACTACCATCAGCTTTTCTTTTAGTTTCTTTGTTTTGGAATCTATCTCATCACTGCAGTATCTCGCATACCGCAAAATCTCATCTAGTGGTCTGTTCTGCCAGCAAATTAGATGTTGCTGAATCATCAGACAAATATCAGGTCTCAACCCCAAACAAACTTTGATACAAACTGTCCTATATCTTTGGGGTCCATTACATCGAGCCCACTGTATTGTTTGAATGTTTTCAGCAATCTCTCATAAAACTCATGAACTCTCTCCTTGGGTTCCTGTCTTGTTCGGTCTATTTTTACCCAATCTATGTCTTGTGGTGGGACCTTTTCCTTCAACCAAGTGATTACTCTTTCATATTTCAACATTACAGTTTCAGACGGTCCATTTGTGGCAGCATTCCTTTCTGGTTCTACGGTTGGCCACTCGACACTAGTCTTGCATGCTGTCCACAAATCTCCTGGCACCACAATGTCAAACAAGGTGTTCAAATCAATCCACAATACCTTTGAGATTTTCACAAACCTTTCTACCTGCTTGTCCCTTAACTTCGGGAATAAATTGGTAAATGCAGCCAAATCTCCTCTACTCAAGGGCACATGTACATAGTTCCCATTCGATATTTCTCTCAAAGGAAATGCCTCCATCTGCATTACCCTTCCTTCCGGAGACATCACACTCGTGCTCCGTCTAACAGTACCCCTTTTGGACCACCTCTCCTCCCATTTGTCCAGATCTCTCCATGCTCTTATTCCTGTTATCAGTTCCCTTATGTGTGTTTTCAATCCAGTTGTTCTCTTTTCGTCTAAGTCCTGATCTGTATATTGTAACCTATGGTTACTCTGTAGTGTCTTTGTTCTGGACAAATCTACCATATACTTGTCTGCCAATTCGAACAGTTTCTCATGAATCGCTCTTGCCTTTCGAGTAACATCTTTCGCTATAAACAACAGTTCATCTTGTTCGTATGAGTCAATCCTTCCTAAGGGCAACGTACCATCTATGATCTCATCCAAATCAGATTTTAAGCTGGTGACATCAAGTCTTTTGGCTTTTACTGCAGCTCTCAGTACCCCAGCTCTAGGGGGTCCATTCACATCTCTCCCATCCCAGCTCCGAGTCCTACGTCTAGGCTCAGGCGAGTTATGTGGAGTCCTCCCATGTTCCCATCTCTCCAGGTACCATGCAGTTCCATCCTCTCTGGGCGTATGGTGAAACACTTTCCCATTTCTCATAATCCCACAAGTCTCATTCTGCCTGGTTCCTCTAGCGGTTGACAAGACATCCCATTATTCCCCATTTCATCCGCATTTGCTTGAGGTCTCTGAACACTCGACGCATGGCAAGACCCTTCACTGTCCCCACGACTCCAGTGTTGTATGTTATCATTTGGTGAATGGTAAGTGCACCTAAACCTCTCTCTATATTCTTGGGTTCTTTGATCTCCCTCACTTTGAATGAGACGAGATATCTCTCCACACTCCGTACTTCTTCCATTTCGCCCCTGCCCGTCTCTACCGTCCATAGGACGCATAACTCCTCTATTCTCTTGACTTTGACCCCCACGTTCCTGACTGCTTTCACTTGCCCCACAGTGAGATACTGTTCCGTTGCCTCGACTTCCCCATTCTGCTTCTACTCTGGACCTGTTGCTTGGTGTTTCTGTGGACCCCTCCCATTCTCTCAAGTCGGCCCTCAGCTCCCTAAAGGACTTCGGCCGTGGTCCCCTCAGGTCCATCGGTCCTCTCTGGCCCCCCTGTTCTGCCGCGGGACCCTCTGCTGAATCCAATGGGGTGTTCCACGTCACTGGTCCTGGCAATTGCTTCCAGGCATTTGTCGTGTTATTTCTCCTTTCTATTTCAGCTCTCTCTCGATCTAACCTCATCTGTTCTTCCTCTCTGTCCCTCTCGGGGTTGTAAATCGATACTATAGGTCCTATGGTAACGGGTACTTGTAGAGCGTCTGGCAATTCATAAGTCTCAGCCCTCTCGGATGCTGGCATCTTCTGCACTGCAATCCTTCCAACCACTCTCTGTACAGTACTATGTTGAGGGGTCTCCTCACCTTTGGTAGGTGTCCATTCCGATATAGGAAGTGGTATATACCCCTCTACTGCAGCCCCATCTTCCCTTGCGAGTCCCCTACTTTCTATTCCCCCAACGTTCGGAGGCGGTCTATCTATCAGCAACCTATTTATCAAGTTGTCCTCCGACTCGCTCTCCTCATCCTCTTCCATGAGTCTCCTTTCACCTGCCACCTCTCTCACTGGGTACAGCTTATCTACCTCAATTGTCTGTACCCTCCACCTTTTGGTGCCTCATCCCATTTGGAATCTCGCACTGCTCTTACCGATCGTCTCAGCCTTTCTTGGCGCCTATTCAGATTTCTGTCGTGCGCCGCCCTAATCCATGCGTTAAGGGCCTCAAACTGGGTCGGTCTAGGCGGAGGTTTCAATGAGGACATGGTTGCTTTCAGCCGATGTAACACCTCTAAGTTAAACGTCCCATACTTTGGGAACGGCAGTTCCTCATTCCCTTCCGTAAGCTTGCTCCAATCACTAATCCACAATATAGTGTGTAAACCAACATTCGCTGCCATATAGTGAGCCGGTGTACCCTCTGGCGGTGCCTCTTCCCCGTAAAAAGACTCTCTCCTTTTTCTCTTAAAAATATCTCTCAAACATTTAAAACACTTCATGTTCAAATCTACAAATTTCTGTTTTCTCCGGTTTGTTTACTTCCTGATGACAATCCACCAATCTCAGCACTGTTCTCGCTAGCTGCCCTATCACTACGCGGCTTCTACTGACGTCACACCAACCGCCCTATCACGTCGCGGCTCCTCACTAGCCGCCCTATCTCAGCGCGGCTCTTTTCCGACGTCACTCGTCCCCCTTCGCAGCAGTTCCCCTCCTTTCTCAGCTCGTCTCCGCGGTCATGCATGCGTCCCATTCATACTCCGAAAAATTATTACTTCCGTCCAAGCGATCACTTTTCTTTGACTGTACGTCCACAGTCTAACTGTAATTGTCACCTTAACTGACGAAATGTCTTTCCGTTTACGTCCAGACAATCGCCTTCTCTGATAGGTTACTTACACACAGTAACTTTCGACCAGCGTCCGTTACTCACACACTCACTCTTACACTCCCCCTATCTCGGTCCTGCGGCGGTCAATGGTACCTCATGACCTCCTTACGACAATTACTCTGGATGTTCGATACACCCGAACCACTTAAGCTCTACCCCGAACTTAAGATTTTTACCAGGTTGCGCGCGCTCACAACCTTCTCACAATCACACTACAGGCATTCAACTCCGCATGACATTATAATTCAAATACAACACAAAACACCGCAATCTGTTCACGCATGACCATTTTTATACTCACTCTCGTCCGATACTGCTGCTTTTCTCTCTCCGTCAGTGCCTTCTTCGGCGGGCCACCTCTCGAACTCTAGGGACCTTGGGGTAAACTAACCTAGCCTAGATTACCTTCCTCAAGAAGATAACCATCCTCACTCTGTTACCAACTGCGGACGCGGGATTTCTGGTCTATTGTTACCTTACCAGATCCCAGCTCAGGTCGACTGAATCGTTGGTACCTGTCATTGAGTAAAAGGCAATCCAATACTAGGTTAATCAAGAAAGAACTTACACCACTCTAAAGAACCACTTACCACTGGAAAAGGTTTAAGAGTTTATTATAAAGCCAAAAATATCTGGAGATACAAACATCTCAGAATAAGGTTCAAAAGGTATACGGGTATCAATATAAAGAGAAATTCTCTGAATGCTCTTAATCGGCAAAAGGAAATTATAAAAATATCTCGAATACCATGAGAGTTGCAAGAATCGCTATGAGTTGCAACTTGAGAGTCATTTACAGAAAAGAAAAGTTCAGGTTAGGCTGTCCCTACCCTGGACTAAGTGACATCCCTACTTAACAAGATCTTTACCTAAAAAGGTGTCAGCAGTGGTGACTTCCAAAGAAGATCACACACTTCCCTTAGTCTCTAATTCAAGTTGAAGTCTTGCAGTTCTCTATCTGCCTACCCATCCGCTCTCTTAGGTTCCTCAGGTCATCTGTCCTAACTCCACCCCGGGGTGCTGTCCCTAATACAAAATCCCATTTCCAATAGGAACGCCCCTGGAGACGCCTCTCACGTGGTGTAGTTTCTGGCGGCAAATTCCATGCTGGTGCTCCTCGGGACCCTTCATGAAAGTTGACCTTGCTTCCCAGGCTTCTCTCCGACCAAGCAGTACCCCCTAAAATTCCTGAAGACTCCTACAGGCATGTGCCTGGCTCTCTTGAACAAAAGTCTATTCATCACCTTCTGATAAAGGCCCCTCGCACCTGCAAACAGACACTTTCTCGGTAGGCCCCAAATTCCGGCCTCCACCATATCTTAGGTCGTAAACTATTTTTTGAACAGGCTTTACATTCGTGCTCTGTGCGACCTCTCCTTAACGAGCACATGCAGATCAAAGAAGCGACTTTACCAATTCAGGCCTACTTAGAATTACATGAAACGGGCCTCTGCAATATGCACATTTAATTTCTATGTTCAAACAGTATTCTAACTAACACACATTACTATAGTGTAACACATCTATTTAAAACATAACTTAAATTCTATGATTAACAATACTCTATAGGAAAAATGACATTAGAATCCAAGTTACTTAAAAGTGTAGCAGCATCTTTCGTTTCTTGTGAAATGCCATGTGGCCTACACATTTCCATGGTTTGCAGAATTACATTTCTTTTTCACACAGCCCCATAACGTGAGACTCCAACATCATTCTAACATTTCTACATCTCTACATTAGTTTTTCACACTGATATATGTATCCCTATTCTAATTAAACACTCATGTATATATTTTCTCCACATGAGTTTGACACTCTTGTATATTATATATTAGAGTGCCACCGTCCAATCAGGGACGCCAGGGCGGAAAAGCCCAGTCCTCCAGGAGTCGTCCCCACTCCAGTGTACAAGGTGCTGTTCTCTTATCTAGAGTCCATCCGGGCCCTTGCTACATGTGCTGGTTGCCGCCTGTAGACAGGGATCAAGTGATCTATGGGAAGGTGAGCCTCCGGCAGAGTCAATCCAGGGAGCCTGTGCTCGGCCGCAGCTCCACACGGACTGGAGCGTTCTCAGCTCTCACCATAGAGGGCCCTCCTCGTCTGGGCACCAGGAACCGGTCTGCCCCCACGACACAGTCCCAGCCAGCCGTAGCGAGCCATAGCTGTCCTCAGCCGAGTTCTACACTCTGGAGTCAGCTCCCAGAATTCCATAGTACGGGGCCTCTGGCTGCCAAGGACCGCACCCTACACCACCACCTTTTTTGGATCGGCGAGCGCCGCTCCCACTAGAGCACCCTGGTCCACAGTCGGGCCTCCACTGTGGTGAGCTGGTCCGCAGAATCCCCTACTGGTCACAGGCCACTGTTCAGGGAGAGCACACGATGCATGAGCAGGAGCCCACTGGGTGTGCCGATCATATGGGAGTTCCACCCAGTCACACCAGCCCTGGCCGGGATTCACAGGTCTTCTCGTGCTCAAGGGGAGCTGTCCCAGGCTGATATGGGGAATGAAGACAAGGTGGATGGGCTACATAGATCAGCTGTAAATGCGGCAAGGTTTGGAGCAACAGGTGAACATGTCTGCTCAAGTCGCCATCTTGGCCTCGGCTCGACCAGGTCATTTGTAATGAAGAAGCAGAATGAAAAAGGGGGAACCTGGATATCTGGACAAAAACCTTCATAGTTACACATTGTCAATCTGTGTCTTCAACAGAATCAATGCCATTCATTTTGATTAAATAGACTTCTTGATAGCTGAATATATAGACCATAAAGTAGTATGAATCCCCACTGCCCTGTTGGTTGCATGTCAGGAAGGATGAGACCTTGTGATCTTGACAACTCATATTTGGGTGTGCATTAGAATATCCACGTTTTTCACTCAAGACTCCCTGCACAGCCATTAAGGTTCAACAGCTCTTGTTGCCAATACTTAGACCCAAATATTACATTAATGCCCTAAATGTATGTCTGTCTACTGCAGCACTACTTTTCCTTAAAATACAATGTGCTGGAAAGCAAGATGTATTTCATGTACATTATACACTTTAATGTTGAGCTGTGCTCGATTTGAACATGCAACATAAACCAATGGCCTTTTTGTAACAGTTATTCTTGGGGCCGGAGGACAAGGCGAGGAATACTCCAAGCCCCTTAGCAGTACACCTATATTAGGTGCACGGTCCATTTATGTGAAGGGGGCAAGGTTTTCTGATGGAACAATGGGGATTAGAAGAGGCGGTAGGTGTTAGCACTCTCCTGTCTCAGTCCTTGTAACACCATAGGCTCAATGGTGGAGGGGTGAAGAGAGATTTACATAAGCTGCAGTTTCTACAACATCTGCTAACTCTTGCACTATATTTGAAATTGTGAGCTGAACAGTGTTGAAACTGTATTAATGATGTTGCTAACATTCAACTTATTATCATTATTATTATTATTGTTGTTGTTATTGTTATTGTTATTATTAATATTAGACCTAACAGCCTTAGAGTGGTCTTTCCCCAACTTTGTGCTTGCATTCCTCCATTTTCTGACCTTGTTTTAGCTGGCTTTGAACAGTGGTAAAATGATAGTGCTCGCTCCCTTAAAAATGCAAATACTGGCTTAACCCCAATGGGCATATTCAATGTATTTATAAGTCGCTAGTAAAGTGCATTACATCTGCCATGGGCAGATGTAATGCACTTAATGCCTAAATTAACCTTTTCCATGCTTATGAGCCATGGGCGGCGTGAGCACATGACGGCGTGGAGCCGTCATGCAACTGCCGCTCCGCCTGCGCGGCACTGATTCCCCCCTGTGCAGGCAAATTAGTGAGTGGGCGGGTCATGACAGCTCTACTCCATACTCCATCATGAGCACACGCCGCCCGTGACTCATGACGGTGTGGAGTCGTCATGAGTAAGGGAGTGCCACGCCCACCTCCTAGACCCGCTCACTTCGCAGTCGAATTTGCGCAGCGGCAAAAAGGTTAAACGTTACTAGTGGGCCTGAAGCACTCATTGTGCCACCCACTTAAGTAGCCCTCTTACCATGGCTCAGACCTGCCATGCCATTCCTGTATGTGCAGTTTAACACTGCTCCTTGAACATGGCAAGATAAACCTCTTGACAAGCCTAAATGGTCCCTTTTTATACGTATACATCACCCCTAAGTTAGGCCCTGTATGACCCACAGGGCTGGGTGCAATGTATTTAAAAGGAAGGACATGTAGGTTTAAGTTGTACATGTCTCGGTAGTGAAAAATGCCCAATTCCGTTTTTTCACTACTGCAAAGCCAATAGGATAACATTTTGATTACCATATTACATCTTTTAAGTGTAATTACCAATTGTGAAGACATTACCTTTTAAAGTTTGCTGTCACTGGACTCACAATTCAAATTGTGAAGTTGGATTTTAAGTTGTAGGTTAGCAAATGTCACTTTTAGAAAGTTGACATTTACTTACTTTAGCCTTTTGGTGCCTGCTGCCTGTCTCTTTTCAGTCTGGTATGGGTCACAGCTGGGCATGCTGCCTGTCTCCTTTCATTCTGTGCTGGGTAATAGCTAGGCTTTGTGTATTCCCTCCAGATAGCCACACACAAAGGAAGCTTAGATGTGTCTTGACGGGCCATCCTGTGTGATGGGAGGGAGGAGCAGGTCACAGCCTCACACTTACATCTATCTGTGTTGTTTCCACATACAAAGGGGTAAATACCCTCTTGGAGCGACACTGGAGCCAGGGAAGGAAGGGAGCTATTCAAAGCTTTTTTTGAAATCTCTGCCACGTCAAAGGCACAATTGGGTATAAGTACTGAACATCTGAAATCATGACTTCAGTACACTTCTGGACCTGGAACCACTTTGGTGGGATGATGAACTGGTCTGCTCCTGGAAGGACTTGCACTCTTCAGGACTTCTCCTTTGCTGGACTTGGGTGTGAAATGCTCCTGCCTTGCTGGGATACCCTTCTACCTGCTGGTCTCCTGCCTGGGTTACAATGACTCACCTTGAACAAACAGCTTGGGACAACGTACATCAGTTGAGGAAAGCGTTTAAAAAATGTTATGCGAAGAGAAGAAAAGCAGCAATACTACATTTTGGTCTAAATGACTTTATGGTGTTAGAAAAATTAAGTCTAACACCTTCTGGGAAATGCTAAAAAATGTGTACAGGTCAGTGAACATGCTAACCTCAGATATACAAGAACATGAGTGGGCTAAGTTTCTAAGAAATACGTTTAGGGAAGCCACATTTCCTGAACACTCACCACGGAAGCACCAGAAGGCCCGATATCCCCAAGATCTAGTGGCAGTAAATGGAAGAAATGAAAATATTGCACAAGGAAGAGCTGAAAGTATTACACAAGGAGATGACATCATGTGCAATTTAACACCAAAGGCATATTTAGGTGCTTATTCAACTGTGGAACTTGTTATGCAAAATTGCAAACACAGTATCTGTTACCACAAAGCAAAAACAGATCTGCTTTTCTACTTGGCAGATGAAATAGCACACATAATACAGAAAGGCAGAGGAGATGGTGTCCAGGGCCTAATAACATTCCCCAAGTAATCTTTAAGAATGATCCATTCTTTTGGAGTGAGCATCTTTCCATACTGTTTAAAGAAACAGAGCTATTAAATTATATTCCATTAATTGACACCAATCTATAAGGGAGGAGACCGATCAAGTCAGTTGAACTACAGGCTAATTGCCCTACCAGACGTAGAAGCAAAATACTACCCCTCACTTATCCTGGAAGATCTGAGGGAATGGTCAAACAAGCTTAAGCTGATTTATGTTAATCAAACAGGTTTCAAGAAAGGTAATGGGACGATTACTAATATTCTAGCTCTCACAATAATAGCAAACAAATGCAAGCAGAGAGAGGAAACAACAACTGCACCTTTGCTTCATAAATCTAAAAGCACCATTTGACAGTGTGGATCGACACCTCTTATGGGAAAAACTGAGAGCCTGGAAAATCCCAGAGAGAATTTTAAGAGGAATACTGCAATTCTATTCCCTAACATGGATACGAATAAAGTAGGGCAATGGCTCTAGACTATCTAGGAAGATGAACACAAATAAAAGCCTAAAACAAAGTTGCGTATTGGCATCGCACCTTTTTTAACCTATTTATGTGTGACCTGGCAAAAAGGCTCGATCAGATTAACTCTCATCCACCAAAATTGGGAAAGCTACCTTTATCACACTTCTTTTATGGGGATGATGAGGTGTTAATATGCCTAACGAAGAGCTCTTAAGGAAATGATGAAACATATCTCATTCAACTACAATAAAAAGAGAGTGGCCCTTATGACCCAAAAGGGAACTGGGTAAATTAACAATACAACCAAAGATTGTTCCCATGTCGTGATTTTTCTGATGCTCCCACTGACTAGAGAGCTATCTACCTTACATTCCCTCTCATTCAACCTGCATACTTATACTGCTCACACTATCTTTAGGAGCTGTCTGCCTAACGTTCCCTATTATTCAGTATAATTAGGCAACAAACATTCACACGAGGACCCAGGGCCCGATTCACAGAATGAACTTAAGACTCAATCCTAAACTTACTACTATTTTCGTATTCACAGAATGCACTTACTACTTTTGGCATTCAAAGAAGGAACTTACTACTTTTACTACTTTTGGTATTCATAGAAGTTTAGGATTTTGTCTTAAGTTTGTCCTTCCTCAGGACAAATGGTTAAAAACATAGTATATTCTAAAAAGCAAAGAGTAGTATCGCAGCAAAAAATATTGGGAATCTGTGGGTTACTCAGTACTCTTGTTCCTGAGTCAATAGTGCTTAACTTTACATTGTTTAGCATGGTTCCTTTCCTCGTTAAAATTTCAGTATATTCCCTGTCGCTGCGTGCTCGCGTGTTCAGAACGTGAGCGTGTCTTTGACACTGAACTCGTCTTTACTCCATACGTGTTTGTGCCAACTAAACTTGAGTAATTGAAGTGAGGAAAGACCACAGAGGAGTGAGGAACAGAAGTTGGTATTTAGGATAAGTTTATTGGAGCAGAGGAACCCCATGTAACATCAAGGACTGCCACTCTCCAACTGAAGAGGAATCACAGAATACCCACAACCCTACATTCCATAAGCTACATGACACATGAGGTAGAAGAGGAAAACAGACTGAGGCACATCATAACACATCTCCCTTCTGCGAAACACAAAAACATAGGAAATGAGGTAGACCCAAGACAGACACAAAAGGACAACCTATGATAAGACACACCACTCACCCCCTCACAAATAAATAGAAAAAACAGATGAACAAAAACAAATGCATCAATGTGTTACATAATCAGTTACCATTTTGGAGTAGAAACACATCTTTTCCTCTTCTCCAAGATACTATAAGAAATTACAGTATTCTTGTTACAACATTTCTTTCCAGTAAGTATTTGACAAGGAGAAACCTTTGAAGATTTTGACACGTTAGTTGAAGAAGACCATTCCGAAATAGAAGGTGAAGAAGTTGTACATGCCCTTTGGAATAAAGCAATTCTTCTGACATTCTAAACCTGCATATTGTCTAATTTTACCCAATTGTGACCAATCAAAATGAGTCTGTGAGGACCTCAAAGTTTTGCAAGACCAGCCACCGGATTTCACTTTTACTAGGTCACCCACTTGAAAGAAATAATCTTTGGGAGAAAAGGTGTTGTGTTTAGAAGAAGGGTCCTTCCACAACCAAGAAGGACATAACGTGGTGGAGGCTTTCCTACCTCTCATCATGTCAAAATACATTTTCCCAGTAGCAGGGTTAGGTGTGGTGCGGTATGCCCACAACATATCTTTAGCAGCAGATTGTACATTCTGCCCAGCTCTGTTGGCCTACTCCATAGTGCCTTTGATCAATCTATGTCTTCTTTGAACTTGCCCATTACCTTGCGGTTTGTAAAGAGATGTGCAAATGTGCTTCACCCCCAACTGAGTCAAAAACAATTCCATCTCAGAGGACACTAATTGTGTGCCATTGTCAGTGAGTAGCTTAAGAGGAATACCTTCCCTTCTAAAAATGTCTTCCAAAAACGCAATGTTGAACTAGGTGGAGATGTTCTTTAGAAAAACAACTGCAAACTACTGTGAATTGGCATCCACCAGGACGGCTGTAATGCATTCATGTTCTGAGAATACATGAAAGGACCAATAAAGTCAAGAATCACCTTTTCCCAAACAGAGTCCTCTTCAATTATGTGAAAAGATGAGTCTTTGATAGTACCACCACCCAGCTTCAACCTTTTTTCTGAGTTCTTGCAAGCAGTACCATTTTCAACCCATCTCTTGGTATCGGCATGCATCCTGGGCCACCAAAAATGTTCCTTGAGTCTTTTTGCCATAAAGGTTTGGCCCAAGTGACCTTCATGAGCTAAGGCAATTAATTTGGATCTCAGTAAAACAGGAGGAATTACATGTCCGCCCCTGACTGTAATATTGTCAGGATTCACAGACAATTCTTCAACAATTTTGGAGTATGGTCTTATTTCTTCAGGATACACACTTTCTCTTATCACACCTTGAACAATCATCTTATGGACAGCAATGAGTTTGCAATCATTTTGAAAAGCATTCAACCATTCACGCTTAGAAATAGAAGCATGTGCATCAGGAAACACCTCACCTATACATGCAACATCCTCTTCTGTGGACACTACACCCCCTTCACACATTTTGGCAGGAAGTCTAGAAAGACAGACAGCTACATTGTTTTTGCAACCAAGCAGGTACTCAATACTAAAATCACACTCTGGAAGTTTGATGACGTGTCTAGCTAGACGAGCCGAACAATTCTTAAAACCAATGGGTGCAAGGACTCTTAGCAAGGATTTGTGGTCAGTTCTTAGAATAATTCTGGAACCCCAAATAAACAAGCAAAAATGGGAAGTAGCCCGAACAGCTGCCAAAGCCTCCCGCTCTATAACAGAATATTTACTCTCTGTGCAAGAAAGACAGAGGGAGGCAAAAGCTACTGTTTTTTCGGTGCCAGAATGTACTTGAGAGAGGACGGCACCAATACCAACAGCACTGGCATGTACTTTGAGGATAGTTTCCAAATTGCATTGAAAAGGGGCCACAATGTTTGCATTAGAAATGTCATTCTTAATCGTATAATATGCTTTTTCTTGAGACTCACCCCAAATGAATTTTTGCCCTTTCTTAAGCAAAACCCGTAACGATTCAGTTTTGGTGGCAAAATCTTTGACAAATTTCGAATAATATTCGACCATCACCGTGAAGGAACATAGCATGTCCTTGTCAGTAGGTGTTTGGGCATTAACTATGGCACTGACAAGATTGAGTTTGCTTGAAATACGGTAACCTAAATATTCAACTTCAGTAACTAAGAATTGACACTTTTCTTTTCTTTAATCAGGATGTAACATGACCTGATGATAAGCACTTTGAGGTCTAATTTGGAAAATAACTTTCCTCCTGCCAAAAGAGACACAAACTCTGTGATGTTAGGCACGGGAAAACGATCCATCACTACATTCTGATTAAGGCTGCGAAGATCCACACAGAATCTTAAAGACCCATCAGCCTTCTTAGAAATTACCACTGGACATAACCATTGAGTGGCTTCTACAGGTTTGATTACTTTATCTGAGACCATGGTCCCTCATTGCAATAGGAACCTTCGTTGAAGAATGTCTCACAGGAACAGCATCTTTTTTTTAAATAATCTTATGCATATAATCTTTTTTTTTTTTAAAACACCTAACTTATTATCAAATACTGGAGCAAATTGTAGAAGTACTTAGTTAACATCATCGTCATTTACAACCATTACCAGCGATATTTTTGCATTAACGCCAATGGGGCATAATGTGATAATCCACCCCCATTGACTATACAGATAAGTCATCCTCTCGATGGATTCTAGCGATAATTGCGTTTGTGCTATGTTTTTTATCGCTTCGCCTGCCTTGCTAATAGGCGCTAGCTGTGTTTGCAACTGTTTTCAGTCGCTAAAAGTTTGGGTACGCCCACTTTGCATGTCATTAGCGATAAATATCGCTGACCTGCAAAGCGGGCCCTAAGCTTGTATCTATCGCCTAAAAGCTGTCGCTAACTGCTGTTAGCGACAGCTTGCTATAGGGCAATAAAAGTATCGCCACTTGAGCGGGAAAAAGTCCAGCTAAAGCAGCAATATCGCTCTTGCTAATATGCCCCCAGATTTCCATTAATGAGAAAGCCTGCTTTGGGACAAGAACGTCTCTTGAAGTCGCCTGAATCATCCTGTTCCAGTAGATTTGTAGTTTCCAAATTTACCATCATCACTTTCTGCTGACAAAGTTCCTCAGATTCAACAAACAGTAAAATAATGTAAACATTGCACAAATATGTAACAACAGTAAACACCAAGCTCAGGCGTAGCATGAATTACCAAGCAGAAGAAATTGTGAGAAGATTGATTCTCAGTTTACAACTGTAGAACCACCCATGACCAGAAGATGGCAGTAAAGAACCATAGAGTCGGCCCGATTCACAGAACTAACTTAAGACAAAATCCTAAACTTACTACCTTTTTGGTATTCACAGAAGGCACTTACTCGAAGGAAAGAAGCAGGAAAGGAATATTTATTCATATAGTACAGTAAAGAATTGTTGCGCTCAAACATGGGAGAGCGATGAAGTATAGATGGTGCAGAACGTTGCGCTCACTATAAACAGAGTGATATGGTGCAGACTTGCTTATCTCAAGACAAAATGTCTGAGAGTCGGAAAATGAGCTCTACGCAACAATGTAAGCATAGAATAGCATGTGGGAGGCAGAGACTGACTCGTGAGGGTAGCGATGAAGGAAGGAAGCGCGAGCCTCAGTGGCAGTTGGGAGGCGATGGCGCAGTAGTTAATAGCCGTGTGAAATAAAGTTACAGCAGAGGGTGTAATAAAGTCCACACGGTTGAGGCCAATCAAAAACACAGGGCAAGCAGCAGAAGGCAGAGACAAAAGCAGTGCAGGGACACGATGAGTGAAGAGGCAGCAGGCAGCAAGCAAACAAGGCACAGGAACACTAGAAATGTGGTACGAAGTGGTGAAAGATGAGCAAAGTGGCAAGGAAGGTAGAACACAGCGGGTCAGACTCCCTCACTTCCTCTGGGAACCCACACAGACCACATGCGGAGTCCCTCTAGGATCCTCCATCAGCCCAACCCTGTTCAACGTCTACCTGGCCCACTCGCATCCATCGCCAGAGCTCATGGACTCAAAATTGTATCGTACGAAGACGACACCCAACTCATCCTCTCCCTATCCAACAAATCCAACATCTACAAACACAACTTTCAAGAAGGAATGGAAGCAGTCGCCAGGTGGATAACTAACAGCTGCCTACAACTCAATACGTACAAAACCGAAGTACTCATCAAGGGCTCACACCCCAAAGCCTGAAATGACACCTGGTGGCCCCCTGCCCTCTGGAACTTACCCTCCACTACGGTCCACGCATGCAACCTCGGAATCATCCTGGACTCTGAACTCAAAATGGACTACCAAATCAATGCTGTCACCTCTTCCTGCTACTGCACCCTCTTCCTCACAATGACTCTTCAGACCAAATTTACAAAGGTTTTGCGTCAGGTTTGCTTCACCTTTTGAATGCAAACCCATGACAAAATCTTAATTGGGATTTACAAACCAGCGCAAATTGGTATTTGTGTTGGTTTGTAAGAAAAAGTAACAAACACCAGCATAAATTGCTGATTTGTGTTACTCTGCATCAAAGGGGCATTCCATTGGTGGTACATGGGCATTCCCATGCTACCATCCATGGTTTTGATGCAGAACCCTATCTAGTAACATAACAAGAAGCTGCGGTGGAAATCACCTACTCAATGCACCTGAAGAGATCTAGTGTTTAGCAACCTCAATTAATAATTGTTTTTTAGACACTCAACTTGGAATGGTCCGCCGCAAAGGCCACTACAAATAGAAATTATATACAAAACCAAGGAGTATCCAATGTTCAAAATGAAAGTCATTCAACAGTCATGTGTAGACATAGTTCATCCAACAGTAAAAGAAACTCTTTACAGCAGGCTTAGCTTCTTCTTTTCGTTTTTATTTTTCTGTTTCCACTTGAAATAATATATGCAAGGGTAAAGGCCCAGGCTAAAAAATACACATAGTCTGACAAAAACACGAAAAAGGACACATCATAAGGAGAAAAGGGACTCAAGAAAAATTATTATATGATAAAGTAGAAAGTTTAATTACATTAATAAAAAAATTGATATGCACATATTCATTGATACACATGATTTAAAAAATATAATGAGAGGATAAAAAATTATTTTCATAAAACAAGCTGTTACTTCAAAGAATTATACATAAGTTAGAAAGATGTTATTAACATAATGATAATGCCCAGAAAATGTTGAGGATGCTGATTTCTGTCGACGCGTTTCGACACACCTTGTTGTGTCTTCCTCAGGACAATATCAGCAAAAAATTCTTGAGTAGAGCTGGAGAAGTCTTAAAAACAGGAAGCCAAGCAGATGAAGGTTTCGTTTTAAGCACTATTAATTACGGAATTTAAAAGGACCCAGAGATTCCATTAGAGTCTTGTGTATTCCTTGGTTATTGTAAAAACAAATATCGTTCAGTTGATGCTGCACTCGTGTGCACACCCTTATTGGATTTGGAAATATCAATATAAAATCGACTGCAGGCTCCTAACGCAGGCACAATCCTCTTCTTATTGCCCTATTCATTAGAACCGGACCGATGATGGAAACAGACTTCCTTTTTCAACCGTTCAGTTTCAACGGAGTTCTTAAAGCAACGTAACGTAGTCCGAAGAGCCCTTCGGTGGAGCCTGTCCATAGTTGAATAGTGCCGCGTCGTAACGGGAGCCAGATCCAAAACCCGGAGGTAAGATAGATGAAAGTAAATGGTTTTTTGATACCGTTCCGGTATGTCGATGTGCGGACGCAGTAGGGAACACAACCTTAATAATAAGAAGCGGCCATTGGCGCGCATTTTTAAACATTGTGATTGGACAATAAATTGCTTAAATAGAGGCAAGAAAGAATAGGGAATTTGTCGACTCTTTACCAAGTGAGTCGTCGAGGAGGTTACATGCGGGAGAAGCCGACTATTACTATCGGAGGTAGGTGCATGGCAGATTTGAACTTTTGATGGCAGATACTCGTGGCAGACTAGAGACTATATGGTTATTTAAAGGGGACAATCTACTTAGTTTGTCTCCCTGTTTGTTTTTTGTGACCCCTTTTTTTACATAGAAATTTGGAATTGAGGAAAAACGTTTGGAGAGAAAGAATACTCTTGGAACGTTAACCGAACAGGCAGCGATTGAAGGATTATAAGGGTAGGAGTATCTTAAATCCTGAATCTTTGATAGACTAGCTTGTTAACTTTAGATAGTGATCGCATGCCAAGATAACATTAAACCATGTGAATCTAAAGGAACTATACAACATTTTAGTCGATCCTTTAATTTCAACACTGGAGAGGTTTAAATCGAATCTTATGGCTAAACGCACATATTTTCCTTTTCCTCAGACTATTTGACCGTAAGAAATACCGTGCACTAAAATCTGAAGACTTCTCATCCGCTTATGCAACAAGCATTTGATTTAAACGGAGGATTTTCACTGATCACTAATGAATTTAGGTGAGCGATTACTCTTCATCCTTAAGTAGGGGATAACTGTAAATTATTGTATGTAAGTGTGATTCAATGAATGGGCAGTTATACCTTTTTTCTTTTTCTTTACTCTACAGCCCTGATGATGTCCCTTTGAGGACGAAACGCATAGGCTGTATTGGCATATATCTGATCATCAATTGAACTGATTGCATTTGATCATTTTTGAAACATCTTTGAAAGACATTATTTCAAGTGGAAACAGAAAAATAAAAATGAAAAGAAGAAGCTAAGCCTGCTGTAAAGAGTTTCTTTTACTGCTGGATGAACTATGTCTACACATGACTGTTGAATGACTTTCATTTTGAACATTGGATACTCCTTGGTTTATGTATATAATTTCTATCTAGTGACATATTAAACATTACTTTGTGCCAATAGTTGAACGTCACTAAAAAGCAGGCATTAAAAGGAGAATACTTCTATTTCTTGTTTATTTTCTGACTTTGCATGTGTGCTGCACTGTACAGCACACATACAATATAGGAGTTGTAAAGTCACTCTCAGCATAGTACTAAGTACTGAGTGGTTACCCTTCCAGTACCAAACCTGTGCGATACTCCTGCGGACAGCTATGGACTATGGTGCAAAGGTGTGTGTGGTGCTCGGCAGCATAGATCTGTGCATGAGCTGGGGAAAGGGGAGGAGAGAGCCATTTTCTGTAGATACAATTCTGCCCTTCTCTCTCCCTCTCAAACAGACAGTGCTGCACCAATAACAAAATCATATCTATGAGGTCATGTAAAGCCACTATGCATGGCTTTCAATGGCCTCATAAGGCAAGGCAGCGCAAATCGCTAAGTTGCCTTATTCAGAGAACGAAAGACGTTCCATGGGCATTGCAGTGGGTTTTTCCACGCAACACCCATGGATTTTGACACTTGACCAGATTTACGAGAGCATGTACACCTGGGGAAGAGCCAAAACCTTACGCCTTCCAAGATGAGGCATAACAAGGGGAAAGAACTTTATTTCTTGTTTTTTGCTTTTTCTATGGGGAATGCATCCTGCAAAAATAACAATCCTACCTACATCACTACCACCTTTTCACCCCGCTGCAAGGGTGCCTGCGCTGGTGCTAGGCTGCCAAAAGGGCACCAGCACAGGGGGAAAGCACAGTATTGCATAAATAACATTAATTCTTGCCCTTTCAGTTCGGTATAGTGCTGACTTACTGCACAGGTGTGGTATCTTCATTTCTATGCCAAGCATTCTCTCCTTAGTGTTATTTGCCCTGCTGCTCACCAGTGTGCTTGTGAGGTAATAGAATGCTGATGTGTGCATGGTTCGAGTGAATGTTGTTGGAATGTGTGGGTTGACCAGCAAGGATTCTGCTCCCGATGGTGCCTTCCGGCTTCTTTATTACCCTCTTTAAACTGTGACCTGAAACAACTATCATAACAATAAACCTTATCCAGTTTAACCTACACCACTGGCTACCTTGCATCTTCCTTTGCCACAATGGTGACGTGCGGAAAAGGACCCAATGTGAAGACTAAAAGGTCACTACTGGACAGGAAAAGAGAGGAGAGTAAAACTGAGAATGACTTACAACTGTTCAAGAGACTTAGGGGCTTATTTACAAGCCCCTAGCGCCACTTTTGCATCATTTTTATCATGGGAAAAATGATGTAAAAGTGGCGCAAGGGGCTTGTAAATAAGCCTCTTAATACTAAAATGTACCTAATACATGTGCAACCTTAAGGTATTCAAATGCCATCTAGGCTACACCGGTGTCACCTCACATCTGACAGCCTGCCATTGGGGCGTTCAACCTTATTTACGACAAAATACACTTCTTCCAGTCTAACTTCAAGCCAGCTGGCAACTCAAGAAAGAAGTGCATTCTTTACCTGTGTTTCCTGTCTGCTTAAACTGTATGTTGGCTCTTGGAATTCTGGTCCATTATTCAACCTTGTGGAGAGTGCGTGCGAGAGGGGAAGTGTAAGAGGAGACAGCACATTGCGGAGTGTGCAGCCGACTGAGAGGTCGGCCTATTTCTCATTACTTTCGGCCACCGCATTCACCATGGAAGCATCTTCTAGGCTGATACAGGTTTAAACATGTGTGAATGCACTTGGTGATTACTTCATCGCTGTGATCGGGCAAATTGCAAGACCGTCCTGAAATTAACGTAGCTATTCCATGGAGAATAAGGGGGTGGCGAGGGTGCCAGGGGATACTGGTCATGGAAGGCCTTCTCTGCCTGGCACTGCACCCTGTGCCTTGAGTGGAATATCCATTCCCCAAACCAGGAAGTCATCGACAGCAAACAAAACAGGCTGGTTTTTTCTTTTTGGAAATTACCTATCGTAGTGGTGCCCGCCACTTGCTACCCAAGCAGCGTTCCAAGCTGTGTTGACACGTGCCACGCTCTGAGTTCTGATTTGTGTATAGAAAGGCTATGATGGGAACTAGCTGGCCCATGAGATACGTAGCACATTGGGTGTGCACGCCTTTTGAGTATCGGGCTAATTGACCCCCCTGCTGCCTAAGCCTATCCAAGGGTTTTGGCATGTGTGAGCATGTTTAGGAAATCAGAGGGGACAGTGACAGGTTGTGGTTGGGATCACATCAGGAGTCATAGCACGTTATTATGCCTAGTTGCCCGGCGCGCAGCCTCAATACCCTGCACCTTCATTTACCGCAGCTGCTCAATGCCAAATCCCCATAAATGCAGGCCGGAGGGTTTAACATATCAGCACCAGAAGTTTGCATTAGCACTGAGGTAAACAGATCTTTAAACAAAATAAGGAAAATAACATGTCTGAATGAAGTACAAAGCTGGGTACATGACTCATGCCCAACTAGGAAGCAGTTGAGAGTGCAGCAGAACACATGGCACCTGCCCAACAGTGACAACAATGGGGAACAAACAGCACAGACACATACACTTTTGCATATATTCACATTTACAATTGGCACTCCTAACCATTGTTCTGTGTGTCTTAAAGGAAAGGCCAAAGATTGATTGAGCATATATTCCAATCCGCTCTATGACATGCTGACAGGCAGTGTGAGATATTTCCACAGCTCTCAATCATGACCCACTCACAACACAAACTGAAAGAGCTATATTTGCACTGTCTACTACAAAGGAGTAATATGTTACATGAATAACTACAGAAAACAACTGTTGGACTTGGCCTCCTGTGAAGGGTCATCCCTAATGCTTTGGTCTTCATTCCTCCTTTTGTGCTGAATTTGATTTTGTTGCCTTTAGGACGATTTGCACTTTACCACTACTAACTATAGCTAAAGGGTTTGTGCTCCCTCCCCCTACAGCACAGTACAATTGGCTTTCACCTGATTAGCACAATAGGTTTACCTGTAAATCCCTAGATGAGGTGAATCACATGAGGTTAGCACCGACACAGGATGTGTGTGTGTCTCCTAGGGCACTGACTTAAGTGCTGAAAAATCCAGCAAAAGTTAATCAATAAAGTTATTCTTCAAAAACGCTTCTTGTATGTATCCAAAGTATTGTATTCATACTTATATGGAAATCCTTGTTTGTTCAAATTTTCATGGAAATACTTATTCAATTCTCCATATTAGATAAATCACAACAATCCTTCCAATGCATTTCGGCACTAGGGGCCGCATTTATGAGGCCTTGCGTCAGTTTTGCGCTTCCGATGCGTCACTTTTTGTGACGCATCGGCGGCGTAAAACATGCCTCCTGTTGCGCACTATTTACAAAGTGACGCATCTAAGCAGATGCGTCACTTTGTAAACCCCTGCGCTACATTATACCTGCGTCAGGTATAATGTATACAGAGGAGGCGTTCCCCCGCAAAAAGCCTCGTAATAGTGACGCAGTGAAATCTATGAGATTTCACTGTGTCACTTTTAGGACGCTGTTGCGTCAAAATCTTGCGCCTGCTTCACAGCAGTCGTAAGACTGATGCAAGCCCTTTCACATGGGGCTTGCCCCATGTGAAGGGACGCATTGCTGGAGTTGCGCTACTTTTGTGACACACCCCAGCAATGCGTGACTTTTGCGCTTACAGATACGTCAGAAATACTGACGTATCTGTAACTCCTTGCGACATGATGCGTCATACTGTAAATATGACGCATCATTGGTCTCGCAAGGAGGGCGCAGTGAAAAGTGACGCATCGCTGTATTCACGCAGCGATGTGTCACTTTTCATAAATGAGGCCCTAGGCCTTCATCAGGGAAGTCTGAAAGACAAGGAATATGTCTCTCTCCTCTATATCCCACAAAGCATAGAGCATTTAACACAAATTTTATACTAATGAGGATACTCATAATTATTCACGTAACCACTCTTCAATATTGCTGCAAGAAAACTATGAAAAAACCTAATACATAGTGACCTATCAACTCATGTAAATGGTATATCTGAAACATAATGGGACTAACTTCGGGCTTATATAAATGAAATATAAGTGATTGTGCCTCATACTAATCGCTCAAACTCGGTGTGTGTAGAAAAAATAGCATGTGGTTTCTGATCGGCAAGCTAAATCTGTACTCAAATGCTATAAGAAATGTCTGGCTTAGTAAAATAACACGGTGCCCTGTGATTTAAACAAGCATACTGTCAGAAAAGATCGTCGGAACGATACTATGTAGCTCTTTCAAACTCTGGTACAACAATTAACGCATTTACATACGTGCATAGCTAAAAAGTACAGCGGTTCAGATAAACTGTTGCCAACGCTCTAAATAGAAACCTTACCGTGTTCCAAACAAGACTGCTTCCAACTACGAAGCACGATATACGATTATACCCTATTGAATTAATAGAGCAGTGCACAGCCATCATATTCTACAGTGAATCACATGTACCCAGGGCCTGCAGATTAACAGCCTGATTCATCAAGCTAAATTGCGCCCGCAATCGCTGCGAAAATGCAATTGCGGGCGCAATGTCCGTAATCGGCATTCAACATCAAGTGGCAAACACATAATAGCGAATTCGCTATAATAATCGCAGAATCCCGGTAGGAGAGCATTAGCGAATCGGAAAATGCGACTAACCACGGATCCTGCGAAAAAAATAGCGAATTCGCTATACAATCGCAATCGGTATTATCGCAAATAGCGAAAAACCCAAAAATCGCAGTTTGCGCCGCGCAAATTAAGGACAACTCTAAGCAGGTGGTAACCATAAAAGCCATTCAAATTTTTTTTCAAAAAACTGTTGGCCAATCAGTAACAGGTTCAGGCCTGACCAATCACACATAAGGACAATCAGCAGCAGCATTAGGAGTTCCACAATGCCTGGAATGTACATGGTCGTCAGGCGGCGAAGGCTACAGCGAGCAGCACGGAGGAGAGGCCAGAACCAGGAGAGGATATTCCGCCAGCGGGTTACCTTGCTGGGCCAAACCAGGGAGCAGATATATGCTAAATACAGGCTGAATGGGGAAATGATAATGCAGCTCATACACGACCTTGACCCCCTGATGCAGCACCCAACAAGGCGTACCAATGCGGTGCCTACACATGTGCAGGTATTGTGTAGCCTGCACCTCCTGGCCTCTGAGAGCTTCCAGGGGATAGTAGCGGCTGCTGAGGGGATATCCCAGCCCACCATGTCACGCTGCCTCAAGACTTTTGTTGACGCTATGCTTACCCAGCTACACCGACACATCAAATTTCCCACCAGCCAACAGGAATTGGACTTGACAAAGCTACAATTCTACAATGTAGCCCATTTTCCACACGTACTCGGATGCATAGACTGTACGCACGTTGCCATCTGCCCACCAGCTGCCACGGAGTATATGTTCCGCAATCGCAAGTCGTACCACTCCCTCAACATACAGATGGTCTGCAATGCCAAGACTTACATCACTGACATTGTGGCCCAGTACCCAGGGAGTACCCATGACTCCTATATATTCCGGCACAGCGGCCTCCACACACGACTGGCCAGGGGAGACTTTGGGGAAGGACACCTACTTGGTAAGTACACTTTGTCGACAATGTCACATTGCTATGAAGTAGCAGCGCAGCACAGGCACTCACCCTCTTCTCCTCTCATTCAGGTGACAGTGGCTACGCCCTCCGTGATTACCTCCTCACCTCATACCTCAACCCTGCTACACCCCAGCAATGGCGCTACAATGTTGCACATATTCGGACTAGGAATTGTATAGAAAGGACATTTGGCCTGCTCAAGAGCAGGTTCCGCATACTGCACAAGACAGGTGGGGCCATGTATTACAGTCCTGCAGTGTGCTGCCGCATTGTGGCTGTCTGCGCAATACTCCATAACATTGCAACCAAGCGCAGGATACCTGTCGACATCTCTGGCAGTGAATCTGAAGGGGACGACCGGCCACCTGCACATGCGCGCCATGCACGCGGGGAGAATCCAGCTGAAGGCCACAGACGTCGCAACCACATCACACTGAACAGTTTCTAAAGCACCCTCTTCCCTCACCCCACAAATCACAAATGCATGCAAAAATTAATAATGACACTACGCCAATGTGTGCTGCTAAAATAAATATTATTGTTTCATTCACAATAATGGTACCACTTTAAATGTTGTCATTGCTAACAGTATTTCAGCATACTGCTGTGTGAAAGGACAGGGCAGGCTTATACTCAGCCTGTGCCTGTAAGAGTCAAAAGAAGTCATGTGCGCCTCCTGCGCGTACCACCCAAGCACCTCTGTGGCTCATCCTCATCCAAGGCACGTGCAGCTGCTGTGGGCCTGGTGCTACGCCTGAGTGCCCCTACGTGTGAGGCAGAGTGGCTGCTCATACTCGATGTCCCCTCACTGGCATCATCACCCCCAACAGTGGCAGGTAGAGCAGGAGGGTGTAGAGCTGTCACGGCACTGGTCAGGTGCTCAAGGACCCTGGCCACATCCTCGCAGCACTGGATGAGCTGCTGCTGCTGCGCAAGGGACCGCCGCGACAACTGTGATGTGGCATTGCTTATGATGTAATTGGACCTGGTGTAGGTGGTCAGCCGGGTCAATAGCTGCCGGTGGCGGCGGCGTGCTGCGTTGCGCTGCGATGTATTTGCAGCAGTGCTGGCCTCCATGGCTGCAGTCATGCGGGCCATACCCTCCCCCACACCTGCCATGGCTGCAGTCATGTGGTCCCTCCGGTCCCCCACTCCGGCAACATTGCGCCCAATGTTGTACAGCTGTAGCTGTATGGCACCTTGCTGGCGTGCTTGCAGCTGATGTATACGGAGCATGCGTCTTTCCACGCTCACTCTCACTAGCTCCTGTCCATTCCCCCTCCTGCTGATAGGTGCATTGGTCTGCAGGCGAGGCCTGCCACGCATGCTCTGCTGGCCTGACACAGTGGGTGGCCGCTGTGTTGCCGCTGTCGCAGGCCCTGATGTTGAAGCACCAGCTGCTGGTGGTGTCACGGCAGGCGTTGTTGGTGCGGCAGGGGCTGGAGGCACCCTGGTGGTGGACCTGGCTGCGGGAGTAGTTGCTGGGCCAGACGCAGGAGGCACCCTGGTGGTGGACCTGGCTGCGGGAGTAGCTGCTGCGCCAGACGCTGGAGGCACACTGGTGGTGGACCTGGCTGCGGGAGTAGCTGCTGCGCCAGACGCTGGAGGCACACTGGTGGTGGACCTGGCTGCGGGAGTAGCTGCTGCGCCAGACGCTTGAGGCACACTGGTGGTGGACCTGGCTGCGGGAGTAGCTGCTGCGCCAGACGCTGGAGGCACACTGGTGGTGGACCTGGCTGCGGGAGTAGCTGCTGGGGCAGGGGCTGGTGGCTGTGTATGTGGCGGCACCTCCTCCTCATCCTGTGCCTCCTCATCTATTTGCAGCCTCTCGCTGTCGCTGCTGTCTGCACCACCTGTGAGGGGAAGTGGACCTTCATTAGTTGCATGTATCTGTCACACGTGCAGTTGCTACATGCATGCTGGGTGACATTCCCTGACTGGCTATGGCTTTGCGTACTTTGGAACCTGTCTGGCTGCATTGTGGTACATCTACATTGTCGCAACACTACATGTCCCACAATGCTTCAGGGCATTACCTGATGTGGAACGATGGCATGACTATGGAACAATATGGGAGGCTAATTGGTCATGGTCATTCATAGGGGACAGGGTCGCAGTCGCATTCCACTTACCTTGGTTGTTTGGGTGGAGCGGGATGAGTCCAGATGAGTCACTCCGATGACCGCCTCTGTCTCCAGGGTGTTCTCTACTTGGTCCTCCATGGGGGTGTTTGGAGGGACTGTAGGTTCTCCCCCTCCAGTGCCCGATGACTCTCCAAGGCGCTCAGCCACACTCTCTTTGGCACGACCTCGGAGGTCGTACCAGCGTTTTTTGAGTTCGTCCAGTGACCTATCAGCCACACCCACGGAGTTCACCGTGGACGCTATACCCTGCCAGATCCTGCGTTTTTCCTGTTCCGCCACCCTCCTAGAGTCCTTCCCAAACAGTTTTGAGTGGTTGGCCACCACCCCTTCTATTAAATGCTCCAGCTCCTGCTCGGAGAATTTTAACTTTCTCTTCTGCCCTGTGGTGTTGCTGGGCCCAGGAACTGCATCCTCAGACATTGCAGCACTGTAATTTCTGGCTTGGATCAAAACAGAATTGCAGGAGCTCTACCAGTTGCTGACTCGAGGTCTGCCTCACTGTGGTGAATGGGGGTGGGCCCTGGCTGCTTCCTGGTTGTGATGTCATCGCTGTGCTCGACATGCGACTTCCCATTTTCCCGATCTCGCGCTATTTGCTGTCCCGCTATTGCCGAAATCGCTATTAGAGAATTCGCTATTCCGACACGGATGTAGCCGGTAATAGCGTATTTTATGCGATTCTCGATAATCGCACCGATATTAGCGCCCGCGTGCGATTCCCTTTAATTTCTCTAAATTTTTCATGAATACCGTTTTGCGTGTCCCTGATAGCGAGTCGCTATTAATCGCTATTAGGGCCATGCAAAACATCCCGTTGATGAATCAGGCTGATTTGCTACTAGTCTTCTTCAGCACTCATTGTGCCACTCACTAAAGTATCCTTACTAAACAGGTCCGAGGCCTGTCATTGCAGCCTGTCTGCAGTTTTAAAATGCTATTCCGAACTTCAACCCGGCAAAAACACATTTTGCCAGGCCTAAACCTTCCCTTTTTTAATATATATGTCACCTCTAAGATAGGCACTCAATAGCCCTAATTAGCCCACATGATAGGATGCATTACATGTACACACGGGGACGTGTTTTTAAAGTGTTCTGGCAATAAGAAAACTACATTTGTTTCTCACTGCTGCTAGGGCCATCGCTCCCAGACATAACATCCACAGCAAAATCAGAGACAGGGGAAGGGTTCAGCGAGATTTCTAGAATTATATTCGTGGCGTTGGTTCCATCTAGTGTCCATGAGTGGTACAGCTTGCTTTATTTAATTTTGTTTCTGTTTATATAATTTACCAGCGAATAGCAAACAATGATGTGGGAAGTATAATCGTTTCTACAGTTTTGATATGTTTAACCCTCCACTACACATTGATTCTTTTGCATGAAATGAATCACGTACTAATAAAAACTAAGAGAGCTGTGTTCTTTCTTTAAAATCTGAAAGACACTTGTGTAACTGCAAATGCATAGTTTACGATTATGCTTTAAAATAAATGTTATCAAAGACAACTTTTCCATCTAAAACTCATTTTACCTTATGCATGTGCATTTTCTCCTGGCCGTCCAGCTACATGACAGCAGGTAGGCTAGGTCACGTATTCCACCCATATCAGTGGAGGATTAAGGTGGTTTAAAACAAAAATGTTCACAAAATTTCTTGAAATTTCCAGGAGACCATTACCCACCCCAACTTTGTGTAAAATCTGATCGTCATTGCAGCAATATGCATTGCCAAAGGTGCTTTAAAATTCTGCAAAGCAGGTTTACAGGCTCCTTGCGCCACCAGTGCCCAACTGAAGTGTGGCTCACTGGTTAGAGCAGCAGACTCTGAAACAGAAATCAGGCCGGGGACCAGGGTTCAAGGCCCGACGCGGCAGGGTCTTGGGCTCAATGTCCGCGGACTCAATAATTCTCGCATAGGTGCCTCTCTAATCATGGGTCCCACTCTGCAACTCTGGGCAATAGCTTGCTTAATCTCCACAATGGCCCCTACAACACTGGGATGCCTGGCTTCACCATGCCCAGGAGAGGCATCTCACAGGGAGAGCCAGAAAGGGTTCCATAGCGTTATACAGCGCCGGGATGCCCTGTTGGGGCAGCTGTGCACTTTACAAAATACACTTCATTTACATTTTTCATGACACACCGGCGGCGCATTTCACTGCCCCATATTTACAAGGACAGGAAAAGTCACCCTGTGTGAAATTTCCTGTCCTTGTAAATGCAACTTCTTCACACGAAACACTTTGCCTGAAATGGGCGTTCCATGGGTGTTGCTTGGGGTGTTCCCACGCAACACCCATGGAACCAGACACATTTCCAGATTTACGAGGAATCGTAAACCTGGAAATGCGTCCGAATGCTATGCCACCCTATGGGTGGCTCAGCGAGGCACAACGAGGAGAAATGGTTTTTTCCTCTTTCTATGCGTGCTGCATTCTACAGCGCGCATTGAAAGAGGAAACTGCCTGCAGTGATTGCTTTTGTGCAGGAAGGTGCCCCTTCCTGCCCAAAAACAATCTCCCCTTTAAGCAGGTATCCTTGCACAATGGGCAAGGGTGCCTGTGCTGGTGCAGGGGAGGGCACAGGAATGCGACATATTATTGTAAATATGTTGCATTACTGTGCTTTGAAAGTGCTGCAGCGAGGAGGAGCCAAATGGCCTGCGTTGCCAAAGTACTCGAGAAAGACATCAACCAGCAGCTCATTGAATTTCTTGAACAAAACCATCTACTGGGTGCCTAACAATCAGGATTCCGTGAGATTTTGCTGAATGTTGTGAACACTCCTCGACCATGGAGAAATTGTGGCACTGATCCTCCTCGACCTCTACGTGGCATTGAACACTCTCCCCAACATCACTTTCATCAACAGACGTACAACGTACACACACACAGCAAGGCGCCCTTGAGTGAATCACCTTCTTCCTTACAGGACTCACAGAGAGCATCCGACTGCCTCCCTTGACTCCGCATCCAAAGACATGTGGCGTACCACAAGGATCATACCTCAGTCCCACTCAGTTCAACATATACATGACCCCTCTCACAGTGGTCACCAGATCCCATGGATTCAACATAACCTCCTATGCAGATGCCACTCATCTGATCCTCTTGCTCACTGAGGACCCCTCCAACACCACAACTAACTTCCACAATGCCATGACCAATATAGCCAAATGGATGAGGCACAAATTCCTCCAACTCAACTTCAGCAAAACAAAGTACGGATCTTTGGGAAGAACCCTTCCACATGGGACCACAGCTGGTAGATTGCCAACTGACCATGAAATGACATGTCAATGCTGTCTCCTCCACCTGATTCCACACACTTGAAATGCTCTGCAGAATCCCAGCCAACACCAGAAAGACCCTCACTCAGACCCTCATCACCAGCCACCTTAACTATGGCACTGCCCTCTACACTGGCAACTCCACCCAGTTCCTCAGAAGACTCTAGACCATACAGAAAGCGAATGCGAGACTCAACCTGGACCTCCCCAAATGAACCCACATTGTATCCCACCTCAGTGACCTCCACTGGCTACCCATCCAAAAGAGATGCCAGTTCAAGATACTCATGCATGCCTTCAAAGCCCTTCACAACCTAGGGCCTGCCCACATTAACCATTGATAGAACTTCCACCAACTCGCTAGACACCTGCACTCCTCTTCACTCGCCCTCGCACACATGCCCACATCTGTCTCATCTGCACTGGTGGCAGCTTCTTCTCCTACATCGCTGTCAAGATCTGAAACAACATTTCCCTCCGTAAAACCCCTTGCTGGCTGACTTCAGAAGAGACTCAGGGGCATAGTATCAAGGGGGGCGATAGGCAATTTTCGCCGCTTTAGCGGCCGTTTTCAGCCGCTAAGCGGTGATAATACTATCGCCCTATTAGCAAGCTGTCGCTAACAGCAGTTAGTGACAGCTTGTAGGCGATAGCGAGTGGTTTGTGGCCCGCTTTGCATGTCAGCGATATGTATCGCTAATGACATGCAAAGTGGGCGTACCCAACCTGTTAACATCGCTATCGCCTATTACCAACACAGGCGTAGCGATGGAAATATTTGCGGTAAGCGCGAATATCTCCAAAAACTAACACCTGCTCAGACCGGTTCTTAGCCATTATATCCAATGGGAGGTGGATATAATGACTAAGACCCTGTTAGCGATAATGCGTGAAAATCGCTGTATTCTCAGCGATATTCACGGATTTTGCCGCTATCGCCGGGAATTTTATCGCTTTTGAGATAAACGTTGCTAATAGCACGTTATCTCAGCGATAAAATCCCGTGATGCGTGGCGATAAAAAAATTCCCGCTAACCCTACTTAGCGATAAATATCGCTTTTTGTTGATAATATGCCCCTCAATTACTGACTCTTCGATGGAGACAAGGCACCCGGATACCCCCAGGGATGACAGTGTAGCAATTTACACACTCAAAACAACTATTTCAGAGCAAGCAAAAGCCTACAATGCTCTTGTCAATGATAGAGGCCACTCCCACAAATCCTTGTGATCCTATGGTGCTGCTCAGACACTGCTTACCAGAACGAGAGCAGCAGCATGATTGGTTAAGAGAGTTAGCTTGTGTTATGAAAGAAGAAGACAGAGCACTGACAACACACCAGCAACCACAGTAAGTACATTTATATTTTATTTACTCATTTTATAAAATTAAACCCATCTACCCGCCCCTCCACTCAGCCGCCAATGATTAGGACTTTGCACACTTCACTCCTGTTGACAGTATTACAATGTTGTGCTCTCCCTTCCAAATAATATAACATTGGTCTTCACTTAATTGGAACATTTTATTTACCTTTAAGTCTGTAGTCAATGCTACTCCATGTACCTAGGGTCGGAAAAATAAAAGCTTTCAAGTCAGCAGAATGACTAAAGTAGCACTGTAAAACATGTCTCAGGCTGCCAATGCCGTTGAAGGCCTGCCGCTGCAGTGCAGTTTTAAACTGCCAGACTTGGCAAAATAAACATTTTACCAGGCCTAAACCTTCTTTTTTTAATGCTTATGAGTCACCTTAAATGAAAGTCCTAAAGGCTTGCATACCAGAGTACATGGTATTTAAAAAGTAGGACATGTGCACTTCAGTTTTACATGTCCTGGTCGTGAAAAGTCTCCAATGACATTTTTCACTGCAGCAACGCTGTCTCTCCCATATATTAATAATGGGTTATTTTATTACATTCAATATATGATAGCTTCAGTTTGGGAATAGCTAGAGAAATGCTTCTTCTGCTCATTTGAATTGTAGTTTAAATTCATCTTTCATGACAAAGACACATTTCAAACTACTATTTTGAAAATGGCACTTTTTGAAAGTTGGCATTATTTGCCTAGTGCATAAACTAAATGTGCTTTCTGCCAGGATCCAGGGTTAAATTACTGGTAATGGTTCATCTGTGGTTGATGTGTATTCCTTCCAGAAATGACACAAAAGGACCTTAGGTGTGGGAAAGGCTGGTCTTTTCCTGAGCAGGATGATCTGCTGGTTTGTACCCATACCTTCCTGAGCTTCAAGCATAGCCTAAGTTCAGAAAATGCCTGCCCTGTCACTGGCAAATGCAGGGACACAACAAGCCTCTGGAGACCTTTAACTGCAACTACCCAAATGACCAGCACCAACTGGACTTACCTGAACTCTGCTGCTGGCCTCTGGCCTCTGCTGCAGTGAGTCCAAACCCACAGGATTTGGGCTCCTGGTGCTTGACCCTCGACTGGTGTCATAGTGCACTCCAACAACCCTGAAACTGCAGCAGCTGAACTCTAGGTGAAACACCAGAGGCTCTGGGCTATTTGGAATTAAAATAACTGTCCCCTGTCTCCTTGTTAATGGAAGCAAACTACATCAACACTAATATGGGTCCCACACCTGACTCTGTCAAATGCAACCTTTCCAGATACAGACTACAGACCTCACAGCCTGGAATTCTTTGCATCAATTAGGAGCTCCCTGCGTTTCCCGTCATCACAAAATTCATATCCTAGACCAACTCTTCTTGCCGATGATGACTGCACCACCAACATGAGGTTCCAACTGAGACCTTTGACACGCCCCTCTCCAGATTCAATCTGCAGCTCAACTGCTGACAACCTCATTGATGAGTGCTTTTGGCATGAAATTAGACAAAGTTAGAAGGTAAACTTTTCACTAGGACAATCCTGCTGCGTTTATCGACATGCGCTCCATTTTAGTCACCTTAACATTTGACTTTGACCTGGTCCAGTGCGACCAGATAACTGTGATTGGTGCTGTCTGTTTTTTGGCATTATTTCTACTAATAACAATTAAAAATTCATATCTTCTTCTCTACTAATTGTATTCTAGTCATTTTTCTGTCATTTCATTGGTTAGACTTTACTCTATTTTTCTAAATTGGTTTACTTTTTTTGTTTTATTGTGCTTTCTCTTTAGTTGTGTTCGAGTTCTGCAATTATAATGTACACATTGCCTTTAAGTTAAGACTGACTATGTTTGTGCAAAGCTACAAGAGAGTTAAGCACAGGATTATTTAGTTAATTTTGTAGCTCATGGATTGCAACTATTACTTGAGTAGAGCTATCACCTCTCCCAACTAATAACCCAGGGCCTCATTTATGAAAAGTGACGCACCGCTGCGTGAAAACAGCGATGCGTCACTTTTCACAGTGTACTCCTTGCGACACCAATGATGCGTCATATTTACAGTATGACGCATCATGTCGCAAGGAGTTACAGATACGTCAGTATTTCTGACGTATCTGTAAACGCAAAAGTCACGCATTGCTGGGGTATGTCACAAAAGTGACGCAACTCCAGCAATGCGTCTTTTCACATGGGGAAAGCCCCATGTGAAAGGGCTTGCGTCAGTCTTACGCTTGCTGTGAGGCAGGTGCAAGATTTTGACGCAACAGCGTCCTAAAAGTGACGCAGTGAAATCTCATCTCCACTATTACGAGGCTTTTTGCGGGGTAACGCCCCCTCTGCATACATTATACCTGACGCAGGTATACTGTAGCGCAGGGGTTTACAACGTGACGCATCTGCTTAGATGCGTCACTGTGTGTAAATAGTGAGCAACAGGAGGCATGTTTTACGCCACCGATGCGTCACAAAAAGTGACGCATCAGAAGCGCAAAACTGATGCAAGGCCTCATACATGAGGCCCCCAGTTTCTTACACGTGCCACACCAACATGGAAATAATGACACAAAAACATAGCCATGGTCACATACACTGACATTAGAACAGTTGTAGTAGTGTGACCACCTAGCTACAGGACATTACAAACACTGTTTGCAGTCCTGATCATTTTGTGATAGCCTAATGCTTCCTGGGTGTTGGTGTCTTCTTTTGTTTCAATTGAACTAATGAGAATTGCACCCCCAGAATCAACGATTTGTAGTTTAAATGTTTGGGACTGAATATAGTGCCCATGATGACTTGGAGCGAGCTGATCATCCCTTTTTATTGTGACACTGGATCCTAAATCCAATTTGAGAGAAGGCACACCCTGGCAAGAATTATTATCCAACAAGAGTAAAAGGCTCGGACAATTTCATACAACTACCCCTTAAGCGTATGAGAGAAGGGGACTTACTGCCATAGCTTGTCCCATGTTGACTTATACGAAAGCATGTTCCTTTGAACACGATATATTAATGTTTCTGACGTCTCAGATGATTAAGCAATGACACAAACTGTGACTTGTCGTGTATTTCTATAGGTTCTGAATCGATCCCCCTATTCCTGACCCTATTCTGGTTAAACTACCTAGCTAGTTAACTAACAGTCAGCCCATGAGGCAAGAAATTCCCCATGATGCAGATACCGTTATCTGACGCAGTCACACTACGGCACAGGAACGTGTTATCTGATTAGGTCATAACGCTTGAGATCTAATTAGACAAGTGATATTCCTCCAGCCCCTGATAAGGCATACGACGTTCTCATAACAAATCAAACCTATGACAACCTGGATAATCCGTGCGGCCATTGTTTTGATTTCACAGAGAACTTTAGTAAAGAATGTGCTAACGAGCAAGTCGTATGACATCTTTATTGACGTACCTATGTCCATCCTTACGTCAATCCCGGCACCTTTAAGGTATAAATATTGCCGATCTTGCCCTATGCAAAACACACGCGTGGTGACAAGACGGAGCAGCCACACTTGCCGAAGCCGAGAGCAGGAGCAGACCCCGCTGGCAGCAGCCCCGCCTTCCTGACGCGCTGAGAGACGCGCTGCTATCTCAAGCCGAGAGACCCAGCACCGGCGCTTCCGGGTAGCCCTCGCAGGCAGCCTGGAATATCGAGAGCAGAGAAAGAGATACCATTCCTCATTCATCCTAAATTCCAGGTACAGAACTGAATAACCCCTCCTAGAGAATTCTTTAGTTATTCACTTGGCAAAAACAAACTTAACTTAAACTGTAACTTTCTATTCCCGCCCACGCATTAGACTTAGGTCAGGTACACGGGGTAGGCGTATTTAGAAACACCAGTTGAGTACGTTTAGTCAAATGTATATGTGTATGTAAATATATTTTAATCATTTTAAACATCATATGGCTCAGAAACCATATCAATGTTTTTACAGTATTATTTTATACTATTGCTTCTAATGTATGCACTTTACTTAACTATAAGTATCGCAATAATATCGATCCATTTCTCTTGTACGAGAAAAGAGACTGATCAATAAATAACATCTTTTATTGAACACGCCCGTCTCTTCCTTTTCTCTACATTCTGATGAGACTAAGAATGCACGTACTGACTGAGTAAAATAATTGCCTTGTGCTCACACGACTCTTGAGATTGACTCTTGATTAGGGGAGAGCAAAGTTGTCATGTTCTATGGTTGTCAGAAACTAAATCCCTTCTTGTCTAATCAGGGGAGTTAATCCTTCCTTGAACATTCGAGAAAGTTTCTAGCGAACTCTGAGCTTAGCTGGCAAACCCAAAAATTAAGTCTAGTATCGACAGTAGTAGACCTAGTTAACGTCTGGCCTAGGCCTTTACTGCTGTAGGTACTATTCCAATGCGCAGAGCCTATTGGGAAAATAGGAACTACACTACATGGCGCCCAACGCGTTTGGAAAGGGCGATAAAACTAACGTAAGACATTTAGAGTAACTCAGTCGTGCTTTCTCACTCAGACCCCTTTTCCCAAATACTCCAAAGACGTCTGGAGTGGGTAAAAGGTTATAATATCCTCCAAAACCTCGCAGGAGGGAACTCCTATGTATGGTTCTTGGTATAGTCAACGTTGAAGGATAAAACAGTTCCAAAATATTGTGCACCTAATCTCTGTTTCCATAAAGAAACCTGATCTGCAAATAAACATAATACCATCCTGTCTGTAAAATGGGAGACAGTGATGGAGAAAGAGAAGCAGTTAGATTAGCGGCTGAAATAGCAGCAGCTGATAATGCTGCACTAGATGCAGACGCGGATATAATACTCATTCCGGTCGCCAAAAGGAGATCTATAACCTTAAAACTTATAGAAAATGGACTGACACCTAGAGGTGGCACAGTCATATTCGTAATCGAGGCACACGAATATCGGCAGACAGAGGTATACTATACATGGATACATTTTCCAGCAGCAAATGCTGTAACAAAGTACTTCCACTATTACAAAATAGAGGAACCTCCTAATGAGTACACTCCTTTCGAGGAGGTGGAAGTACCACTCAAATTCCAAGAGCATTTGCTCTTATTTGATGGCGCCCTAAAACATAATAATCACATTACAAGGCTCGGTCCTTTAGGAAGACCAGGAGCAACGTGGCCGGTCTTAGCCGGATACACACCACATCCAGACATCGACGAGATGCCTGCACCAGAGCTATTAATACAGCTAAAACAACTACTAAAAATTCACAGACAATTAGTTCAGTATGTAATGCGGACTTCTACAATTCAGCCAGCGATTAAACTACCACAGCTGACCTCTCACCAGGGGAACACAAATAAAATTACACCACAGAACATCCAATCCTGCCTAGGTAAGGTTCCAGCTAAACGGGAACAGATACCATTCTGGTTGGCACAGAAAATCACCCAAATAGAGGCGGTGTTTCCTGACACCACCCCGCTAGAAAAACACAGGATTCTGACTATATGTCTCCCAATGGGAATCGCACCACACATTGAGGACTGTGACACTTGGGGTACAGTCTTTGCTTCCATCTACACAAAAACGCACGGTGTCCCATCCATTTCGGTGATACCAGATGTGCTAAAACAAATTCAAGATGAATACGGTCCAGAACCTGCTTTAACTCTTGGTATGAAATTACTGAAAGACTTCAAGCAGGTCTCGGCTATATTACTAGCCAACATAAAAGGTGAAGCAGCAAACGTGGCGATCCACCAGAGGTTAAAAGAGACAGATATAGCAGACCAACCAGCTGAAATTGCCAGAATCATAGAAAAATCCTATGAAGAACTAGGCAGAGATAGTCTAGGTGGAATACCGGTAAAACCGCAACTGACCACAAGTCCAGAAAAAATATTTTTTAATAATAATAATTCACCAAAAAAGAACTGGGATGGAAACAAACAATCCAATCCAAAAGAAAAGAAATTCCAGTCCAGAGGAAGGTCTCCTAGGCGAAGAGAGAAATCTACAAACACGAGACAAAGGTCACCTCAGAGTGAACCCTCTGGGAATAGATATAACCTTAGAAATAGGGATAATATTAAAAAACCTGATAGATATCAAGACATTGATACACGTCCCTCTCAATCTTTTCAGAATTCCTCGCAGAAATCGGAAAGAAGAGGACGATCAGAAGAGCACGCCAAGTCCAAAGACAAGGGACCTGCTCAACTGAAAAAGAAATCACAATTTCCAAAAAAGAAGGTAGCCAGTATCAAGGTAGTTAACAATGCCGAGAATACTGAGGACACAATTGAAAAACGGAGAGTGGGCTCAGACAATGCTAGACAGCGCAGCAGAGGTGAGCATAGCTCGCAAAGTCCTTATGAATCATCTGGAGACAGTGGACACGAATGAATACCTTCAAGTGGAAACTGCAGATACCAGAGTTAGCAAGCCCCACAAAATATACGAGATAACATTACGTATAGAGGGAGATAAGACTAGGAAAATAAGGGGACTATTTTGGGATAACCTATCCAAATGCTATGACATCCTTCTAGCTGAAAAAGACTGGCCACCAGAGTTTGTCAGGGAGTGCCCTCATGGCGAAGAAGTAATTATGCCTGCCTTCTCGAATCAAATACCGATTCATAAAAAATACACACTTGCTAGAAAGTGGGCAGTGGCCTTAGCACCTGCTTTATATAAAAATCATGTAGGATGGGATGAGGATTCTCCTCCTCACAAAATCCAGTTAAAATCACAACCAACTGCACAAAGGCAGTACCCAATTAAGCAAGAAGCTAAAAAACAAGTAAATGAAATACTAGATCAGCTAGAATACCAAGGGGTGATTGAAACTTGCACCTCACAAATGAACAATCCTTTGTTTCCGGTCTCCAAACCAGACAATTCGTACCGTCTAGTTTTGGATTACCGACACCTTAACACATGTTGCAAAACTTTTGCAGTGCAAAACTCACACAGTGCTGCACTAATGAATAACATAGTGCGCAAAAAATACAAAACAACCTTGGACATCTCCAACGGATTCTTTTGTCAAAACATAGCACCAGAGAGCAGATATTTAACTGCATTCTCAGTAAATGGCACTCAAAAACAATTCTGTCGGTTAGCCCAGGGGTACAAGAATAGCCCGGGGGTATTCTCAGCGAGAGTAACAGAATTACTACAACAATATGATGATGAAGCATTATCTTATGTCGATGACATTTACTTAACAGATGATGACTTGGAAACTCACTTGAAAAGAGTGAACACCATAATACTTGGTTTCGCTGCAGAGGGTTACAAATTCAACTTCAAAAAGTCCAGAATTGCCCATCTGAAAATTCAGTACGGAGGATATGAATTATCAAGTATTGCCTGGTTGACAGTCTTTTAAGAACTAGAAGAATTAAAAAATCTAAAATATGAAAAAACGTATCCTCTGCCAATCGACATTCTGCCTCTAAGACATTACGCCTGTGTAATCTATACAGACGGACATGCTCAACCCTCCGTTTGGGGAGAACATGCATACAATCCCACATGTGAGATTACAAAAGAAGTGTGGCACGGAGGTAAACTAAGACCTCTATTAACAAAATCACACTCAGTAGAAACTAATTCAGAACTACAAACTGAAATATTAGCTTTGAAAATGGCGCTAGATAATGCGGATCGCGAATTCCCGACACTTATAGTGTCAGATTCATATTTCTGCGTCAAAGCATATAACAAGGATTTGCAGACATGGATTCAGAACGGTTACAAAGATGACACAGGTGCACCAATAAAGCAGAGACTTCTCTGGGAACAAGTAGCTCTTTTGAAGAAAGAACTACCAAAGACTCACGTGACTCACTCACTGAGTCATCAACGTGATGGCGTTCACGTTGTGGGGAATTCATTGGCTGAGACAGCCGCAGCGGCAGCCACTAAATCGGCTCCCGTAGATCGAAAAAAGCGTACATTAAAATACATTGACGGCGAAACATTGCTGGCGGTGAAAACGTCATCAAAAGGCGACTGCTCAGCGTTACCGATCAACTATCCACTCAATTATACATACATAATCGATGCAAACTCCGTCCCTTTTGCTCGAATCCCTGGAGTGGGGGATAGAGTGATTCCAAACATGGACAGGAGAAACTTGTTAATCGCAGACGCACACATGGGCGAGGGTCACAGACACCTTAAATTAAAAGATTCTCTGGAAGAATTACAATCACGGTACTGGTGGCCAGGCATGAGCCTGCACTACACCATGTTTGTAAAAAACTGCCCAAACTGTAACAGAGATCGCAGTGGGGAGAGAAGCAGTTTAATACCCCGTCGTATCAAGGCAGATAATATTACCAGCAAAAAGAATGGCTTAAGATTAACATACACAGGCTAGTTCCACTTATAATGTAGATCCACAGCACTCGGCTGACGTCCGGACTGTTATACAAGATTTGCGAGTCTAAATGGCATATACGCTAAGAGCATGCTACGTTCGACCAATTTTTCTTTTTCTCAGGCAATCCAGCCTGGGGGGGGAAGGAATGGCCAAATGAGCACAGCCCAGCGGGAATCTTCTCACTTCCTTCCTGAGGGTATGGGATGGTGTAAAGAAAAAACCAAGACAGAAAGCAATCTATAATAGAAAGGATATTAGGTTCGGGAGCTGGGTGGGTCAAACATCTAATAAGTGTCCAACGTAGTCTAAATAACTTGCCAAGAAATTCTCTGAAGGGATTCAGTCCGTACGAATTAATATTCGGAACTAGGATGTTGATCTCTGACCTTGATAGTCAGACTTCAGTGGTAACAGAAAAAACCTTTGATGTCAAAGACCGTTTGGCTATTTTGCAGGACTTAAACAAAACAAGAAAAGACCTGAGCAACATACAGTTGAAACAACAGCCAACAACCACTGAAGATTCACCACCTGTCCCAGCAAGACCTGTCTGGATTCCAAAAGTCGGGGATCTAGTCAGGGAAAAGATCGCGGTAAAGAAGGAATTTGGGCCTTCTTACAGAAAAGCAGTTCCTGTCTTGTCTGTCAACGGGACAAGATCAGTTGTACTACCGCCACTTGCTGGAAAAAAGGAGAACCGAGTTGTATCCATCGACCTGGTAAAACCACAACATGTGGCCGATAACAAACAGTAGGCCAAGTGGACTCCCAATAAGTAGCAGAACACCAAGGTTTGCTACCAGTACAGAGGTCCTAACAAAGAGGCTCATCACATTCGAAACGCCTACAGAAGAACAACAAGGACTATGCAACAATGCAATAGAACTTAGACCTCTGAAAACCCAAATAAAGACATTTAGTAGAGACACACCAATCTATACAGAAGTACCAAGTGAAAATGCAAGAAACAAAAATCCTGAACCAATTGGAACAATTGACAGAACTGCATCCGGTTACTTCATCAACTTCGATGATTCCTCTGAAGGCTTCAGCGAACAAAAGACACAGCCATCATCAAAATCCTTTAAAGACAAAGCAAAGGAGCTTTTGAAACAACTAAAAGAAACATATCTGATTTCTCCATGGATTGAATTTTGGGTGGGTTTTGGTGCATTTATCCTCATACTTTGGCTCATCATGGTATTTACCTTGGGACGCTTCATTGAGGGAAAATATGCTAAAATGGACACAGCAAGTCAGAACATCAACTTGGTCCTCAAACCACACACATCTTCACACGTCGAGAAACGAGAACTTTCTTCAGAACTTTCTTCAGCCAACTTCACAGCAATTCCAATACCTGGTGGGGTAGCCTGGGACAACACTGACTATGAAATCTATGGTCCGGTCGAGATCCTGAAATATCCACACCAAATCAAGATCTCTTTGAGTGACTTTGCAAAACCAAACTCATTTGCTGATGATTGGGACTTTGAAAGTATTAACAATATGATGTCTGACTTAGTAATGTCTGCTAAATTTACAAAACATGATTATTTGCAAGGTTCTACAAATTATGATAGTATGTATTGCTATAACCACTATGGTAACCATTTCTTGCATAAATCTGCACAACCTAGAAATGTTTTAAATTATAATCAATGGGAACATTGTGCTACACCTCCAAAAGGGAGCTCTAGAACCGTTTATGACAAATATTCATATTTTTCAGGTTTTAACATAACTAATGCTGAAACATTTTATTACAAATTGTCAAACAAGACAGGGATGAAAACCATGATAACCAACACAAAATTGATATATTCAGATTCTTTCTTTGAAAAAATGAATACTTTTGGATTTGATTATTGGGACAAACATGTTGATTTGAAAAGTGTTTGGGGTACAAAAGAATGGCAAGTACAGGGTTTAGAAGCTTTGTTTAGAGCCTGCATGATCCCAGAACAAATGATATTTTTAAATGACACCGTCCAACAAACCACCTGTCTTGGCCTAGCAAAAATCAAAGATTTAAATAACCTGTCTATTCCAAAGCCAACAATGTTTAGCAATAACTCTGATACAGATGAAGAAATAGACATAAACCATATACTTAACCAAAACAGAACACATCCTGATTGGAAACAATGGTTGATCTGGCCCACAGATACAAATAACTGTCAAGATAGATTCCTGAATAAAACACAGGGTTTCAAAATGACCAGGCCAGACCCTAGATATCCTCAAAGACATCACCCAGGGATAATAACAACCTACAGTGTGGGCAAATTATGCCTTCAATGGCTACAAACTTCCACACTGCCTGAAATTAAGCAACACCTAACTTTACTTACTGATGGTGCTGACTTGCGTGATTTCATAATGGGACCACGCAAACAGCGTCAAAAGCGTTTCATAGCAGCCTCTGTATATGCAGCATACAATGAGGCCTGGAAGGTTACTCAAATTGAGACAGCAGAAAGAATACGGGAAATTGACCGTATTAATTTGGAAAAATCACTTTCTGTAGTGGACAATGGGTTAATGACTCTGTCCTCCAGAATTTTTTCATTGGACAGCATTGTGTCTTCAGCAATCGATATATTATCGCAAGACTTACTGTTATTACAACATGGTCAGTCACAATTGCGTTCTATCGTACAGCTTGGCTGGACGTTACAAAATCTGCGTTCAGGCTATGTGCCTTGGCGTTTAATCAACACAACGTCACTATTCCAAATCTTTAACCTTACTGATAGACAAATCGGTATGGCGCAGAAGGGTGCTGATTATACAATCTTGAGCATTGAAAAACTAGAAAGATTACCAATGACAATGTCAGAACGACCTGTCAGTGAATGGATAATACACGGAATCATAAATATTCCAATGTCAACCTTCAGGTTTCAATACTGCCAAAAATATATACAGGCTGGCATGTACGAGAAATTGGGAAAAGGGTACCTTAAAACAACTTGGAACCTGCCCTATTCACATGCATGTGTCAGTAACAAAGGACAGAAAGTGTTTCTTAGTGGCAACAATTGTGCTATGTCACTGAGCGGCACGCTTCTGTGTAACGGTATTAGTTTGCACGGAGCCTGTGAAGGGAATTCATACAACCTTTCATGTCACCAGCAAGGCGCACCTGCAACTGAAATAGAACCATTCTTTCAAAGACTCTATAATGGGAGTTACATTCTTATTGTAGACCGCAGATGCTGTAGTCTTATGCCCGGGACTCCTTATCTCGTCACTACGACGGCGAAGGTCAAGTGCTGTGGACGTTCTTTGTTCCCCAGCTCCTTTCCAGACAGGGAGGCAAGGGCATGGCCCGGTCTGAAAATTACTTCTATTCGAATAGACACTTTAAGCAGAATGAAAACAGTGCTTCTACAGACGCCTACAAGGCTCACGTCATCTAAAGAAACGTATGATCTACAAGTCGCAAGGACGACTGCAGAGATACATACATTATTATCAACTAATTCCCCCGTACATTTCGCGGAAATCCTGAGCGAAATCTTAAATATTTCTGATACCACTGGGGTCTCAAAGGTATTTAAGACAGTATTTTCGATGGCATTAACAACATTCAAAGCCATACTGGGTATTTTTCCAGACTTCGTCCATTCGATTTTTGGCGGACTTCCCCTGATCCTAGGACTAATTGCAGGAATCCTATTCCTAGTCCTTATTTTTCGTTATGGCAACCCATGTCACAGAACAAAATCTCACGACAATGGAAGATACGATCCTAGCCATTGGATACCGGGACCGGATATCAAAAATCCTGGGACTCTCCCGGCTTAGAGACCTAAACATGACTTGGTTTCTATCATTTCGACCAATGTGGCAAAGGTGTGTTTTACCTGTACTAAGGTGTCTGCTATGCGGAGAAGAATGCGTGTTAGACACCTGTCTGACGCTACAATCGGATGCGCCAGTGGATGCAGATACACTGTTGGTTCCTACCAAGGTTCACGCACTGTGCTGCCCTCAAAGGCTGCCAATTCTGATGACGGCATTCCTGGAATCTTCACCACTGCGATTGAAGAGTAGTGAAGTTCAAGATGAAAGCAGCATCGAACAGGTACGACCTTCTGTCAGCAATGCAAATCAGAATGTCAATGGAGACGATCATGCGCACGAATGCATGGTTACCCCTATTTCCGACTTAGTGGAACTTTCCCATGAAGCTGTTGACAGTTTTTTCGAAAGCCTGAATGATATGATGTTCTCTCCGGAACAGAAATAGAGACTTTTGAGTAAACTCGCACGCGGCGTTCCCTGAATTCGGCCTTCAACTTTAATAATAAAGTCACATGAACAATTATAATCCAGTTCACGGACAGCAACTTTTTTCAGCAAGCCCCTAAAATATTTTTCTATATATTTTTCCCCGGGACACTGACCTTCTGCTTAAAGTAAGAAACTATTCCTAGAGAACTAAGATTTCTATTTTTTTTAGATTCTTTATAGACTTTATATAGACTTTAGCTGCCCACTGGTATGTTCACAATATATTTTATGTGATGAAATGGTTTCGACTTTTTTTCTGTATAGCCATATTAAGAGCCATTTCATGTGTATTTCTCATATACCAACAAACAATAATGCATAACAATGCGTGTTTACTTTTGCATTTGATTCATAGCTTAAGTGCATACGATATATATGACTGCAATTTTTCAGTATATTTGAAAATTTCAAAATGCATTTATGTATTTTGGGGTGGTAAGGTATACACTATACTCTATAGTATGTTGTACTATGTTATACTATGCATAGATTAGTAGATATGACCATAGTTAGCGTGGAGTGGGTGTTGTGTATTTCTATAGGTTCTGAATCGATCCCCCTATTCCTGACCCTATTCTGGTTAAACTACCTAGCTAGTTAACTAACAGTCAGCCCATGAGGCAAGAAATTCCCCATGATGCAGATACCGTTATCTGACGCAGTCACACTACGGCACAGGAACGTGTTATCTGATTAGGTCATAACGCTTGAGATCTAATTAGACAAGCGATATTCCTCCAGCCCCTGATAAGGCATACGACGTTCTCATAACAAATCAAACCTATGACAACCTGGATAATCCGTGCGGCCATTGTTTTGATTTCACAGAGAACTTTAGTAAAGAATGTGCTAACGAGCAAGTCGTATGACATCTTTATTGACGTACCTATGTCCATCCTTACGTCAATCCCGGCACCTTTAAGGTATAAATATTGCCGATCTTGCCCTATGCAAAACACACGCGTGGTGACAAGACGGAGCAGCCACACTTGCCGAAGCCGAGAGCAGGAGCAGACCCCGCTGGCAGCAGCCCCGCCTTCCTGACGCGCTGAGAGACGCGCTGCTATCTCAAGCCGAGAGACCCAGCACCGGCGCTTCCGGGTAGCCCTCGCAGGCAGCCTGGAATATCGAGAGCAGAGAAAGAGATACCATTCCTCATTCATCCTAAATTCCAGGTACAGAACTGAATAACCCCTCCTAGAGAATTCTTTAGTTATTCACTTGGCAAAAACAAACTTAACTTAAACTGTAACTTTCTATTCCCGCCCACGCATTAGACTTAGGTCAGGTACACGGGGTAGGCATATTTAGAAACACCAGTTGAGTACGTTTAGTCAAATGTATATGTGTATGTAAATATATTTTAATCATTTTAAACATCATATGGCTCAGAAACCATATCAATGTTTTTACAGTATTATTTTATACTATTGCTTCTAATGTATGCACTTTACTTAACTATAAGTATCGCAATAATATCGATCCATTTCTCTTGTACGAGAAAAGAGACTGATCAATAAATAACATCTTTTATTGAACACGCCCGTCTCTTCCTTTTCTCTACATTCTGATGAGACTAAGAATGCACGTACTGACTGAGTAAAATAATTGCCTTGTGCTCACACGACTCTTGAGATTGACTCTTGATTAGGGGAGAGCAAAGTTGTCATGTTCTATGGTTGTCAGAAACTAAATCCCTTCTTGTCTAATCAGGGGAGTTAATCCTTCCTTGAACATTCGAGAAAGTTTCTAGCGAACTCTGAGCTTAGCTGGCAAACCCAAAAATTAAGTCTAGTATCGACAGTAGTAGACCTAGTTAACGTCTGGCCTAGGCCTTTACTGCTGTAGGTACTATTCCAATGCGCAGAGCCTATTGGGAAAATAGGAACTACACTACAGACTCTGGAAGTAGGTGCACACAACCGTAATGTCATAAAAATTGTTAATTGAGAATGTCTCATTGGAATATTAGACACTATTTGCAGCATAATGCGATGAACTTAAATAGAATACCAGCAAGAAGCAGAGGTTTTACATTAAAGAACATTTTGTCATCAATAGAATCAAAATGTTTAAATTGTTGATTTGGTACTAAAACACTGAATCCTAGTTACTGTATAGTGGGCCTGTTAATAGAAAGCAGAATAGCCAATAGACACATTGGTATACCTGTTAGTAATGGCAAGATAAAGCAGGTATGGATTTCTCATATCTTCATTTCACTTCTTCCATGTCCCATGACACACCAACCATTGCTCTCCTTAGATGTGCTCTATTGCTAGTGAGTGCTAACCACTGAGTACCCCAGTATCCCAGACCAACAGTCCTCAGATTTCTACTAGACTGGAAAGGACTGCCCCACTTCTGCCTGGACCCAGCTCAAAGAGGCAACACGAAGGCCTGGACTGCATCTTCTGCACTCAAGCATCTACACTGAAGACAGTCCCTGCAGTGCCTACTTATGGAAAAGAGCTCCACTTGTGCCAGGATGGAAGAAGTGACTTCAAGGGCTAGGTGGGTAGCCTTTTGTAAAGCTTTAGGGCCACCAAAATCTAAAGATCTGTGCACTCCTCAAGAGCCCAGCTGCCCTTGGTTGCCTGAAAGTCATTGGATGCCTTACCTTTCTGAGGTATTCCCAAGTCTATGGCAGAGACAAAGTGAACCTTGGTTCCCTTGCTTACCTGTAACTACCTACTGTAACTGGGGAGTTGAAACGTGGTGACTGACCTGCACTGGACTGTTTGCTAAGATTTCAGGAGATCGAGTCTGGAGGCCAGATATGACCCCTAAAGTTTGCGGACCCCCACATTTATCCTTATTTATTTAGAGTTTTATAGAGTGTGAACATCACCCATTGGGGTATCAGAGTGCTTTACATTGATAACACATTGTATAGATAGTAACAAAAATAGGGAAAGAAGGAAGAGAATACATTTGGGGAATAACAGGGTTTATACAATATTCAGAGCAGCGAACATGTGAGCATTATGCAGAGATATACAGCAAAGAGCAACAAATGCAGTCAAAAAAACATAAAGCAATGAGAGGTCTGTGCAATGAAAGAGATTTATGGTAGGAACTTGCCCACTAGGAAGTGGTACATAGTATTTTAGTTAACTGTTCAAGGTAGAGATTGAAGAGGGTTGGAGAAAGAGTTGAGCATTGGGGGACTCAGATCACTCTTGGGAAAGAACCAGATAGATTACTGTTGCCTACGAATCTCCGGGAGCAGTTCCGGAGTATGGATTCGAAACATTCGAGAACGATTTCCCCTTCTCCCAACCTGTGTTCGAGTCATTCAAGTAGTTTCTGGTGGTTGACTGTGTCGAAAGTCGAAAAGATAAATCCAACAGAATTAAGAGCCATGTTTTGCCTTGGTCAGGGGCTTGAAGAGAATCACCTACATTGTAGAGAATAGTAGTTGTTTATATGCTGTGACCAGTCCTGAACCCAGATTGGAATTCATCTAGCAGGTTGAAATTGGTGACCTGATGGCTCAGTTGAAGTTGCACACATTTCTCCAGAACGTTTGCTAGAAGTGGATTATTGGAAATTGGTCTGAAACTGTCTGGAATAGCAGGATTTAAAGTTGTTGTTTTTTTAGATGGGGATGACTTTACCGGCTTTACCGGCTTTACCGGCTTTAAGAGAGTCAGGTATGGACCCTTGTAGTAGGGAAGCATTGATTATTGAAGTCCAAATGGGAATGATAAATTGGGAGGTTATTCGGTTTTAAGGAGAATACCATTTATGAGAAGGTACAGTCGTCATATACATGGAAGCTGGACTAGTGCGCTTGGTTTTTAGGTGTTGCCTGTGGGGGATGAGATGGGTCCCAGGCAGGAGAAGGTTTGATGTTGGTGGTGTAATTCGGTTCATTAACTAGGGAGATAATTTCAGCTGTAAAGAGGGAGGAGAACTCCTCACAGGTTATTAGGGGTTTTGTAGTATCTGTGGAGGTTTTAGCCAGTTAGCTTGACTGGTGTTTGATCATTTCAAAGAGCTTATGAGGTCTGTTCTTAGCATTTTCCAGGTCTGTTCTAAATACCTCTTTTTTAGATTTGAGGATGTTCCTGGTGTATGCATTTCTAGTCTGTCAGAGATGTTTTACATGGGAAGCTGAGGGGTGCTGTATCCAGTTTCTTGCTGTTAGCAAAAGAGTTTTCCATTCATTGTTATGAGATCCGTTGACCAAGGGTTTTTGTCTTTGATTTGAGATCTTTTTTTTTTTTAGTGGGGAAAGATCATCAATTATGTCCGACATAGTTGAGTGGTAGTGCTCTGTAAGGTCGTTGACCTTAGATAGCTTTTGGGGGGAAGGGTGGAGGTCATTCTCGCAAGCGCAGCCAGCTTCTCGAAGTCTAGGCTGTTTGTGTCTCTGAGACAGAGTTTCGGTTTCACAGGTTGCGATGGCCTATATTTGCGGATGCCAGGCATTAGGAAGGCATTAGAGTGGTGGTCTCACCAGTCGCTTGGATCAATTGAGTTAAGCCTGACAGCTGTTGTTTTAGCAAAATATCCTATTCAGCGTGGAACCTTTTGTGTGAGTTGGTAATGTGCAGGCTTGAGTTAGTGATTGGTCAGCAAGAAAGTCTTTGAAGGCGTGGAGCTGAGGGTCATTGAGGTCATTTCAGTGCAGATTAAAGTCTCTGAGGAAATTGTCATTGGAGTTAGGGGAAACCTTTGCTGTTATGATTTCCATGAGGGGGTCGATGAATGTGTAATTTTTACCTAGGGGGGTAAAAGATGTGCAGTTTGCAGTGGTGCCTGTTTACTTGGGGGTACCTGGTACAGGAAGTTGTGTTGGGTCCTATCTATGTGTTAACAGTAAAAGAAGATTTTGAATCAGTTTCAACATGTCCTACATCATCTTCAGGTTAAAGGCATGGAGTCTTGCATTCTCTTCTCTACAGATTGTTATGATGTAATTTGCCTCCTTGCCATGCCTTGGCAAGATTTATCAATCTTGTCCAAGACACGGGTTGGTCTGTCAATCATCAAAGGGATTTCCTGTATTCCCTTTAGTAATTTGGAAGCTTCAGACAGAATAGCCCCTGTGGCATGCATGTACTGCCTCACATAAGCCTGTTGTTAGAAATATTCATCCTCTCACTAGCCACCATGACCATCTCCCAGGCCCCTCTGCAAGGGATGGCCTCTGTTACAACTGTAGTGTCTTCCAGCTTGGGGAATATGGAAAATGAGAGGCTGCAGAAAGAAGATTGGTGGATAGGGGATACCTGTTGCTCACCAGGGGTAATAGTACCTATGTTTTTTTTAGGGAAGGCCATGGATCCACTGTTGTGGAAGTGCGTAGGAGAAGGAACTTGTCTGCCTTGGATATGAGGAGTTGAAGGTTGAGTTGTTGTATGTGAATGCTGTGCCTGGTTGGCTGACTTCTGGGAATGGGCAATCCTTAAAGGTGAAGTGGGAGGCACAGTGCTGGCCCGACCTGATGGAGGCTTCAGTGTTTTGCTCAGTGGGCCATCTATGTGCTCTTGATAATGCGGGTCCTCCTCCAAACTCAGCACCTGATCATCTATTCTAGCTTCATCCTCCTAATCCATATCCTTCTCTTATTGAGCATAACTGACTGCTGACATAGCTGCCTGGAGGAGTATTAGATCTTCTCCTTGGATTGCCAGCCACCCTCCACTGGTGGATGATTCAGCTTCATCAAAAAAGACGTAGTCATCAGCACCTGAAATACAGAGGTTGCAACAGGATAAGTATTTGCCATAACATATCATGTGTTACAACACAAGAGTCAGGTCAAATAATCTTTGCAACTATCTGATGGTTCCCATGTGACCTGGTTTGTGTAAACCTTCTTGTGACATCTCACACTGTAGCTTTGAACTGTTTAATGCAGGTGTGCAATTCAAATTCAAACTAACAAGGCCCACCTTGCACAGAGACAACAGCGCCATGAGGGGAACGGCTTAGCAGCTTTACCTGGGGCAGCCATAACTCCGCCGTGAGGGGAACGGCTCGACATTCACCAGCACAGCCGCACCGCCAACATCGCCGCCGTGAGGGCAGGGAACTCCATCTCCAAGGTACCCCGGCGGTGGTGATGCCAGCAGAGCGCCCGGAGGCGCGTTAAAAGAGTGGAGCGCCGAGCGCTCATTGGGAGCGTTTTGCACAGAGACAACAGCGCCGTGAGGGGAACGGCTTAGCAGCTTTACCTGGGGCAACCATAACTCCGCCGTGAGGGGAACGGCTAGACATTCACCAGCACAGCCGCAACGCCACCATCGCCGCCGTGAGGGCAGGGAACTCCATCTCCCAGGTGCCCCGGCAGTGGTGACGCCTGCAAAGCGCCCGGAGGCGCGTAAAAAGAGTGGAGCGCCAAGTGCTCATTCGGAGCGTTTTGCACAGCGACAACAGCGCCGTGAGGGGAACGGCTTAGCAGCTTTACCTGGGGCAGCCATAACTCCGCTGTGAGGGGAGCGGCTCGACATTCAGCAGCACAGCCGCACCGCCAACATCGCCGCCGTGAGGGCAGGGAACTCCATCCCCCAGGTGCCCCGGCGGTGGTGACGCCAGCAGAGCGCCCGGAGGCGCGTTAAAAGAGTGGAGCGCCGAGCGCTCATTGGGAGCGTTTTGCACAGAGACAACAGTGCCGTGAGGGGATCGGCTTAGCAGCTTTACCTGGGGCAGCCATAACTCCGCCGTGAGGGGAACGGCTCGACATCCACCAGCACAGCCGCACCGCCAACATCGCCGCCGTGAGGGCAGGGAACTCCATCTCCCAGGTGCCCCGGCGGTGGTGACGCCAGCAGAGCGCCCGGAGGCGCGTTAAAAGAGTGGAACGCCTCTCGCCCCGCAAGTCGCGCGCGGGAACGCCCGGGCAAAGCCTGGGCAAAGGGCGGGCCATCTGTGGCCATCAGGGGCCAGCAGTGGTCGGGTCGGGCCACCCCCATTTAATTTGATATCTGGAAAAGGAAGCAGACATGTCGAGGCGAGCAAGAAGGTAAGGTCGCCAAGATCCCACGCAAATCAGAATCCATAATATCATATCTAACTTCCGCGGTGGGGGTCTTAACCAAGGAAATCGCTCATGCTGAAAAGGAACTTGGTTTGGAATCTCTCAGCGACACCTCTGTTATAAACAATGGCCCTATTCCCGTTTCAGTACAGCGTATACCACTAGAACCCATTATTATCACCATCAAAACCCCCTGTCCTGCTCCTCTGCAGTCTGCACCTCCAACTCCCCCATCTTCTCTTAACCCCACCCAAACAATTGATAACCCGCAAGCGCCACTGCTTACGACAGCGCGAAGACGAAGAACTCATGCAAAGGGCGTTAGAAGGAAATTCACTCATGGGAAATCTAGCCATCAAGTTGCTACCAGAAGGGACAATGTTGGTGACATTGTGGAAGAACTATTTATAAAAAGACTGGAACCAGCTTTGAAAGCTGTAGCAAAGGACAGAGTGGATACATTAAATGAATGTGTAGCGGGCTTACTGGCTAAGTGTAAAAAAATTGATATCCTTCTCAAACAATTCGTCAATCAGAATGATAAGGTGGTTAATCCCTCACCAGTTATCCATAGTCATACATGCAGTAATATCGCAACTAAGCACACGGGAAGTCCGAGTGGGAGCACCCGAGCTAAAGGGGGTACTGGGGAGGGGCCCAAAAACATAAAATGGGGAAACAATCCCATCAATCATGTTCCTAGTGAACCCCCTCACAGACCGAAATGTTTGCACCTCCCCCCAGAGGCGGCCCCTTTGGTGGCCGTCTTTACAGGGATTACTCCACTGAGGTCAGGCAACAGCGAGACAAATAAAGATTTGATGAACCTGGCCAGGGAATTCTGTGCAGAGTTCAGCTCTGGAGGCACAGATATTACACGCACGGTCATCGTGGCAAGAAGGGTGAGCTGGGTGGGGCACCTTCCCAAAACTATCCCAGGGGATTGCCTTGTTGTTAATTTTAACAGCTATGATAGCGCACACAGACTTTTCTGGGATGCTTCAGCTTTGTCAAATTATGGTATCAGTCCCCTCCCTCTGGGTCACTTTTATCCTCCGGGGGGGATAACAAGTCCGCTGAGTAAAATTCCTGTGTTACGTCAAGCGGGGCCTTTTCGAGCTACCACATATCCATCTTACCAGCTGCGTTTTAACACGATACAACAAAGACCTACCCGAGAGCTCTCAGGTGGGGTGGGAAGTGATCCTCTTAGCGTAGTTGACTATGTATCACAGGTTACACTAGGCCCACCTGCCATTAGTCTTACTAACCGTTTCTCCCTTTTGACTTCAATGGAGACGAATGATTGACTCCCAGACGCTCCAGGTGAGGACAATGGGTTGCCTAGGATACATAAACCTTGTTGTAAAATTCTTACTTGGAAGGTGGCAGGACTAAGCGCAAAAACTTCTGATCCTTTTTGGCAGGGCTTTGTTAAGCAGTACGATATTTTGGCCTTTCAAGAGACATGGGATACATCGCCCAGTTTTTCATTGGATGGGTTTCTTAGTTTCTCTACCCCAGCAGTACCGGGATTGAGAGGAAGAGCTAAAGGGGGCTTGCTTACACTGTTCTCACTTAACCTGGTTGGGGTTTTCAAAAAAGTAAATTCCGCCCCTTTGAACTCATTAATAATTGAATGGACCATTCCGGACCATCAAACATTTTTAATTATTAATTTTTATAACTCCAGGGTGGGCTCATCTGAGAACGAGCATCTGATTGCCATGGCAGATTTTTTGTCAGTCTACAAACATGATTGCACTTCTGTCCCAGAGATGGTTATCCTGGGTCATTTTAATATTCACCCTTTTGAGGGGGATTGTTATAATGATGGACATGGAGGATCACCAGTTGAGGGGATCCCCCATTTTGAACATAGTAAGGAGGGTGATGCCCTTGAGAGTCTTCTTGCCAACTCAAATTTATTTGAACCAGGTTTAGGTAATGACGAGGTCAGAGCGCCCACATTTATTGGGAGGGACGCAAACACAGTTATTGACTATATTTTTGTTTCCCCTGGGGTGCTAGCCAAAACGAAGGAGTATAGGGTAGTGACCGCAATCTTTAGTGACCACAACCCGGTTTTATTGGCTATGGATCTTGAGAGTTTTTGTACGGAAGGAACTCAGGTGTGGTGGCCTCAAGAGACTTGTCAACTGGGGAGCAGGGCAGGAGGGTAAAGTGGGAGAAGATCATTCCAGAAACCTTTTTTAAAACACTTGCACAGGAAACCGAGGACAATATGGCCATCTGCTTAGACCCCACTGCATCAGGGGCTGATGTTGTGGACGCCTATGTAGACATATGCTCACGGATTTCCAAGAACTTGGAGTCTAGGAATGGCTCACATTGTGAGAAGGTGTATAAATGGTTTGATAAAAAGTTCTCACTTGCCCATAGTGCCCTACTAAAAGCACTAAAACATAGACCTAGGGACAGGTTACTTGTGGCGAACCTTCGTAAGGAATACAAATTGACCCTTGCAAATCGCAAGAACCAAATCAAGGAAGAAGCCTGAGATAATCTGCAATCTGCAGATGTGTTGAGGGACAGCAAAAAATGTTGGGCTACTATCAACCAGTCGTTTTTCACTGAGGAGGGGAAATCAGATATGGACTGTGTAATTGAAGATGAGAGTTGGCTCAATCACTTTAGAAACATCTATGACATCGAGCTAGGGGTCTTAACTCCCTCGGACGCAGTTGCACCCCGAAATACTATGTCCATTAAGTTTAACACTTCTGAAGTGGAAAAGGCGATTAAAGATACAAGCAAACATAAGGCCCCTGGTCCTGATGGGGTCCCTGCAGATCTCTACATCCTGTACCCACAATGCTGGTCCAAAATTCTAACCAATGTTTTCAATGCAATACCCACCGCAGGCTTCCCATCCTCTTGGTCAACCTCCATTATTGTTCCGATTTTTAAGAAAGGGAACAGGGGGACCCCGCTTGCTACAGGCCAATCTCCCTGTTGGACTCCGCCGAAAAGATCTTAGGCAGAGTCATTTTACAGAGACTGGGAGATTGGCTTGAAGGGAGTGGGGTCCTTTCTGATCTCCAGTATGGTTTTAGAGCACACAGGGGGACTATGGATCAATGCTTAAACCTTCACTTTATTATTAGCAAGTACACAGTGGTAAAGGAGGGGCTTCTATATTTGGGTTTTATGGATCTATCTTCCGCATTTGATTTGGTTAATCGTTCTAAATTATGATTTATTTTGCGGGATATGGGTATGGACACACCGTTGGTTAATTTTTAAATGATCTTCACCAGAACTTGTCGGCTTCTCTTAGGGTAACAAGGGATGGCAGGTGTAGTGAGCAATTTAGATCACGAAGAGGGGTCAGACAAGGTTGCATTCTGGCCCCTCTCCTATTTACGCTCTACATTAACTCTTTGGGTAAATCCCAAAACCTGGCCACCCTGGACGTCCCACGTATGGGAGGGTTGGCTATTCCGGTCCTCCTGTACGCGGATGACGCCGTCCTACTTGCCCGTACAGGTACTGAATTACAAAGATCGTTAGATCATTTTGGCTCCTTTATGGAGGCCCTAGATTTAAAAATCAACACCTCGAAATCCCACGTAATGGTGACCGGATTACGCAGGAAAACTATGAAGATCAAAACCTTTAGATGTAATGGAACACCAATTTCAAGGGTACCCTTCTTTTGTTACTTAGGTGTTATATTCGATGAAAGGGGGAACTGGGGCCCCCAGTTGAAACTCAAGGGCAATGTGGTTGCAAGATCTACCACAGCCCTTATGAATTTCTCAAAAAGATTGGGTGCGAGACCCATGGAGGCCATGATCCGCATCTATAAATCAAAGTGCATAGCAATTGCCTCATATGGGGCCGATATTTGGGGTTATGTTCCAACACTAGGGATCCAAATTATAGAAAACAAGTTTATACGATCTCTTTTGTCACTCCCACAATCATCCCCCACATATTCAATTCACTGTGAATTAGGCTTGGGGTATATCTCTGATTACTTAAAAATGGCCCCTTTATTACGATGGGTTAAAACCTGGTTAAATGAGGAGATCATGCTTAACCACCTGATACTCAAGGACTTTATGGCCCTGGATAGAGTGGATAGAATACCCTGGCTTACGTATGTTAGAGCGGCATGCATGAGGCTGGGTCGTCCGGAAATGTATTTATCACCACAGCGTCTCAGGAATGAGGATGTAGGGTGGATTAAGTGCAGTTTCCTTAAATTACTGGAGTTAGAAAGGGAGGAGGTTGAACTCAGGAAACCTACGGTGAGATCAATTTATCAGCTGGTGATCTCCCCAGTCTTGGAACCTTATCTGAAGTACGTGACTAATTCCTATCATCGTTTCCTCTTAGTTAGATTTAGGTTCAACCTCATCCACCTTACACTTGGTACCTATCTGAAGTGGGGAACCCCCGAAGATACCCCACCCTGCACCTGTGATAGTTTTTCTACACAGGACACGCTCCACTTAGTGATGTTTTGCGAGCACTATCTGGTGGCCCGCAAACAAATGTTATACCCTGTTCTGAAGGAACTAAAATTTGTCCAGGTGAGGCCTGCCCTCCTTACTTTTACAAATGCTTGATTCTGTGCAGGTTACTTACAGCGTAGCCAGTTTTTTGGTAGCGGCAGCGCGTATAAACAAAATTAGACTCACCCAGAAGAATTTATTACCAGGATGACATATAACATACTGAGGATTGTCTGAAATTGGGTTAGACCTATTGATCTATGACACTGATCTTGTCCCTTTTTCTCTTTGCATCAAAGATTTTAACTGTTTTTAGATTGTTTATATGAACTGTAATAATGTGTATATCTTATTTCTGTATAATTTTAAAGTGTATAATAATGAATTTTGCATTGCTTTTATGGTTTTTATTAACCGAAATAAAGATATTTGACTGACTGACTAACAAGGCCCACCTACAGCCTTGTGTGGCATTGAGATCCCCTTGAAATTAGCTACAGTACCTGGCTGCTTGAGTGTGTGGCGGAAGATGTGGTCCTCAATCCAGAAGCTTTAAAAATGAGTGACACCATAATTAATGTTCATCATGAATTATATGTGTGCATGTAAAGTAAAAACACGCACATCACTGTTTATGATGGGAATATTTAACACACCAACTTCAGATACTACAGACAAATGACAATAACTGCTAGTATCACTTCACAATGATTCTACTATTGTGCACTATTTGGAATGTACTGCACAATATTTTACAACACTACATCGCACACTCACCTGATGGTCAGATGGTAGTGGGTCTGACTGCTGTGGCTAGAATATTTCCCAAATCACTGGATGGTGTTGTTTGAATCACTGATGTAGTGCTTACTGCAGGGCTCATGTGCCATGCATATCCATTTTCAATACAAAATGTGATTTGAACAGTTTTACTTGTATATTTAATTGGTATAGCCTTTTAAACCAGCCATGGCCACTCCTCTTTAAATGAGAGAATAAGCAATAAGCAATTTGATGCAAATTGTATTATTTTAACATACATGTAGAGTCATTCTTTCATAAGCCAACATGTTATGAAGTAGTTGACTCTTATATTAGACACACACCATATACTGCTGACATTTCATCCAACATTTAAGTCTATGTGACCTTTAAACAGTAATCATTACGTGTACTTATCAAGGTTTACCATCTATCCAGAGTGTGGTGCCTGAACATAGGTCACACCTGTACATGGAACAGAGATCCTTGTAGTGTGTGTTTTTCTGGCGAGCGTTACAGTACCTAAAATGTGTATTTATTTTACATTATAATTGACACATGTAATGAGCAACATTACCTAGTTAAGTTCAAATGTTTGAGACTATTGATGGACTTTTATGTAAAGGGTCTATGGTTTGCCCGATCACAGTGTGGTAAATAGGACCCTCTTCTTGTCATATTTATGTACCAATTTGTGCTGGTGACAAGGGGATTTTGTTGCCCATGAAGTTGCCACCCAGCAAGTGGTGGAACCTTTGCTCCAGTGGGTGGATCTACTCTGGATGTATGTGGGAATAGAAAGAAGAAAACAACAGATAATACCAACAAATCATGTTTATGTACAACTTTTAAATAACAAGCAAGAACCTAGGAGGTCTATGAGCCAGGCAACTATCTGGCTGAACTGTCAAATCTGTCTTTATGACAGTTGGTGCTGCAGTCACCATATAACAATATAACAAAGAGGCCCCGCACTCTCCGTCGGTGCCACCAGACTCGCCTGAGACTTGGGGTATACCTGAGCACGGTCCAGGTGAGGTGAGGTCCAGTCCCCTGTCATGTTGGATCACTTTGAACGTCCACTGACTAGGAGGATGAGTAATTGAACTGTAGGTACAGGTTGTATCGATCCTACTTTTAAATCTTGTTTTGTTTTTACTATTGTTTTCACACACATTCTAACAGTAGCAACTATTTGAGAGCAGTGGCCCTGATGAATGCCAAGGGACTTTGTGCCCGGTAGGCAGAAACATGTTGGCCCGTTTTGCGATAGTCATTGTTCCATACTGTCGTTTGCGCTGTTCCTATTTTAGTAAGGGGATGTGCCTAGTTTCTTTTAAAGTTGTTGTTTAGACATATCACCCTATTTTAGACTCACCACTTTCCTGTTTTGTTGCACTGTACTTTTATCACCTTCATGAGCCATCACTATCAGACCAACAATTGGTAGTTCCAATTATGACTGAAGACCATATCCAGTACTCACTTTGACTGTGTGGCATGAGGTCTAGATGATCTAAGGACCCGCCTGGTCACAGTGTGAACGACCAAATGATAGAACTGATCACTTGGTTTTCTGATGGTTATTCACAGACAACATGTGCACTGGATCTAGTCTGACCAGTTCTTGATTAAGCCTTTGTCATTATCACTTTTAGGTTACTTACACATTTGTTTCTCCTTCTCTTTGTTATATTGTTATATGGTGACTGCAGCACCAAATGTCATAAAGACAGATTTGACAGTTCAGCCAGATAGTTGCCTGGCTCATAGACCTCCTAGGTTCTTGCTTGTTATTTATGTGTTGTTACTGGGGAAGTGAACCAGTAGTAGGTCTCAAAAAATCCTTTCCCTTTGACCCTATTCTCCCGGTTTGTTTTTTGATTATGTACAACTTTTCACATATTTTCTTAATTGCATATATAAGCAACTGTGAAGGTTACTAAATCAGTCACATTTTCTAGTGCCAATTACCAGTGTAAAATAAATTAACCAGCAGTGATGGGCCATTGTTTGTGAATGAGAAATTGGAAGTTACTATTTCCATCACAACGGAGTCTAGGACTTGGGTTGCAATAGACAAAATGAGATACATGAGAGTGTAACTCAGCATGAATATTAGCTTCCAAAGACACATTTGCAGCGTATCATACACATGTATCATTGTAAGTAATTGTTTAAATATTACATTGCACCACATTAAGGTCACCATTCACAGCCAGCCTATGCAGCAGGTGGGGATGCATGGTGGGGAGCATGTTCTTCTCAAGTGGGGTGATTTGTAGATGGGTTCCAGTTTGTCTACCATGTAGAGTTCTGGCCACCTCTATCCTGGTGAACGTCTCCTTCACCTTCCTCTTCTCATCCTGCTACTTCTTTATGATGTCTGTGATGGTCTGTACATCCTTCCCAATGCACTAATTGCAGTTGCCACTGCAGAGCAATGTAGGTAGATCATTAAGGGCCCGATTCACAGAACTAACTAAAGACAAAATCCTAAACTTAGTACTTTTGGTATTCACAGAAGTTAGGATTTTGTCTTAAGTTTGTCTTAAGACAGACTTAAAACAGACTTAAGACAGACTTAAGTTAGGATTTTGTATTAAGTCTGTCTTAAGTCTGTCTTAAGACAAACTTAAGACAAAATCCTAATTTCTGTGAATACCAAAAGTAGTAAGTTTAGGATTTTGTCTTAAGTTAGTTCTGTGAATCGGGCCCTAAGTTTTTTGTAGCTCCTTTCTACAAATGTTACAATCATATTGGTCTCCTCCTCAGTGTAGTTCTTCTTCCTCCTCAAATGTACCATGTTGATGGCAAGGCAAGGCAAGGCACAGAGCAGGTAGCTGATGTGTATGCGTGGAAAAAACAGAGCCTTGACTCTAGGGTGCTTTTATGTGGTTTGTAGTGCAGAGGATGCAGGTGGTATTTATTGTCTGCAGGCATATGTACGTACTCCTACTTTGCCCCTGGAGCCACCCGAGTGCGAAAACTCCGCAGTCGTAACAACACTACTTGTAACCCCCTTTGTGAATACCGAAAAGTCGTACAGTTCAACTTTAGTTCTAAACTTACACATTTGGTGTAATTTTACTTTTGTGAATTGGGACCTTATTGTCTTTGTTACAGAGATTAATGCATTAACTACTGCCATATTGTATTTCCAATTATAGCAGTCTAAGGACTTCCTTGACCTATCAATAATCTCCTTTGGTAAAACATTGTTCCATAAACTAACAGATTGCAATACCCTTAGGCACTCTAGATTGGGCTACCATATAGACATTTTCTATATATCCACAGAAATTGCAAGTGGAAATACAATTACCTTTGGGAAGTCAAAGTCCTGACTAAGAAACATTTGTGTAATTAAGAATAACTGTCTCGTTGTTTGAAGCCTCAAGGTTATGTTTGTGGGAAACCAGCAGGTTTTTTAAGAAAGCCCTCACCCACCAACCTAGTTGGTGGCATGCTTCATCATGGGGTCCCAACTAAGTTGCCGGGTGCACCCAGGGTGTGCTGCGACACCTGAACTGCAGTGGAGCAGGTTTTGTTGTGCAGTGTGGTGCAGTGAATGTGATGTTAAAACTATCTATAGGTTGCCTTTTGTGAATTAGTTTTAATAGTGGGCGCTATGACAGGACTGAAATAAAGAGAAGCGGATATGTGCAGAGTTTTACGTTTAGTCTCAAATATCCCAAAGGTAGTCTACATGTTTCAGCTAGTCTCCTAAGTATTCTGGCTTTCGTCAGGGACAGTGTGCAAAAAGTGTAATGAAGGTGTTTCACTGGTCAGGCTTAAGTTTTCCTAGCTGGGTTGAGTAAAAAGTGTTGGACGCGCTAAGGTGCGGATGAAAAAGAAATTGGAACCAATTGTTTCCTCCTGTTATATCCTTTGGGTATGCCGTGGTAACCTGTGAAGGAAAATGTAACAATACACAAACATATAAATATAAAACATATAGTTGCTTAACCACAAGAAGTTCATGTAATCATTTCATTTCACACAGATTTATTCCATCATTGTAAATAGACCATACAAGCACGAGAATACATATAAAACATTTCCAGATCAGTAAATATTCATGTATACATTAGTTAAAACTTTATTAGACACATTTTGCTGTGATCCAATTAAAACCATTAAAATCAGTTATGTAAAAAGAACAGTTCATAATATGATTACAGGGTGCTGCTAGAAACTTTGCCCACCCTTTTCCTCTTCCTGAGGCAGGCCCGTAAGTATGAGGTGACACAGAAATAGACAAATGGGTCAGGTAGGGCTTTTAAGAAATACATTGCGACCCAACATTGCATAAAATGTTGATGCCTCAGAATTGGCAGTATAAACAATTTCCTTTCCTTTGAATATTTTTGACAAAATAGTAGGATATGCAGATCTGTCTGCGCCGCAAGGTTGTTACAGAGCAGCGATCAAGATCTGCTAGCCTATACTTTTTTTGTGGATATCCCAGGAGTAACGGGATCATGTTTAATCTGAAGCATAGTAAAATAATCTGTGCTGTGCATTGTTTATCCGTGCTAAGTAATGGAAACCATCTCCTGGTATTGATGGGACCAAGTCATACGCAATGGTAGAGTGATGCATCCAGTTTTTTTCCCTGCGGGGGTATTCTGCCTTTTGGGAATACAGATCTGTTAACCATGTCTTCATGACCCCCCTTACAGGAGTCAGTGTCCTGAAAGAGTTTTTCCATCCCTATAGCCTTCAAGACAGTTTCTACATGATTTAGTGACCTGATTCTTTTGTAATAATCTCGGTGGCAGCATTCTCTTATAATAGTTTGCGTCAAGTCGACCGTAGTTCTTTCCCAAATTGATAGAAACTACAGGACCGGGGCAGTTCTTATGGTGTCGCTCAAAAAGGGAAGCCCTAATTTGTGACATAAAATGACAGGATTAATATAAAGAGATGCGGAAATGTGCGGCGCTTTACGTTTAGACTCAAATATCCTAAAGGTAGGTCTACAAGTTTCAGCCAGTCTTTTAAGTATGCGGGCTTTCATCAGGACCAGTGTGAAAAAAGTGTATTGAAGGTGTTTAAACTGGTCAGGCTTAAGTCTTCCTGGCCGGGTTGCGTAAAAAGTGTTGCACGCGATAAGGTGCAGATGAAAAAGAGGAGTGGAACCAGTTGTTTCCTCCTGATATATCCTTTGGTTATGCCATGGTAACCTGTGAAGGAAAATGTGACAATACACAAACATATAAATATAAAACATATAGTTGCTTAACCAGAAAAGGTTATTGCACTCATGTGTGCCCCCTCGTGATGACGCAATCACAGCCCTGCATGATAACGCTATCGCACTCACACTGGCAATGGACAGCGGGAGACTGCACATTCAATGCGGGTCTCCAAAGTGGGCAAACATTCACGGAGTACCGGACTAAGGCTGTCCCAGGTATTAACAGAGGGCAGTGGACCTTGATAAAGTAAGTGGAGCACCCAGGATCATAATCCAGGTAACGTGAAGGGCTAAAGCGACACCTGGGACATTACCTACTAACTTTTTCACTTTTTCAATTCAGCGTGTGACTACAAGCCCTACCCCCTTGCGGGATTCATGTCATCTATGGAGATTCTACCATAGTAAGGATTACCCTTCAAGTTGAAGCCACACACCTTGTCACAATTTAGCTGCTGCTGACATTTACACAGTAGCGCATACAAACCCTTTCATAAAACATGATGCAGGCATGGGTGTAACATACTGTCACCACTGTATAGAACAAGTAAGGATCGAGTCTGACACTGCATGTGGCACACATGGGTGCATGAACCTCTTGTGGTTAAGCAACAACATGTGTTATGTTTCTATGTTTGTGTCTTGTCGCATTTGCCTTCACGGTTTACCACAGCATAACCGAAGGATATATCAGGAGGAAACAACTGGTTCACCTCCTCTTTTTCAACCTCACCTTAGCATACTGGTCCTGATGAAAGCCAGCATCATTGAGAGACTGGCTGAAACATGTAGACCTACCTTTAGGATATTTGAGTCCAAACGTAAAAATCTGCACATATTCACATCTCTTTATTTTAATCCTGTCATAGGGCCCACTATTAAGATTCATTCACAAAAGGGAACCTGTAGATAGTTTTAACATCACATTCACTGTATCAGACGGTGTACAGTCATAATATCGAGTCTTTTATTTCGACTGGACAGAATATCGAGTAAAAAATATAGAATGGACATAATATCGACTAGACATAATATAGACAACAAAAATATCGACTAGAGAAAATTAATATCGAATAGAATGGACATAATATCGAATCAAAAATATAGAATGGACATAATATCGACTAGACATAATATAGACAACAAAAATATCGAATTTAAGGTAAGTTAATAATAATTTTTATTTTTTGTGTAATATAAGTCTGTAGCGGGTTGTGGGTTTATAGGGGAATAGGGTGGGAAGTAATTTAATTCTAATTAATTAAATATGTTAATTTATTTATTAATATCTATTTAGAATTAATTGTTAATTAATTATTAATTGGTAATTAATTAAAATATAATTGGTAATTAATTATAATTGATTAATTGATAAATATTTTAATTTTAGTAATTTATTTTCTGTAGCGGGTTGTGGGTTTATAGGGGAATAGGGTGGGAAGTAATTTAATTATAATTAATTAAATATGTTAATTTATGTATTGATATTTATTTAGAATTAATTGTTAATTAATTATTAATTGGTAATTAATTAAAATATAATTGGTAATTAATTATAATTGATTAATTGATATATATTTTAATTTTAGTAATTTATTTTCTGTAGCGGGTTGTGGGTTTATAGGGGAATAGGGTGGGAAGTAATTTAATTATAATTAATTAAATATGTTAATTTATTTATTGATATTTATTTAGAATTAATTGTTAATTAATTATTAATTGGTAATTAATTAAAATATAATTGGTAATTAATTATAATTGATTAATTGATAAATATTTTAATTTTAGTAATTTATTTTCTGTAGCGGGTTGTGTGTTTATAGGGGAATAGGGTGGGAAGTAATTTAATTATAATTTATTAAATATGTTAATTTATTTATTGATATTTATTTAGAATTAATTGTTAATTAATTATTAATTGGTAATTAATTAAAATATAATTGGTAATTGAAAATAATTTAATAATTTTTAAATTGTAAATTAATTTATTGTTAATAGGTAATTAATTAGTATGAGTAGGCAATTTTTATAATTAAATAATTTTATTTTGTATTTATAAATAAATATTTAATATTTGTATACACTTTTTTAATATTTTAATTATTTGTAATTGGTATTACTATTTATGTTATTTATATATATTTGTGAAGTATTTACTTTCCCTACTATTGCACTCTCTGAAGTTGGAATAGTAATTTTAACCCCTACGCTATCCAACACTTTCCCTACTGTTGCACCCACTGGAGTGGGTATGCAACGTTTACAACGCTACTTTTACTATGCACTACCATTACAACAAAACTTTTAAATTGCAAAAACTTTTACAACGCATACATTTACAAAGCATGTTTTTACAACGCAGATACCGTTACAACGCATACTATTACAATGTAAGTTTTAGTAAGTATATAATTATTTTTAAAAGGTTATATGTTTGGGATTTTGGGTAAAGGGGTATTTTTAGGGTTCAGGGTCAGTTTTCAGTTTTTGGGTAAAGGGGTATTTTTAGGGTTCAGGGTCAGTTTTCAGTTTTTGGGTAAAGGGGTATTTTTAGGGTTCTGGGTCAGTTTTCAGTTTTTGGGTAAAGGGGTATTTTTAGGGTTCAGGGTCAGTTTTCAGTTTTTGGGTAAAGGGGTATTTTAGGGTTCAGGGTCAGTTTTCAGTTTTTGGGGTAAAGGGGTATTTTTAGGGTTCAGGGTCAGTTTTCAGTTTTTGGGGTAAAGGGGTATTTTTAGGGATCAGGGTCAGTTTTCAGTTTTTAGGTAAAGGGGTATTTTTAGGGTTCAGGGTCAGTTTTCAGTTTTTGGGGTAAAGGGGTATTTTAAGGGTTCAGGGTCAGTTTTCAGTTTTTGGGTAAAGGGGTATTTTTAGGGTTCAGGGTCAGTTTTCAGTTTTTGGGGTAAAGGGGTATTTTTAGGGTTCAGGGTCAGTTTTCAGTTTTTGGGGTAAAGGGGTATTTTTAGGGTTCAGGGTCAGTTTTCAGTTTTTGGGGTAAAGGAGTATTTTTAGGGTTCAGGGTCAGTTTTCAGTTTTTGGGTAAAGGGGTATTTTTAGGGTTCAGGGTCAGTTTTCAGTTTTTGGGGTAAAGGGGTATTTTTAGGGTTCAGGGTCAGTTTTCAGTTTTTGGGTAAAGGGGTATTTTTAGGGTTCAGGGTCAGTTTTCAGTTTTTGGGGTAAAGGGGTATTTTTAGGGTTCAGGGTCAGTTTTCGGGTAAAGGGGTATTTTTAGTGTTCAGGGTCAGTTTTCAGTTTATGGGTAAAGGGGTATTTTTAGGGTTCAGGGTCAGTTTTGGGTTTTTGGGGTACAGGGGTACTTTGTAAAAATAAAGTAAAATTACATTTAAATTAAATTTATTTAATAAAATTAAATTATATTAAATTATATTATAATATTTTTTATTAATTTATATTCAAAAAATTATTATATACTTACCAATACTTACGTTGTAATGGTATGCGTTGTAAAGGTATATGTGTTGTAAAATCTTGCGTTGTAAATGTATGCGTTGTAAAAGTTTTTGCGTTGTAAAAGTTTTGTTGTAATGGTAGGCGTTGTAAAAGTATGCGTTGTAACGTCATACATCCCTGGAGTGGGAATAGTAATTTTAACCTCTACGCTATCCAGCGCTTTCCCTACTGTTGCACCCACTGGAGTGGGAGTAGTAAATTTGACCTCTACGCTATCCAACACTTTTGCTAATGTTGAACTCACTATAGTTGTAACAATAAATTTTAAACATTTTCTAAAATGTTATATATGTTTATTTAATAATATGTTTATATATATATATATATATATATATATATATATATATATATATATATATATATATGTGTGTAATTTTTGGTGATATAATTTTTTTAATTATATAAATTATTTATTAAAATTACATTTTTTTATTAATTATTTCTAAGTTTATATTAAATATATTTATTACTATATTAGTTTTAACTTAATTTTAAGACATTTAAAAAAATCGATATTTTGACAGTCTATATTTTTGTAAGTCGATATTTTGGAGTCGATATTTTGGTACTTACCTGTTTGAAGATAGGGAGTCGATATTTTGTCAATCGATATTTTTTACTCGATATTTGTGTATCTCGATATTTGTGTCGTCGATATTATGTCAGTGATCCGTATCAGACTACACAAAAATAAACACTCAGCTGTAGTTCAGGTATCGCAGCACACCATGGGTGCACTCTGCATCTTGGGTGGGACCCGATGATGAAGCATTCCACCAACTAGGTTGATGGGTCAGAGTTTTCTTAAGAAACCTACTTGTTTCCCAAAAACATAAACATGAGTAGTCAAACAACAAGTAATTTCTTCTTGATCACATTGATAAATACAGAAATGAGCTAGCACTTTTAGATTTTTTTCCTCTCTCCCTAATTGATCTACATATAAGACACATTTGGCCAGACACTTCCCTGGGACACTCATCCAGAGAGTCTTAGGAGAGCATTGATCACACTGCCAAATACCTACAAAAACAAGCTGAGGTCGGTAGTGGGTGTACCTGCCGGGCGGTGATGTGGCAAGGGAGAGGGTCAGGGTGGGGGGTAGTAAACTATGGATTGCGGAGGTTTACAGGTAAGTAAACATATAAATAAATAAAACGAATTTCGTTGCGTGTACTGCATCCCCAAATGCGATGGAGAACGCTCTACGAAATTCGTTTTATTTATTTATATGTTTATTTACCTGTAAACCTCCGTAATCCATAGTTTACTACCCCCCACCCTGCCCCTCCCCTTCCCCATGTCACCGCCCGACAGGTACTCCAACTACCAACAGCGGCTGGCAAAAACCCTTGCAAAGAAAAGTGAGTGTCAGAGAAAATAGTATATTGAACCAACTTTGCACACACAGCAGCACTTTGAAAAAAATTATAATCAAGAAACACTGGTCATTGTTTCAATCCTTAGGACTTACCAATGACTCTTCAGGCCAAATTTACAAAGGTTTTGCGTCAGGTTTGCATCGCCTTTTGAATGCAGACCCATCGCAAAATCTTAATTGGGATTTACAAACCAGCGCAAATTGGTATTTGTGTTGGTTAGTAAAAGCAACAAAAACCAGCATAAATTGCTGATTTGTGTTACTCTGCATCAAGAGGGCCTTCCATTGGTGGTACATGGGCATTCCCATGCTACAATTCATGGGTATGATGCAGAACCCTATCTAGTAACATATTAAACATTACTTTGTGCCAAAAGTTGAACGTCACTAAAAAGCAGGCGTTAAAAGGAGAATACTTCTATTTCTTGTTTATTTTCTGACTTTGATGTGTGCTGCACTGTACAGCACACATACAGTATATGAGTTGTAAAGTCACTCTCAGCATAGTACTGTGTGTGTGTATATGCTCGACAGCATAGATCTGTGCATGAGCTGGGGAAAGGGAAGGAGAGAGCCATTTTCTGTAGATACAATTCTGTTCTTCTCTCTCCCTCTCAAACAGACAATGCTGCACCAATAACAAAATCATATCTATGAGGCCACGTAAAGCCACAATGCATGGCTTTCAATGACCTCATAAGGCAAGGCTGCACAAAGCGCTAAGTTGCCTTATTCAGAGAATGAAAGGCGTTCCATGGGAACCACTATGCATGGCATTCAATGGCCTCATAAGGCAAGGCTGCACAAATCGTTAAGTTGCCTTATTCAGAGAATGAAATGCGTTCCATGGGAATTGCAGAAGGTTTTTCCATGCAACACCCATGGATTTTGACATTTCCCCAGATTTACGAGAGATAGTAAACCTGGGGAAGAGCCAAAACCTTATGCCATCCAAGGTGAGGCATAACAAAGAGAAAGAACTTTGGGGCATCATCAACGAGGCGATATAAAATTATCGACACTTTTGCTTCAGTTTTCGGACGAAAACCGGCGATAATTTTATCGCCTAATCAGCAAGGTCACGCCATCGCGTGAAACCTTGCATCAGCGCCTGCTTACTGAACGCCCAGCTTTGCCACTCTAATGAGATGCAAAGTGGGCGTTCCTGCCCTGCCATCACTGGAGAAAATATTTGAGTAATTGGGTAACCCAGAAGGTACTGGACCTGCGTTTTTATGCGGTATATGAAAATGGTCCAAGACCTCTATATTTTCAAGAACCCTGAATGAATCAGTCCATATTCAATAATTCAACACATTTTTGGAGCTTATTAAACAGTCAGCTCTATCCAATTAATGCACCAATTATAAGCAAAATGCACCAGACAACAGCAATCAAATATGACCAAAAAACATTTAATGGTCTGTATATCCAAAATGCCAAAGGATTTATTGCTCTTCAATTAATCATAAACAAAATAGGTTGCCCCAACCGGAGCATGCAACATAGAAAAGGGTGTAGTGAAGAAGTGTCGGAGATTTTAAAGAAAGAGGAAATCACAGAAAAAATTTGATGACAAACAATATTCAATGCAATTTTTTATCATAACAGCAATGGTAGAGTTAATCAGCCATCCTGTGCAACCTGGTCAAAAAAATCAAAATAGTCAAAACTGCTCAGACACATATATTGTCACATCAATGTTTGCACAACAGCAGAGAAAAAGGAAAAACACATTGATCCAGGTTGAATAGTTCCTTGGGACTGATTCCCACTGAGTGAACCACCTCTTCCTACAGAGCTTGAGGTAAATATGGTTTCATGGTGATCACTTTATTTTTCACCGCTCTGACTTTGATCGTGACCCCAAAAAGAAACCCTTTTATCATATATATTTTTCTGCTATAGGAATGAAAACTCAATTGACCAGGAAATTATCACCACTTCACCTCCCTTGATGGTAAGCCAATAACTAGACACAAATAGGTCATTATACTTATTTGTACGCCCTGACAACAGCCTAACTACTGAATGTCCTATTTTATAGGGTCATCAATAATCTTAGGCTGCCCCTTCTTGCTCTTTGTCCTGATGAAGACTCGCATGGCCCAGGCATAAATAACCGACAGACCCAAAAGACGAGTCGAAACGTCGACACTCTCAACTATTCAATCTGGATCAATGTGTTTTTCCTTTTTCTCTGCTGCTGTGCAAACATTGATGTGACATATATGTGCTGTTATGATAAAAAATTGCATTGAATATTGTTTGTCACCAAATTTTTTCTGTGATTTCCTCTTTCTTTAAAATCTCCGACACTTCTTCACTACACCCTTTTCTATTTTGCACGCTCCGGTTTGGGCAACCTATTTTGTTTATGATCAATTGAAGAGCCATAAATCCTTTGGCATTTTGGATATACAGACCATTAAATGTTTTTGGGTCATATTTGATTGCTGTTGTCTAGTGCATTTTGCTTATAATTGGTGCATTAATTGGATAGAGCTGACTGTTTAATAAGCTTAAAAAATGTGTTGAATTATGGAATATGGACTGATTTATTCAGAGTTCTTGAAAATATAGAGGTCTTGGACCATTTTCATATACCATCACTGGAGAAATGTCGCTAAGCGACATTTCTCCAATTAACAAGGGGCACGCTAACCTGCAGAGCGACAAGCAAAGTAGCGGTAACCTCTGTTATCGCTACTTTCCTTACCCCTGCTTCGAGACTGTCTTAGCCATGATATCCTATGTAAGGTGGATATCATGGCTAAGCATGCCTAGACCTATAATCAAGCTAATGCCAAACTTTGTGAGATTATCGCTGGATTTCCAGCGGTAATCTCACATTTGGCAGTTAATGCTTGGAATGTTATAGCTTTTGAGATAAGCGTTGCTAATAGCACGCTATCTCAGCAATAAAATTCCTGTTATCCAGCGATAATTATCCTAGCTCTAAGTAAGCTTAGCGATAAATATTGCCGGACCTTGATGATATGCCCCATTATTTCTTGTTTTTTGCTCTTTCTATGGGTTTGGCATCCTCCAAAAATAACAATCCTACCTACATCACCAGCACATTTTCACCACACTGCAAGGGTGCCTGCGCTGGTGCTAGGCTGCCAAAAGGGTACAAGCTTAGGGGGAAAGCACAGTATTGCATAAATAACATTCATTCCTGCCCTTTTACTTTGGTCTGGGGCTGACTTGCTGCACAGGTGTGGCATCTTCATTTCTATGCCAAGCATTCTCCCCTTAGTGTTATTTGCCCTGCTGCTCACCAGTGTGCTTGTGAGGTAATAGAATGCTGATGTGTGCATGGTTCGAGTGAAGGTTGTTGGAATGCGTGGGCTGAGTAGCAAGGATTCTGCTCCCGGTGCGGCCTTCCAGCTACTTTATTACCCTCTTTAAACTGTAACCTTTAAACAACTATCATGAGAATAAACCTTATCCTGTTTAACCTACACCACTGGCTACCTTGCATCTTCCTTTGCCACAATGGCGACGTGAGGAAAAGGACCCAATGTGAAGACTAAACGGTCACTACTGGACAGGAAAAGAGAGGAGAGTAAAACTGAGAATGACTTACAACTGTTCAAGAGACTTACCGCTATATGTATCAAGCTATTTAGCATTCGCAAAGGCCGAAATTCTGCGAATTTCGGCCTTTGCGAATGCTAAATAGACAAATGGTATGTATCAAACAAGTTTGATGCAAAATAAGGAATAGCAAAATTTGCTAATCCTTATTTTGCGATTGCACTTAAGGAATTGCAAATTTTGCGATTCCTTAAATGCAATGTATCAAACAAATAATATGCAAAAAATGACATTAAGGATTAGCAAATTACCACCAACTTCTAGTTGGTGGTAATTTGCGAATTCTTATCAAAAAGCTTTTTTGAAAAAAACCAAAGGTGCCATATGACGCCCATACATGCCCTTAGGGCATGTTTGTGCGCCATATGCCCCCAAATGTCTTTTTCAGGGGTGCAGCAGGGTGTTCTTGAGACACCCCTGCACCCTTGGAAAAATCCCTAATTTGCGATCAGCAAATTGCTAATTGCAAATTGCACTTTCATTCCTATGGGCCTCCTGGCCCATGAAAATGAAGGGGTAATTTGCGATTAACAATTTGCTAATCTCAAATTAGGAATGCTAAGGAATCGCTATTGGAAAGCGATTTTGTACATACATACCGTTTTGCATTTCCTAAATAGCGATTCCTTAAAATTCGCTATTTAGGAAATGCAAAATGGTTTGTTGATACATATAGCGGTTAGGGGCTTATTTATAAGTCCCTAGCGCAACTTTTGCGTCATTTTTACCATGGGAAAAATGACACAAAAGTACTAAAAGTGAACAAATACATGTGCAACCTTAAGGTATTCAAATGCCATCTAGGCTACACCGGTGTCACCTCACATCTGATAGCTGCCGTTGGGGCATTCAACCTTATTTAAAACAAAATATACTTCTTCCAGTCTAACTTCAAGCCAGCTGTCAACTCAAGAAAGAATTGCATTCTTTACCTGTGATTTCTATCTGCTTAAACTGTATGTTGGGTCTTGGAATTCTGGTCCATTATTCAACCTTGTGGAGAGTGCGTGCGAGAGGGGAAGTGTAAGAGGAGACAGCACATTGCGGAGTGTGCAGCCGACTGAGAGGTCGGCCTATTTCTCATTACTTTCGGCCACCGCATTCACCATGGAAGCATCTTCTAGGCTGATACAGGTTTAAACATGTGTGAATGCACTTGGTGATTACTTCATTGCTGTGATCGGGCAAATTCCAAGACCGTACTGAAATTAACGTGGCTATTCCATGGAGAATCAGGGGGTGGTGAGGGTGCCAGGGCAAACTGGTCATGGAAGGCCTTTTCTGCCTGGCACTGCACCCTGTGGCTTGAGTGAAATGTCCCCAAACTAGGAAGTCATCACAAGCAAACTAAACAGGCTGGGTTTTTCTTTTTGGAAATTACCTATCGTAGTGGTGCCCGCCAAAGCCTACCCAAGCAGTGTTCCAAGCTGTGCTGACACGTGCCACACTCCGAGGACTGATTTGTGTATAGAAAGGCTATGATGGGAACTAGCTGGCCCATGAGATACGTAGCACATTGGGTGTGCACGCCTTTTGAGTATCGGGCTAATTGACCCCCCTGCTGCCTAAGCCTATCCAAGGGTTTTGGCATGTGTGAGCATGTTTAGGAAATCAGAGGGGACAGTGACAGGTTGTGGTTGGGATCACATCAGGAGTCATAGCACGTTATTGAGCTTAGTTGCCCGGCGCGCAGCCTCAATACCCTGCACCTTCATTTACCGCAGCTGCTCAATGCCAAATCCCCATAAATGCAGGCCGGAGGGTTTAACATATCAGCACCAGAAGTTTGCATTAGCACTGAGGTAAACAGATCTTTAAACAATGCATTCAAAATAAGGAAAATAATATGTATACATGTAGTGCATAGCAGGGTACATGGCAGCTGCCCAACTATGAAGCATGATAGAGAGCAACAGAATTCATGGCACCTGCCCAACAGTGACAACAATGAAGAACAAGCAGCACAGACACATACACTTTTGCATATAGTCACAGTTACAAATGGCACTCCTGACCATGATTCTAAGTGTCTTATAGACAGGCCAAGGATTGAATGAGCATATATTCCAATCCGCTCTATGAGTTGCTGACAGGCAGTGTAAGAAATTTGCACTGCGTTGGGCCTGACCTCCACAGCTCTCAATCATGACCCACTCACAACACAAACTGACAAAGCTACATAGAAGCAACTCTTTTTGTCTACTACAAAGGAGTAATATGCTACATGAATAACTAAAGAAAAACATTGACCTCCTGTGAAGGGTCACCCCCGGCCTTCATTCCTCCTATTGTGCTGAATTTGATTATATTGGCTTTAGGACTCTGTGCACTTTATAACTGTAACTAGTGCTCCATTCTCCCTACAGAATGGTGCAATTGGCTTTCGCCTTATTGGCACATTAAGTTTACTTGTAAGTCCCTAAATAAGGTGGATTACATGTACCCAGGGCCTGCAGATTAAATGCTACTAGTCGTCTTCAGCACTTTTTGTGCCACTCACTAGAGTAGCCTTATTAAACATGTCTGTCATTGCGGCCTGTATGCAGTTTTAAAATGCCATTCCGAACTACAACCTGGCAAAACAAGCATTTAGTCAGGCCTCAACCTTCCCTTTTTAACATATATGTCACCCCTATGATAGGGCCTCAACAGCCTTAATTAGCCCACAGTTTAGCGTGCATTATGTATAAAAACAGAGACGTGTTTTTAAGGTGTTTTGGAAGTAAAAAACTCCTAAATGTATTTCTCACTGCTGCTCGAGCCATCTGTACTAGGGTGGCCGTAGTACTAAGCTCTGTCCACGGAGTGTGTGTAGTGTTGCCTACTTCGCGATTCGCAAAGTAGGCGTAGTAGGCAACACTACGCACATGTCATGGAGGAGCGAAGTTGCCTGCCACCCGCCTCCCTCCCGCCCTCTTCTAAATGTCCTTAATATAATTTAAAACTTTCTAAAACTAGAACACGACTTACCTGCGATGCAGCGTCCCGGGGCTCTCTCTTCCTGGTATCTCGTCGACTTCTTCCTCACAAATGCGCATGCACGGGTGCCCGCGCATGTGCATTTCTTGCGAATAAAGTATTTGCCCCAACACCCACAGTAATCCAGTGAAACACCACAAATGGACACCACACAGGTATTTATAAAAATAGATCTCTTTATCTAAAATTAGGCAAGACCAAACAACATAGATTCCCAAATACACAATAAAGCTTTTGATGTAAAAAGGTTCTCTCGTAGTGTTCTTTCAACAATAAAGCATGTAATTCTTGTTTCTGTCCAGTAATAGTTATGGGGCCAAACAGTTCTGTAATCGTGCGCGATCTGAGTGGATTTTACCCACACACGTGTATGGGCCTCAAACCAACAATGCCTCTCCTCAATTTGAGTCCCCTCTAATGTACCTCCTGCTGAGTCTGCGGACAGCGATGGTGTTGATCTGCCCCCAAAGCTACGGGCGTGGATTCAGCCAACTTCTACTGTTACCGGTGACAATGGACGTCTAGGCAGCCTCCCGCGACCCCTGAAATCGACTCTCAGGCAAGGACACACACCACGGCTCGGGACTGTACTCCAAGCATTACCTGGGGGATTGTGGCTTCACTTCTAGGGATGGGTAGTCCTGGCGGCAAAGGCGCTGGAAGTCCTCTGTTGCTGGGTGATGAACGGCGCTTTCAAGGAACTCCGCGTGGCTCAACCGGGAGGAGCCCCTTACTCTAAGTAACCGGCAACGCAGTAACCAATCACTGCACGGCCGGTGTCTGGACTAGCCTCCTTGTTGCTGGAAGAACCGCACCCCGGGAACCAATCCCAGCGAGCCTCAGCGATGATGCTCTAGACTCCCTCTCAGTGACGATGATTTCGGCCAAGGAATCTTGTGGCTCTTTTCCTCCGGTGGACCCGGCCCTGGGCAGGCCGCGGCGGTGATTCTTTTGGGTACAGCACTTCTCCTGCAAGTTGTACTGAGCCAGTGGCAGTGATCTCAGCCCCTTTGCTAACAGCCTCGGGTAGTGCACAGGCACACACTCTCGAGCGCTGGATGAATAAGGCAAAGGCACGGTGGTCCTCACCTAGCCTCGCTGTGCGCCGATCGCACACCGAGCTCTATAATCACACAGGCAGGTAGTCTTCACCAAGGAGCATGGGCTGTGCACAGAAACACGCACCCAGCTCCTCACAAAATGGTTTCTTGGGAACCTTGATATCCCTGCGTTCACAAAAGGAGGCCAGCTCTTCTCAGGCCCTTGGAGACGTGGTAGTACACAGAATACAGCAAAGTCCTTTATGAAAGAAGGAGGGGAAAACAGCACACAGCAAAGTTCCTCAGATCTCTTCCTTAGTAATCACAGCAAGCTGAAAGTCAGCCCCAGATCACACAGCAAGGGCAATCCTTTTCCTCAGTCTCTTCAGCTGCTCTTCTTTAGCGTAGAGTCCTCTTGATTGCAGTAGTCTTCCTTGGCAAACTATTATATCCCTGAGTTTCAACAGGAGGCCAGCTCTTCTCAGGCCCTTGGAGATTTCCTTCTCAGAAGGGGACTCAGCACACAGCAACAAGTTCTTCTCCTTTCCTTGGCAGAATAGCAGCTGCAAATCAGCCCCAGAATACACCGCAAAGGCAGTCCTTCTTAGTTTCAAGAGCTCTTCTCCTTGGCTAAGGTTCTTCTTACTACCAGGATTGATCTAATTTTGCAAGGGTTTAACCTCTTACTTGTATACCCCAAAAGTCTTTGTTCTTCATGTGTGAGAGGTCCTGGACCCATTTCAAACCAGTTCTGGGTGCACTCTGTCAGTGCATGTTAGAAAGGCGAACCCGGGAGAGGCAGAAGGTGTCTGACTGACCCCCCCGAGGTCTACCCCTCCTTCAGAGAAGGGACCGAGCGATGTCGAGAGGCCTCCCACGGGAGGGCCCTCTCCTAGAATCGTACAGCAGAGTAACCACACCACTACAAATGTACACCACACGTAGATAGAGTTTTCAATCTTTATCGGGCAATAAGTATTGTTTCAATATATACAGCAGATCCAGGGATCTGGAAAGTCTCGTGGCAAGGGGCGAGGTAGCGGGACAGTCTTATAGATGGTCGGTTGCAAGGGGACCCTACGCACAGCTCTCAATCCTCGAGCTGGAGGGTTCCGGAAGTTTGGGCCGCGGCAGCGCCAGCAGGCTCCAAGATGGTTCAGCGAGTGTGGACCACGGCAGCGCCAGCAGGCTCCAAGGTGGTTACAGCGAAGATGGACCGCGGCAGCGCCAGCAGGCTCCAAGGTGGTTACAGCGAAGATGGACCGCGGCAGCGCCAGCAGGCTCCAAGGTGGTTACAGCGAAGATGGACCGCGGCAGCACCAGCAGGCTCCAAGGTGGTTACAGCAAAGATGAACCGCGGCAGCGCCAGCAGGCTCCAAGGTGGTTACAGCGAAGATGGACCGCGGCAGCGCCAGCAGGCTCCAAGGTGGTTACAGCGAAGATGGGCCGCGGCAGCGCCAGCAGGCTCCAAGGTGGTTACAGCGAAGATGGACCGCGGCAGCGCCAGCAGGTTCCAGGTAGGGCAGCAAGGGGAGTTCGTCTCAGGGTCAGCCGCGACAGCAGGGCTTCTCGACTCCAGGATACAACTGCCGTCCTACTCCGGGGCTGGCCCAGATATAGGTCTGGAGTCCTTTGATGTCCGGACCCTCTCGCCTGGGGGTCAGAGGGGCCGGGATGATGGTGTCCAGACACCCAGCAGGGGGGTGGAGCCAGCGCCCATGGAGGCCGGAGGGCGATCGAAACCAGGCATCCGGGGACGGTTGGAGAGTCATCGAAACTCCCCTCTCCTTGTCTCTGGTGGAGTGGCCACTCTACCACTCGGAGGGTTCTTGGGGCCTCGATGGTGGGCTCGCTGGGGCCGTGGCCGCAGCTGGTCCGGGACCACGTGTCTGTGACGTGATGGGCCCAAGATGGCGTCGGGCCTGGAATGAGGGTCCGGGGTGGGCACCGGACCGGTAATGCTGGGGCAGCCCGAGGGTGCCGTGTCGGTGGTTGTGGGCCGCCGGGTGGCGGATCTGGGGGGTTCGGAGGGTGTGCAGAGGTGTGCCCGAGGCCGACCCGGGCTGGATGGAGGGCCGATGTCGAGCGGGGCCCGCCATGCGGGAGGGGTAGGACCACGCCACGAGGCCGGGTCCAACACGCGTCCCCCCCAGCTGAAGGCAGGGGAGAGTCACCCATCTTCTTGGGGATTCTCCTCGCCAAGGCGGAAGAATCTGGAGAGGCCGTCAGCGTTGGCGTGGTCGTTGCCAGGGCGATGCTCCACGGTGAAGTTCATCCCTTGGAGGGAGATGGACCAACGTACCAACTTCGGGTTCTCGCCCAGCATCTGCATCAACCACCGCAGGGGCCGGTGGTCGGTCTGTACTCGGAAGTGGGTGCCGAAGAGGTAGGGCCGGAGCTTCTTTAGGGCCCATACGACGGCGAATGCTTCCCTCTCGATGGTGCTCCATCGTTGTTCTCGGGCCAGCAGGCGCCGGCTGATGAAGGCCAGAGGAAGGTCAACTCCGTCAGAGTTCATTTGGGACAGTACGGCCCCAATGCCGTGTTCAGAGGCGTCAGTTTGGACGATGAACTCTCGGCTGTAGTCGGGGGCCTGGAGCACTGGGGCGGTGCACATGGCAGTCTTTAGTGTCTCAAAGGCTACTTGGCACTCGGGGGTCCAGTGCACCTTCGGGGGTAGTCTCTTGGAGGTTAGTTCTGTGAGGGGCCCCACAATGCTCCCATAGTCCTTTATGAACCGCCGATAGTATCCAGTGAGCCCCAGGAAGGCTCGGACGGCGGTCTGGGTGACGGGGGGCTCCCAGGCCTGGATGGCGTCGATCTTGGGTTGAAGGGGAGCCACTTGGCCGCTCCCCACTTGGTGTCCCAGATAGGTCACGGACCCTTGACCGATCTGGCACTTGCTGGCTTTTATGGTTAGTCCGGCCCGTTGGAGGGCCGTCAGGACCTTCCAGAGGTGGGTCAGGTGCTCGTCCCAACAGAGGCTGTACACCGCAATATCGTCCAGATAGGCGGCACTGAACTCTTCCAGCCCGGCCAGCACCCGATTCACTAGTCTCTGGAAGGTGGCCGGAGCATTCTTCATGCCGAAGGGCATCACGTTGAAGTGGAAGTGGCCATCGGGGGTCGAGAAAGCGGATCGTTCTTGTGCCCCTGGCGTGAGGCCGATTTGCCAGTATCCGGCCGTGAGGTCGAAGGTGCTGAGGTACCTGGCGGCTCCCAGGCGGTCGATCAGTTCATCCGCTCGGGGAATGGGATGGGCGTCGGTCCTGGTGACGGCATTCAGTCCCCGGTAGTCGACACAGGACCGCAGCTCCGGGGGCACCCCGGGGGCGGCGGCCTTAGGGACCAGGACGACGGGACTGGCCCATGGACTGTCTGAGGGCTCGACTACCCCGAGGGCTAGCATCTTGGAAACTTCGGCTTGGATGCAGGCCCGGACTCGGTCGGGGACTCGGTAGGCTCGGTGCCGCACGGGCAGACTGTCCCCGGTGTCGACGTCGTGAACACACCACTGGGTGACTCCGGGGGTGAGGGAAAATAAGTTCGCGAATTGACCCAGCAGTTTCTGGCAGTCCTTGCGCTGTTTGGGTATCAGCGCGGGAGAGAGGGAGACTCCCTCGACGGAGCCATCTTTCTCGGAGGTGCTCTGGAGGTCTGGTAGAGGCTCGGAGTCGTCCTCTGCTCCGTCATCGGTAGCCAACAACAGGCTCAGTTCGGTGCGGACAAAGTGGGGCTTGAGCCGATTGGCGTGTAGGACCCGGAGGGGGTTCCGGGGGGACTCCATGTCCACTAGGTAGGTGACAGGGCTCTTGCGCTCCACCACGTTGAAGGGCCCCGTCCATTTGTCTTGGAGGGCGCCGGGGTCGACCGGGGACATGACCCAGACCTGCTGGCCCGGCTCGAATTCAATGGACGAGGCATTTTTATCATACCAGCGCTTCATCTCCTCTTGACTGGCCTTCAGGTTGGTTTCGGCCAGTTCCCGGAACTTCCGAGTCTGGTTGCGGAGAGTCAAGAGGTATCGGAAAACATCAGGCAGAGTATCGGAGGCGGCCAGCTCCCAGCCTTCCTTGACCAGGCTGAGGGGCCCTCGCACCGGGTGTCCATATAATAGTTCAAAGGGGCTGAACCCCAGGGACTTCTGGGGTACCTCCCGGTAGGCGAACAGGAGGCATGGCAGCAGAACGTCCCATTTGCGCCGGAGGGGCTCTTCTAGGCCCTTGATCATTCCTTTCAGGGTCCTATTAAATCGCTCCACTAGTCCATTCCCTTGAGGGTGATACGGGGTGGTGAACTTATACGCGACCCCGCACTGTTGCCACAGGGACCGCATATATTTCGATATAAAGTTTGTGCCGCGATCACTGACGACCTCTCGGGGGAAGCCGACTCTGGAGAAGATCCCCATTAGCGCCCGACCCACTACGGGGGCTGTGATAGTCCGGAGGGGGATAGCTTCTGGGTAGCGGGTGGCATGGTCCACCAGGACGAGGATGAAGCGGTGCCCCTGAGAGGTTGGAGGATCCAGGGGCCCCACGATGTCGATCCCTACTCGCTCGAAGGGAGTGGTCACCACGGGAAACGGTTGGAGTGGGGCCTTGATTTTCCCCCCACTCTTTCCGCTGGCTTGGCAGGTCGGACAGGTTCGGCAGTGGTTGTACACATCGCGGCGCATCTTCGGCCAATAAAAGTGGGTCACCAGGCGGTTGTAGGTTTTGTCCTGCCCCAGGTGCCCGGCGAGGGGCACATCATGTGCCAGGTTTAAGAGAAAGTCTCGGAAGTGGAGAGGGACGACTAGCACTCGGCCGGCCCCCAGCTCGGCAATCTTTTGTTCACTGTACAGGAGGTCCTGGTCCCAATAGATCCAGTGGGACCCCGAGGAGTCTCCTGTTGCTTGCGTGGCGGCTTGTTGTCGGAGTCCCTCAAGGGAAGGACATGTCTTTTGTTCCCGACGGAACTGCTCGCGGGTGGGGCCCCCTTCTTGGCGCCACTGGGCTAGTTCGGGAAGGGGCCCGAGCTCGGGAAGTTCTTCGTGGCTGGGGCCCTGCGGCCCCAGTTCGGGTTCGACCGTGGCAGTGGCGGGTGGCGGAGGTGCCGGCCATTCAGGTTCTTTGGGCAGATCGTCTTCGGTTGGGACGGCGTCCCGGGTGGACATGGATCTGGTCGTTACGCAAACCCATTCAGGAAGGCCTAGCATCCCCATATGCTCTCTTCGTTCCATCTGTGCCCAGGGGGAACTTTCCAGGTCGTTCCCTAGGAGGCAGTCAACCGGGGCATCGTCTCGGACGGTGACTTTCAGCATGCCGGACACTCCTCCCCACTCGAAGGGGATGCGAGCCATCTGGCACAGGCTCTCAGAATTGTCCGCTGACCGGACAGGGCACAGAACGTGGGGCAAGATTTGTTCCGGGGTCACCAGATGGCAGCGGACGGCGGTTATGCTGGCCCCGGTGTCACGGAGAGCCTCGGCCCGGCGTCCGTTGATGGTGACCCACTGGCGGTACTTCTGGGTGTTGATCGGAATCTGGTCTTGGGGGATCATGTCTTTGTCGCCCAGGGAGGTGAGGCACATGGCCGGGGACTCCCATTCTTCTGGTTCCATAGGGACCTCTTCTTCTTCATCCTTTTCTTCGCTCAGAGCAGCGGCAGTGATTTGTCGACTGGGGGGGCCGGTGGGGCCGGGCCGCTTGTTCATGGGGCAGAGAGGATCAGTGGCATAGTGACCCAGTCGCTGGCATCTGTGGCACGTAACGTTGGGGCGTGGCCCCGGTCGGGCTGGATGGGCCCCCCTCGGGCTGGAGGCTGGTGTAGAGGAGGCGGGCGAAGACCCCGGCGGGAGGTCTCGGCCTCGGCTGATGCCAGACCCGCCGCCTCGTGGCCGGTGGTTCCCCGGGGACCCTCGTCCATATTCTCCTGTGGTGTTCCGGTGGACGCGGTTGCTCGCCCACCGATCTGCTTCAACCGCTAGCTTCCGCGGCTCGGTCAACTTGCTGTCGAGGAGGTGCTGTCGTAGTTCAATGAAGCAGTTGTTGGAGAGGTGCTCCCATGACATCAGGTCGACCAACTGCTGGTAGGTAGTGACCTGACTGCCTTTGACCCACCCCTCGAAGGCTCTGCTAAAAATGTTCACATATTCTACCCAAGTGGTACCGGGGATTTTTTTCCAGTCTCGGAACCTCTGCCGGTACATTTCCGGGTGAGTCCGTAGCGCGTGAGTAGGGCCGTTTTCATGTGTTCATAGGAGGTCATTTCGGTGTCAGGGAGATCCAGCAGGGCGTCCCTCCCTTCGTTGATGAACTTTCCCCACAGGCCGGCGCCCCAATCCTTCAGGGGCACCCGATGGGCGGTCATTGCCACCTCGTAGGCTTTGAACCACTGTTGGATATCATCGTTCTTGTAGTATTCTTTGACTACATCTTTCGGTAGGTGAACCTTGGTGTCCACGGGAGGGGCGAGGTCTTGGCCCCGGCCGCGCTATCTTCGTTGATCTTGGCCTTGATTTCTAGTTCTCTCAGGCCTCGTTCGTGTTCATATGCTAGTCGTTTTTCTTCGAGGTCACGTTGTCTCCGTTTCTCTTCTAGATCCCCCTCCAGCCGTAGTTGCTCGAGGGCTATCTTTTTCTCCACTAGCTGGAGTTCTCCGTCTAGCCGGAGTCGTGCAAGCTCCACTTCGTGTAGCCTGTTGCGCTCTCGTTCTCGAGCGTCTTCATAGATGAGGTCCGCGTTTAGTGTTGCGGTTCTTTCCCCCGTCGAGGGTACGCTGGTTTCAGGTTGCCCGTTCGGGCCATTCTCCTCTTGGGGTGGTCTGTCTCGTGTTTCCACCCAGGCTTGTAGGGCCGATTTGAAGTCCTCTTTTGTGCTCAGGCCAGTGGTAGCGATACCCATGTCTTTACAGAATTGTTTTAGTTCTTTGTGGCTGTATTCTTCTATCTTCTCTTTCTGGAATTCGGCAGGTAGGTTGGTTCCTTGGGTCGTCATGGTCTCTGTGTGTTTTTCCGTCGTAGCGGGTAGATCACTCTCTGTACGATTTTGCGTTGACTCGAATCGCAGCGCCTGCCACCAATGTTAGAAAGGCGAACCCGGGGGAGGCAGAAGGTGTCTGACGTCGAGAGGCCTCCGACGGGAGGGCCCTCTCCTAGAATCGTACAGCAGAGTAACCACACCACTACAAATGTACAACACACATAGATAGAGTTTTCAATCTTTATCGGGCAATAAGTATCGTTTCAATATATACAGCAGATCCAGGGATCTGGAAAGTCTTGTGGCAAGGGGCGAGGTAGCGGGACAGTCTTATAGATGGTCGGTTGCAAGGGGACCCTACGCACAGCTCTAAATCCTCGAGCTGGAGGGTTCCAGAAGGTTGGGCCGCGGCAGCGCCAGCAGGCTCCAAGATGGTTCAGCGAGTGTGGACCGCGGCAGCGCCTGCAGGCTCCAAGGTCGTTACAGTGAAGATGGGCCGCGGCAGCGCCAGCAGGCTCCAAGGTGGTTACAGCGAAGATGGACCGCGGCAGCGCCAGCAGGCTCCAAGGTGGTTACAGCGAAGATGGACCGCGGCAGCGCCAGCAGGCTCCAAGGTGGTTACAGCGAAGATGGACCGCGGCAGCGCCAGCAGGCTCCAAGGTGGTTACAGCAAAGATGGACCGCGGCAGCGCCAGCAGGCTCCAAGGTGGTTACAGCGAAGATGGACCGCGGCAGCGCCAGCAGGCTCCAAGGTGGTTACAGCGAAGATGGGCCGCGGCAGCGCCAGCAGGCTCCAAGGTGGTTACAGCGAAGATGGACCGCGGCAGCGCCAGCAGGTTCCAGGTAGGGCTGCAAGGGGAGTTCGTCTCAGGGTCAGCCGCGACAGCGTCAGCAGGGCTTCTCGACTCCGGGATACAACTGCCGTCCTACTCCGGGGCTGGCCCAGATATAGGTCTGGAGTCCTTTGATGTCCGGACCCTCTCTCCTGGGGGTCAGAGGGGCCGGGATGATGGTGTCCAGACACCCAGCAGGGGGGTGGAGCCAGCGCCCATGGAGGCCGGAGGGCGATCGAAACCAGGCATCCGGGGACGGTTGGAGAGTCATCGAAACTCCCCTCTCCTTGTCTCTGGTGGAGTGGCCACTCTACCACCCGGAGGGTTCTTGGGGCCTCGATGGCGGGCTCGCTGGGGCCGTGGCAGCGGCTGGTCCGGGACCACGTGTCTGTGACGTGATGGGCCCAAGATGGCGTCGGGCCTGGAATGAGGGTCCGGGGTGGGCACCGGACCGGTAATGCTGGGGCGGCCCGAGGGTGCCATGTCGGTGGTTGTGGGCCGCCGGGTGGCGGATCTGGGGGTTCGGAGGGCGTGCAGAGGTGTGCCCGAGGCCGACCCGGGCTGGATGGAGGGCCGATGTCATCCGGGGCCGCCATGCGGGAGGGGTAGGACCACGCCACGAGGCCGGGTCCAACAGTGCACAACTTCTTCCTTTGTAAGTGTGGGCCAGGGTCATCAGACACACCAAAGGAGATGGAGGCAGCATTGTGGAAGGCAGGCACAGCCCTATTCAGACACAGGTTTGAGTCCTCCCACCACTCCAAATGCAGATAGGGCTATTCAGCCTAGTGCTGACTCACTCCGACTCCAGGAGCCACCCCATCCCCTGTCACTTCCAAACCAGACAGTCAATCCACAAACAGGCAGAGGCACACAGAAAGTTTGAACAAGAAAATAGCCACTTTCTAAAAGTGCTATTTCCAAACACTGAATTTAAAAACAATCCTCCCTAAAAGATGCGTTTCCAAGTTTTTATCTTGCTCCTATGGGAAGATATGCAGGTAGCCATGGGACACACCATTCCCCATTCTGTCCCATGGGCAAGATAGCCTTTCAATAGTGAAAAACGAAATTGGCAGTATTTCACTATCAGAACATGCTACCCACACTAGTACATGTTCTACCTTTCACAAACACTGCACCTTGCCCAGGTGGGTACCTTGGGCCTACCATAGGAGTGTCCAATGTGTAAGAAAAGGGAAAGTTACGCCTGGCAAATGTGTACACTGGCCAGGACAACATGGCAGTTCACAGACTGCGCAAGGGCACTGCAGTGGGAGGCCTGAGACACCGTTTTAGGGCTACTCATGCGGGTGGACACAATCAGTGCTGCAGGCCCACTAGTAGCATTTGAATTACCAGCCCTGGCACACTCAGTGCACTTTACTAGGGACCTACTGGTAAAACAAATATGCCAATCATGGATAACTAATCGTAATAACAATTTACAGAGAGAGCATATGCACTTTAGCATTAATAATAAGTGGTTAAGTGCCCTGAGTTCTATAGCCAACAACCACAGGTCAGGAAAAACAAGGGAGGAAGAAGCAAAAAGTTTGGAGCTAACCCTGCAAAAAGGGCCATTTTCAACATACATCAAGAAACAAAAGGCTACATCTTAAATCTCTAGAATTTTGTCCAATTCCAGGGCGAAATTGATGTCCTCATTTTCTCCTATCTCTCAGTGATAAATTATTGTACGTGACCCTCATATTTTCGTTTGAAGCGTAACTCCCTTCCCAATGCATCAAATTCAATGGGTCGCAAGGAATGCAGTTCCATAGCTGTAAGCAGCAGGCACTAATATTTGCTGAGGGAGTGGGTCTGATACCAAGTGCAACGTTTTAACAATTGTTATTGACATGTTTTAGCTAATTGCATTGGAAATGACTCTAAGGTATTTCACCTGTAGAAGGTTATAGCCGCATTTATAAAATATGCATGCTTTTGTTCTGCCTGTAGACGAGCAGTAAGAGAGGTGCTTTATAAGTAGAGTACTGGACGTAGGTAAAAAACTTCCTGTTGGTAGACTAACCCCAATAGCCCTTTAGTTGATTATTCTAACAACCTGTGTGGCAATCAGGCGCTATGAAAACTGGTGAGGGACATGAAGGGATTTTGGTGGGGGTGGCGGGCCCCCCATCATACCTTGCTGGGGGTTCCCTAATGTTTTTCACATCCTTGTGCAGAGGGAGTCTCTGTCATCTAGCTGCACCCTATGGGGCAAGCATGATTTGCTGTGACTGTGACCCAGGTGTGGTGTGAAAAGTATGATATTGCCCCGTGGGCTTACATGCAAAGGGACACTGCAGCCTGGGGATTATTCACCACTAGCCATTGCTCTTTCGAATCCTGGTGATTATTGGAAATGACTGAGCTGTCATAAGCATGAATGAGATGCCATGTCCAAATGTTAATGCAACTGCATGCATGAACTTTCAAACCTAGAACTCAAGCTAGTTAATCAGTGATGAAATAACATAAGATTGCAATACTCCATTGGTATACCTGAAAGAAGAAGTCTTAGTTGTTAATGACAGGCATTGTTGCATGGAGAATCATCAGGAATATCATTTACCATAAAATAATAAACAGGCTGATGAACAATAAATGCTACTTTCAACAGCCAGTGAGTGAGAGGACCTTGTTCCCCCTTTGCCGTTTAACGAAAGGTGTAAGTCTACAGCAGCTCTGAACTGACAATGCAGCAACAAAGGAAAAACATGCATCAGGATCTAATTAACAGTTCCAGTGGTCCATTAAATCACAGTGGGCCCGATTCACAGAATGAACTTAAGACTCAATCCTAAACTTACTACTATTTTGGTATTCACAGAATGCACTTACTACTTTTGGCATTCACAGAATGAACTTACTACCTTTGGAATTCACAGAAGTTAGGATTTTGTCTTAAGTCTGTCTTAAGTCTGTCTTAAGTCTGTCTTAAGACAAACTTAAGACAAAATCCTAACTTCTGTGAATACCAAAAGTAGTAAGTTCATTCTGTGAATGCCAAAAGTAGTTAGTGCATTCTGTGAATACCAAAATAGTAGTAAGGTTAGGATTGAGTCTTAAATTCATTCTGTGAATCGGGCCCTCAGAGTTTGCTGATATACTGATGGTGGAACGGCAACATGCAGCTTACTCACCTCCTTGTACTTGAACTGCCAAGTGCTTAAATTAAGCCTGTGGTTTCCAGTGCGCCGCACCGAAACTTAACTGCCAACACCGGGACTTATGACAGTCTGCCACATGGTGGTGCTATTTGTGTTTTTTTAGAAATGAGCACAATAATAGTTGTCTATTAATTTAATATACATTAAAATGACTAATACCGGACCACACCATTCTTACACCTTTGGGGGCTGGAATAGTCTGAAGTGCCACACTTGAAGGTAGTGGTGGCTCACATGACTCGTTGGTGGGGGGCAAATGGGGGTTCACGTGGGGGGGTGATTTAAAAATAAAAAAAACTTACCTTACCATCTTCAACACAATTACACCCCTAAACCAAAGCAAAACATCGCAGTTTAAAGAGCATGGCTTCTTATCTATGTATCTGGTATAGCCGACAATCCCTTATCTTGTTGAGGACCAAATTCAAATTATGCATGCCAGAGTCCACATGCACACATGCTATATGCATTTTGTCAGTAATCAGCTAGGGATTCTGGATTTGAAGCCTGCTACAAGAAGACCTGTGAAGTGTTTTCCTTAAGATCTTCGAGGATACGCCCATGGCGGCTGGGACGCTGTGTCAGGCCAGCAAGGGTCAAGGGTGGGACATCCAGTTTATGACAGGCAGGGGATTCCATGTTGCAATGGTGTTTCGCTGCAGTATAGCAAATTCACTATTTGACGTCCCCACTTTTATTATATTTACTCCTTTGCTCTTGGGATAACATTTTGTCTTTGTCGTATTACTGTGGTGTTTCCTATTCCCTTCCCTTCTCAGACGAAACATGACTCAACACTTAATTCAACGTCTTACCAGCTTCCCTCCTGTTTGGCTTATGAGTATCCTTGACTGTTATGCTAGAATTGCAAAGGTCTCGTGCCTATCAGCGGAATTAAAACCCTGGGTGTGCTCTCGCTGATTAACGAGACATTTTATTACCGGAGGTTCATAACTGTGCTGTAACTAGAGATGTAGCATCTAAGGGAGCTGTGCTAAATAAGACCTGGGCAATAAGGTTTGCTGCACCCTCTCTCGCAGAAACCTTTCTTTCTTCTTTGCCTCTAGTGTGTGGTTTTGTCAAATAAATCTTCCTTTGTATGCCCACAGCTTCATTCTGGAGAGTCATCAGAACTTTTAGGATAACAATAACACATGTTGACACCTGTGCAATAAGTCTTCTATAAGTTTCACTACACATATATAGTACTTGTGTTGTTATAATTTAACAGTAGTGTAGGCTTGTTTTACTATTGTGCTTTTCTTTACCACTAACCGTTAAGCAGAGATAATAACTCCTTTGTGAGGTATTTCTACACTCATAAAGCATAACAAAGATTACAAATGTTGTTTAGTTTTGAGCTTTTAGTGCCTTCTTGCAAGTAGTGGTGAAATCCAGCAGTAACATGCCGCCAGTTTCTTCAAGCAGGTAAATGCACCCACTTCCAGTGGACCAGAGGAATTTCAGGCACAGAAGGTATTGCAACGGTCAAAAAGAAAATTGTATTCTTTTATTGGAAGTACAACTCGGGCAAAACGTGTTGCACGATACAAATAGTTTCTTCTGAACCTGTTTAACAGCTGTGGTAGTCCAGTAAATCAGTGATTTTGTATTTTCAAGGAAGGTTTCCCTAATAGCAGTAATAAACACAAATTTCAAATTAAAGGCAGTTCCAGTGCTTAATTTGTGAAACAAAATAAGTGCAGGGCTGTCGTCAGGAGGCCTCTGCTGCTTGCACCACCCATTCCCCCGGCCAGCGCTGCCGGTGACAGTACAAACATCAAACTCCTTCAAGCACGGGTGGCTACTCTATTAGGGCGGGGGAGTGCCGCCCCACTGCTTTCTCGCAGTGCGAGAAGCAGAAACAAAAAATGGATTTTTAAATACTATTTTATGTTTCTGCTTCTCGCGCCGCAAGAAAGCAGAATGGTTGGGGGAGGGTGGGGAGTCAGGTCGAGGAGGAGTAGCTTTCCCAATGCTGTGGGCCTTGACTGTTTGGTCGGCCACCAGTCATGCGCACTCCGAATTTTCTCTATGCAGGCTAAATACAGCTTACATAGAGAAATGGCCTCCCTACAGGCGCCCGGCTGGCTGCCGTCAGCACCAATCACAACGCTGCCATTGCAGCATTGTGATTGGCTTAGGGGAGTAAGGATGCCTGCTTCCTGTTCCTGTCAGAGGCAGGAGAGCGGGAAAGCAACAGGAAAACGTGGGCACCGGACCCGGCCAGGAGCAGAGGTGGTGTGGGACACGGTTAGAGATGGGAAAGCTCTTCGGGACGGCGATGATCTCAGGTGTAGCAACGATGCGCAGCGGCAATCTTCTCCTATTGCGGCACTCAATGCGATGGCTCTGCGAGGACTCTCGCAGTGACGTGATGCGGTCCGCAAGAAGGCGGTGTGACGATCTCACCCAGTGACGTCAGGCTCTGCGACGATACTCGCAGAGATGGTACTTTTCCTGCACCGGAGCGATGTGTTCCTCAAGCGAAGGATGCGTCGGTTCTTGCAGTGGAAAGAGGCCCTGAGACCATCTCGATCTTCGCGGTGGTGGGAATTTCCTCGCACTGACGGGGTTGCGCTCCGCAAGCGAGGGATGCATGAAACTTTGCAGAAAGTCTTTAGTATCTTCTTCTCCAGCTTCCCAAACACAGGTACAACTTCCAGAGGCACAACAACTGTCCCAAACCCTCTAGGAAGATCAGAACTCTCTCAGTAGAGTTCAGGGAAGCTGGGGGTGAAGTCCTTTTGTTAATGGGACTTCTTAACAGGGAGCCAGCGCAACTCAGGCCCTTGGAGATCTCTTCAAGCAAGGGGACACAGCACAAAGCAAAGTCCTTCCCCTCTCCTTGGCAGCAAAGCAACTGCAGGGCAGCCCATAAACACACAGCAGGACAGCCCTTCCTTTTCAGTATTCCAGCTTTCTCCTTGGCAGAGGTTCCTTCTTGATTCCAGGATGATATCATTTCGGTAGTCTGGGGCCTATACTTATACCCCTAAAAGGCTTTGTTCCCTTTGTGTAGGGGGGCTCTGAGCCTGGTCTGAACCAGTTCTGGTGTTCCTTGAGCACTTTTTTTTCCTGGCCTCTCCTTTCCTTTCAGAGAGAGGGGCAGGGTCGTCAGCCGCCCAGCAGGAGGTGGAGCCAGCTTTGTGGAATGCATGCATACCCCTATTCAGTCCCAGGTGCTACCCCCTCCCACCACTCTTGATGCAGATGGAGCTAGTCAGCCCAAGGATGGCCCACACAGCCTCTGGGAGCCACCCAGCCCCTCCCACTCACAAACCAGGCAGTCAATTCACAAACAGGCCAAGGCACACAGAAAGGTCAGACAAGAGAGCAGCAACTTTCTAAAAGTGCTGTTCTCAAACACAGGATTTAAAAAACACCTTTCCTAAAAGATGTGTTATTAAATTCTGAGTTTAGGGATGCCAGACTTTTATGTTCTATCTTGCTCCTATGGGAAGATATGCAGGTAACCACTGTACACAGCATTCCCCGTGATAGCCTATGGGCAAGATAGCCTTACAATAGTGAAAAATGAAAATGGCTGTAATTCACTACCAGAGCATGTCACCTGCACTAGTACATGCTCTACCTTTCACATACACTGCACCCTGCCCAAGGGGGTACATTGGGCCTGTCATAGGAGTGACCAATGTGTACAGAAAGGGAAGGCGTAGGCATGGTCAGTGGGGACACTGGCCAGGTTGACATGGCAGTTCACAGACTGCCCACAGGCACTGCGGTGGCAGGCCGAGACACCATTTTAGGGCTACTCATGTGGGTGGCACAATCAGTGCTGCAAGCCCACTAATAGCATTTGTATCACCAGCCCTGGCATACCCAGTGCACTTTACTAGGGACATCTTGGTGATACAAATATGTCAATCATGGACAAACAACTACAATAACAATTTACTCAGGGAGCACTTGCACTTTGACACTGATCAGAAGTGTCAAAGTGCCCAAAGCATCTAAACCACCAAAAACGAAATCCAGCACAGCATCAAAAATACAGGAGGTAGAGGCAAAAATACAGGGGAAACCACGCCAAAGATGCCAGGACTAAAACATGTCCCCTCCAGGTGAAAGTGGGGAGAACTGCCCACGCTCTTGGGAGTTCTCTTCACTAAGGCAGAAGAATCTGGACAGACCATCAGCGTTGGGGTGTTCTGTACCAAGGCGGTGTTCAACTGTAAAGTCCATTCCCTGTAGGAAGTTGGACCACCACAACAGTCTATTTTTTAGTGACTCATGGGATTCCTCATAGGACTGAAGAGTATAACACTCAGTCGGGGGAACATTTGTAATAACAACCACATATGGTGCGCAATCAGGAGGAAGGTTAGCATGGCGGCTCTTCTTTGCATACATAGGAGCCGGCGTACCCTCCAGGTCTACTGTGGCCTTTTTATTCTGAGTGATTGGAGGGGTAAACTCAAGTGGGGCTGGTACAGTTACAGATGTTAGCTGGCTGGTTTGCTGTAAGTTCACTCTACCAGCTCCCTGCCCCTCAGCAACTGGTCTCTTATCCACCGCTTTTGATCTTCCTGCAGCGGCTGAGGCAGGTGTGTTGCTAACAGCCCACCCAGTCTCTCGACTTCTAGGGCCACGGTATCTAGTTTGGAAATCAGCGGTTTCATCAGCTCTACAATTTTTGCCTCTATCTTTACTTCTATCGTATGGATTAGAAGGATAAATTGCGCCGAGTTTATATTTATATTTGTACCATCCACACTTTTACCTTCCTGAGAATCAATTATAACTGCAACACTATTTGGGGCTGAATGGCCGTTTTCTACTCTTTTTTTTGCTGTTCTTCCCTCCACGTTTAGTTTGTGCCTTTCTACATAATCTCACTGGCCTAGGGGAGGGTGGTGGCTCTTCTGCTGTATCGTTAATTATATCAGGTAGGTCTTCATTCGGTTCAACATGAACCTGTGCTTCGGCCATTATGATACCCCCATTGCCCCGATCCAAGAGATCAGTTACAGCCAGGTCCATCAGTGGGAAAGACAGCTCTTCATGTAAATCAGGGTGATTCCCTCGACCTAATGAGGCCCGACGCTCGGTGTTAATTTGGGTGACCTTTTTTACCAAGTAATTGTCCATGGTTCCTAGGCCAGATGCAGTTTTGTTTGTCTTGGCCATAGACGTAGTCCAAACTTGCCTATATCCCACAAAGCTAATCAAGTGACAGAAATGAATATTCACAAGCACTTTACACTAATAACAATTAAGTGGGACTCACTTAGGTCATAGGTCCTTAGATACAGCGCCAAGGTCCATGACCCAGCCCAGCCTCCTCTGGCCTCTGAGGGCCACAGAGGGCCAGCCCTTTGCCCGGGCTTCGCCCGGCGTCCCGCGAGGTGGGGCAGAGCGCTGTTTAAAGGCGCCTCCTGGCGCTTGCGGTGCGTGTCAGAGCAGCGCTGCCGCTGAGGCAGCCGGGAGTTGTAGTCCCTGGCCGGCAGTGCAATCCCAGCAGGCCGTGACTCCTGGCGGTGGCGGCAACACTGGTGGGCTTCCTCGCCTCACCCCTCAGCTCCGGTAAGTGTCGCCCCGCTCCGCCGGGCAGAGCGCTGTTTAAAGGCGCCTCTTGGCGCTTGCGGTGCGTGTCAGAGCAGTGCCGCCGCTGAGGCAGCCGGGAGTTGTAGTCCCTGGGCGGTGGCGCAATCCCAGCAAGTTGTGACTCCTGGCGGTGGCGGCAACACTGGTGGGCTTTCTCGCCTCGCCCCACAGCTCCGGTAAGTAGCAGACAGTATACAGGCAGGGCTTGACTTACAACAACCTCCAAGAGACCTGAGGCACCCCTCCACTCTAAGGGAACCTACGCCACTTTGCAGAGGTGCACTGAGCTGTCAGCTGCAACTACTGGGCGGAGCACATTGGAAATGACCTGCTCTTCAGACACCCACTGACACCTCACGGATGTCACACTGGCTCCTGTGTCTCTCAGAGCCTCTATCTCCCTCCCATTGATGGTCACCTTCTGCCCGTATTTCTTAGTGTTAGGGGGCAGGTAGGTATCCTGGACCATCTCTTGGTCTCCTAGTCCCTCCTCCCCACTGGAAATTAACTCCCCTCCCAAAGCTACACTTGCTAACCCTGGAGCGGGAGCACCAGTGGGTGCTGGCTGTTTCTTAAGGCACCTATTGATAACATGTCCCACCTCATTGCAGTGATAGCAGGTAGGGGGACCTCTGTTATCCCTTCTCCACTAGGAGGCCATGGTTGCTTGGATTTGGGGGGTTGGGACTCCTTTCCCTGGGAACTGTTTTGGGGCCCTTGAGAGAACTTATTTTGGTTACCCTTGTCCCCCCACTCTTCTGCTGGGGACCCTGCTCACCTTTAGCTGTGGTACCGACAATTCCTCTGTGGACCCTGGTACTGGTACAGCCGTCCGCCTCCTTAGCAAGCTCAATGGGGTCTGTCAGCTTGCTGTCTAAAATATGCTGGTGCAGCTCTGGAACACAAAGACTACTCAAGTGCTCCCAACTAATTAAATGCAACAACCCCTTATAATCAGTTACTTTGCTGCCATTCATCCAACCTTCCAGTGCACGCACTCCATCCAAGTCTCAGACTCTTTCTTCTTGGAGTTCTTAAACTGCAGTCTGTACTGCTCTGGAATAAATCCATACTTGAGACATAAGGCCTCCTTAATATTTGGGTAGGTCATGGCACCTGCTAACTCTAAGAGCTTCAGAGCACTTCTCCCAGAAGCCTCAAAATGTTTCCACAGGTTCGCCCCCAAAGCTGTTTAGGCACACCATTCATTCTCATGCAATTTCATAAGAAGTAAAATAGGCATAGATATCCTCACTCCTATTATAATTCTGTATGAAATCCTTGGGAATATATACTTTACCCCCTGCTACTGGCTGTGCGCTGCCACCATTTAAACTGGAATACACCTGCTTGGCCTTTATATCCAGTTCACTCATGCTCAACTCATGAGCCAAAAGTAATCTCTTCTCTTCCAGGACTCGGGCATTCTTGCTCTCCTCTGCCTCTTTCTCCACTTCCAATTTTCATTTTCATAAGTTCCAACTCATGATTTCTCACTCTTTGTTTCTCCTCTAACTCATATAGCGTCAGACCCCGGCTGGAGTGGTTGCTGCCAGCCCCTGAGCCTGGATTTCCCACTGGCAAATCCTAGGGTTGAAACCCCTCCCTTCCACTTGCATCATTTCCCTCTTGGGTCTCCCACCAGGCCTTCAAGATTCTCTGCAGCTCATCCTTTCTCAAGTTGCTTTTCACAGGGCAACTGCGGTCCTTGCAGAATTGTTTGAGCTGCTCCACTTTGTAGGAATACAAATCCTCAATGCAAAACTCCAATTCTGGTTACTTGCTACCTTTCCATTCTGAGACATGATGCTTTGAAGAGTTACTCAAAAATAGAACCAACAAAAACTCAACCGTAGTATGCGGTGGCGTAGTGGTCTGCACTCACCAGTGATGTACACCAATGACTGTGGGTCAAGTACAAATACAAGTTCAAAATTCCACCGCTGACCAACAATGTTAGAACCACTGTCCAAATAGGCTTCTAGTTAGTGTAAGGAGGATACACTCTTTAGATAACCCTTGCTCACCCCCTTGGTAGCTTGGCACGAGCAGTCAGGCTTATCAAAGGCAATGTGTACAGTATTTGTAGCAACACTCACAGTAACACAGTGAAAACACCACAAATGGACTCCACAACAGTTTAGAAAAATAGAAGTAGTTGAACTAAACTAAACAAGACCAAAACAACAAAAGTCCAACATACACAGTTCAAGAATATGGTTTCAAAAGAGTTCTTAAGGTTGCGTTAAAAAATTCCACAGTTGCGTCACGTTTTAGCCAAAAGTACCTTTAGATGTGACAAAAGTTCCAACTGAAAGCTGCAGCGTTGAAAAACAAGCAATGCATCACTCCTGAGACCTTGCGGAGGCGATGTGACTACCCCGCTGGACGCAGCGGGCGTGTTGAGATGACTCCGGTCTGTATGGGGAGGGATGCAATACCTTGCGTGTATTTGGGTGAACAGGTTTCCTACGAAGCGTCTCACAAAGGTACAATGCGACGATCTTCGGGACGGCGATGATCTCAGGTGCGGCGATGATGCACAGCGCAGCATTGATCTTCTCCTCTCGCGGCCCCTCGATGCGATGGCTCTGCGACGACATTCGCAGTGACGTGAGGTGGTCCGCAAGCAGGCGGTGCGACAATCTCACTCAGTGACGACAGGCTCTGCGACAATACTCGCAGCAATGGTACTGTTCCCGCACCAGAGCGATGCATTCCGCAAGCGAAGGATGCGTCGGTTCTGGCAGAGGCAACAGGCGCTGCAATGATCTCGATATTTACGGCGGTAAGCGAGCGATGCGTGAAACTTTGCAGAAAGTCTTTAGTATCTTCTTTTCCAGCTTCCCAAACACATGTACAACTTCCAGAGGCACCACAACTGGCCCAAACACTCTAGGAAGGACAGAACTCTCTCAGTAGAGTTCAGGGAAGCTGGGGGTGAAGTCCTTCTGTTCCTGGGACTCCTTAATAGGGAGCCAGCTCAACTCAGGCCTTTGGAGATCTCTTCAAGCAAGGGGACACAGCACAAAGCAACGTCCTTCCCCTCTCCTTTTGCAGCAAAGCAACTGCAGGGCAGCCCACAAACACACAGCAGGACAGTCCTTGCTCTTCAGTCTTCCAGCTTTCTCCTTGGCAGAGGTTCCTTCTTGATTCCAGGATGATCTAATTTTCTGTAGTCTGGGGTCCTTTACTTATACCCCTAAAAGTCTTTGTTCCCTTTGTGCAGGAGGGCTCTGGGCCCGGTCTGAACCAGTTCTGGGTGATCCCTGAGCACTTTGTTTCCTGGCCTCACCTTTCCTTTCAGAGAGAGGGGCAGGGTCATCAGGCGCCCAGCAGGAGGTGGAGCCAGCATTGTTGAAGGCAGGCACAGCCCCCTATTCAGGCTCAGGCGCTACCCCCTCCCACCACTCCTGATGCAGATGGAGCTATTCAGCCCAGGGATGGCCCACTCATCCTCTGGGAGCCACCCAGGCCCTGCCACTCACAAACCAGACCGTCAATTCACAAACAGGCCAAGACACACAGAAAGGTCAGACAAGAGAACAGCAACTTTCTAAAAGTGCTCTTCTCAAACACAGGATTTAAAAACCACCTTTCTTAAAAGATGCGTTATTAAATTCTGAGTACAGGAATACCAGAGTTTTATGTCCTATCTTGCCTATGGGAAGATAGGCAGGTAACCACTTTACAGAGCATTCCCCATGATAGCCTAAGGGCAAGATAGCCTTACAATAGTGAAAAACGAAAATGGCTGTAATTCACTACCAGAGCATGTCACCTGCACTAGTACATGCTCTACCTTTCACATACACTGCACCCTGCCCAAGGGGTTACCTTGGGCCTGCCATATGGGTGACCAATGTGTACAGAAAGTGAAGGGTTAGGCCTGGTCAGTGGGGACACTGACCAGGAGGACATGGGAGTTCACAGACTGCATACACGCACTGCAGTGGCAGGCCTGATACACCATTTTAGGGCTACTCATGTGGGTGGCACAATCAGTGCTGCAAGCCCACTAGTAGCATTTGTATCACCAGCCCTTGCACACCCAGTGCACTTTACTAGGGACTTGGTGATACAAACATGCCAATCATGTATAACCAATTACAATAACAATTTACTCAGGGAGCACTTGCACTTTGACACTGATCAGCAGTGGCAAAGCGCCCAAAGCATCTAAACCAGCAAAAACGAAATCCAGCACAGCATCAAAAATACAGGAGGTAGAGTCAAAAAGACAGAGGAAACCACGCCAAAGATGCCAGGTCTAACACCAACCATACAATGCAACTTGCTGTTTCCCATTAGGAACATGTCTGGAAGTAAATGTGATAGACATCTGCTCCTGCTTTTATAAATTCCATCATGCATGAATGGCGAGGATGGTAGACACTGAGATAGATGCAGAGATAAATGCTGGAACTTATGGACATGACGGCTAGTTATGAAGATCGGTCAGGAACTCTATAGTTTAATGCTGTGATGAGGAAGTATGGAGCAGCCATAAAATCTGCTCTGTCAAGATCCTCAATTTCGTCACTGGAGCCTTTAGGAGGATTTTGATGCTGTTTGTCTATTGGAAAGATGCAAACAAGGGTTCATGGATGGTGCGGGCAAAATCTGACTTGCACAGGGGTTTAGAGGCTGCATGATGCACACATTCCTCCTAATGTCATAGGAATCACACAGTGGTGAAACGGAATCTCTGCTCTGAGGCACCAAAGGCAAAAGTATTTATGACATCCCCCATGCCACATTTATTCACGATGGACATTTCATTTTTGTATATATGCAATAAGTACTTCAAGATAATTTTTTGCAGCTGTGCTTGTGGTGTTCTGGTTTTGTTCTGGTTGGTGGTGCGTTTTGTTTTTAGAGTCGAATTTGCTCTGTGGCCTGCTAGGAAATATTCTGGGGAATTCTACTGGATATTTTGGGAACATGATTCTTAAATCTCTAGGTTCTTCCAGTGAAGGCAGTCCAGAGTAATTCCTTGTTTTGATATTTAGCACATGCTGTTTTGCAAGGAAATAAACAGTTGACAATACTTCCCTACTCACTGATACTCCATTTATCAACCCTGGAATTTAAACTCTTGACCTTCCAATAATGTACATAATGCTGCAGATCTTAAGTCAGTGCCCTCAGAGTACGTCTTCATATTTCTTTTGGGTTAGTCCAAAAAATAGCAATTCTCTTGTTTTGCTTCTCTAAACCGATTCACATTGGACCCCACATATGTTGAATGTTTAACTGTGATGTTTAGTTCTGTGGGTTCTTTGGATCCTCATCCTTTCAAGGCAATTCTTCATCGCTCTGTTTGGTTATTTACATATCTAGAGGATTCCAGTGACGTTTTGTTTGGCATCCTTGTGACACAAGACTGAATGTTAAGAGTCAAGAGTGATGGATGGGAGCATGTTTGCAAGAGGTGTTGTGGGAGGTTTAGAGAAATAGGAGAAATGGTGACCACCAAATGGTGGTCAGTCCCAGTGCTAAACCTCTTGGTGACTGTCTGAAGTCAATGATCCCAGGCTCAGCAGTATGGCTATTAATACTACCATCTGTGACTATGACCTATATCCAATTGTATGCGCGGTAGTCTAAAAGCGCAGTGAGTTGCAGCCATGAATTTTGGTAGCGGATGACTTACCTACCGAAGGGAAACCAGACGCTGAGGTTAAACACGGCTGGGAGCATCAGCTGCAGCAGGGCAAATCTTTGAATTGACAAGGACACAAAGCAGAAGTTTTGAGGGAGCATAGGCGAGGCATGCGCCCGGAGTTGGGTGGTGTGGGGTAAAAGAGGAGATCTGAAAGAAGACCTGCAAAGATAGTAGGTGGCGGTGAACGGTACCTATTCAAAAAAGGCACGTGCGGGCCTTTCTAAACTGTGGGTAGTGGTGCTGGACACCCGGAGGCAGATGCTCGGAAATTTCACCTTTCGCCATGGTGACATTTACTGATGATGGTCTTTGAAAACCTTTCTCCAGCGTTGTGTGCTCTCATGTCCATTTTCAGGCCCCCTGGCAATGGTGCTTTTTGGACATATGTCAATGCCTATGTATCATTTGTATTGTGTGGCACATCAAGGGCATGCCTATGTGATTTGGGAAAATCTTAAATGAACATTTTCTTCAACTTATAAAGCTCGCAGTCTTCAGAAGGCGAAATGGAGATGATAGGGGGTCGTTGCACGGCCGGATTACAGCTTAAAGTCTACAGAGTATAAGGCGTTTGTATGAAATTGTCATTTTGAATTGCAGGAAGTGCTGAACAATAGTCACTCTAACCTTCAGTCGCTCAAGATTAAAGCCATAACCTTCGAACAAGGCTTCCATCGCTTGATTGCATTGGTGTGCCATATCTGTTGTGGTTTATCACAGCTGCAGAAACAGGAACTTGAGCAATTTACAAAGTAGGAAGTCTTTTCCTGTGCTGCTCAGGGTGGTAAATATTAGAAAGCAGTGAGAGTTGAAGAGGAAGCCAGTTCTCAGCTGAGCTCTTCTCAAGTCAGCGACGCAGAGCCCAGTGTGCAAGGTAAGTCTGTCGTCTTTGTGGGAGTGTGGCCATGAGGCTGTGTGTCTGCATGCATGACTTTTAAACGAACCCAGTGGTAACACTCGTTTCACATGCCCCATTCGTTTTTTGTCGGTTTGCACAAAGTCTAAGCCTAGTTCTTGGTATGTCTTATCGAGCAGCAGATTCGGAAAAGTATTTAGCCCCGCCTTGCAAGCATGCTCCAGTACAAACACTCAGGGGCATATTATCACCACACATATCACCGCTTTTTCGGCACAGAGGGCCGAAAAAACTATGGGCCTCATTTATGAGGCCTTGCGTCAGTTTTACGCTTCCCATGCGTCACTTTTTGTGACGCATCGTCGGCGTAAAACATGCCTCCTGTTGCGCACTATTTACAAAGTGACGCATCTAAGCAGATGCGTCACTTTGTAAACCCCTGCGCTACATTATACCTGCGTCAGGTATAATGTATGCAGGGGGGGCGTTCCCCCGCAAAAAGCCTCATAATAGTGACGCAGTGAAATCTATGAGATTTCACTGCGTCACTTTTAGGACGCTGTTGCGTCAAAATCTTGCGCCTGCCTCACAGCAGGCGTAAGACTGACGCAAGCCCTTTCACATGGGGCTTTCCCCATGTGAAAGGACGCATTGCTGGAGTTGCGTCACTTTTGTGACACATTCCAGCAATGCGCGACTTTTGCGCTTTCAGATACGTCAGAAATACTGACGTATCTGTAACTCCTTGCGACATGATGCGTCATACTCTAAATGTGACGCATCATTGGTGTCGCAAGGAGGGTGTAATGAAAAGTGATGCATCGCTGTTTTCACGCAGCGATGCGTCACTTTTCATAAATGAGGCCCTGTGATTTTTATGTCGCACACTCATGAAGGCAGCGCTAACATGCATTAGCGCATGTTAGCTGCCGTTTTCCTAACACTTCACATCGCTAATTGGATGCAAAGTAGGCGCTCCTTTTTCAAACAACATGTATAAGGTCGCAAAGACGTCATTACTATATAAAGAACGCAGCTAAGGAACCGCAAAGCGATATTAATACCCGCGCTAAATGCAGTTATCGAGGGTTTCTTACGTCTGCTTAAAACCTCACTTAGGCATGTTTTGTATGGGAGGTGGATCATCTGGTTAGATCCACACTCCCCTATTATCAAGCATTTCATGAGCGCTGTGAAATCCTTGCTGGTTTTTATGTGCTAATCCTGTTATTTGTCCTCTATCGCTGGAATTACATCGCCTGTTAGCAAAACGTTGGTGATACGTCGCTAACACAGCGATGTAATCCAGCAATAATATAAATAGCGCTAAGCGCGATTTGCGTTGATTATCGCATGGCCATGGTAATATGCCCCTCAGTTATTTAAAAGTGTCTTGACACTGAAATATTCACGTATTTACGCAAACCTTAGCAAATGTTTCTAACTCAAAAATGAATGTGATGTTTCGTTTCAAAAAAGGATTTCTTCCTACAAAGTAGACACTAATTGAAGGGATGAGGAGTGATTAGTGAGGGATCAGTGCTGAGGGATGAGGTATGAGGAATGAGGCATAAGGACCTAGGGATGAGGAGTGATGGATTCGGAGTGATTAGTGAGGGATCAGTGCTTAGGGATGAGGTGTGAGGACTGAGGCGTAAGGACTCAGGGATGAGGAGTAATTAGTGAGGGATCAGGGCTAAGGGATGCGGCATAAGGAATAAGGCATAAGAACTCAGGGATGAGGAGTGATGGATAAGGAGTGATGAATATAGGGATCAGTGCTTAGGGATGAAGTGTGAGGAATGAGGCATAAGGACTCAGGGATGAGGAGTGATGGATGAGGAGTAATTAGTGAGGGATCAGTGCTTAGGGATGAGGTGTGAGGAATGAGGCATAAGGACTCAGCGATGAGGAGTAATTAGTAAGGCATAAGAACTCAGGGATGAGGAGTGATGGATAAGGAGTGATGAATATAGGGATCAGTGCTTAGGGATTAGGTGTGAGGAATGAGGCATAAGGACTCAGGGATGAGGAGTGATGAGTGAGGGATCAGTGCTTAGGGATGAGGTGTGAGGAATGAGGCATGAGGACTCAGGAACGAGGAGTGATGAGTGAGGGATCACTGCTGAGGGATGAGGTATGAGGAATGAGGCATAAAGACTCGGGGATGGGGAGTGATGGGTGAGGCATCAGTGCTGAGGTTTGAGGCATGGGGAACGAGGCATAAGAACTCAAGTATGAGGAGTGATGAGTGAAGGATCAATGTTGAGGGATGAGGTATGAGAAATGAGGCATAAGGACTCGGGGATGATGAGTGATGGATGAGGAGTGATGAGTGAGGGATCAGTGCTGATGAATGAGGCATAAGGATTCATGGATGAGGAGTGATGGATGAAGAGTGATGAGTGAGGGATCCGTGCTGAGGGATGAGGAGTGAGGAATGAGGCTTAGGAACTCATAGGTTTTACATGCGCCATATCCATACATTTCCACCCTTAATAGCTACTTTAATGAAAAGGCATTTGAAAAAGCATGTATAATAACATGTGATTGGGAAGCAGTGGCATTAACCTAACTTCAAGTAGCTCACATCTAATACAGACATTGTTAACACTGACATTTTGCCAAATACAGAAGAATAAGGCTTTGATGCTGTAGACCCCCGACAAAAAGCCCTGGAAGATGGGGCTTTATATTGTGAACTCTCGGATAAATGATTGCAAAGACGTTTTTCATTGTAAAATCTCTGACAACTACAATAACAAGTGTCTTAACAAATATAATAGATAGACTTTTGCATTGTGAAGTTTACGACAAACATCATAGGAAAGGGCTAACCTGGTTTGGCACTGGAGACATTATTACACTTATGTTCATTATGGGCTGTAGAGGTCTGTTTTGCATTGTGAACATGTATAGTTTTATGTTTTGGTTTTGGCTGTCGTGAATGAAAATACATTTTCTTTTTAAAAGAACAAGCAGTGTTTGGGCACTGCTTCATTATTGTCTATTTAATGGAGTTCTCAGTTTCTGACGCACACCAACTTCGTGAATATGTCTTGAGCTCACTGTCACAAAGGTCAAATCTACAGATGTGCCCTTGGTGCTCTGATTGGGCCCAATAGTTATGGGATCCCAGGGCTTTGGCTCGGTGCCTTTGTTCATCTTCTTTGCTGGCATATGGTTTGGCAACTGTTGTGTTAACCCACCTATGAAGAAGTTCAGTTGCTCATAACATGTAGAGACATTGTAATTGCAGGAGGAAGTATTTACATACCGAAACTCTGACGAATTGCTTTTAAATTGAGGGCATATACAATATGAATTGTGTTTGCTATGTAAAGATCACAACAAACACAATAGAAAATAGTAATACACTGAGGATTCTGTGACCAATACTATTGTGAAGGGCTTTACAAAGATTAACACTGGGAGACCTTCTAACACATATCTACAAATTGGGAGAGGCTAGATTAGTCCCTAATCTCTATTATGTGCATTTATAGTGCTATTTTTAGTAATTTGATGTTCATGAACTTAAACGTTTTTTACCTTTTATAAGTAGAAGTTGAGGCTGAAAATGTATTTGTTGAATAATTAAATATTTGATTTACTTATTCATTGGTGCACATTTGAAGAACTAGGGCTATAATTACAAGGAATAGATCTCCTGAATGTGTCAGCATGCTCTTATAGAACAATGGATCATATCCCTGTGATATCTCTTAATGAGATAACTGGTGCTCTCTCAAAGATAGCATTAGGTAAGGCGCCCAGATTAGACAAAATACCTGGGGACCTTTTTCGAAGCAAACCCAATGTTTGGACCCCATATCTTTGGGTGCTCTTTAATGCTATTCTCCAGGGCATGAAGATCCCTGATAGCTGGGCTGTAGCAGAAATAATCCCTATATACAAAAAGGGTTCACCGCTGTTGACATCAAACTTCAGGCCAATAAGCCTTATATATGTCACACAAACATTTTTTGCATGTGTGTTGCTGCTCCGGCTGCAGAGCTGGATGAAGGAGCACCAGATCGTTACTTCCTTGCAGGCAAGGTTAGAGAAAAAATGTCCACACTTGATCAAATGCTCAGGCTACAATTATTACAATGGAATTTTGTGTCTTTGGAGGGTGGCAGCCTCTACTTAATTTTTGTAGACCTGAGGTCTGCGTTTGATCTGGTCCCGAGAGAGAGGTTGTGGGCAGTTCTCCATGAGATGGGGTCCCACCCTACTTGTGTCAAGCCATAAAGCGGCTACATGAAGGAAATTATGCCCAAATCAGATTTGGAAAGGAGGGCAATCTTACACCTCCCATTCCAGTAAATAGAGGCGTCCGTCAGGGATGTGTAATTGCCTTACATAAATGGGCTAGTAGACTTTTTACTTAGGGAGCAAGACTTGGATGCCCCCAAGTTGGCCTCACGAAAAATTCCTGCCATGATGTTCGCCGACTATACCCTCTTGGTATCCAAATCACCCATGGGGATACAGAGGGTATTGAACAGGTTTGACGCATTTTGTAGGGAAAGAGGGTTGGAAATCAACCTCCAAAAACCAAGTTCATGGTTTTTAATTGCCCAAAACTACTCGACCTAACCACTCTCTCTATGGTAACCCCCTTGAAAGAGTAGCCTCATTTGTTTATCTAGGTATTACTATTACAGACTCAATGGACGGGGGGGCACACATAAAAAAAACTCACTTAGATTAGCTCTAACATCGGGGGATTGATGAAGGTTTATCCAAAATCAAGCTACTAGCCAGTGAGCCCTGCCAAATCTACAGGGTCCAAGCTAGGGGAGGGGCGTTGTACGGGGCAGAACTCTGGGGACATCGTAGGTCCGAGAGTCTCACACAACTAGAAAATACATTTCTTAGGCAATTGTTCAGCCTCCCACGGAGTACCCCACTAACGCCGCTAAGACTGGATTTGGGGATAAGGTCCATTATGGATGAATCCAATCTTAGACCCCTCCTATTTTGGTGTCGTCTCTGGGCCACCCCGGAACTTGTTGACTTTAGGGAGGAACTTAGAGAGGTGATGCCCCTGCCAGGGCCTGGCAAATTAACCTGGCTTGCTCATGTTCACCATATGTTAGTCACCTTAAGGAAGGGGCAACCTCTAGGATGTCCCAGAGGTTGCGTGCACCACAATCTCTAGGAAAGCGCTGAGGGATTGCTATGGGGAATTTAAATTGGCCCAACTCCATAGCAACCCTTCAGTGGGTAAGCGGTCTAAACTGTTCCTAGAGGTAAAAGACCGGTACAGTTTAGAGCTTGTCTTGAACGAGATCAAGCCAGTGCTTGCAGGAAAGCTCTTTCTCCAATTTAGATACGGGGTCTTGCCACTCCGTTACTTTACAAACATTTGGGGTGGTTCGCAAAACCTAGGGTGCCAGGCCTGCGAGTGCCCAATGGAATCAGAACTACATGTTTTTTTTAGTTGTCCAGGCTACAACAAAGTGGGAAAACGGTGGTTGGCATAGATTTGTAGACATCTAGGGACCAGACGATGCTGTGAGGCTTTTAGGGTTTTTAAACATGACACAAGCCTCCCGATTGTATATACGGTAGCAGGTTTCCTATTCTCTATGTGGTGCACTCGCACAGGTTTTTTAAATTAGACAAACCAAAACCTTGGCAATAAATAAGGGCTATTGCCAAGCACAAATGAAAGGAGGAATATGATTGGGTTACCCCCCCCCCGTTTCATATTGTTTGAAAATCCCTTACATTTATCTGTGCCCAAACTTGTACTTAAGGCCAAGTCTAAGCTATGATTCCTATTCCTGCACTTATCTATGGTATTATATCCTGCTTCGCTGTATTTGCACTTTGCCCCAAGAAACTGTTTTTATCTAAAAATCAATCAACAGTTTTATAAGACACAATTTTTACATTTGCCTATGATATTATGTCTGGCATTATTGTATATCCACTCTGTTTTTTAGAATTGCTTTTACCTAAAAATTTTGGGCCACATGTATCATACTTCCGTTTTGCGAATTCCAAATAGCGAATTTTAAGGAATCGCTATTTGGAATTCGCAAAACGGTATGTATGTACAAAATCGCTATATAATAGCGATTCCTTACCATTCCTTATTTGCGATTAGCTAATTGCTAATCGCAATTTACCCATTCATTTCTATGGGCCAGGAGGCCCATAGGAATGAAGGGGCAATTTGCGATTAGCAATTTGCTCATCGCAAATTAGGAATTTTTCCAAGGGTGCAGGGGTGTCTCAAGAACACCCTGCTGCACCCCTGAAAAAGACATTTGGGGGCATATGGCGCACATACATGCCCAAAGGGCATGTATGGGCGTCATATGGCACCTTTTGTTTTTTGGAAAAAAGCTTTTGGAAAAGAATTCGCAAATTACCACCAACTAGAAGTTGGTGGTAATTTGCGAATCCTTAATGGTATTTTTTGAATATTTTTTGTTTGATACATTGCATTTAAGGAATCGCAAAATTTGCGTTTCCTTAAGTGCAATCGCAAAATAAGGAATAGCAAATTTTGCTATTCCTTATTTTGCATCAAACATGTTTGATACATACCATTTGTCTAATTAGCATTCGAATGGCCCTTTCAATATAGTTTTATATGATTACATTTTTACATGTGTACTTGGTCGAATAGATTATATTATATAAACGTGCTAGGTTATATCTTCTATATTTTATACAAGTGTTCTCCACTCTATGTATTTTGACCTGTTCTGCTTTCTTCCCTTGACAAAACTGTAAATGCTTTTTTAGAAAGGAAATGTATATAATCTCTGCTGCACTTTTAAGGTCAAACTGACCGAAATAAAGTTTTCTATTGATTGATTGATTGACAAGGAATAGGAGAAGACTGATAAACAATGCATACCCAAACGAAGGGCTGCCACCAATGGGCCTAAGAGGACGAGAAACATAGAGCATCCGGGGAAGGACCGAGAAGTAAACAGAAAAAGAAAATTGGCAGACTAGGCAGACAATACATAGGGAAAAATTAAGCATGAATGGAGAGTAAAAAGACATGGAAATAGTGGTGCATAACTGAGAAGGATAGAGGTCTTTGACATAATATGTGATCCCTAAACTAAATATAGTGAGCTGGAAGGAAGAGTTGAAGAAGGAGAGCAGGTTGTGACAGCATGGAAATAGGAAGTGGGTGGGGGGAGGCAAAGCCAGTGAGACTCAACCCATTTCAACATTCTACATGAACTGAAACAGAGGTGCACTGCTATTGGCCAGTGCCCCACAATAAAGCAACCATGCTATTGACCATGCTATTGTCTACCTACCCTAGTGGCACTGCTCTTGCCCTGGAACTACATACTCTATCAGTGGTAGTGCCTGTCATGACCATGGCCATTATGACATTGACGCATACACAGTAGGATGGTGGGTGTTGCATGTTGAAGTGAATTACTGACCCACTCTAGTGTATTTGCTACTTCTCTCCGAGCAGTGACCAAGAAATGTATTGTTTTGTCACTTTCTTGCTTTTCACCGAACTGTCCCCCCTCCATCCCAATGAGTGATGCTAGCAGTTGATGGGGTCTATGTTGTGCTACTTGTTGCATACATTTATTGCAGTTTGGTCAATGGACACGTACATGCTCTTTAGCACATACACAATGTAGTGATCCTGTCTGGTGGTGAACAAGTGGCTAGTATACACATGCACCTTACGTGTGAAGAGCATTTTGCTGTACAAGTGCATTATTGGCCAGCTTTGTTTCAAATCACACAGCAGAACCAAAATCAAGTTGCTGCACTATGATGTGTGAAAGGCAGACATCAGGACATCGCCATATGTAATACGATGAGTTAATACTTTTGGCTTTTCTTGCACCACGTACACACCCTTGCATGAGTGGAAGGCCCCACAAATTTCACTGGACACCTACTAGACCCCATCTTCACCAGCTTGGCCAACATGACAGTAGACAAGCTCACATTGATCACCTGGTCCAACCTTACCCTCCTAAGTTTCAGCAAACCTATCCCACGCCACCGTAGAAACACTGTCGCCAAATTTTCATTATGGAACTGAAACAAAATGCAACAACATCCTCCCCAAATCTATCTTCAACTTCAATGCCAAGATCACCAGCTGCACAGATAAGCTGACTCCTCTCAAAGTGAATAAAGATATGAGAACCAGATGGCAAGCAGCTTCCAAACAGAAGATCTTAGGTTCACCTTAAATGTGAATGAATTTAGAGACAAAGCTGAAATTACACCAACAAAAGCAGCTACAAATCTATCCTCGGACATTACTAACAGCAAATAAAAAATGCCAAATTCTCTGCATATACTGACTGCATGGGCAACAATACCAACAGTGTAGAGGAAATCTCTGCTAATAGTGGAAAACGTCACCTATCTGGTATCAAGCTTCACCTGTGCAACCACCTCTCAGGACCTCTGCACCCAGCTATCCCTATTTTTAAGCAACTAGGTCACCAGCATCTACAAACATTTTGAGCCCCACCCAAAATATTTCAGCTTTAAAGCCCTCCTACCAATCTCTACTAACATCCAGAGGACCACCCTGAATGCTTGGCTCACCTTCACCCCTCAGGAAATCGCAAGGATCATCCAGTCCATACACTCCAGAGTACCTTTGGACCCCTGCCCTCACCACATCTTCATCAAGAACTAGACCACACCATGCAAGCCTCACCCTGACCCATGAATGACCCAATCATCAAAGCCACCTAATTGGATGCCTGGAAATACGCCACATTAATTCCCCTCCTCAAGAATCCCCTTAGCAGACCTGAATATACCAGCCAACTACTGGCCTATGATCTTGCAACCCTGCATGGAAAAAGTAATAGGAAACAAATGCTTAGCCTCCCACCTCTCGTATAGCCATCTCCTAAACACCACTAAATCGCGATTCATGCCCAGCCACTGTATAGAACTACCCTCATTGCCACCATGGACTACATTGGGATGATCAGCGACAGAGGTAACACCACATCCTGCAACCTTCTCCCATCCCATCCTTATCCAACGACTGCACAAAGCTGCCATCCAAGGTCTCACACTTCACTGGATTTGCTTCTTCTTGACAGACTGCTCCCAGTCCGTCAGCGTGGCTCCCTTCACATTGGTTGCCACAAGTCTCATCTGCGGAGTTCCACAAGGATCCTCACTCAGCCCCACTATGTTCTCCATGACCCCACTCACCAGCTCCTTCCATGCCCACGGGAACAGCACCATATCTTCTGGTGACAACCCCCAGCTCATACTCTCCCTCTCTGATAAGATGCCAAACACCCAGACCTATTTTTCTGCCTGCATGACCAATGTCACCAGATAGATGAAAAACATATGCCTCAAGCTCAACACAGACATGAAGGAAGTAGTAATCTTTGGCAAAGACACCCCCCACTGGGACTCCACCGGGTGGCCTGCCAAACTTGCATCCGGACACCTCCTGGCAACCTACACAATCTCAGAATTGTAATCAACAACTAACTCACCATGACCAGCCAAGTGAACACAGTCATTGTCTCCTGCTGCCATGCACTCAAGATGCTCAAGAAGATGTTCAAATGACCCTTCACCAACACTCACAGAACCATCTCCCAAGCTCTCATCAGAAGAAAACTAGATTATGGCAGAGTACTCAATGCTGGGATTAACTCTCAACTGACCAAAAGACTCCAGACCATACAAAACTCAGCAGCTAGGCTCACCTTTAGACTCTCACATATCCCTCACATCACCCCTCACCTCAAAGAGCTCCGCTGGCTCCCAATCCTCACATGGGCACTATTCAAACTCCTTGTTAGACTTGACCCTTTTTGCAGTGTCATCCCTGAACTTTTTGCCTTCCTCCTGGTATTTTTTCTGACCTGGTGTTGGTGGTTTTAGGACTCTGGGCACTTTATCACTGCTGTCTAGTGTAAAGTGTATCTGCTCTCTATAGTAAATACAGTAAGATTGGTCTACACCTGTTTGGCATTTTTAATTTACCTATCAGTCCCCTGTAAAGTGGTATGTCATATACCCAGGCCAGTAAATTAAATGCTACTGGCAGGATTGCAGCACTGCTTGCGCCACCCAGCAAAGTAGCCTTTCAAACCTGCCTCAGGCCTCTGCCATTGCATGGCCTGCATGCGCAGTTTACTGCACCTGTGACGTGACATATAAAGTGGTTGCCACGTCTGTGACTCCTCTTTTACTACATATCAGTCACCCCTGAGGTAGGCCCAAGCTAGCCCTATGGACAGGGTGTGCTGTAGGTAAAAGGTAGGACATGTGCCTTAACTGTGTGGCATGTCCTGGTAGTGACAAACAGCCATTTTGGTTACTCACTACTGTGAGGCTTCCCTCTCATGGGAATGCAATGGGGATTCCCTGAGATGCGTTTCACTGGTAATTCCTGGTATGAGAGGAGCAGCATAATCAAGTTTGGTATGTTTGGAATAATGGTGATAAATGCTGCGTAATGATGGGCGCGGATTTATTATCACTATTTAAGAAATACCACTTTTAGAAGTTGGCAGTTCTGTGTGCTATGTGTCTTTGTGCCTGCCTGATATGTATTGCATGTCTGGCTCTGGATAACAGGGGTTGCGGAGGTGCAGTGGCTCCAGAGGGGCTGGGTGAGTCAGTGTTAGGTTGAACAGGCCCATCTGCATTTGGAGTAGTGGAAGGAGTAGCACCAGGGCTGCATTAGGTATGTGCCTGCCTTGTACAAAGCTGGCTCCACCCCCTGTGGTGTGTCTGGGGCCAGGACGCACACCTTCAAGGAGGACTGTGGTGCACTTGTTAAGTGCCCCCCAGAACAGGTTTGAAATGAGTCCCAAGCCCTGTGCCAGGGCAGAACAAAGAAGACATGGGGTATAAGTATTGGGGCTGTGACCCCATGTAAAGTGTGCTGCTTGGTGCTGACTGGGAACTTGCGGCCAGGAGAAACCGCCGCTGGGGTACTGACCTGCTGCACTGCTTGGCAGCTGAAGAGGCTGTTGATCTGCCGAGGTAACCCTGTGTGCTAGCCTGCCTGTGTCAGCTCTCCCCTTGACAGGTTCCTGAAGAAAAGCGCTGCCTGCTCCCTGGTTGTACCACAAAGTGGGAGGCAGGTGAAGCACTTCATTTGGTCTGAACCAAGGCATGGAGCGCTCTGGGATTTTTGCCCTGGTGCACTTGGGCTCCTGGCGTGAGCTTGTGCTAAAGGAACACTGGTGAAGGATGCAGGTGGAGTGCTGCCTATTTTCATTCTTACTGCCCTGGTGAAGCACATGACGGTGCCGCTCTTCCAGGCGAAGTGGGCACTCTCCTGTCTGAGGACGGTTCCTGCAGCTGAAGACCCCAGCGGATGGAGACTTCGCTCTGCAAAGCCAGGAGACAGGCTGAATCTATGCCTTGTTGCGGGCGGGGCTTGCAAAGAGGAGAAGACTACAACCTGGAAGTCATGCGAAGCCAGCCTGACTGAGGGTGGAGCATCCCCCTCAGTCAGGTCGGAGCTGTGTCTGGTGGTGGGCGGGATCCTACCCCACGTTCAAGGGCATTCAGGGCCCAAAAGAAGAAGTCAGGCGGTTGTAGTCAACATGAGGAAGTGCAGCTGGAGCAGAAGACAGGCAGTGGTTGCCTGGTCCAAGGCGGGGCTCCCGTAGTGCTGAGGAGAGCGCCGCATGCAGCCAAGAGCCAGACAGAGCCTCACTGGCTCCCGGCCTTGCACCCATTCTGTTTTGCTGAGTGGCCCAGCGAAAGAAGAGAATCCCTGGTAAGTGGGGTTTGGAACGCACTGTTGGAGCCCGGTTTTTCACACAGCTGCACTGCCGAACCGGGTAGCTGCAACACAGGGGCATTTTTGTTTACTGAACCAAGACAAGGGTGAGTTGCACCCTCACCCCCATTATTTTACAGGCCAGTTTAGAGGCCTCGTGTTGGTAGGGGCCATTTGAGGTCAGCCCAGGACGGGCCCCCGCGCAGTACTTTGGAGGCTGCCTCACAGGACAGAGCGGACAACTGCCAGAACCACACATAATAATGTGTTCGCCCTGTAAGGATTGGGCTATGTACTGCAAATGTTTATAATGGTGCACTGCTGATTATGTTCAGGCATAATGCGTTATGCTGGACGGTGATCTTACCAGTAGTAACTGGTCATCTTTACTTTAAGGAGCTAATAACAGTGGCCCGATTGGCCTGGTGATTTATACATAACGTGTTTGTGCTAGGTGTAACCTGGCCAGTAGTTACTCTGTATTTTCACTACTTATTGGTGAGGTGATGACAGTGGCCCAATTGGCCCTGCAATGTATATAATCCCCTGTAAAGTAATACCCAGTACCAGTTGGCACAGTGTATCTATGTGACTATGCTCTAATGTGTTTTATGAGTAATACAAAGGCTATTTTTAAAAAAACCTTTTGTGTAGTTTCTTTTGTGGTGTGCCACGTATATCGCTGCTGTGTGTGTGTGTGATGTGATACAAAGGGGGTGAGCAGGGCTTATCTTCGGTGTGTAATTACTTTGCCCTGCCTGGAGTGGTGGTTTCTGCCTAGCTTGGGCGCATGCCCTAGCCAACCAGAAATCCCATTTCTAACACTCCTCATTTGCATATACAAAGCCTTATATAACATTGGCCCCATATACTTCAATCACAGCATAATTTTCCACAAACCTACCAGACACATCTAACCATACAAAGTCCTACTCGCACACACACACTCCCTAAGCAGAGCCCCATCTGGGGGTTTGTAGTCTCCTATCTCACTCTCAAAGCCTCAAATGACCTGCCCATGCTAATGAGAGCCTCCTCCTCAGTTCTTGTGCTCCGCAAGAAACTGAAGACCTGGCACTTCATGTAGCCCAGCCCCGGGCTTAGTCTATACAACTCTTACTTCAGCCCCAGTGCTATACAAATCAACATAAAATAACATAACATAACTATGGGCATGATTTCTAGCATAGATTTTATTCTGGCAGGGTGCCCTTCTTAAAAAACATTAAAGCGTACATTAAAGCGTAAGAAAAATTTTGAAAAAATAAAACTTTTCTCAAAAGTCATTCCTGCTTTTGATTTTTTTCTGCTCAAAGCCCACAAAAGCAATCCTGCCCATGATGCAGATGCACTTGCCTCAAGGGGGCCTAAATTGGAGATAGGTTGCCTGAAGTGCACCAGTGCAATGGTAAAGTTATCAGTGTCAGCTCGGTATGTTAAGGACCTGCACTCCTGTTGTATATCTGTTTGTAATCTCCCGATGATATTTTAACCAATTTATTAAACAAATGTTAGGGTGCAACCCTGCTGAGGGTAGTGCCCACAACCTGTATGTCAAAACTGCACTGTATAGACCTAGGGGAAACTAGGCGTGCAGGGTGCTCCACCAATGTCCCTAAGGTTTCACAAATATAATCAATTGTAATTCGTTGAGTACAAAACTGTAAGTATAGCTTAATCAAAAACAATACAAGAAAGTTTATGTTTTTCACATCTTTTGTCTATTTCATTAGGTCAATGCTTTTCAAACATTTCTGAGAAAATGATATTCAAGTCATACATTTCCAAAATACTTTTGTTCAATTAGAAGTGAAATCTATATACAAATTGTAATTCCTAAAACGCCCAATGCCCACAGACATCTAGTCATACAAGACAAGGCCAAAGCTGAAAAATATGGAGACTGCTATGGATTGCAGTTTGGTTACAAGAAGTGAATTGGGTTGGGTCAATGCGTACCTTTAGAATTAGAAGAAATTAGACAAAAACTGTCTCAGAAGGTAAAGTTCAGCAGGGCAGGGCTGCAGGCAGTGTCCAAGGAGAGAGCTTGATTGTTGGGTGGTCTTGAGTCGAGAGCACAGTGAAGATTTCTATGTTTAGACTTAGTAGTCAAAATGGAAGTAAAAAATCTCTAGCGGGAAAAGGCAGAGGGCTATAGCTAAACACAATTCCACGAGGTCTGAAACCCCTTTGGAGAAGGACTGCTGAAACAAATTTGCTGCTGTGATGAAGAACATAGCAGGAGCGTAGGAAGCTGGCTCTCTATATACCATACCAAAGTATGTCACCAGAGGTAAAGCAGAGGCTAGATTAGGTAATTATTGACAGCTCTATTTGTGGTAGTGTGGGCGAGCAGTCAGGCTTAACCAGAGTGTGTGTTAAGCATTTATTGTATTAACTCAATCCATGATGGATGCACACACTCAGAGACAGAATCCATACCAATTAGGTAAGTATAAAAAAGGTATACTTATTTTTTTATTTTAGAACCCAGCCGGACTTGGCACAGGTAAATCAAATATACTTATATACTTTCAAATGTAAGACTGTCCAAGGAAATGCAGTGGTGCTTGAAATTGCAATTGTTACAGGTAGGTAAATACGTTCAATGCAGTTTCAATTACACAGTAATTACTTTTTCATTTGTTTTGAATTACTTTGTGGACTGTGGGTGGTACCTTCGGGGCTGTTCAAATTTATCCCACCAAAAAGGAGGTGAGACAGGAAGGGGGCCTGCACCTGATAACAGAAGAGGCTGTGGGTCATGTTGCAAAGGTGGCAAGGCTTTTGTAGCTCCCCTGCCACAGGTGGCTCTTCCTGACCTGGGGGAGGTGTGAACACCTCTGCCCAGGAAAGGTTTTATTTCTGGGCTCATGGGGCAAAGGCTCCCACCCCAGGGGTACAGAAACGTGTCTTGTGGTGGCAGGCTGGTGTTTACCAGTCAGGTAACCCTACAGAGGCTGGGTGTTTTTTTGTAGGGCTTCTCTAAGATACACTCTGAGTGCATTGTATGATAAATCCCACACTGGCATCAGTGTGGGTTTATAATGCTGGGAAGTTTTATACCAAACTTCTCAGAATTCAGTAAAGTCATTATGGTGCTGTGGGATTCGTAATGACAAATTCCCCGACCATCTACCCTTTATGGCTTTACTGCACTTACAATGTCTAAGAATGGACTAAGACACTGTAGGGGCACACTGCTCATGCAACTGTACCCTCACCAGTGGTATAGTGCACACAGTTAGAGGGATGACATCTATATCATAGGCAATGGGTTGCAGGCATGGCACACAGGTATGTGTGCAATGTCGACTTTTCACTATTCTCTGCACAAAAACCTGCAGTCAGCAATGGCAGTGTGTGTGTTAAGGTACAGGACCTCTATGGGTGGCACAGTATGTGCTGCAGCCCATAGAAGTCTACCATGGTCACAGTGCCCTCGGTACCCATGGTACCTTTTACAAGGGACTTAAATGTGGCCAGAGGTGTCAAGTATGAGTACAAATGTACTTTTTTGGAAAAGAACACAGGCCCTGGGAACCTGATTGGCAGGGACTTAGGCGACATCCAGTCAAAGTGATTCAGAAAAGTGGGAGGGTTACTGCAACAGAAAACCACGGGGCATATTATCAAGGGGCTTTATCTCTGCTTTTTTGGCTTTAAAAGCCAAGAAAGCGGAGATAAAATTATCTCCCTATTACCAAGCTGTCGCTAACACCAGTTAGCGACAGCTAATAGGAGATAGTGACCATCTTGGGCCCCGCTTTGCATGTCAGTGATATTTATCACTAATGACATGCAAAGTGGGCGTGCCAAGATGTTAGCGACTGAAAACAGTCGCTAACATCGCTATCTCCTATTACCAACTTTTGGAGATATTCGCACTAAGCGCGAATATCTCCAAAAGCTAACACTTGCCCAGGAGCAGTTCTTAGGCATGTTATCCAATGGGAGGTGGATAACATGGCTAAGAGCATTTGCTCGATAATGCATGAATATCGCTGACTTTTCAGCGATATTCATGCATTGCGGCCGTTTTTTATCGCATTTGCGATAATCCTTGCTAATAGCAAGGTTTATCTGCGATAAAAATCGCCGATTTGCGGCGATAATTTTTGTCTCTAAACAAGTTAGAGACAAAAATTATCTCTATTGGTTGGTAATATGCCCCCACTTTCCTACAAGGATACAATGCAAAATCAATCTGACCAGTGATGCACCTTGGGTGTATATGCAAATAGGTTGGTCCTTGTTTCCACCTGGTTCTCAGAGCAGTTGTTGGGCAAATCGTGGTTAAATCCCCATTTTTGAGTATTGCCCATCTAAATACATTTAGCACCACAAACAGGGGTCAAGGACTGGTAAGACCCCTCTTGGGGGTTCAGTACTTACTCAGGCTGGGTCCAGGTTTGGGTTAAAGATGGCGGGAGCCTTTTACGTCCCTGTGGCTCTAAACAGAGGGCCAGAAAACTAGCCTTTGAAGATACTTCTGGGAATTCTGGCTACAGGTGAGGATGCAGGGCCCAAAAGCAAAGCTGTTCTCTGAGGGTCAAAGGCAGGTTCCAAACAGCAAATCAGTCCTTTCAAGTATAGCAGCAGTCTGGCAGAGTGCAGAGCAGGTCACAGCAGCAGGCAGTACTCTGAGAGACCATCATCAGGTCGAGTAGTGAACTAAATAGTGGGTCTGAAGGTTTGATTTTTATATCCTGATGGCTAGAAGGTGAGAAAAGCTCCTGGAAATGTTATTTACAGTGCATGGAATCTCCTTACTCCCCTGCCCTGGCTCCAAACTGGCTGCAGTGAGTATGCAGGGTTGTTTTGGCCCTTTGTGTGGAGGCTGAACACAGGCTATTCAGTTCTAAGTGGGGCTGTGCTCAGCTCCGCCCCTATCCTGCAAACAGATAGCCCATTCAGACACACCTAGTCACTCTACTGTGTTACTGTCTGGGAGGAGTTCATAAAGTCTGCTTGCAAGCTATACATAGGCATGTGACTCAAGACAGGCTGCAGGCACAAAGGCATGATAGCAGGAAAATACCAACTTTTTAAAAGTGGCTTTTTCAAAATTGTAATGAAAAATCCAACTGTTCCATTAAACAGTGTTAATTATTACAATTTCATTGATACCAAACATGTTATGGCTACCAGCTCAAATTAGAAGTTTTAGTTTATTAAATGTAAGAAGAAAATGTATATGTAATTTTTCGCTACATGGACATGTAACATTTTAAAGTGCATTTTGAAACTTTCAAATACCCCGCGCTCTTCCCTATGAGCTACTTAGGGCCTACCTTATGGGTGAAATACATTTAGTAAAAGGAGAGTTTAAGGCGTAGCACAGGTTTTTAAATGACAAGAAGATGTGGCAGTTTAACACTGGATTCAGGCTGTAATGGCAGGCTTAGGATATGTTTTAAAGGGCTACATAAGTCGGTTCAAAATTAGTGCTTATGGCCCACTAGTAGCTATTAATTTAAAGGCACTGGGCATATGGTATACCACTCTACAAGGGACATACAGGTAATCAATTTAAGGACATTGGGTGTAAGCCAATTTGACCATGTTTTGGGAGAGAGAGCAAAAGCATTTTAGTACTAAATATAACACAGTCCCAAGGCAAACAAAAACTAGTTCACCAAAGAAAGCGGAGGGTAAAGGCAAATCATTTGAGGGTGACCCTGCAGAGAGAGTCAGGTCCAACACGACCCCCCTTCAGCTTAAAACCAGGGGCCTGTACCAGTTCTCTCTCCCTCTGAATAAAGTTTGATGCCTCTGCCTACACTCTCATGAGCCACTGAACTTACCAATAGGTAACCCTTCCACTCACCTGTAGACCCCATATGTGCAGCTCCTAACCTTAATTTACACACAGTTGCACCCCAGTAGGCAGATAATGCAATCATGGATAGCAAACTGATGTGTCCCAGTGCACCCATTGGATCAGCCTTTGTTCCCAATGCAAAGAAAACTCTGCCTAGGAGGATAACAAAAATAAGAGGCCATTGACAACTTTCAATGTCACCAACCAAGCCCCAGGCCATCCAAGGGTCTCTGTCCACTGAGGTGTCTCAAAGTAGGGGGCAACAGAGCCATGTGCTAGGCACCCTTTTTCCACAGTCCCTCTCACCAGTCCAGGTGTGGTAGACTGAGACTTGTAACCCAGCCCATGGTTGATACCCTGTAGATAGGCTGAACAGGAGTCATGGGTGAGCTCTTCCTTTCCATTCCTCTCCATCCGAGTCTCTGTACCCTCCATTTCGGAGTGGTATGCCCAGATGTCTGAGCTTTCAGGGAACCCTGGGCAGCTGCTCCTCCTACCTCTTCCAACACCAGTGGCAACTTATTCCCAAGAATAAATTCAGGGATACCAGGGCCCAGGAGCAAAGAAAGACCATACCTTGATCCTGAGTTACTCTACACACTTGACCGGTGTACTGTTCTGGAGAAAGAAGCCTTTTCCACCACCATGGTTTGGTAGTCACCCTAGTATCCCTCAAAGCAGTGACAAGGACCCCATTCCCCTTGATTTGGTGTAAGTGATGACTCTCACCTTCAGGGATCACCAGCCAACCCTCTGAGTTAATCGCCAAACTAAGGGAGATAAGGGCATAATCTTTCCCCTGCCCTTGGAAACTACCTTCGCCTGAGGCCAATTTGGCCACCCCTGGAAAGGTCCCAACAATGGTTGGTTTATTTGTACAGACAAAGTCCCCCGGCTTGGTTCCAAGCTGGGAACAATCAAAGCAGTGGTGATGGAAGTGGGGAACCCAGGGCCACTTACCAGAACCACCCTCCTTCTTTCAGAAGGGACATGGGAACCCTTTCCTTCCCCCTTAACCTGAGACTTGTTAGTGGTCTACCATTACATCCCCCTCACTCTGTTGGGGGATACTGAATTACCCTCTCAGGGTCACCTCCAGGTATCTTTTACAACACGCTGACACTGACCCAGAGCTCCACATACTCAGCAAGCTTCCTGGGGTCAGCAAGCTTGCTATCTACCAGGAGTTGGAGCAGCTTTGTAAAACAGGTATTGAACATGTGCTCTCTCAGAATTAGGTTATACAGTCCAACAAAATTATCGACTTTGCTGGCCGTCAAACTGTCCTTCAGTGCCTTGCTTAAATTATCTAGGAAGTCCACAAGAACTGGCTTGGGAGTTTGTGACCGTCCCTGAACCACCTCCGATGGTATTCCCAAGTGGTCAGGCCAAACTTGGTAAGATGAATGGTCTTCGTAGGGCCATACTTGGTCTGGCCCTGTACCTCAAGTGTAAGGATTATATCCTTCCCCACCATGGGCATGGAACTCCACAAGATACATCCTCAGTACTCCCCTGGGACCTTGCATGCCCACAGAGCTACCCCATATGCTGAATACCATTTGCTTATAGTATCGACTACCAATATTGCTGGAATCCAGTTCTTTCCCTTATGTCCACCTCCCTGAGACTGAGCTCATGGACCATCCTCTTCTAATCATTAATAAATTAACAAAAATGGTTTATCATTACAATTTCATATCTTCATAACATGACATAGCTACCAGCTTTTTAAATGTAATAAAGGATGCCCAATTTTAGCCTATGGGAGTTGTAGGCTTCATAATAGTGAAAGCACATTTAGGAGTGTTTCACTAACAAGACATGTAAAACTAAATGTACATGCCCAACCTTTTCATTACACAGCTGCCTGCCACACGGGCTACCTAGGGCCTACCTTAGGGATGACTTATTTGTAAGAAAAAGGAAGTTTAAGGGTTGGCAAGAGGGTTTAAAAGCAAAGTCAACATGCAGTTTAACACTGAATTCAGGCTACAATAGCAGGCTTGTGCCATGTTTTAAAGGGCTACCTAAGAGGGTGGCACAATTAGTGCTTCCAGCCCAATAGTAGTATTTAGTTTACAGGCCTGGGGTATATGGTGTACCACTCTACACAGGACTTACAGGTAAATTAAATATGCCAATTGGGTATAAGCCAATTTGACCATGTTTTAGGGAGAGAGCACAAGCATATTAGCACTGGTAAGCAGTCCTAAGACCAACAAAAACAAATTCAGCCAAAAAGTGGAGGGTAAAAGCCAGAAGGTTTATGGGTGACCCTGCAGAGAGGGCTAGGTCAAACAGCTATAGGCAATCCTGGATCCCTTTCTCCTATTTTGTGTTGGCTTGCTACTCATTAAACTATTTTTTGGTAATTAATGTGTGAAGGGGAAACTATGGGGCATATTATCAAGGACAGGCGATACATTATCGCCGCTTTTATCGGCAGGAAACTGCCGATAAAGCAGCGATAATGGCCTTGATAATATGCTCTATGAATTCTAATCGAAGCCCATGTTAGATGTGTTCACATCTAACATGGGCTTCGATTGGAATTCATAGAGCATATTATCAAGCACATTATCGCCGCTTTATCAGCAGTTTCCTGCCGATAAAAGCGGCGATAATGTAACGCCCGTTCTTGATAATATGCCCCTATGCTCGGTATTCTGCTTTTTTTGCAGTTGGGGGCTTTGGGAATGTTCTTTGAGTGACTTGTGTTTTTTTATCGTCCTTTTAAAGGGTTGTAAGTGTTTTGTATTGTTGAACTATCGCCATGCCAAGGGCCACTTACATGGATTCCCATGACTACCACCATGTACCCCTTGAGGTTAATCCTTAGAGTCAGAAGAGATGACTGATACTAGGGACTAATCAGAAGGGCAGATCTGGATGGAGAGATAGAGTGATGGTTCATGTTTACCTTGGAGCTCTTGTGAAAAGGATGCTAGGCGGATGCTATAAGCAGGACCCTTCATGTTCTAGTGGCAAGAGGCACTCCTTCAGTCAGGATACATACTACTCAGCAACAAGAACCCCACAATTTAAGGCAACCACACAGGAATGCCTTACAATCAGCCTGAGGAGTGAGTAAATAATGAAAACTATAAACCAAGAAATTCAGTAAGGAATTCCGATCTACAGAAGGACCCATGAGTACAGACCTGTGCGCTGAATCCTAGTATACATCATTTGACCTCTGCTTATATGACTCTATATCTGGCCTTAACACTGTATTATTTCACACAACTAGTCTTTTCTTTAGTCAAGGCTTTAATATTTAAACTCATATTGCTAGGGCGCTCTTTAAGAATAAGGAGAGGTCAAAACTAAAAGTGCCTGGTTAATGCACTAACCTGATGTTTGTGTAAAGGTGATGGGGACACAGTGATACTGGATGACCGACCAGGGTACAGGGTTCCAGGTGGTTGGTGACTATCTCGAAGGGTCGTAGTTCCAAGAGGGATTGTAGGATGATCAACCTGGTTTTAGGGTTCAAGGGTGTTGGAAGCTGTCTTGAAGGGGCAGAATTCCAAGAGGGATTGCTGGCTGATCAACTAGGTTCCTAGGTTAATTGGGCGGAGTTCCAAGAGGGGTGCTGTTTCCCAGCTTAGATTCAAAGATGTCTAGGTAAAGTTTGTTGCATGTGTCAGGGTTTGGAACTTGACAGTGCTGGCAGGATACAAAAAGGATTGATGAAGCAAAGCAGGGGACTGAGTTTGAAAACTTGATTTACAATTTGTCATACAAATATTTGTATCAGCACCCTTCTAGAATATTAGAGTGTTTCCTTTTAATTAGAAGGCTGTCTTCAGCAGAGACTGTCCCAGGTAATTGAATGTTGAGTAAACAAACATATTACACACTGGTGGCTACCTGAAGATAATTGAGTGTTTCTGTCAATTTGAAAACTGTTTCTGAAACTGAAGCCGGTGAGATGGGGCCTTTAATTAGATTGCAGGGCAGCTAAACAAATAAGCTAGCAAGCATACTATATAACTTTAAAGTCAGCCGATTCTAACTTATTAACACCATCTATTAGAGCAGTTGAACTAATAAACAACAAAGAAGCTCACTGGTACCCCGAGGTATCCTGAGAATAGGGGCTTTAATCTAATCAGCACCACCTGCTTGCACTAGGCCTTAGGTAAATAGACCTGCAACTAAAAGGAAAATTTAATAAATGGTATGCCTAAATAAAGTGCACATGTGAGTACATGGCAACTGCCCAACTAGAAAACAGTGTAACATGCATTGCAAAGTACATGGAACTTTCCCACCTCGACAACAGTGACAACAGGTAGGAAACAAATAGCACAGACAGGCTGGGGCATGAGGGCTAACTGGTCCAAATAAATGAAAGTCATAGGGGCATATTATCAAGAAACGGCATTAAAACTATCGCCGCTTTAGCGGCAGGAAACTGCTGCTAAAGTGGCGATAATGGGCTTGATAATATGCCCTTGTGAATTCCCATAGAGGCCCATGTTCTGGTGTGAAGATGGGCTCTTTGGGGAATTCTCAACAGCACATTATCAAGCAGATTCCTGCCGCTAAAGCGGCGGTAATTTTAACGCCCTTCTTGATAATATGCCCCATAGTTTGCTCTCGAGGCATACGATGTATTCAATCAATCAATCAATTAAGAATTTGTAGAGCGCACTACTTACCCGTGAGGGTCTCAAGGCGCTTGGGGAAAAAAAGGGGAGGGGGGGTGCTACTGGTCGAACAGCCATGTCTTGAGTGGCCTCCTGAAGGTCAGCAGGTCTTGGGTCTGTCGTAGGCTCAGTGGGAGGGTGTTCCAGGTCTTAGCGGGGAGGTGGGAGAAGGATCTGCTGCCGGTGGTTGTTCTTCGGATGCGAGGGACAGTGACGAGGTCGGCGGAACGAAGCTGGCGGTTGGGGATGTGGAAGAAGAGTCGTCTGTTGAGGTAGGCTGGACCGGTCTTGTGGAGTGTCTTGTTGCGTGGATGAGGAGCTTGAAGTAAATCCTCTTGTTGACGGGGAGCCAGTGCAGGTTTCTCAGGTGAGGGGTGATGTGGTGTGGTACGTCGAGGATCAAAGGTGCAGAGGTGTTTTGAATGCGTTGCAGTCGTTTGATGAGCTTGGCTGGGACTCCTGCGTAGAGGGCGTTTCCATGGTCGAGTCTGCTACTGATGAGGGCCTGGATGACTGTTCTTCTATTATCTGTCGGGATCCGCCTGTGGATTTTGCGGAGCATGCGGAGGGTGTTGAAGCAGGAGGAGGAGACTGCGTTGACTTGCTCGGTCATGGAGAGTTTTGAGTCGAGGATGACTCCAAGGTTGCGTGCATGGCCGGTGGGTGTCGGGGATGCTCCCAGTGCTGTAGGCCACCAGGAGGCGTCCCAGGCTGAAGGGTTGGAGCCGAGGATGAGGACCTCCATCTTGTCCGTGTTCAGCTTCAGTGGGCTGATCTTCATCCAGTCGGCGACGTCCTTCATTCCTTCGTGGCGGTTGGATTTGGACAGTGAGGGGCTCCTTAGTGAGGGAGAGGATCAGTTGAGTGTCGTCAGTGTAGGAGATTATGTTGAGGTCGTGCTGTCGGGCGACTTGTGCGAGCGGGGCCATGTAGATGTTGAACAGTGTCGGGGTGAGGGATGATCCCTGGGGTACGCCGCAGATGATCTTGGAGGCTTTGGATCAGAATGGGGGAGGCGGACGCTCTGGGTTCTGCCGGAGAGGAAGGAGGTGGTCTATTCCAGGGCCTTGATTCGGATCCCTGCGTCATGGAGGTGTGTGCGTAGTGTGCTGTGGCAGACGGTGTCGAAGGCGGCGGAGAGGTCCAGGAGGATGAGGGCCTTGGTCTCACTGTTGTCCAGCAGCGTCCTGATGTCGTCAGTGGCGGCGATCAGGGCAGTCTCGGTGCTGTGGTTGCTGCGGAACCCTGACTGGGATGGGTCCAGAATGCTGTTTTCTTTGAGGCATCGGGTTAGCTGTATGTTGACGATCTTCTCGATGACCTTGGCGGGGAACGGAAGCAAATAGATGGGCCGAAAGTTCTTGAGGTCTCTCGGGTCCGCCTTGGGTTTTTTGAGTAGGGCATTGATCTCGGCTTGTTTCCAGTTCTCTGGGAAGATCGCAGTCTCGAAGGAGAGAGTGATGATGTTGCGCAGATGGGGTGCGATGGAGCTGCTGGCTTTGTTGAAGATGTGATGCAGGAGTGGGTCTGACTGGGGGCCGGAGTGGATTGTGCTCATGATCTTGATGGTGTAATCTATGTTCACGTTGTCCCAGGCTGTCAGGGGGTCATGGTCGATGGTGTGCCGGGAGTCTGTAGTGTCGATGTCTGTTGGGGCTGCCTGGGCATTGAAGCTGTCGTGGATGTCGGCGATCTTGCGTTGGAGGAAGTTGGTGAGGGAGTCGCACAGGCCTTGAGATGGCGGGATGTCGTTGGTGTTGGAGCTGGGCTTGGAGAGTTCCTTTGCAATGTTGAAGAGCTCCTTGCTGTTGTGTGCATTGTTGTTGAGGCGGTCTTTGAAGGAGGTCCTCTTGGAAGATCTGATGAGGTGATGGTGTTTGCGGATGGTGTCTTTGTGGGCTGCGAGGCTGTCCGGTGTATTTTCATCGTGCCGTTTCTTCTCTAGTTTCCAGCAGGTTCGCTTGGAGGCTAGGAGTTCTGAGGTGAACCAGCTAGCTCTCTTGCTGGTGTCTCTGTGGGTGTTTTTTTTTCAGCAGGACGAGGGTGTTTGCGCAGTTATTGATCCAGCGTCTGAGGTTGCAGGTGGTGTCCTGCTGGTGGTGGAGGGCCTCGAACTTCCTCAGCAGTGGCAGCTGAGGCAGGGGGCACCAGGCAGTGCTGTGCGGAGGGGGAGCGACCTACCTGGTGTATTACTTGGTATATTAAAGGTAATCAGTGAGTATTCTGACAAAGAATGAATTTGTACTGCCCGTACATCACCATCAAAGGTTTGAGTAGAGAACAGGCCCAATATCGCTGCTGGTGTATGGCCTCACTGGATGGCTAAAATATTCGCTAAACCTCAGTTATTCTAGGAGTGGTATGATATCATGCACTCTCTGGAATCAGAGGGTGGATATGAGATTGGAAACATTATCTACACGACACATGATGACACCAACGGTATCAAGACAGAAATCACTCTTAGGGCTCAGTTAATGCAACACATTGTTTGAATGGTTGAGTGTGATGCAGCCCATAGCTATATCTGTGCAAAATGATGTGCACCTGTGTCTCTCTTTCGTGTACACTAAGTAAACAAAGTACAAGAAATATGTTTCTTTAGGGTCTTTTCTCTTCTCCAAGCTTCTCAGGAAAGTGCTCCAATGCTTGCAACAGTAACATCACTGATTCATTACTGCAACAGCATATACACGTAGTTTCCACCTAATTCCTTCCCACACTTTGGACATCTCGGCATGGGGCCTTTCCCCATTTTAGACAGTTTATACGAGTCCAGTAAACTCTGTGGAGACAGAAAAGGTGGTTCCGCTTACATTTTCAGCATGGACCATGGAGTATAAAAAGTTACATGATACTTGCCATAATTCTTCATACTGCTCTCCAGGCAAGATCTTCCCCCAAAGTAGCGCCCTGGAGTACGAAATACCATAGATTGGTAACTAAGGCTAACGAGGACAAAAAAAATAGTAGTTTCCACCTAAGGTACTCTCTAAATTCTCTAACTTTTTCAAAGGAGATATTCTCACTCATATTCCCATTGCTCTGATGACCACATCATGACTGGATCAAAGACCATTCAAGAGACAATAGTTAATGAAACATCACAGTTTACCACTCTACATATAGTTCACATGGATCACTGACAGAATATTGGAAACATAAATATCCTGTGGACATAATATCATGTAAATAATATGTGGAACCAATATATTGAGAAGGTAAGTGCCAATAGGTAAGTGCCAATAGGTAAGTATAGATTTTCTATTCTCAACTCAAACTTTGAAGTCATATATATAGACAACGCGCATGTATGTTGAGTTGTATATAGGAAAACTTAGCTTACCCATAGAAATGTATCTTTTCAATATTTGTGTTCTCAATATTCTTGGCACAATATTTTCATCCACGATATTTCAGTTTCTGTTATTCTATCTAAATTCCAGTTCACAGTTCCTTATATAGTCATTCAGTAGAAATTTGACGTGCCTATCAATCTTACAGACCTGTTCGATGCCTAAGATTTTATAATACTGTCTCGTTCTGAATATGTTTCTCTCACTATTAACATTTTAGGTAAAGGTCACTGCATTTTGACAGTTTGGAACTCTCTCTTACCAAACCTAGGATCCGACTTTTTGATGTTCTGTTAAAAGGCGAAGATAGTTGAGTTCTAAATTTTACCTGCATCTGTCACAGACTAATCACCCAAAGACACAAACCCCTTTTTCCTGACTAATGACTGTCTGCAACTGCTGCAATGTGGAGAAAGGGTACGGCTGGCTCTGAGTTGTTGCTCACTAGCCAGACACATCAGCAAACTGAATTTAAGTTTTTATCTTTCATTCTTTAAATAATCTTCATTTGGTTTGAAATACCATAAAAGATACACAATAGCAACAAATGAGTATTCTAAAATACGGAATGATCCCTTTTTTAAACCGTCATTATCCACATTTTCAACTTTCATTTAGTGTGAAGACCAAACTCAATAAAAGCAATTAAAATATACTAAAAAGAATAGATGTTCTTCTGGTCTATTCAATTAAAACCGAGGTTTTAAAACGTCCGGGCAGTGGATAAGGTTCACAATTGCTAGAACATTAAGGGTCTCATTTATGAGGTTTTGCCATAGGGAAGCGCAGCAGGCCTTCCTGCTGCGCTTTCCTACGGCAAAAGAAAAGGGCAAGAATGCGCCGTATCTATAAGATACAGGGGGTTCCTGTCCTTTTCCCCTGCTCCGGCGCACAGTGGACACACTTAAGACAAAATCCTAACTTCTGTGAATACCAAAAGTAGTAAGTTCATTCTGTGAATGCCAAAAGTAGTAAGTGCATTCTGTGAATACCAAAATAGTAGTAAGTTTACGATTGAGTCTTAAGTTGATTCTGTGAATCGGGCCCTCAGTGTATTTATGTACTTATGGACTATTTTTATCTTTCTTTCAAGCACCTCGTTTGTATTTGTATTATTTATTTATATTATTAAGGCACAACTTCCTCCCGTTTTCGTTGCACTATTCTTCACATTATGAGCTGTGAGCTGTGTGCTGTATGCACTTGGAGGTGAGGGGGAGTCTCACCTCCGAGTGCACACAGCCCCTGCAGCAGTTGTGCACGCCGAGGCACCATAAGAACAACAAATGACTGGCTTTAGAAAAAAGCAGACAGACACTGCAACTCTCCCGAGGACGCCCGGTCCCTCGAATATATATTTTTGTTTCATGACGCATTGTGAGATCCCAGGTTTAAACTTCTAATTGCCTAAAAACAATTTTAAAAAGTACACTAAATTACGTTTAAGGAAAACAGATATCTAAATTTAAAAAAGTAAAGTAAAAGGCCTGTGGACGCATAATTAACACTTCTAGGTCACAAAGCAAGGCTCTATGGGGAACAGCGTGAGGTCCCTGCATTGACAAAGTACTGCTATGAACTGCTGAGCTCCCAGACCCTAGACACCACCTCTCTGGATTAATGTTTTCTGAAAAAATTTAGCACCTCGAGGGAAGAGCACATTGTAAACTGCAGAGCGTGCCTGTGGAATAGAGACAGACTGCTCTGTTATGTAGTTAGCGGTCCAGTAGTTGGGTGGGTGGAGCTAGTGGGGTGGAAGGGAAGAGGAGGGGCACAGGGAGGAAAGGGCAGTTAGAGCCAGGACCAGGTCACAGTAAGAAGCAGAGAATAAAGGCTCTTGATAAATACAAGTAGTGTCTGTCCTCATTGCAAGCAGGACACTACAGCTGGCGACGAGGGTGGGATGGTGCAGCCCGTCACCTCCCACGCCGACAGAGACCTGTGACCCGTCCTCACCACACACGTTGGAAGTCGCCGTCGCGACACGTGTGCTGCGAAAGTAAACCGCCGCCGAAAGCGCAAAGGCCAGCGGTGTGTGACCATACTACACGACCGGCCGGTCGTGTGGAGTTTCCCGAAATGCGTGGAGCCCTGCCGAGTAAGGCGCCGAGGTTGCCTGCAAAAGCGCGGTCGATCGCTGGAATCGAGAGCCCCTGTGTGTCAGCTGGAGCGTCTCATTTGGAGTGCCCACCGAGAGCCCACCCCGGCGGCAGAAGTCAAGGAAGCTGCCCTACCTAAAGTGTTGACTCCAGCGGTGGACCCTGGCTGCGACCGGCAAGCGGTGAGTGGAAGCGCTGGGGAAGGCAGTGAATCCGGTGAAGAAACGAACGAAAACGGCCGAAATCTCGTCGGAAATTAGATTCCCGCGCGGCCATTTTGAAGTCAGGCAGCAGTGTCCAATCCCCTGCGAGGGATTACCGGCGGCCATTTTGAGGTCAGGCAAGAGACTTGAAAGTGCAATTAAAGACCGGCAAGTGTCCCAGGGCCCACAAACAAGCACTAGCGAGTGCAAGGATCAACAATCAAACAAGCTTTGGCAAGGGAAAATGAACAAGCACTGGCGAGTGCAAAAGTTGGCAAATAAACAAGCACAAGCAAGTGTGACAAGTGAAACAAACCGTGGCAAATTTGAAGGAACAAACATTGGCAAATGCAAATGAATGAGCAGTGATAAATAGGAACGAACAACACGACCAAAGTCAAATAGCCGTGCCTGAGAACGACCGTGACCGATTACCCAAAGTACTTGTGAACGAAAAGCACGTACTGCCACAATGGTGACCCCAGACACATCCCCACAGCGAAATGAAGCCAAGCCCACCATTGCAGGAGGGTCGCACCTGCTGACCCCAGAACCTTTAACATTAACCACGGGAGGGAGCATGGGCCCCAAGTGGCAAGAGTCGCTAGAAGACTTCGAAGACTATATCGAGGGATCCAAAGTAACTGTAGACAAAGAAAAACTGATTGCCCTCCGCAACCTAGCAGGTCGAGAAATAAGCAAAATAATCAAAGACCTTCCCCCTGCAGATGCTGGAACCTATGACAAGGTGCGTGTGGCATTGAACAAGAAGTTCCTTCATAAAAGAAACGTGGACTATGAACGTCATGCATTTCACCAAGCGCGCCAAGGAAAAGACGAGGCGATGAGCGCATTCATCACTCGACTACGGCGGCTGTCGAGACACTGTGAATTTGAAAATTTCTCACCAGATGCCGCCATTAAGTCGCAAATCATAGCCGGATGTCACTCGGAAGCCCTCAGGAGGCGACTGCTACGAAAGCCTCATGAATTAGACGACTTTGAAGAAATGACTCGTGTCTACGATCAGGCCGAGGAACACGCCACCACCATTGAATCGGGGTGCAGCGTAAGCCAGGAACAGGTGCATCGCGTCCAGGCCAAAGGCAGCAGCCGAAGAAGCTCCAGAGACAGACAATGGAGACCAAGACCGTAATCACGTCAGAGACGTTCAGACCCCAGAAGGCGAGAACATGGGAGAAGAGACAAGGGACCGGAAAGGGCGAGAAGATGCTACAGGTGTGGATATGACTATCCTCATGCCGATGCCTGCCCCGCCATGGGCCAGCGATGTCGGAAATGCGGACGGACAAACCATTTCGAAGTGATGTGAGGAGACTATCACAGGGAGAGGCGAAGTGAAACGACGAGGTCATCTCGCTCTGACACCAGCAAGCATCACATACGAGCTGTCAAAGGGAAGTCTACATTGTCCTCAGGCTCGTGACACTCCAGCCGAGAATCGCGCAGATCCCAATGGGAACGTAGATCACCGTCCCAAGAATCCAGATCATCGTCCAGAGACTCAGAATATACTATAGAATACCTGAATATGATCGCAGATCCTGACCAACTCAAGAGATATCCACGTTTGGACATCAAAGTAGGGAACCATGACACAAAATTTGTACTGGACAGTGGGGCTTCACTGAATTATATCCCAGTCACTGAATATGAGAGAATGAACCCTAAGCCTTCATTGGCTTATGCACCGGTCCGAGTTTTCACTTGGATGTCCAAGAAGCCACTCCCGTGTTTGGGAAAATTCCCAACAACACTCCAACATGACGACATCACCATACCGGCGGTCATTCATGTCATCAAAGGTCCTGAAGCTGATTGCTTACTTAGCCTACCGACTGCAGAGCGCCTCCGCCTAGTTGAAATACTATTCAACGTCGGTGATAATCAGGACATTATCAGCAAGTTTCCAAAACTATTTCAAGGTCTAGGGAAATTAAAGGGATGCCAGATTCATCTACACATCGGTGAACAGGTTAAGCCGGTCGCGCAGCACCCTCGACGTGTTCCATTCCATCTTTAAAAAGCTGTGGAGGATGAATTGCAAGACCTTCTATCTGCAGGCATCATTGAACGAACGGACAGTCCAACTCCTTGGGTGTCGCCTGTGGTCATCGTACCAAAGAAAGGAACTCCTACCAAAGTGAGACTGTGTGTTGATATGCGACTCCCCAACACAGCAATAGAAAGGGAGCGTCACCCTGGGCCGCATCTGTGTGATATGATCTCTGCGTTGAATGGAGCAAAAGTGTTCTCGAAGCTGGATTTAAACAAAGGCTATCACCAGCTGGAACTGGATGTCAAGTCCCGTTACATTACAACTTTTGCAACTCACTTAGGACTTTTTAAATATAAGAAACTGAGTTTTGGCGTGTCATCAGCCGCGGAAATCTTTCAGGAGGCAATCCGGCAAATCATTCAACACATCCCCAACACTCTGAATTACAGCGATGACATTCTTGTGTATGGCTCCAATGTCCGTGAGCATGACATAGCCCTCAATCGCGTATGTCACGCCCTGTTGGATGCGATCCTGACGCTGAACAAAACCAAATGTGAGTTCCACCAGACCACTTTGAAGTGCTTCGGTCACATTTTCTCCAGTGAGGGGATGAAACCTGATCCGGACAAGATAGCGGCTCTGAACGACACCATGAGCCCGCAAGATGTCAGCGAACTGCGTTCTTTTCTGGGGATGGCCAGCTACTGCGCCTGCTACATCAGGGATTATGCGACCATCAGCCATCCCCTTCGCCGTCTCACCAAACAAGGACAACCGTTCGACTGGACGCCCCAGTGTGACCACGCATTCAGAGAAATCAAGCGTGCAGTGGAATCTGCTCACAACCTCTCATACTTCAATCCTCGGCGGAAAACTGAGATCACCGTAGATGCCAGCCCCGTGGGGTTGGGGGCCATCTTGGCACAATATGACAATGATTCGGACCAGAGGCGCATCGTTGCCTATGCCAGTCGCAGCTTGTCTGATCCTGAGAAGGCATATTCGCAACCAGAGAAGGAAAGTCTTGCAGTGGTGTGGGCATGTGAACATTTTCATGTTTTCATTTATGGCAAGCACTTTACTTTGATCACCGATTATCAGGCGTTAGTCACCATCTATGGCAACCCCAAATCGAAAATGCCCCCGAGAATTGAGAGGTGGGGTCTCAGACTTCAGGAGTATACTTTTACCATTGTCCACAAACCCGGGAAGGCAGAGAACCCGGCCGATTACATGTCCCGTCACCCTCATGCATCGTCAGACTCCAAACCATCTATTGCCGAGGAGTACATCCACTTCGTGGTTCATCAGGCACTGCCACCTGCCATCCCCATGGAAGTCATCCAGGAAGTCACGGCGCAAGATGCCATCATGCAGAAAGTGCTTCGTCGAATTCAGAACAACCGGTGGAGGCATGACCCTCAAGAAGAAGACATCGACCCGGGTGTCAAGCAGGAGATGCAAGCCTTCCGTCATGTCTGTGACGAACCATCTGTCACCACCAGTGGAGTGATTCTCCGAGGTCAACGAATCGTGATTTCTAGTCAACTACGTCAGGGAGTCATCAACCTTGCCCATGAAGGCCACCGAGGAGTAGTATCAACAAAGCGAGCTCTCCGGGAACGTGTGTGGTTCCCCCTCCTTGACCAGATGGTAGAGTCCACTCTGAAGAATTGCCACCTGTGTCAGCTGACCAACAAAGGTGATCCCCCGGCCCCACTACAAATGACTGATCTACCGAGTGGAGTATGGCAGGAGATTGCCATGGCCTTCTACGGACCACTCCAATCCGGAAAATATGTACTAGCCATAATGGATGAATATTCACATTTTCCCATTGCCCAGTTTGTGTCATCCACCAGTGCCTCTAGCACTCTCAAAGTGCTAGATGAAGTGTTTGCAACTTGGGGTGTCCCCAGAGAAGTGAAAACAGACAATGGACCTCAGTTTAATGGACACGAATTCAGTGCATTTGCAAAGCACCTGGACTTTAATCAAAGGAAGATTACGCCCCTCTGGCCGCAAGCCAATGGCACCATTGAAAGATTTATGGCCACAATCAAAAAGACATTCCAGCAAGCCACGGCTGAAAAGAAGGATCTGCAAGTGGCACTCAACGATGTCCTCAGGGCATATCGGACAACTCCTCATTCGACGACTGGAAAGAGCCCTGCGACACTCATGCTGGGGCGACCCATGAGAAATTGCATCCCCACCTGGGAAGGGGCCTTGCAAGCAATGTCGCCAATCCGCAGCCATCAAGAAATGATGGCGGCTGATAAATGCAACAAGGACAAGATGAAATCGTATGCTGATGCAAAAAGGAGAGCGAGGTCACCATCCTTACATGAAGGAGACTACGTTATCGTCAAACAAGATCAACAGAGAAAGACTGACTGTCGGTTCCGAGATGAACCTCTGTTGGTCACTCAGCAGAAAGGCACCATGCTAACGGCGGAATCTGATCAAAGGCGAATCACCAGAAATGTGTCGCATTTCAAGAGATGTTCTCGAGACACGAAAGGACCATCGACGAGCCTGTCTGACTTACTCACTCCTGAAGAGTCTGTACAAACTGAACAAGAGAGCAGGAGTCTATCAAGTGAAACCCTGAGCGATGATGTTACTGAAACCATATCCACGAGACCCCGCCGAAACATTCAGCGACCAAAGAGACTTATTGAGGAGATGTGATTTAATGCTTTATTCTGTCATTTCGTTAAGAAAAAGGGAGATGTTATGTAGTTAGCGGTCCAGTAGTTGGGTGGGTGGAGCTAGTGGGGTGGAAGGGAAGAGGAGGGGCAAAGGGAGGAAAGGGCAGTTAGAGCCAGGACCAGGTCACAGTATGAAGCAGAGAATAAAGGCTCTTGATAAATACAAGTAGTGTCTGTCCTCATTGCAAGCAGGACACTACATGCTCCAGGCGAGGTGCCCGGGGCAGTGCAGGAAGTCCGCATGAAATGTGCGGCGCTGGCTCTTGGCACCACAGACGACTTTGTCCAGTGCCCAAAAATAGGCACCTCAGAGGTGGGATGTGTCACAACATGGCACATGGCCATGGCCGGTGATTAAAACTTCTGAAAGGACGGGCTGTGCTAGGAAACTTAACATGGGACAGCAGCACCAGGGGCGGTGGTGGGGGCTAGGCCTTAGTGGCCTCTGGCACAATGTGGCACGGAATAAATCAGGTTCATGCAGCACCAAAAAGAGGGCGGGCACTCATTCCTTGTTAGAGAGTAAGGGGCAGATTTATGTTGGGAATGCGCCACGTTTGCGTCACGCAACTGCGGCATAAACGTGGCGCATCCCTACGACCCATTTACAATGTGACGCATCTAGGCAGATGCATCACGTTGTAAAGCCCTGCGCCACTTGTGGGCGTTCCGGCGCAGGGTGGGCGTTCCGAGGCAGGTGCGCCTCGCAAAAGTGGCTGAGTGAAATCTATAAGATTTCACTCAGTCACTTTCAGGCCAATGCTGCGTCAAAACCCTGTGCCTGCTTGAAGCAGGCGTAGGTCTTGACGCAGCATTGTAAAGATGGGGCACCCCCGAGCCTTGCTCGAGCTGCGTCGCGCTTGCGACGCAACTCCAGCAATGCGCCACCTTTACGGCACAGATGCGTCACGCATCTGTGCCGTTTTTGCCCCATGGTGCGCCGCATTGTAAATGCGGCGCACCATGGGTGGCGGAGCAGCGGCGCAAAATAACTGGCGCATCCCTGGGGATGTGCCAGTTATCATAAATCTGCCCCTAAGTGACAAAGGATCGTAGACAGTGCGCAGGGAAAGGGGAAATGCTTAGAAATGGACGAGAAAATTAAAATAACAAAATTGGAAATGTATTATGTGCCATTTGCATGCCAATACATTTCATAACTTCGATGGTGTACTTTGAACACGACAAGCACTTGAAAGGGCGAGATTTTGATCGATACCTTATATCTATTGATCCAAACCTCGATCTGGTCGACTGAACCTTTATTGCCTGTCTTGGAAGGAAACAGTACACCTATCTGCAAATTAGTTCACCCAAGAAAGGACTCTACTCTCAAAGATCACGGACAACTTCTAGGTTTCAAAAGTTTATTGTAAAGATATAATGAGCTGCAAATACAAGCATCTCAGAATGAGATTCACGGGATACACAGGTCCAATTACATACATGTGCTCTCGAAAAGCCCTCAGACGAGCAACAGAAATCACTAACACAAGTTCTAAAAATAGCAAAGCTATCAGCATAGACGCATATCTCTCCTTCATTTAGGTTGGAGGAAAACAAACACAGGTTAGGCGTCCCTAGCCTGTTCTAGATGGTATCCCTACTTAACCAAATCCCAACCTAACAAAGGTGTCAGCAATGAATGACCCCCAAGGGAAGTCACCCACTCTAAGTCTCTTGGTGAAAACCTAAAGTTCTCCAGTCATGACCCCTCACTGCCTACCCATCCGCTCTCTAAAGGGTCCTCAGGTCTCTGCTCTAACTCCACCCAGGGGTGCTGTCCCTAATACAAAACAGTCAACAACATTTGAGACGCCCCTTGCGAAACGCCTCTCACGTGGTGCAACTTCAGGCTCTTTCCATGATGCTTTGTATTGGGCCTCAGACGTTAGAGTTGACCTTGCTTCTCAGTCTCTTCTCCGGCCCGCTGATACCCCTTAAACATTCCAGAACCCTCCTCCATGTCTGGGCCGTCTACTGAACAGACCTCTATTCATTCACTTATAATTGGATCCCCCCTTTCCTGTTGCAGACAGATATCTGCCGCCAAGAACCCAACTCTCATAGACTTCTAAAAAGGCTTGCAACATTTCTCAGCCCAGACATGTACGTGTAAATCACTGCTAAAACATTTCAGGCCTACAATATTTCACATTATGATTATAGCATTCAATTTCTTCATTTAATTAAAGCATGTTAAAACTCTTATTCTATTATTTAGAAAACATTACTCTAAATCATGGCCCATTAATGCAATGACCAAAAACGTTAAACAATCTGTGTCGTGAAAAGAAACACCTTCCCTTTTAGCTCCAGCTCTGGCCCTGAGGCCTACCACGTTCTGCGTTTTACCACAGACCATCTTATATGTTAACAGCTACACGACATAGATTCAAAATAATCACGTCTAATAAAATCATATAATGTCACACATTTCTGTATTAGTTCCACTTCTACTTAAATCTCTATATTAGCTATACATTTAGAATATAATTTCATATACTATTAGCACTCATGGCATTTCTCTTCATGAATTATGCTCTCTATAGGTAAGTGTGATGTACTCATATATTTATATCAGTTTGCGCTCTCTCAGTTCCCCCCTTTGATGACCTCTCGGGGTCATCACTAACATTTAAACTGCAGTTATTGCTGGCATTCTCTGCGCTTCCAGAGCTCTCAGGCTCCTGTACTGATTATCTTGTATGGCAGCCAATCTCTGCAACTGTTCTCTTTGGGCCCCTTCTGACCTTCTTGCTCTGTACCATTTGAATACCCTCACCAATCCCCACAATATTATCCCACAGATCAATATTATGATGATAGGCTTTAGGATATACCAAATAAAGCTTTTGCCTAAGGTGGAAAACCACCCTCCAACTGCACTCATTCCGTGGCCCACCTTTTCCCAGACATTTTCTCTACTCAAGTCTTCGATCTCTTTGTGTATATTAGTTATGTTCTTAATAACTTTCTCAAGGGGCTTTGAAAGGTCTGGAATGTAAGTGCAACATTCCTGAACCTTCAAAGCCTTACAGACTCCGCCCTCTTTTGCTAATAAGACATCTAATGCAAGCCGATTTTGAAGAACCATAGCCCTTATCGATTGCATCTCTCCTTCTACCAGCATTAAGGACTGAGCAGTGCTGGCAGACAACCTGTCGACAACTGTTGCCAGTCGTCTAATTTTAACATCATTAAGGATTATTCCCAAAAGAGGGAACATAGCTCCAAAGACATCTCCAACCATTTCTGCATCGCCTAAATCTCTCCTTCCCCTCGATGATGTCTGGCCCTCAATGATCAATAAGTCTTGTGCATGATATATTTTGGGGAAGACAATTGCCAAGTAACATGATCCATACCAGTTGTCAGGTAGTCTCACGTAAGCATTTCTTCCACATACAAAATACACATTTGGAATCACTTGCATTCCCTTCAGGAAATCCTTAGTGTAGTACTCTAAATTAAAAGCATGTTCACAGTCAACTTCACCCACGTATACATTTTCATAATACGTTTTGGCTCGGTGAAGACATAACTTTCCTCTTTGCGCTTTATCTAAAGCTATGGGACCACTACTACCCTTTCTCTTGTGTGACTTCTCTTCCTCGGTCCAATCTAATTTCCCTTGTCCTGATTTTTTCAAAATCTTTTGTCTCCTGTAACGATCATCCACCTGCCCTATGAACTTTTTCTCGACTTCTGACACCTTGCATGTCAGATTATTTCTACGGGCATGTGAAGTATCTAAGGTAATCCAAGGAATGAAGAACTTGGCCAATCTGTCTTCACTCTTCCAGTAATCCCATTTATTCATCTGCTTATAATTCGGGACTTCTGGCAACACAGAATCATAATTGGAGAAATAGTATTCAAAACTATCTCTCTCATAAAATATACTAAGCAATAAGCTACATGTAATGCCATATGTCAGAGGGAGGTGATGATATCGAAATCCTTCATCTACAGACGCAGGCAACTGCATGCAGACGTAGCAATCCTTAACCTCCATGGCATCCACGTATTCATACAAAAGTTTAGCATAAGCATTTGACCTAAAGTCTCCTTGGGACTCGTCTACATGTAACCTGCGGGCTTCTGCAGCCAATAACGCTTTCTCTTGAGTGTTTTCCCTTTTCTCACCTGCAACAGTGGGTGTAAGTGTTACTACAGAATTCGCATCAGTTACCTTTACCTCTTCCTCATGTCCCTTTACATAAGAAATTGTTACCACTAAAGCTATTAATATTATCACTCCTACTATTAGTGTACCTATTATACATTTAGCTCTGCGGTTCGGGGTGCCGGCCTCCATTTCGTCAGACAATCTAGCTTTTCCCTTTCTCTTTGCAAAAAAAGTTCTTTTCCTCTCGTTCCTTCACAGTCTCTTTCAATCCTTTTTTGTCTTTAGAATCCACACAGCTGGAGGCTGACAGCCTTTTTCGCAAAAAGTCCTTTCACAGTTCAAAAAGACAACCCTAGCCCTTCTCCATCCACTCAAGGGGTTCCCTAAAATTCTCTGCTTCCTGGGCGCTAGGTAATCTTCTTTTCTTCTGCTTGCTTTATTTACAAAGTCCTTTAACAATCGACTATTAGATTTGTGGTTGCAGCTTCAATAGCATAGTTCAATATTTCCATGCGAAGAGTGTGCTCTTCATGTGCTGTTATCGTTGTACCAAAGTCGGGGAATTTCAATTCTGTAAGAAACATGTGTTTTAACTTGCTGAGGCGGGGAGGTCTGGGGAGCACGAATGTTAGTGACCCTTCTTGTTCGACACCGGGTACCAACAGTTGTATTTCCACGGTGATAATGGGCTCAGAACTGGACACCACCACCGCTCGGATCCTCCCTGTCTCCGGTTTCACAGACATTTGTCGCCAGATATGTCCACTCAGGTGTGGAGTATCTTCTGTTAGGCACACGCACTCTTCTTGACCTCCTTCGGTTCGGTGCCTCAGCGCCCTGAGCACCTTCTTCTGGGTCTGAGTCTTCTGATATCGGAGGAAGGGTTGCTTCTGGAGTTGACCTCAGGCTAGAACTTCTTCTTTGCGGCCAATTTGCTTCTCCACGTGCCCTTCTACTCCTTCTCCTTCTGGTCTGTTCTCGCTCTCTTTCAGACCTGTCAGGGTCAGACTCGTACTCCCAGCTGTCTTCTCCTTCTGTAGCGTCTTCTGTTTCGCTGTTGTACTGACCGTCCTCAGCTTGGTCAGACTCGTTCCCTGCTTCCACTGGCACCTCTACAGCTTGGCTAGCCCCCTCTATGGCTTCTTGGTCCTCAGCTGGACGTCCATCCGAGAGAGGAGCTGTTTCCAGAGGTGCTGGAACCCTTTTCGTATGCGACGCGTGTATCCAGTTGGGCAGGCCTCCCACCTTTACAGCTGTACTTGTGATCAGGATGACCTGGTAGGGCCCACGCCAACGAATATCCAAGCAGCTTCTTCTCACATGTTTCTTCACCAGGACCCAGTCCCCCGGATACAGGTCATGGCAAGGGCCCTGGCACGCTGGAACCTCTGCAGCCTGCACCTGAAGGGACACAGAACGCATGGCGTCAGACAGCCCCTTACAATAGTCCAGGATCATATCATCTGTGATATTTAACAGTGCAGTAGCTGGAATAGATGGCAGTCTCATTGCTCTCCCCATTAACACCTCATGTGGTGACAACCCTGTTCTTCTGTCTGGGGTACTACGAAGGCTCATGAGTACTAATGGCAGGGCATCAGGCCAACTCAGGGTCGTTGAGGAGCACACTTTCGCTATTCTGGACTTGATCGTGCCATTAATTTGTTCCACAATTCCTGAGGCTTCTGGTCGGTAACTGCAATGGAGCTTTTGGTCTATATTCAGTGCAACACAAATCATCTTCACAAGCTCGCTGTTAAAATGTGTTCCCCTATCTGATTCCAAAAAGGCCGGCACCCCGAACCGAGGGATAAGTTCTCTAAGCAGTAACTTAGCCACTGTGAGGGTGTCGCACCTACGTGTAGGGTATGCCTCAACCCATCTGGAGAACACACAAACAACCACCAGGACATAGCGGAGGCGGTTGCTTCTTGGCATTTCAATGAAATCTATCTGCATTCTGTTGAATGGACCTCCAGACCTTCCTATGTGACTTAGTGCAACTGGTGTTCTTTTCCCTACATTCAGCTGCTGGCAGGTCACACAACGCTGGCACACTGCTTCTGCTGCTATTCTAAACTTAGGATTGTACCAAGTCTGTCTAAACACTCTCAGCATAGCATCTCTCCCTAAGTGTACGGGACCATGTATGAGTCTAGCCATTGGACTCACCATCTCATTGGGCAACACTGCTCTGCCGTCTGCTGAGACCCAAAAATGAGTCTCACCCATTACACATCCTGCCTTTACCCATGTTTCCTTTTCTGAATCAGGAGCATTTTCTTGCATGGTTGACAATTCATCCCAAGTATCAACAGTTTCCAGTATCATGGCTAATTCAGTTCTCACATTTATTCCACCCACATCCACCTCTGTGAAAGAGTAACCTTGTTCTGCGCAATACCGCGCAACTTCATCAGCATATCTATTGCCTTTCGAAACAAAGTCCTCATTTTTGGTATGTGCGATGCACTTTACAACTGCGATACTTGCTGGACATTGCAATGCTTCTAACAACAAGCGCACAAACTCTCCATTGCGAATGGGAGAGCCTGAAGAAGTCATGAACCCTCTTTGAGACCATAACTGCCCGTAATCATGAACTACCCCAAACCCGTATTGGCTGTCGGTGTAGATGGTGACTCGAATTTGATTGCCTGCTAAGCAAGCACGTGTTAGGGCAATAATCTCGGCTACCTGAGCGGAGTTTACTCCTTCCAGGCACCCTGCTTCCACAACTCCTTCAATTGTACAAACAGCATAAGCTGCTCTCAACTGCCCAACTTCGTCTCTTACACATGAGCCATCGACAAAGAAAACTTCGTCTGGGTCGGTCAGTGGCTCATCTACGATGTCGGGTCTGGGTTTGGTGCATAGTTCAGTCACATCGAGACAGTCATGGTCTGTATATTCATCATCATCATCAATATCATTTGGAAGTGGCATTAAGGTAGCAGGGTTCAAAACAGAGCATCTCTTGAGGGTCACGTTCTCTGCAGCAAGAATAACTTGCTCATAGCGCGTGAGCCTGCTATTGGTCAGATGCTGTGTTTTGGTCCTGGTCATCAACAGTTCAACAGAATGTGGCACGCACACCTCTAACGGGTGCCCCATGACGATATTTTCACATCTCTCAATGCTGACACCCGTTGCAGCAACGGATTTGAGACATCCGGGCAACGCTGCGGCTACTGGGTCTAAAGTAGCTGAGAAATAAGCAACTGGTCTACGGGCATTCCCATGGATTTGGACCAACACAGACAACGCACAACCTTCTCTCTCACAACAGTAAAGAAAGAATTGTTTATTGTAATCAGGCATTCCCAATGCCGGAGCACGACACAGGTCCTCTCTCAGCTGTAAGAATGCCATCAAACAGTCTTTGTCCCATGGTACCGGATCACTCACCTCTTTGTGCGTCAGTTTTTGCAAGGGCTTTGCTTTCAGTGAAAAGTTCACGATCCACTGTCGGCAATAACCCACCATCCCTAGGAACATCCTGACCTCTCTCTGTGTCTGAGGCGCGTTCATTTTCATGATCGCCTCTATCCTGTCTGGTGACACCTTTCGTTTGCCTTTCTCAATTCTGTGTCCCAAGTACTGTACTTCTGTCAGGCAGTACTGCAATTTTCCCGGGGACACCTTGTGCCCCTTAGCAGCTAGGTGATTTAACAAAGCAATGGAATCTTCCCTGCAAGCTTCTTCTGTTTCTGACGCCACAAGGAGGTCGTCTATGTACTGGACCAGAACTGACTTCTGGGGCAGCACTAGACTTTCAAGATTTTTCTTCAGAAGCTGGTTAAAGATCGATGGACTCTCTGTATAACCCTGAGGGATACGACACCATGTTAGGACGCGATTTTCCAGCTTAAATGCGAAAAGAAAATGGCTATCTTCGTCCAAAGGGATCGAAAAGAAAGCCTGACAAAGATCTATCACAGTGAACCACTCAGCTTGGAATGGAATCTGAAACAGTATCACTGATGGATTCGGTACCACTGGACAACATGAAACGACTATGTTATTAATCTTTCGAAGGTCCTGCACTATCCGAAATTTCCCATTTGGTTTCTGCAGACCCATAATCGGGGAGTTACATGGACTACCCACGATTTCTTTCAGTATTCCCTGTTTAATCATGGACTCGATCACGGGTTTTATGCCTGCAATCGTTTCTGGAGTCAATTTATACTGGGGTGTTCTTGGGAACTCAGCATGAGGTTTCACTACAATTTTCACTGGGTCCACCCCTTTGACCAATCCAATCTCTTCCCCAGTGAAATCCCATACCTCTGATGCCACTGTCTCTCTCAAATCCCAGGGAAGCTCGTCTACTGTCAAAGTAGGGTACAGCTCCACACATATTCTTGAGTTTGCAACTTTGAAATCTGCATCATCATCATTAGTCAATACCTCCACTCCCTGGGGTGTACAATATATAGTACAATTCAATTTGCACAACAGGTCTCTTCCTAGCAGACACACAGGGCTTGAATCGCAAACCACAAATTGGTGCTCATCGCTGTACTTCCCTATTTTCACCTGTACCGGTTCTGTCAATTGGCTGGTTATTCTCCTGTTTGCGACCCCTACCACCTGTATGGTCTCTCCAGACATGGGCAGGTCTGGAACTGCAGCTGATCTGATCGTGGATCTAGTGGCTCCTGTGTCCACCAGAAATGTCGTAGGGCACCCTGCTACTTCTGCTTCAACATAGGGTCCCCTCTGATCTACCTCTAAGGCTGCCCCAAGGGTGCAGTCTTCTCTTTCCACTCTCTGTCCGGTTAATGGGTCCACATAATAGCACTCTTCACCTTCCACAAACAGGGGCATTTGTCTATAGGTCTTACCCATACTCCCTACTCGAGGAGGTTGCGGGAACTGGGCTCGGGGAGGAGCCCCCCCCCCTTTGAGCACCTTTCCTTGGTATGGCGTCGCCCCTCTCATAGGTGCGCTCTGGACCTCTTCCTCCTCTATCTCTTGCTCTCCGATCTCTACATTGTAAGGGCACTCGCGTTTCCAATGCCCCAACTCGTTGCACTGGTGGCACCTAGTCGTTTTCTTCAAGGTAGCTATGTCTACTCTGGGTCTGAAGGTAGTACTCTCCTCATTACCCTTGTTCTGACTGTACTGCTTCTTACCTCCTGTACCTGTCCCTTGCTGCTGTTGTTGCGGTCCCCCCTTTCCTGCTGCCTGCAATTGTACCACCATCAGCTTCTCTTTTAGTTTCTTAGCCTTGGAGTCTACCTCATCACAGCAGTACCTGGCATATCTCAGTATTTCATCTAGGGGTCTACTTTGCCAACAAATCGAGTGTTGCTGAATCATTAAACTAATATCCGGTCTCAGTCCCAGGACGAACTTGGACACGAATTGCCCTATGTCCTTTGGATCCATTACATCCAAGCCGCTATACTGTTTAAACGCCTTCAGCAATCTCTCGTAATATTCATGGACTGTCTCTTTGGGTTCCTGTCTCGTTCTGTCTATTCTGACCCAATCTATGTCTTGCATTGGCACCTTCTCTTTCAGCCAAGTCATCACTCTCTCGAATTTTGCCATCACGATCTCGGACGGCCCATTAGTCCTAGCATCTCTCTCTGGCTCCGTTGTGGGCCACTCAGCGCTAACCTTGCATGCTGTCCACAGATCTCCTGGTACTACAATGTCAAACAGCGTGTTCAGATCTATCCATAGGACTTTTGAGATCTTTACAAACCTCTCGACTTGCTTGTACCACTCCACGGGGCTCTCTCGTAACTTGGGGAAAGATGTGGTAAAAGCAGCTAAATCTCCCCTACTCCAAGGGACATGTACATAGCTCCCATTGGCAACTTCACGCAAAGGGTAAGCTTCTATTCCCTGCTGTCCTGGTGTTATACCAATCATGCTTCTTCTGCCGGTCCCTTTCTTGGACCACCTCTCTTCCCATTTATCTAGTGCCCTCCATGTCCTTATTCCAGTAATCAATTCCCTTATGTGTGTTTTCAGCCCAATCGTTCTCCTCTCATCTAGATCTCGATCTGAGTAATGTAGCCTGTGGTTACCCTGTAATGCTTTGGTTCTTGACAAGTCCACCATATATTTGCCTGCTAGTTCGACTAACTTCTCATGGACTGCTCTCGCCTTTCGTGTGATGTCCTTTGCCATATACAGTATTTCATCCTGTTCATACATTTCCATTCTTTCTAAAGGCAGGGTACCATCTACCATGTCATCCAGATCTGACCTTAAGCTGGAGACATCAAGTCTCTTGGCTTTTATCTCAGCTCGCAATATGTCTTTTGAAGGGGGCTCACTGGTCTCCCTACCATCCCAACTTCGAGCTCTGCGTTTGGGCTCAGGAGAATTAATGGGTGGCCTCCCTTGCTCCCATCTCTCCAGGTCCCATGCTCGGCCATCCAATCTTGGAAGGTGATGGAACACGGGCCTTTTATCCCTACTCTCTCTCTGCCCACTCTCGTCTTCTTCTCTCCTCTCACCGCACATCTCTCTGTTATTTTCCCTCTGGTCGCTACACTCCCTTTGCCTCGTATCGCTCAGTATCCGATACGATCCTTCCTGGTTCCCCATATTCCCTGGGCTGCGCTCATTTCTGTCATCACAGGGACTATGGTGCGACCTCTCACAACTCCCATTCTGTTCTCTGGTGCCAGGCACACAGTGTGGACACTTAAAGCTGTTCCTGTACTCTTGCGCTCTCCTCTCCCCTTCACTGAGTATTGGGCACGCCACCCCTTCACTCCCGGGGCCCCCGTTTTCCAGGTCTGTTCTACCTCCATTCCGGGCCCAATGGGTGACTCCCCTACTCCCTCTACAGTCCCACTCCGGGCTACTCTCCCCAGCCCCGCAGTGAGTTCGTGCTCTGCTGTCCTGACTTTCCCTTTCTGCTTCTGCAGCATTGATGCACTTTTGAGCCTTCACTGCCTCATCCCACTGCTTCATGTACTCATTTAGCTCTTGAAAGGATTTTCGTCCAGATCCCCTCAGATCCATTGGCCATCTAGGGCCCCCAGGATCTCCTCCTGGGTCCCCTGCTGTGTGCATCGGGGTGCTCCACTCTCTGGGTATCGGCATCTGACTTGGGGAATTAGTGGTATCGTTCCTCCTTGCCTGCTCTGCTCTTTCTCTGTCTTTCCGTTTCCGTTCTTCCCCTCTTGCTCTCTCTTGGTCATATATCGATATTATAGGACCTATGGTAACAGGTACCTGTAGTGCATCTGGCAATGGGTAGGATGTGGCGCTTTCCGTTTCCGGCGCTCTTTGTACCACAAACCTACCGACCACCTGTTGCACCTGACTAGGCTGGGACAGCTCTTTCTTTGGCTCAGGATCCCACTCTGAACTGGGAAGCGGTCTATGCTCTCCTGCATTGCCCCCCTTTTCTCCTTCAGTATTCTCGACCTCTCCCCCTGCTCTATTATACGGGGGTGGCCTGTCTGTCAGTAATCTGTTTATCAGGCTGTCCTCTGTTTCACTCTCGTCATCTTCTTCTAGGGGGCTTTTATTTACTGGCGCCTCTAACACTGGGTACAGTTTATTTATTTCCAAATTATGCACTCTCCATCTTTTAGCATCCGCATCCCACCTGGCATCCTGTACTGCCCTTACCGAGCGTTTCACCCTTTCTTGTCGTCTGTTCATATTCCTTTCATGCGCTGCCCTAAGCCATGCCTCAAGGGCTTCAAACTGGGTTGGTCTAGGCAAGGGTCTCTTTGAGGTCATGACTGATTTCAATCGATGTAACACCTCTAATCTGAACGTCCCGTACTTCGGGAACGTCAGTTCCTCGTTTCCTTCAGTAATCTTACTCCACTCTGATATCCAAAGGATCGTATGCAACCCAACATTTACTGCCATATAACGAGCTGGCGTACCCTCCGGCGGGGCTTCTTCCCCTTCATACGATCCTCGCCTCTCTTTCTTAAACAGCGCTTTCAACCATTTAAAACACTTCATAATTATGCGCACAAAATTCAGCCTCGCTACTCTGTTTACTTCCTGATGACAATCCACCAATCCTGTCGCGGCTTTGCTAGCTTGGCCTATCACAGCGCGGTCTTTCTCCTGTTGGCCAATCACGTCGCGACCCTGTATGACGTGTTCGCTAGCTGGCCTATCACAGCGCGGTCTTTCTCCGGTCAGCCAATCACTGCGCGACACCACCTGACGTCTCTTTTCTCCGCTTCGCAGCAGCACCCCTCCTTTCTCAACTCGTCTCCCGGTTATGCATGCGTCCCATTCATACACTGAAAAATGACTACTTCCGACCAAGCGGTCACTTCTCTCGACTGTACGTCCACAGTCTATCTGTAATTGTCAACACAACTGACGAGATGTCTATCGTCTTTCTGATAGGTTACTTACACTCACAGTAACTTCCGACCAGCGTCCGTTACTCACGCACTCACTCTTACGTTCCCCCTATCTCGGTCTCTCGGGTGATCAATGGTACCTCATGACCCCCTTCACACTAGTTGACAATTACTCTGGGTGTCCGATACACCCGAACCACTTAAGCTCTCCTTGAACTTAAGATTTCCACCGGTTGCGCGCGCTCACAACCTGTTCCACAGTCACTCTACAGACATTCAACTCCGCCAAACATTACAACATAGATACAATACAAAAACACCGCAATCTAACACGCATAACCCTTTATACTCACTCTCTCTGATACTGCTGCTTTTTCTGTCTCACGTCATCCGGATCTTCATCTGCGGGCTGTTCTTCCGATCATCGATTTCTAGGGGCCTTGGGGTAAGCTAACCTGGCCTAGGTCACCGTCCTCAAGAAGGCAACCATCCTCTATAGCTACCAACTGAAAGGGCGAGATTTTGATCGATACCTTATATCTATTGATCCAAACCTCGATCTGGTCGACTGAACCTTTATTGCCTGTCTTGGAAGGAAACAGTACACCTATCTGCAAATTAGTTCACCCAAGAAAGGACTCTACTCTCAAAGATCACGGACAACTTCTAGGTTTCAAAAGTTTATTGTAAAGATATAATGAGCTGCAAATACAAGCATCTCAGAATGAGATTCACGGGATACACAGGTCCAATTACATACATGTGCTCTCGAAAAGCCCTCAGACGAGCAACAGAAATCACTAACACAAGTTCTAAAAATAGCAAAGCTATCAGCATAGACGCATATCTCTCCTTCATTTAGGTTGGAGGAAAACAAACACAGGTTAGGCGTCCCTAGCCTGTTCTAGATGGTATCCCTACTTAACCAAATCCCAACCTAACAAAGGTGTCAGCAATGAATGACCCCCAAGGGAAGTCACCCACTCTAAGTCTCTTGGTGAAAACCTAAAGTTCTCCAGTCATGACCCCTCACTGCCTACCCATCCGCTCTCTAAAGGGTCCTCAGGTCTCTGCTCTAACTCCACCCAGGGGTGCTGTCCCTAATACAAAACAGTCAACAACATTTGAGACGCCCCTTGCGAAACGCCTCTCACGTGGTGCAACTTCAGGCTCTTTCCATGATGCTTTGTATTGGGCCTCAGACGTTAGAGTTGACCTTGCTTCTCAGTCTCTTCTCCGGCCCGCTGATACCCCTTAAACATTCCAGAACCCTCCTCCATGTCTGGGCCGTCTACTGAACAGACCTCTATTCATTCACTTATAATTGGATCCCCCCTTTCCTGTTGCAGACAGATATCTGCCGCCAAGAACCCAACTCTCATAGACTTCTAAAAAGGCTTGCAACATTTCTCAGCCCAGACATGTACGTGTAAATCACTGCTAAAACATTTCAGGCCTACAATATTTCACATTATGATTATAGCATTCAATTTCTTCATTTAATTAAAGCATGTTAAAACTCTTATTCTATTATTTAGAAAACATTACTCTAAATCATGGCCCATTAATGCAATGACCAAAAACGTTAAACAATCTGTGTCGTGAAAAGAAACACCTTCCCTTTTAGCTCCAGCTCTGGCCCTGAGGCCTACCACGTTCTGCGTTTTACCACAGACCATCTTATATGTTAACAGCTACACGACATAGATTCAAAATAATCACGTCTAATAAAATCATATAATGTCACACATTTCTGTATTAGTTCCACTTCTACTTAAATCTCTATATTAGCTATACATTTAGAATATAATTTCATATACTATTAGCACTCATGGCATTTCTCTTCATGAATTATGCTCTCTATAGGTAAGTGTGATGTACTCATATATTTATATCAGTTTGCGCTCTCTCACACTCTATGGCTAAGAATTGAGGTATGGAATTTGCTAGACAAAAATGTGTTTTTTACATAGCGCTTCATATTGTATTTCTTCTATTTCTGTAATAGACTTTAGTCTAAGCACATTAGGTAAGACGCGTTATTTTTACCCAATGTGTAGCGCCCAATTTCCCACCATGGGAAGGGTGGCAGACTTCCTGGAGATACTTTGAAACTGGGACTCATGCAAACTAAAATGTCTGTGTTTTCAATATTTCTGCCTAGGCAAACATGAATAAAAGTCATGTTCATGGGCATAACACTTGATATTTGGAAAACACGCTTCCTTGCCAAAATGAAAAAAATATTTGGGCCCAAAACGTCAATGGGAAACATGTGCGTATTCCATTACAAATATTCTTTAAAAAAAAAAGAGGGAGCAAACACAGCAAAATATGTTGATTTGATATCAAGGGTTGGACAAGCAGTAGTCCGGGGCTCTCTTCCGCACCTGCACAATAAGTGCACAACAAAAGTACACAAACTACTTTATTTTATGCAAACATTACAACAACAATGAAAACAGAAAGAGGGCGGCTGAATAACTTGGAACAGTACAGTTATTTTATTACATGAATTCAAAAGTGTAAAATCGCATTCCATAAAACTTCCAGTTCTGCCATCAGTTCTATAAAACGGTTGAATTACTGGACATTTAAACATACAGTATATTTAGACATGGGGTGTTATGGAACAATAATGAGGTCCTTTATTGTACATGTATCAATGACATCCATACATCTTTCCTCGACTATATACCCGCCACAATCAGCATTTTATATCACATATTTTGGGCACAGTTAACATGTAAAGTAGCTTTATATAGCTTTTATCGAGGTGGGAAATGTCCATTAATAAAAAAGGTATGTTAATAACCAAACCTATTAACTGTTTTTTTTGTATGCACTATATAAAAATGTTAAATTATGTTCTATAAAATGCTGAGATATTAGTAAACATGCTTTGACTTGTTAACCCCTTCGCTACGGTGGCTATTCCGCGGCAGCGCTAAGGGGGTGGGGCGGCCGCGCGGCGGTTCCGTGCTTGTGACGGAACCGCTCCGTCACGGCTCGCGGGTGAGCTGTGCTTGTGACGGAACGGTTCCGTCACGGCCCCGCCCGTTCTTTCGAACAATAGCGCAGGCGCGGAATTCGCGCCGCGCAGGCGCGGCGGCAGGGCCGTGACGGAACCGTTCCGTCACCAGCACAGCCCACCCGTGGCTCGTGACGGAACGGTTCCGTCACGAGCATGGAAGAGGTTAAACGCTTCTCTGTCGTTTTGCATCTGCTCTCTGCATTGTTCCGCTGAGAAAGATGGTTTTTCATGGAGATAATGTTAATTAAAGTACTATTTAAATTCATTGTTATACTTACAGACTAATTAGCTGGCGAGATGGAAATCGGACCAAGGAACCTGAGTGCAGTACGAATTTACCAGAAGGATTTGACTCAAATGTGTTCAATTATATAGTAATAATAAAAAAGAGCTAGCTGTGCTAGTAATGCTCATGTAGTGTGTGTCAGAAAAACATATTTGTTTTTATGAAAGCCCTCACCCACCAACCTAGTTGGTGGCAGGCTTCATCATCGGGCCCCACCCAAGACACCGAGTGTGCCTCGGGCGTGCTGGAACCCGCTACAGCTGTGGCATCAAGATCCTATTTAAAACGACAACAGAAACCCCCAAAACCATTGACAGAGTTCCTGTTTGGTGGCAGTAGGTTGAAAAGTGGGTCAAGAGCAAACACCAAGTAAGTGATACACAGGGGAACGTCTGGACATTTGATAGGCCCTTGCATACCTCCCATAATGAGCCAGATCGGGCGGCTCTCCTTTATTCTAGAGTGCAAAGGCGCCCCCGTTCATGGCACAGGGCCATGTCTTACTTCTGTGTTTAACGCTCGCTTTACCACCTGAGTGCTACTCTTAAACTAGACAACCTCCAGGTAATCATGGAGTTTGTCCTCCTGAACATAAGAGTAAGCACATTTTTTACCATGTCGCGGTCAACACCTTGGTCACAATGGGGGTATTACCAATCCGCCTTCTAACCTCTAGCACAATAACACATAGTTGCGCAACTCTGGAGTCTAATTCACATGCCGACACAAACCGCCAAACCCCTTCAGTTTCTTCTGATCAGCAGCTAGGCAGGATGCAATGAAGTCATTAAAATAACCGTGCTGATTTGGTTTTCATTTATATGTGTGTGTCTATATGTTGTTTTGTCCACTTATTTTTACAGGGACAAACTTGAAGGAAAGCCTCCTCTTACAGTTATCACACCTTAGCGAGTGTGTCACTTAGGAGCATATAAATACTCTGTAAACCTCTTTTTTAACTCACTTTTCACAAATAGGTCCTAACGAAAGCCAGATTTAACACGAGGCCTGGCTGAAACTAGTTGACCACAACGGATGCCGGAGCCCATTAGTCTCTCCAACCACATCCACTAACCTTGCTTTTAATGTTGCCAAGGGCCCACAGGTAAATTATCCTGTGGACGCTGGGACCCTTCAGACAGTTTTTAACATACACTCTCAACACCATCACTGCACACTCACTTGACACTATCCCCTCCGCTGTAAACAGACGTCGCAGCACACCCGAGGCACACTCAGTGCCTTGGGTGGGGCCCGATGATGAAGCATGCCACCAACTAGGTTGGTGGGTGAGGGCCTTCACAAAAACTACTATGTTTTTCTGACACACACTACATGAGAATTACTAGCACAGCTAGCTCTTTTTGATTATTACTATAATCCTACAGGGAAGTAAAGTAGCTACTTCTGTTCCTCACTCTCTTTTTAATTCACAGCTTCAATTGCATAGTGTCATCTATGTGAAATATGAGTTTCGAAAACATTCAATGCATGAGCATGCGTAGGCACATTTAAGAAAAATTGTTTATGTATTTCTATGCTATGTACCTAGCGCCTGAGAGGCCAAGGGGCTGGAAGCGCTTTGCTTTGCAAACCTGCAGATTACATGCAGGGCCGGTTTAGCGCTGGTGGCGCCCTGTGAAACAATGTTTGTTGTAGCTTCCCAATAACCACCTCCGTTACGGATTCGCTCCTTACCACCCTTTAACTGTGCCCCTCAAGTCTCCATAACGTCTTTCTCTGAGATGCGTTTCATTCCTTTTATAGTGCCACTGCCACTCATACTAGTGTAGGGTACCAGAGCACTTTACGTCACACACACTACACAGAGAACAACAATCATAGGTGTGTAGATTAGTGTATAAGAAATGGTACGTTAAACAGAGGACTACAAGGTACAGGTGTCACTCCTTCCATTCTAGTAGACAGTATGGTATAATAGTGCTTGGTCTGGAGAAGCCCAAACTCTGAATTTAAAACTTAGCACCATGGTTAAGGGTTCTTTTTTATAATCAGAATTGAGGGGCATATTATCAATACAGGCGATAAAATTATCGCTGCTTTTATCGGCAGAAAACTGCCGCTAATGCCGCTTTTGCAGCAGTTTTCTACCGATAAAAGCAGCGATAATTTTATCGCCTGTGTTGATAATATGCCCCTGATTTCTATCCAAATGAACCTTTTTTGCAACATTGGGAATATGAAAGACGGGATAAAATCCTAATGCTCTAATCTATGCCTTGCAGTTTTTATGCAGCTCTTTGGTGACAGTAGCTCACTGTTCTATGTTAGGAATATAATTGTAAACTGCAAGTCACAAAAGGATCACACTGATCTATCTGTATTTTATGCGCCTTGTGATCTAAATTGTACAAGTTCTTTGCAGCAGGCATATTAACCCTCGGTGCTACTTTACCACAAGTCAAAACTTCCACTAGGCAAACCTGATCACTAGAAGAACATTAATCACCAGACTTATCTTGACATTTATAATGTTGCTTATAAATTTCTGGAGGGAAGGAATGCGACAGCCGGTGCTTTTAAAACCACACAATACTCCCAAATATGACGCCCAAACTAAAGTTAGTGCCTGGTGCGATCGCGCCGGTCGCACTGCCCTAGAGTCGGCCCTGATTACATGAATATCGACTGATTACTGCAAAGAGAATATGAATAAAATATCTACTGCTTGGATATAAAAGTAGGGTCAAATGTGTGGCAATCAGTCAGAATTTACTAAATGGTCGTGCATCCCACGCAGAGACCTGCTGAAAGCCTGCTCTATTTGAGTGTAGTTAGTTATAGTGTATTTTAGCCCCTACTTAGTGGATGCTGGTACAAATTTCTCTCATACATCTGTTTTGCATTATTCCCCCTCTCCTGGCTCGCGGGAGCACAGTGCCTGGAAGGCTTGCAGTTTTTGTCTTGAATCGCTGTGCCCTGCTGTCGCAGTGATGTCTTATGTTGCAGTCGATAGTCTGTTTAAAGGCAGCTGCAATCTCCAGATCCACTCCCAACTTTCATTTTCCTGGTATCCATCAACCAAGGTGAAAAGTTGTTCTGTGCGCTGAGGAGGCGCACAAAACAACTTAACTCACTTCACAATGATAAATACTAGGAAAATGAAAGATGAGCCGCCGGCCCGCAGAATCCCCCACCACAACAATTTACAGAGACACATCTGCCCCCTTTCAGGCACAGAAGGGGATAGGACCGGCGTCCGATAGCACACAAAGCAGATAAGCCTCCTGAACAATACAGGCATTTGCAACACTATAGGTCTCCAATTTACAAGCGACCTATTGCATTGCAAATGGTTGGCAAAAAGAGAGGGAGAGGGGGGGGGAGAACACACAAACAAATTGGGGGAACAGAGGAGAAGGCACGGACAACTGGAGGAGGGGCGGGGATGGAAAAAGACACTCCACATTTACCTGGTCCGTCTCCTGTGGCCGTCCCCGGCTCCAGCTGCTCCCTGGGCCTGGGGCGTTGGACTTCCAGAGGAACCACACCACCATAATAAAGTAAATAGGACACGCCCATTTAACAACCAAGTAAAGTGGCCAGTAGCAATGGGAGGATACACATGAGGACATGGCTGTACTAAGGCGGGACTAAGAATCCTCATAATGAATCAGAAGACACCATTTACAAGTACAAACATAAGCCAATGAAAAATAAGGGAGGGGGAGTGGGCAGAGCTTCTCACTGTACTGAACTACCACAGCTCTTTGCAGAGCAGCGCTTAGACGCTGGCTCACAACCCAACTAGGCACATCAAGATGGTTGTACGTAAATGAGAAATAACATTTGAAATACGACATGCATGACCTGCTTAGCACTTTATAATATTATGCACTAGTGCTTGCAGTCAATGTAGTTGGAACAAGGTACCTATAGGAAGGATTTTGGTGGATGAAATTAAGGGTCCAAAAGGTTACATCAGATTTTATTTGTTCAGTTTTACTGAACACGTATTTATTGCTTTATCAGTAGATGAACCAAACAAAACTCTCTTCTCTCCCAGCTGGCACCAAACCCAACAGTGTAATGTTAAAATTTAGATGTGACAACATACCTTCCCGAAAGCTGCCCTTTTTTCTGAAGCTCAAATTGTGTTGAAATACTGTACTGTCCCAGTGGTGCGATTGAGAAATCTTCTGTGTTTACCCTGATGACTCAATAATCCGTACATGTGTCTGAAAGAAGTTTGCTTTATGAAAAATCACTTTTGAAAATACAATTATAAAATTAATATTTTGTGAAATGCTTGCGACCCATGAGGTGGTGGACATTGAGAGAGCCTCATGGCTGGTGTTGAGTCCATGTGGAGGGGCTACAGGGATTATTTTGTGTAGCCTTATTGTGTATGCAGTCGTAGTGAGGGGGTTTGCACCCTTTCCAAAGGTTTGTCTAGGTTTCATTTGTGCACAGGATGTGGGTGCCTCCAGAACCTCCTTAAAAGGATATCACTGTGGCATTCCACGCCTAGAGTCATGTGAAGAATAGTTACACTTTCAAATAAACCACTCATCATGTGGGCATTTAACCATTTCCACCCGCTTCTGAAGCTCGGTTTCATTTTTAGATCTATTATATTTTTACTAAAAACATCATGTATAATATACATGTAGTGGGCTTTGGGACATCCTTCTACACCCACTGGCTGGAGACATTGTCAATCCCATTTTGACTGCATACATTGTATAGGGCAATGGCTCTGCCCTCTTCTGCCATTGGTCTGGCTTCTACTGTCATTCATCTTTTAGGTCAACCCACAGGACAGCCATTGGTACTTGAGTTATAAGGCAGTTTGAGAGACAGCATTTTGCCCTAGAGGGCCAGCCATGCAGTCATGCACACTTGGAGTAGGCAAACCACTCCTCCCCCCCGTCACCTCAGCCCCATCCTGCCCTAACCCAGCCAGTAGTGAAAAATAGAATGATAATAACTACAATATTATAATTTTTGTTTTTCCACTGCACTGCTCTTAAAGCGGTGGGGGGATGCTGCTCCGACTTGGCGGAGAAACCACCATTGGCTGGTACTGTTATAGACTTAAGTGATGTGTATTGACTGGGCACATGTGTGCACAACAAGCCTTATCCTCATTATCATCTGTTAAAGTAAAGAGTTCCAAGACGCCCACCAAGGTTACTCCTCCTTTCTGTAAATTTCCAGCAGCTCCTCCTCCTGTGACCGCCTGCCTCCAGATGCCATAGATACTGATACGTCATGAGACTTGTGTGCTTGCAGCCTGCTTCCGTAATTCATCAATGCAGTTTTTTATTGTTGTTTTTTTGCAGTATTATATATTTCAAACTTGACTCAACTGTGTTGGAGTGCTTTACATGAGCACCAGTTGCATTACACAAGGTCATATTACTGTTTTAAAGGTGCCAGGAGATTAATTTATTTGCCCAGTATCACAGGATGCTGAGCTGAGGCTGAGACTCAACCTGGCACCCCAGCTTTCAATCCAGAAACCTTGCATATGTCGCCACAACTTCTGTATATGTTTTTATTTACCTCAATATATTTTTCCAGTAGTTACCATAAAATATATAATTCACATTCACAATAATCATTTAACATGAATGCCAGTATACCTGATTCATATTTAATCATGGCTTTGTAGTTAACAACACATTGAATTGTCACCCTTTACCCCACTAGTATAAAAGTATGTAACTGCTTTACACAACTTGTCATGGAATAACTACGTACACAAGTTCTACTGATTGTTACCCATAGTGCTTTCTGTATATTCCTCATGTCAATTTTTAACCACTTCACAGTCACAGAGCTCTCTTATCTATTACTCTGTAAATCTCATTGATTAAATAGACATGTACTGTATGGTGGTGCATGATCTGATAGTATTAATAATATTGACATTACAAGATATCAAATTTCATATCTGGACTTTATAGGAAATTGCTATGAAAATATGAGTTGCCACTGTTAGGAGGAGTTCTCAAACATTTTGTGGTAGATATTGAGTATCCTTACTTGACACCTGCGCTGGAGCGTCCTGGGCCTTACAAGCTTGGTCTCTCAGTCAAGTTGTTGAAGATGATATTCAATAGATTTGATGAGCCTTTGTAGCTGACATGAATCATTGAAAGGGAGACAAAATGAACAATACAATTCAACTTGTGAAGCTAAAGAGCAGAAATCAATGAACAAGGTTAAAGGGTTTTATTTGAATTACCGATCAATACAGTCACTACAAAAGCCATATGCAGATTCAATAGCTACATTAGTACAATAGGCAAAGTAAAATAAGGCAGTCGGTTGATAAGCAATAAAATGAGATACAGAGACACAAGCATATATAGCAAATAAAAGTGAACAGGTGTTCCATAATGAAACTGCCCTTCTCTCCTCTAACATGCGTCAAATATAGAATCATCTATCAAGGGTTTCTAATTTGGTAGCAATAGAATAGGTAGGTGTCAGCAAGATAATACTTCAGTATAAGTCCAAAAGGAAGGAAATATTTGTTTAGAATAAAGCTTCACAACTTACAGGAATAGGGCAAGCAGAGAAGTCTGTCCCTCTCAAAGTCTAAAAGGGATCTCTCCTAAAGCCTAAATCCAACAGAAATAACTCAATGTTGTGAGAACACCAAGGTAAAAGAAGCATGTTAGATCTGGGGATCTCTAGTTGGCAAAGGTAGGTACCACTGTCCAAATAGGGACCCTTGCTTCTAGTCAGAGTAAGGAGGATACACTCTTTAGATAACCCCTGCTCACCCCCTTGGTAGCTTGGCACGAGCAGTCAGGCTTATCAAAGGCAATGTGTATTGTATTTGTACCAACACTCACAGTAACACAGTGAAAAAACCACAAATGTACTCCACAACAGTTTAGAAAAATAAAAGTATTTAATCTAAACTACACAAGACCAAAAGGACAAAAATCCAACATACACAGTTCAAGAATATGGTTTCCAAAAGAGTTCTTAAGGTTGCGTTAAAATAACCCTCAGTTGCATCACGTTTTAGCCAACAGTACCTTTAGATGCGACAAAAGTTCCAAGTGAATGTTCCAGCATTGAAAAGCAAGCGATGCGTCACTTCTGAGACCCTGATGAGGCGATGCGACAACCACGCTGGATGCAGTGGCTGTGTTGTGATGACTCCGGTCTGTATGGGGAGGGATGCGATACCGTGTATGGATTCTGGTCCGCAGGTTTCGTAGGAAGCGTCTCTCAAAGGTACGATGCGACGATCTCAGGTGAATTGGCGATGCGCAGCATCGATCTTCCCCTCTCGTGTCCCCTAGATGCGATGGCTCCGCGACGTCACTCGCAGCGACGTGATGTGGGCCGCAAGCTAGCGGTGCGACGATTTCACCCAGTGACGACAGGCTCTGCGATGATACTCGCAGCAATTGTACTTTTCACGCACCGGACCATTGCATTTCGCAAGCGAAGGATGCGTCGGTTCTTGCAGCGGCAACAGGTGTTGCGCCGAACTGGATCTTCGCGGCAGCTGGAATTTCCTAGAACTGACGGAGATGCGCTCCGCAAGCGAGCGATGCGTGAAACTTTACAGAAAGTCTTTAGTTTCTTCTTATCCAGCTTCCCAACAACAGGTACTACTTCCAGAGGCACCAAAACTGGCCCAAGCACTCTAGGAAGGACATAACGCTCTCAGTAGTGTTCAGGGAAGTTGGGGGTGTAGCCCTTTTGTTCCTGGAACTTCTTAACAGGGAGCCAGCTCAACTCAGGCCACTGGAGATATCTTCAAGCAAGGGGACACAGCACAAAGCAAAGTCCTTCCCCTCTCCTTGGCAGCAAAGCAACTGCAGGTCAGCCCACAAACAAACAGCAGGACAGTCCTTCCTCTTCAGTCTTCCAGATTTCTCCTTGGCAGAGGTTCCTTCTTGATTCCAGGATGATGTAAAGTTCAGTGTTCTGGGGTCCTGTACTTATACCCCAAAACGTCTGTGTTCCCTTTGTGCAAGAGGGCTCTGAGCCCAGTCTAAACCAGTTCTGGAGCACTCTGTTTACATGACTCCACAGTGCTGGCTCCACCACAGGGGGTGGAGCCAGCACTGTGGGGGCAGTCACAGACCTATTCAGGTCCCAGGTGCAACTCCTCCCTCCCATCTAGATGCAGATCTCTCTATTCACCACTGGGCGGACTCGTTTTGTCTCCTGGAATCCCCCAGCCCTGTCACTCACAAACCAGACAGTCAATTCACAAACAGTCAAAGGCACACAGAAAGGTCAGACAAGAAAGCAGTCACTTTCTTAAAGTACCGCTTTCAAACACAGGTTTTAACAACCATCCTACCTAAAAGATGTGTTATTAAATTCTGAGTTCAGGGATACCAGACTTCAATTTTCTATCTTGCTCCTGTGGGAAGATATGCAGGTAAACATTATACACATCATTCCCCATTATAGCCTATGGGCAAGATAGCCTTTCAATAGTGAAAAACGAAAATAGCTGTAATTCGCTACCAGAGCATGTCACCCACACTAGTACATGCTCTACCTTTCACATACACTGCACCCTGCCCAGAGGGGGTACCTTGGGCCTTCCATAGGGGTGTCCAATATGTACAGAAAGGGAAGGGTTAGGCCTGGCCAGTGTGGACACTGGTCAGGTCAGCATGGCAGTTAGCAACTGCACACAGGCACTGCGGTGGCAGGCCTGAGACACCATTTTAGGGCTACTCATGTGGGTTGCACAATCAGTGCTGCAGGCTCACAAGTAGGATTTGAATCACCCGCCCTGGCACACTCAGTACCCTTTACTAGGGACTTCCTGGTAACACAAATATGCCAATCATGGATAACCAATCACAATAACAATGTACCTAGAGAGCTTATTCACTTTAGCACTGATCAGCAGAGGTAAAGTGCCCAGAGTCCTATTGCCATGAACCACGGGTCAGGAAATATAAAGGAGGAAGTAACATATTTTGGGGATAACCCTGCAAAAAGGGCCATTTCCAACAAAGCATGAGATGCAAACATTTTATCTCAGTTCACACCACCAACAACCAATCAGAACTCTTATTCATCTGTTCCTGAAACATAGCTGTGAATTCACAATGCATCAGACTAAGGCTGCCATTCTCAGCATCTTACCAATCTGGAACACGGTAAACAGAAAGCTTTTTTCGACCATTGTTCCTCCATGTTCACTGCCAAGTCTCTCCCAGTCCTATCTATCATCCGTATAATACAGAAAATTGACTTTTCACTAGCTAACGTGAATCATGATGATCAACCTGCAAAGAAAAAAGGGAATCATTCTGGCAAAGTAAAAAGCATTTAAACTGAGGCTTGGAGTCAGGTTAAGTTTAATGAACATTTAATCTGCACTTCAAATACATGGTTATACATGCATACATGTAGCTTTAAATGAACTGCAAAACAAATATTACATGTTTAGATATGCAATCTAACTTAAAGTGTAATTGAAAAGCATAAGAAAGAATACAAGGTTCATATTCAAATGAAACATTAGTGAACACACGTATATCAATCATTAGTTTCTACAGTAAATACATTTCAGTAAATAATTTAAATCATTCACTCAGGTTAATGAAATTAAGGCACACAGTAAATATGACAGACACATGTATATAATTGCATCTCTATGACATGTAAGGGTGGAGTCTAATTTGCGCAGCTCCACCTGCAAGCTGGTTCCAACCCAATTATAGCTTGTTGAATTGTCTACCTAATGGAGCTTGGTCCTCCAGGCTACTGTAAGTAGCCTAATTATAATAAATATAATGATGAAGCTATAGATTCTGTGATGTATGTGAAAATTATTTCAAAGTTAAATAAATCAATCATCAAACTATGATTACAGGACACATGCTGAACACTTAAAGTTACAATCCGGAGAGTAACGTTCATATTCTAGATGCTTTCACTGATTAGGTTTGGAAGCATTTCTAATTCATTTTGAAAGGCTGAAGGTATTTTCCCAATTCACTGAATTGCCATTAGTTCAATCCAGCACTTTCTCAAAGCAAATCGTTTTGGCTGTCACTTTCTACATTACATGAGGCATCGTAAAACAATTTGCACATTCCTTTGGAAACAGAAATGTGGGCCTAGTCAAGGGGTCATAAATGTTGTAATTTGATAAGGAGCACAGATGGGTCTTGGCCTTGCATGGACATATTGTTGGAGCAGTGGGTATGTGTACAGATGTCTAGCATGTGAAGCACGTGATCACTATGTGTAGTGTGCATGCTGTGTCCTGATTGGCTGAGTGTTCTGAACTTAGTCCGGCAAAACGTGTTTGATTGGGGCCAGTCTCCTATGACCGTTGTGGTGTTACTAGGGTTTTCCTGTTTGCGTGCTTGTCTAAGGCTACGTGTCCCCCTACCTGTGACATGGCATTCAGTTGCTTCAGGCCTAGGTTCGTCAAGCTTGACTGATCACATATTTCTGACTCAGAGATGATGGGGAGGTTATTTCGGGTGGGTTCGACAACAGTGATGCGAGGCCATTGGTACATGCACATATTTCATGGTGTATCAAAATTGTATTTGTCAATATTAACATTCATTATGTGGAACTCATTTTGTGACTGTTTTTCACAATGCCCTTTTATGCCGGCATAGATTAACACAGCTGATGTACTCTGTTCAGGTGAGAGGTCATACTTCCAGCTTAACATTTTTGTTGGTCTAAAGGATGCTCCTTATGTGATTTTGTTTTAAAGAAGATTGGGGTAGCATAATAATGCCCCCTTCAAAACATTTGAAAGTTTCCTTTTGCTAATACTTTTCAACACCCAATCATGCAAAAAAAGTGCAGGTGTTTTTAACATTGTGATGTTTCCAAACGTACATATTTATTACTGTATGTGAGCATACATTAAACATTACCATATACTTTCTTTAAATCATGTGATTTTACACTCTCAATCGATGCATTCACTGATTTGCATATCAATGCAACCCCACACAAAAAGTCACTATTTAATAATGTTAGACCTGACAGCTTAGGGTGGCCCCGCCCAGTTTTTTGCCTGCCTCCCTCCATTTTTCTGACCTGGACTATGGCACCTGCTACCCAGAGGCCATCCCTCTGAGGTCAGTGACTTCACAGATGGGGATCTTTCCCCATGCTGGCTTCCCCTAGGAGTTAGTGTCTGACAGGGGCACTAATTTCATGCCCACATACATCCGACACCTCTATCCAGGAAGGTGTTTGAGGCCCACCTGTTACAACTCGCAAGAAGTCCCTAGTTGGCCTATAGGTAAGGCAGAGAGGGAGGTTCTCCAATTAGAATGACGATAGGGTCATTCTAATTGGAGAACCTCCCTCTCTGCCTTACCTATAGGCCAACTAGGGACTTCTTGCGAGTTGTAACAGTTGTTTTTCTCCTCGTCCCCTTACGGATTGTGAGGAGACCTCCCTTTTCATTTTATTGTTTGAGGCCCACCTCCACCCACTGCCTCCTACCTGCCCCTCACCCCTGATGGTCCAGAGGGAGAGCCTTGCTCTTGTGCGTTTCCACTGTTGTCTGCTGTCTGTCTGCGTGCTGTGCTCATTTTGTCTCACTGTCTGTCTTTTGCATTGTTGTGCCTGTTATCTGTGTTTTTCTGTTGACCTTGTAATTTCACTGTTACACTGCGGTCCCTCCCCCCTGCTGATTCCCACTCCCCGCCTCCCAGTTGCGCATCTCTCCCCCTTCATAATTTAGTGGCGGCCACGCTGCTGGTGCACCAAAAGCGTGCCAAAGGCAAGCCCGTCTGTGGCCATCAACAACCCGACCGTGACCAGCACCTGGATTCCCAATCACCCACCGCTACGACTCATCTGCCCTCTTTGTACTTAACCCCAGGAGAAACAAAAACTGCTAGCTGTCCATGCCCTAACACCACTGCTGCCAAACCTTCACCACCCTCTGCACCCCCATGGCCACTGCCCCCCCCCCCACCTGACAACAGCACCCCTGCATCCTTATCAACATGCGCTGCCCGCACAGATGTACTGTAGCAATCTGGGACCTCCTTGACACCCTCTCGCCAGGCATTGCTTTCTTCACAGAAACTTGGACCAATTCCACCTTCACCCCGACATCGCCACCTCCACCCTGAGATATACAGGCTCCAGAGGAAGGACCGCCTCAACCACCTAGTAGGAGGACTTGCCATCACACACAAGAGCTCACTCCAACTCACGGCCTCCTGGTGAAGTGTGAGCCCGCCCAGCCACCGAACACTTCGAGTTCAAGATCCAGACCTGCCCCAGAACGATGCTATGAGGTGCCCTCGCCTACATGCCTCCCAGACTTCAAACCACGTTTACCACTACCATTGCTGACCTCATCGTGCCCCATGCCATCGCGTCCATGGACTACATACTCATTGGAGACCTCAACTTCCACCTCAACAACCTGAGCAACCCCAACAACCCCAACTCTGCCACCCTCCTGGACAACCTCACCAACCTCAGACTAAGTGAAAAACCCACTGCACTCAAACCGGCTCCCCGCCCTGAAAAGGAACTGGAGCAAGATCACTGAGGAGCAGCTCAAATCCACCCTCATCCATGATGTCCCCTCCACCTCGACTGACACCAATCTCGCAGCCAAATAACTTCAAAGATGGCTCACCAACTGCGCAAACAACCTCGCGCCCCTGCGTAACCCCGACAGATAGCACCCCAGAAAGGCCACCTGGTTCACCACCAACCTCCACGAATCCAGATGCACTTGCAGACGTCTGAAGAAGAACTGGAGAAACAGCAAATACTTGGAAGATCGCACCACCTACAAGAACGCTATGGTAGAATACCAACAACGCATCAGATCCACCTAAAGGTACTTCATCCAGAACAAGATCCGCGCCTACTCCAGCAACTCAAAGGAACTCTTCAGCATGATCCAGGAATTCACCAAACCCCCCAGCAAGACCATGGATATCACCACCTCCCAGGACCTCTGCAACAAGCTTGCATCCTACTTCTAACTGAAAATCAAGGGCCTCTACGACAACTTCAACGACCGGACACCTGACTCCAAAACATCTCCCTCCTCCAGCAATGCCTGCCAGCCCACCATCTCTTCCTGGACCTCAGTCATCATGGAAGACACCTCATCAACCATAAAAGGCATCCACTCAGGAGTCCCATGGACCCCTGCCCTCCACACATCTTCCACAGTGCCGCTGCTGCCATCGAACCGGAACTATGACCGACCATCAATGCCACCTCCGAAACCAGCACTTTCCCTGAAGACAGGAAACCCTCAGAAGTCAGGCTTATAGTGTTAGAGGCCCTTTTGTGGTCTGACACCCCGTGATGACCTTTGACTATCATCATGTTAATTGACTTTGGTGTGTTATTTTATCCTAGCCTGAATGTATGAAGTCCTGCATATGCCTTGTTTTTCTTATAGGTTTTTGTCTTGGAATCTTGTAGTCTTTTAGTGGGAGTAGGACAGCCTTGCCTTGAAAAGAATGTGTGGATGTGCATTTGAAAGCATGAGAGAGAGCGAGAGAGGTGTGGAAAGTACTTTTTGGTCTCATAGAAGTGCAGTATTATGAGCAGTGGAGCACTGATCTGCACTGTGTTGTACATTGAGAGATGAAGTATGTGATGCTATAAGCAGTGGTGCACAAATGTGCACTGTGTTGTACATTGAGAGATAAAATATGTGATGCTATAAGCAATGGTGCACAAATGTGCATTGTGTTGTTCATTGGCAAGTATTATTAATTTCTTACTATTGGCTTTGACATGGTCTCATGTCATTCTGAATTCTGACTCTGCCTAGCTCCAGCTTCTCTGCTCGCACAGCCACGCTTGCAAGTTGTTTTGGTTAACCACAATCAAGTATTGTTTTGTGAGAGATTGTTTAATGTACCCTGAATGGCTTTTGTGAGCTTCGTCAAGATAAAGGCTGGAACATGCGTAAATGTAGAGGGCACGTGGGAACTCCTTCCCGCCGTGGAATGCTTGCCGGGAAGCTGCCCTGTTCCAGTAAGATTCCTTGGTGCAGAGAGGGGAAGACTCTTGAACCTTCTAGTGTATGTATTGAGACTATAAAGCTGAGGATGGTTGACAGCCAAGGTTGGGAGCTTACTTACAGAGTAGACGTACTGCTGTAAGACAAACAGAACCCGAGTCCCGGTCGAGAGTCCAAGTCCAGTTGTGAACGGGCTCCCCCAGCTTGAATTGGCTAGGATGTCGAGTAAATGATCGGGTGAGTTGACTTGTTTCTGACTAGTGCCATTGTGATGCGTGGTTTCTGGAATGTGGTCATTTGAGGTGTTTGAGTTTTGATTATTGCCATTGTGATGTGTGGCCGGTGGCTTTGATCATTTGAGGTGTTTTCTTTGTGATGTGTTAATGATCCAGAGAGCACATCCAAATTAATCATTTGAAGTATTCAGTTTATATATATCTTTCTTATCTCTTGCCGGACGTCCAGTATATTTGCTTGAGCTTTATATCATATCATTTGCTGCCTGATTATTCATTAGTATTATTCATTCATTTAACTGCTGCATTTACCAAATGTGTTATTATTGCTTGCATATAAATATATATCTCTCTATACATTTCAAAATTGTTCATTTCGGCATCTGGGAAAGCCTTTCTCTTAAACAGTATTGCATACATAAACCCCAAGCCTTATTCTAAAAAGAGAGTCATTTTATTTTGTAAAATAAAATTCTTTTCTAGGCATTGCTGTGTTTCAAGTTTTACTTTGCCGTGTTTGAGCCACCGTGTGGGAGATTCTGTATTATCTGAAAGGCGTAGCAAGACAAGGTTCCTACTCAATAAGCCCTCAGCAGATCCTACAGACCTCAAGAACTACCGACCCATCTCCCTCTTCCCCTTTGTGTCCAAGGTCACCAAGAACACCATCAACGCCCAACTAACAAAATTAATCGAAGAGAACCCCTCCCAATCCAGAGTCTGCAGCAACCACAGCACTGAGACCGCTCTATTTGCTGCTACAGATGACATTCGTACCCTCCACGACCAAGGACACACTGCAACCCTGATCCTACTCAACCTCTCTGCAGCCTTCAACACCATGCTCCACAGTACACTCACTGCCAGACTCCATGAAGCCAACATACAAGGAACTTCACTCAACCAACTCTGCTCCTTTCTTACCATCAGAACTCAAAGAATCAGACTTCCACCCGTCCTCTCCTAACCCACAGAGATCAACTGCGGACTACCCCAAGGATCATCACTCAACATGTCCATGGCCCCCCTCGCCGCCATTGTCAGACATCACTGACTCAGCATAGTATCCAACGCCGTCAACATCCAGCTCATCCTCTCCCTCACCACCAGACTCAACTACCAGAAAGTAATGAAGGATGTTGCATCCTGGATGAGCAGCAGCTGCTTGAAGCTCAGCTCGGAGAAGACAAAGGTCTTCATCCTCTGACCCTCCACCTCAGCATGTGACAACACCTGGAGGCCCACCGCCCTCGGCAGCCCCCCACGACGGACCACTCCCATAACCTCAGCATCATACTCGACTCCTCCCTCTCCATGACCCGGCAGGTGAACGCCTTCGCCTTCACCTGCTTTAACACCCTCCACATACTTCAGAAGACCTTCAAATGGATTCCCCCGGATCAAGGAAGACCGTCACCCATGCACTCATAACTAGGAGACTGGACTACAGAAATGCCCTCAAAGCTGGGATCAGCAAGTCTTTGCTCCGCAAACTCCAGAACTTACAGAACACCGCAGCCAGACTCATCCTCGGAATCTCTCTACACAAACACATCACCCCACACCTGCGAAACCTGAGAAGAAAGTAACCTTAAAGAGAATCACCCACACCTACAAATGCCTCCACAACACAGGATCTCAATATCTCAACAATAGAATCTCCTTCCACGTACCCAAGAGAAACCTCCAATCTGCCAACCTCACCCTGGCCGAACACCCGCACATCTGCAGAGTTTGAACGGGTGGAAGAACCTTCTTATACAGTGCGGCTAAGACCTGAAACAAGCTCCCAATCAACATCAGACATGCCCCCACCCTGCACATCTTCAGCAGGACCGTCAAGACCTGGCTCTTTGATTAACCAGAGCTGCTCCCCCATGCCCAGCTCCTTGAGACCATCACAGGTGAGTAATTTCTTTACAATGTTTATGAAAAGTGTAATTTGTGTCCCAGTAAAATAAACCATAGAAATACGCTACTATACTGACATTATTGTGGTGTGTGCAAGAAACGGTTTCTGTTTTTCATTTGTATCATCAAAGAAAAGGCGACAATGTAGTGTATATACAATTTAGTCACTCTGGCTCCCAGCTGGGACCTTTGTGAGTTATTTTCTCTTCACGTAATTATCACGGTGCCACCAATACAATGCAGGCCCTCTTCAGGTGTCCCTACACTGTTCAGTCCTGAGGAGACCCTACAATCATAAAGGGTAGAAACGTCGTCGACTTTACAAAGAGGCAGACCTTAAAACACAACAGTTTCCTATGGTACAAATTGTTGTTGACTAAATTGTTTATACACTACATGGTCGCAGGAGCCGTTGTTTTTCTTTTTAAATCCTTATACCCAGGCTCAAGTGAGTACAGTTCCCCTGTTCCTCTTTTGAGTGCATCACAGGTGAGTAGCATGCTTAAAATCCCCTGATTGATTGATTGATTCATTCATTGATTGATTGAAGGCTGAGGCCACCTAACTGGTGGACCTCTATCCCTCGAAACCCCCCTAAGAGTGCTCCATGTAAACTGACCCATACCTTACTTTGAGATGTCTGGAGTGAGTATGCTTCTCATGATAGATGACGGAGTGGTACAGAAACTAATAATGGGTCAGTGGATGGGTTCAAGCTCTCTACCACACTAAATCCAGAACAGAAATATATTTAGAAGACAGGTGATAAAGTTTGACATGTCTTGGTATTGAAAAACCTCAAAATGTGTTTTGTCACTACTGCAAGGCCTATCGTTCACATACAGTAACATTGAGATTACATCTTTTCAATGTAATTTCCAATTGTTAAAAGATGGACTGTTCAAGTTTGGTATCACTGGATTTTAAATTACAGTTTTTCAAATGCCACTTTCAGAAAGTTTGCAATTACTTACTTTAGCCATTTGGTGTCTGCTGCCTGTCTCTGTTCAGTCTGAGTTGGGTGACAGGTAGGCTTTTTGTATTCCCTGTAGACAGCCACACACAAAGGAGTTTAGTTGTGTCTTTATTGGCCATCCTCGGAGATGGGTGAGGGGAGCTGGGCAGAGTATCACACTTACACCTGAATAGAGTGTATCCTGTTCCTGCTCAAATGGCTGCATAGCCCCATGTAGTGAGTCTGGAGCCGGGGCAGGAAGGGAGGACCTCTACGCAATTCAAAGCTTTCTTTTGAAGTATCCCCCACTTTAAAGGCAACACTGGGTATAAGTACTGGATCTCTGACACCATAACTTTAGTACACTCTTTGGCCTGTGACCACTCTACCAGGAAGAAGAACTGCTGTGCTGCTTCAAAGAACTGCCACTCTGCTGGTCTGCTGCTTTGCTGGACTCTTGCCTTGTTGAGCTCTTGCCTTGCTGAGCTGCCCTGCTCCCTGAAATTGTTCCTCCAATCCAGGTCTTAATTCAGCTAAGCCATAGTCAATCTACTCACCTGTCACGTTGAATTTCTTTATTTCCCATTCTCAGTGATCTAATTAAAAAGTGCTTTTCTCACTGAATTGCTTTCAGCCCAATGAGGCTACTGAAAGATTCCAACTCCCACAATGCCCGCCATGCTTATAAGCATTTTACTCCCTAGGGACAGAAACAAAGCTCAAGTAGAAATAACACCCATGCCCAAGCCTATGTCCAGGGATTGCGGACATTTAAAAAATGTTTTTTTAAGTGCCCAGGTATACACCAGAGAAGAATAGACATCATTTATTGGTAGCCCAGTGTAGCAGATACTACACATGGCTTGCACTTAGCTATCCATGACACTACTTTAGGTACCCCTGTCTCACAGACATGAAAACGGCACAAAGAGACAGTGAACAGAACTCTAAAAGGATACAATCTGGTAGCCTGTCCTCATTCTTCCCCTAACTACCCTTGCATGCAAACCAATAGTTGAACTGAGATCCTTTCTGAATTGTTGAACAAATGGTATTATATTTGATGATGAAGAGTTGGTCTTTCGCACAGGCACTTTCTTGAGAATTGCAGTTTGAGCACGTCAAATGATGTCTAATCCCTGAGCTGATATATCATCCATTTATGAATTTTCATGAATCAAAAAGATTATTGTATATTGTATGCTGCTATGGTTTTATCATGACTCTCTCTAATTTGCACATTTCTAACCTGTTTTGTTGTTGTGTTTTTGTGCTTTTATGGATACAACGTTATTGCGAATAAAGTGTCTTTAAACCTTGAACTTTGATATTATATTTTAACTGTTAAGTTTTTATTTTGCTGTACAGCAAAAACAAAAGAATTGATATTTATTTCTTTTTTCTTTCAGAAACCATGAGAGCAGTTCCCATGCTTCTTCTTTTTTTGGCCCTAAGAGGTTGTTACACTTTTAAAAATGTGGTTTGTTTTCTGTGAAATGTTTTTTAAATGAAATCATTGCATCATTCAGATACAGCTACAGATATGCTGTTAATAACTGTAAATTTTAGATCAGGCTTTGAGGCGCTGTTGACAGGGAGCGCATCGTGTGTCGTCACACTTGGCTTGAGCATCCCTGGTATTCCTCACTGAAGTCCAATGTAGCTGGCACCCTGGAGAAAGTGATGCAGATGTGTTAGTTGGATCTGTGACAGAGGACCCTGCAGTGCAGTCCCTCTCCTTTATAGGACTCCCAGTGTGACTAAAGCCTATTGATATTTATGAGAGAGAAGACCTGAGGGATCACAAGTCATATCCTGTGGGGGATAATTTAGAATTTGGAGGAGAGGGACCTGCTCTCTAACTTCTGTGCTCCAAAGCTGCAGCTCCCTGACAGTTTAGACATAAATGAACCACAAGGTTTCAACCAGGGGAGACTCAGATAATGGAAACCTTTGTCATGGATGCTTGGAGATCTCCACCCGGCAGATTAATCTCTAAGGAGAGGTCCTCTCTGCTTATCTGGTGAGCCCCGTTATCTTTTAGAGTGCAGGTTTTGATGGATCTCCCAGAAAACGTTTGGCTAGCATGTAAGAAAGGACATCAAATCACTACATGGAACTACATGGCTATCAGTTCTTTTCCAGCTCAGTAGTCACAAGTGCTGCATTGTTTCCTTCCAGGGACTGCCCTTAATGTGAAGCCATAGGGCCCCTTTCAGAAGAAAGCATCTTCGGGCATATTATCAAGGATGGCGTTAAAAATGATTGCCGGTTTAGCCCATGTTCACACCAGAACATGGACTTCTATTGGAATTCTCCAGGGCATATTTTCAAGCCCATTATCGCAGCTTTAGCAGCAGTTTTCTGTCGCTAAACAGTCAATAATTTTTAACGCTGTTCTTGATAATGTGCCCCCAAGAGATTCTAGGAATGGGAAAGAGCCAGCCCAGCCAGGTTTTTCAGGCCCAAGTCTGATTTGCTTCTCTAGTCACGGATTTCTTGTTTACATGCTAAATTTCTTGTTTATACCATTATAAAATTAAGACCACAATTCCGAGAACGCAAAGAAAAATTCTGGACTGAAGAAGCTGGTGATGTGTAGACCTGGGAAACTTTCAGCAATGACGAGCCAGTGTGTGCATGTTTGTGCGCACATGTTTACTTCTGCATGTTCAAGAACAGACAAAGTGGGGAAATCATATGCAGAACTACCACTAGATAAAGTTAGCAAAAGCTGACTAAAGTTGGGCACATTTTTTATGACTCCCATTTAGCTTGGTTCAACCTTCCTAAAGCCTCTCAAAGATATTTGATGCCCCCCTAGCAGTAACAGTGGGGGGAGTAAAAGACTATTGCTATGCCTCTCTGTGGCTATTTCCTGCTCCAGTTCATCTCAAATTTAATTTTGCATTATAAAATTGCACCCTCCCAATTATATAACATAGGTATCAGAGGGGTTAGTAGCAGGGGAACGAGTGCAAAGAGTAGGGTCTTGCAAGGAGCACCCTACACCTGACATGGAGGTGTGCAGAGTATGCTCAAGACGAAGAGGCAGCAGTGGACACGAAGCCATACCAGCAGCAAACAGTTAGCGAGAGGACACAGAGCTGAGAATATGGGGCCGGTGGTGACACCAGTACCACATTTAACCAACTTGGCCCTTCGAGAATTGGGAACAGTTTTCTGTTGAAACTACAAGATGTTCTGACTCCATAATAGGGTTTAATACTTTAATGCAAATAAATGGGAGTCCTCAGAGTTTGTAACTTTGCATACCCCTGAACGAACCCAGATCTGAGAACAGTCACTCACAGTCCGGCCCTGAGCTCTGTGCTCCTTCTGGGACTCTCTTGTGCTCCTGCAGACTCCTGTTCTGTAAAGAAATATGTGTGCATATTATATCAGCTGCTCCATGAGGATCGTGCTCAAGGAAATAGCTAGAAAATAAAAACAAACCCGCCTTCCTCTCCCCTTTGAATCATATCTCCAAAGACGCTATATGAGTAAAGCTCAACACTAGAAGAGTTGCTTTCACCCATTTGGTCCACTTTTATGTCAATCGTTTTATTTAAGTGGTTCTGCCTCTGGCAGGAAGTTGTCCCAAAAAACAGAACCGAAGGCCACTGTATACGAAGCTGTCTTCTATGTCGATAACCCACACTAATACTCTTCCCTCCCACTTCCTTTATCTTTTTCATCCCTTCGAGGAAGGAGGAAAGTCATGCTCTTTTATTTATTTAATTAAGTAAAATGTTCTTGTTATATCTTCAAAGCTATTATGGGGCACAGCATTGTTTTCCCATGCATTGATCATTGATGTGCTTTCAGTCCATGTGCTGAGCTGGGGTGGTAAATGTTTATCTTGTATCATGGTTGGGCTGTGTGGGATCATGCTGGGGTATTCTGGGCCATAGGTGGTGCCCAAATGTATGTAGATGAGAGGCAGTGCTGTTTCTGATGGACAATGAGCTCTCATGATTTGCAAGAACTCATTGCCAAGCGCCTATATCAACCGGAAGGGTGCTACATTAGCAAGTCGTGTTCCTGTTCGCAATGGAGGTCAGAAAGTCTCAGGATAAACTACACTATCTGAAGCAGCAGCAATGCAATGAAGTTTTACAGATATCCCAATCTGATCTTCTATCCCTGATAAAGAAGGCAATGGATTCTACACTGGCTGAGCCTAGTGCAAAGTGGCCTACCAAGAATAGGATCCTGAAGACTGATCAGAAGGACAATTATATACAAGGTGCCCCATTTTGAATGGTAATGGTCCAAATCAGAGAGACGATGGGTAGGTAAGACTTTGGAGTTTGAGGTAAACACCCTTCACGAGGAGGAGTTTTTACTCACAGTGTACCAGTGGATTTGCAGATGATATGCCTTTCCATGATGTTATAAAGGAAGTTATGTCTAAGGTGTGGAAAGATCCAGATAAAAATTCCATTCCTCAGTTTCTCAATAAAAGACACTTAATCAAAGACTTTGAGCTCGACTGTCCACAGGCTCCAACATGTCATACCATTCTTACATATATGACGTCTACTACTAATCTTGCCTCAGAAGACTTCACTCTCCCGGATGTGGTGAACAGAGAAGTGGAGGTTGCCTTAAAAATGAATTTCGTGGCATCTAATCTTGCATTGAGGTCAAACCTTCAGTTTAATCAACTTAGGTGCTACTCAAAGATCTTCTGGCTCTGTATGATTGTATTCAGGAGAATGAGGATCCTTCTATTATACTGAGTAAGATAGAGTTGGTATCCAAATTTCTTTCAAATAGCCTGTGGCAGCTGCATCCTCAGCAGGGCTAGTAGCCGGTCACATGTTGCTGTGGATGGAATCATGGAAACTGGAGGTCACCCAGAGAAGTCTTATCCTGCATTTGTCCTTCACAGGGGTGACATTGTTTGGAACTAATCTTGATGAGATGGCAAAAAAGGTGGCAGCAGAGGGAAAGGTTCTGCAACCATTTAAGATGAGTTCCAAAAAGAAGTTGTCTATATTCAAACAACTTCCTGTGAATTCTAAGGGCATTTTCCCTTTTCTGGCTGGCTCTTGGTAGTGGGGCTACATTTGATAACAAAATCTAAATAATTCCAGTGGCCAAGACCAGCCAAGTTAAAACTCTTGTATCATCAGTGGACAGAGTGTCTCTGTTAGACTTGGCATCTTTTGGTGTGTTTTCCCAGCCTTTTTGCTTTCTGACCTCCCGGTTTTGCAGGTTTAGAGTCTCTGTCTACTTTCTCACTGCTGTTCAGTGCTAAAGTGCAAGAACTCCCGTTGTAAATCGTTATTATGGATTGGTGTCTTCATGATTGTCTGATTTGGTTTATTAGTCAGTCCCTAATACAGTGATGCTTGTGTGTCCAGGGCCTGTAAATCAAATGTTACAAGTGGGCTTGCAGCACAGATTGTGCCACCCACACAAGCAGCCTGTAAATGTAACTTTGGCCTGCCATCGCAGAGCCTGTGTGCAGTCTGGGACTGCCATTTCAGCTTGGTCAGGCCCTAACCTTTCCTTTTCTTACATGTTAATCACCCCTAAGGTAGACCCTGGTATGTGCGGCATGTCCTGATAGTGAATTACTGCCAATTTCGTTTTTCACTATTGCAAGGCTACCTGTCCACATAGGACAGAATTGGGAGTTGTTTATAACATCTTATAAACATAACTACCCCCTGGGACAAGTTAGAAATATACAGTTTAGTGCCTGAACTCAACATCTAAAGATGCATCTTTTAGTGAAGGTGATTTTTACATATTGTGTTTGAAAATATGACTTTTAGAAAGTAGGTATTTACTTGCTCAGCCATCCAGTGTTCCTCCACTGAGTTTGTGGATTGACTGTCTGGCTTTGGGATGACAGGGGCTGGGAAAGAGCAGTGGTTCCCGAGAGTCTAGATGGGTAAGGGATGGGCTGAATAGACCTGGGATGCATTTGAAGTAGGAGGAACAGAATTCCTTTCACCTGAATGAGCCTGGTCTGCCTTCAACAATGCTGTCTCCACCCCATGCCAGGAAGCTTCACCAGTGAGGACAGAACTGGTTCTGGCTGGGTACAGACCCTCTCTGCCTTCAGGGATCAAAGGTTTTTTGTGCATAAAAAAGGGGCCCAGACCCCAGACTTTTAGATCACTTCTGGGAAATCAAAAGGAACCTTTGCCAAAGAGTAGAGCCGGAGAAGCTGAGGAGGAATTCTGCCCCTGTGCTGTTTTTTGTCTGGGGTTGGCCTGCAGTGGATAGTTACTGCCAAGGAAAAGAGAGAAAAAATGTGCTGCTTGCTTTGTCCCCCCTGCTTGAATAAAATATCTCCAAGGGCTTGAAAGTGAGCTTGCCCCCTCTTGTTGAGGTCTCAGGAACAGCAAAGACCTTAACGTGTCTGTGATCGTCTCCACAGAAGAAAAGGGTAACCGACTCTGTCATCGAGTCCATCGAAGGATTCTGTGTCCTGAAAGCACCACCAAGAGCAAAGCCTCACTTTGTAATGCAACCCTGGTCTCACCGACTTCGTCAACGAGCCTCTACTCTGCAACGCTTCACTACACTCTGCAAGGACACCACCGACTCTGTTGCTACCTGACCCGAACATCGCCCAACTCCGTCGCTGCACCATGACCATCCCTGGTCTCACAGACGCTGTCAATGAGCCAGTGCCTGCACCGCATCATGAAGACACCGCCCGCCACAAAGCTCCACTTCACAACACAACTGCGACGTTTGCCCCGACTGACCCGCACCAATGTGTTGGTCGCAACAAGAAAGGTTCTGTCGACTCTTTAGCTGGCCCATATCGACTCATTCAGCTGGATTTGTTAGACTCGGGAGGAGCTACTGAGTCCAAAGAACTGTGTTTTATTGTTTTTCGCGCAATTTAAAAGTTATTTTACACAAGTACTATTTTTCAAGAGTATTGTATGTTGGATTTTTCACCGTATATGGTCTTGTTGATTTAGATAAAGATTTTTTATTTTTCTAAACTGGTGTGGTGTCCATTTGTAGTGTTTTCACTATAATGCTGTATTTGTTCACAAATGCTTTACACACTGCCTCTGAGATAAGCCTGTCTGCTCGTGACAAGCTACCAAGGGAGTGAGCAAGGGTTCTTTTAGGAGTGTATCCCCCTTACCCTGACTAGAAGCAAGTGTCCCTATTTGGACAAAGGTACCTACCTCTGCCAACTAGAGACCCCAATTTCTAACAGAAAGAATGGGTTTTATTGTGGGGGAATAGTGTGGACTGGAACGAGGACGAATACGAATTGGGGTAATGAAGGCCATTCTTCTTCTTACCCATTCATGCATCTTTTTTTATTAATGTATCCTTCACCTTTCCTTCCACACATTCTCCCCTTTACACCATTCCATTCTTCTTTTCACTATATGGCCCTTTTTCTTATACTCTTCGTTTCACCCTTCCATTCACTCTTCATTTTCCCCTTTCTAGCTTCCCATCTTTTTTTTCTTCCCTGCATACCCTTTTTATTGCATTTCACTCTTCAATCTGCTTTATTTGAGGCTGCAAGAGGCTTGTGTGGATAGCTTATGTTTTTAACTTCTTGGATGAAAGTATTCAATGTTGAACAGTGTCCTTCCATAACTCACGCCCTCTCTCTGCTTTGTATTTTGAATATTGCTAGGAAACTCTGAGGACACGACTGCAGAGACATCGGCAGAAAAGAATGCCTTAGAAACCTGTCTCTGTGCTCGAGGCTCCTGTGATTACGGATGGGTGCACTACAAGAATGCTTGTTACAAGCGGTTCAATGACATAGTGTCTTGGCCAGAGGCAGAGGTAAGAGATCCACAATTAACCTCATAAATGTGAAGGCCTTTATTAACTAACATTTGAAATGGTGATTGAATGTCACAAAAGACAGCTTGAGTTTACTAACCATTTTAAAGGCACCCAGATGCAGTGGTGAATTACATTGATTAGTAAAAAGAGCCCATAATCTATTGTGGATTATGATCAGGGTTGATTACATCTATCCATGTCCATGTCCTTACATAATGCAATGTATGGTATTACATCTCTTTACATAAGTTTTTGAACAATAATTATGATAGTTTATGATCTGTATTCTATGCATGTATGATAGTGAGGCTCACCACTGCCATCACTATCGTAAGATGTAGGAGAACAATTCAATATGTCCTGTGTATTGTGGAAAAGTAAATTTTGCCATGTTCTGTGTCCCTACGCGTCATCCATCATATGTTATGTGTGCATGATTAATATGCATATGTATTCCCCATGTTTGATTAAAGACGCAATTATAGTTGTGTCCACCTCTAGTATGTCAGTTTCCAGTTCTCGTGAATACTACGAATATCAGGCCTATGTAAAGTTACGTTGCCACGTTTCTCAGTGTGCACGTTATTGCATGTAAAGTCCCCGTTTCTAGGCCTCAAAAGGGCCTGGACACCAGATTCAGCTCCTGTCTCCTGAAGCCTCGCTGAGGAGCGATACAGCCCCCACCTGTATCCTCGACCCTTCACTTATTTCCTGCCTCGCAGTGCCCGGCTCACCCTGGCTCTGCCTCTGAGTCTGCCAAGAGTATGTTATGATTCCAGTTATCAGTTCAGTCCTCCTTCTCTGCATTCCTAAGCTACTGAATCGCATCAATAGTTTCCGTCATTGTCTAGCTTTTACATCTCCATGTAAGAGAAATACTGCATTTAATGGTTATTTAATATTCTTCATCACACACTACATGTAGAATAATGCATGCTCCAGTCTTAGAATCAAGTTAGCTTTTCCCCTCCTGACTTCTAGTTTATATCAACATGTTCTCTAAACATCAGATACTAGATAGGGTTTAGGTACATGTCGCCCTGACTCTCCAGACTTCAGTCTCTGCTCCTAGCACAGAGTTCATAGCCCCCAGTTTCTCCTAGTAACACGTCGTTGCCAGTTTGCGCGCACCACCAGGTTAGAGGTCCCGGCTCCTTAGGTAGCCCCCTCCATGGGTTACACCCCATTCATGACATATTCTGTTACGTTTGCATCACATGTCCATGTATACGCCCTGTTACACCTCTTTTCACCCTTATCTTTCGCGACTGTTACGCGTCACGCCTTCTGCTCCACCCACTGCTACGCCTATTGCAATGTAATGCTATGTGTTTGCGTTATGTATATATGCTCGTGTACTGTTATTAAAAAGTCATCCTTTTCCTGCTTTTTGCCCGATCCTGACCCCGGCAGCGCTGTCGGGCCCTGTCATCCTATTCCTGTGCAGGTCGTCCTGTTCCTGTCCTTATGCTGTATTAAACCTGCAAACCTCCTACTACCTCGAATCTTGACTCTTATTTATTGAGCTATCTGTTATTCATTTATTCATTCAAAAATAGGGTATTATTTATTTATTTACCACATAATGGCGCCCGAATAGGGACTTGCCCTTTCCCCACGTGTCGGTGAAGCCACGCCGACCCCCTGACCCTCTGCAGTCGTGACGGAACTCTTCTGCGCACCGGCAGATATTTCTGCTTCAAGTATCCCTCAGGCCCACGGAGGAGACGGAGGAGGCGGTCCAGCATCCAGACGAGACGGTGGAGGAATGCGGCGAGTCCCGACCAGAGCCCAAGCCGAGAGTCCAAGGTCCGAGGTATCCGGAGGCCCACCCGTAACAGAAGTCCGAAGTTCGTCCGTCCGACGTCGAAGCAGTCCAGTCCAGTCCGAGGTCTTCTGTTCTTGCTGCCCGGTGAGTACCGTTACTGGGGTAGTATCTAGACAGGGTCAATTTAATTGACTCTGGTCCGTGGGTTGGTGGTACACAGACCCACAAACGAAGTGTCCACTTCGGTGGATGCGGGTCCTGACGTATCTCTTTATGAGACCGGTAAGTTTCGTACTGTTTCAGCAGTGCATCTAGTTTCTGTTCCAGTCAGTTCTGTTCTCGAGAAAATTCATGTATTCTGTTTTCCGTATTCCAGGTAGTATTCTGTTCGAACTGTTATTTTAAATGTTCTTCATGTATTTTAATGTCGTGGTATGAATGGGGAATAAGTATCGTGTTCATTGTGTATTGTATTGTGTCTAGATTACAGTCCAGTCATGCCTTTGTTTTCTAAGTTACGTCAGTTAAAAACTAGAAAGGGTCTGCTGGAAGCAGCAGTTCCAGTTCCGCCTAGGGACAGTCCAGGTCATTTTATGTATCAGAAGCATGGCATAAGTGCCATACTATATCTAGATTTATGGGTAGAGTATACCAAACAGTTAGAAGAAAAGTATAGATGGCCCGTATCGGGTACATGGGATGCCGAGTGCATCATGAGAGTAGAAGAGGCATTATGGAAAAAGAAAGCCAGACAGTCACAGAAAGATGCCATCGAGTTATGGCGCAAAGAAGCTCATAAAAGAACCGAAAAAGAAATCAGAAAGTCAGAATTAAGTAGAGAATCCTTAGAACGAGCACAAGAAAAAGAACTAATCGAGATAGGTGAACAAGTTAAAGCCGAACAGTCAGACAGACAGAGGCATGCCCTTATTAAGGGTATGTATCCTCTCCTTGCCGAGGGCTTGCCAAAAGCGACCCCAGAGGCATCCAGTAATTTCCCGCCACCATTAGTTCCGACCAAGCTACGTCACAAACAGACCGCAGCTGATATTTTTATTTCGTCCTATTTGGACGACACAGTCCCAGAATATGCAAATCCTGTTCGCGCTCCGCCAGTCCCTGTAAATCAGGCACTTCCCGTTCCTCCAGACACCGGGGCACCCCTTGCAGTACCTGTTACGGTCCCCCCGGTCCAGCCCGCCATACCAGTTCAGCCCGCATTTCAATTTCCTGCCACACTAGTACGAAGAGGATCAGTAGACGACTCTAGTTTAGGGGCCGCAGGAGGAGGTCCTCCTCAAACCCCGCCGCCACACAAGCGTTTAACGACAGCCGAATTACATATGCAAGCGTCACAGCGTACGCCCAGGTATCAGTCTGTTGCAGAAATAAGAAAAGCCCTTAACGAATGTGGCTATGATCCAGTCCCAGGCGAGGATAGTATGGTTTTATATTCATTACGCGTAAGAAAGGTGACCGAGTATCTAGTCACCCTACCAGATATGAAAGAAGATCTAGACAGAATATATCGTTTCATCCGTACAGGGGATGATCCAGAAAGCATTGGCGAAGTCATGTCTCAAAGAAAAGCTGAAGTCCAGCTCATGCTATTAAAGTTTCTGATTAATTGTCTAATACGAGAACAAGATTACCCGTCCAAAGATCAAGCCGAAATGAGAACCCTGACAAAGTGGAGTGATAATATAGCCGAGGGTAAGCACAAGACTATCGGTGCTATAGAGAGTATGTATAAGAAAATCCGTAAAGAAATAATAAAGATACACGAACAACGTAAAGCAGCACAAGTAAGCGAGAAAGAAAGTAACTCTGATACTGAAGAGGTTGAGGACGAGAATCCCGCCAGAATAGCGTATGTAGGAAAATCTAGATTCCCAGATCGCCATTTACGCCTAGAACACAAGCCAGCTTTTCATCATCCAGCACCAGAACAAGGTTCTCTAGAACAAGTATTCCAAGCTACCGATCACATTCTGAAATCACGAATCGGTTATAGCGAGTTAAGTACTATGCATGAACAAGAACTAGTCCGATCAGCAGTCCGATGGATTACTGATTCTACCACTTTTCCAGACGAAATAGTGGCACAAATGTTTCTGAAAATGCCCCCAGCCGAGCAACGACTGGCGGGTATGTATATGATTCAGCACCTCATTACATTGTATGAGGGTCAGCACTCTGATCCAGGCCCGTTACATGATATCCTGAACGAGTTACTCCAGTATAGATGGAAAGGTTTAGGTACCGATTTAATTAGTGTCATTCTAGAACAGCGTCACAAATATAGAACGTTTTTGAATCCGCATTTTGTTCATGTCTCACCCCCAGAAAGTAAACCATTTTACATAGAGAGACAGAATCCGTTACGAGAAGTCCACCCAGTTAGAGGAACGGGTGGCGAACTAGAACGAGTGTTTGTTTACACTCCGATTACAAAGATGGAACTCCTAGAGATGAAGAAATTAATTCCCTGTCATGATAAAGATCCAGCAGGGTTCCACCGAGAATTAAAAGACATGCTCCGTATGGGAGAATACACGTATCCAGACATAATTAAAATGTTGAAAGTTCTGTTGCCCGCAGGGGTGTATGAAAAGCTCAAGGAAAAAGAATGGGAGGTGGGAGAGAAAAAGATCGATTGGGCAGTTCTAGAAGCTGAAGATAAGGCACGAGTACCAGGTACTGGTCTTGGAGCGAAATGTAAAGAATTACCGGAATTATTAATACAAGTTTTACCCAGATTATTGACAACTAGAAAAGAAGACTGGGATGCAATCTCAGCCTGTAAACAGAAACAAGACGAAGACATTAGTGATTTTTATTCTAGATTTGAGAAATGTTTTAGCATCAACAGTGGCCTCAAGACAAGTAGTGAGTCATACCCTCATCTTTTTGTTACTAAATTAGTCGAGAATTCAAGTCCACCAATTAAAAATCGAGTTTTGAAAGTCAAAAGTACCTGGCAAGCTAATACTCCGTCCCAGATGTTACAAATGCTCCAATACCACCAGAACAGAATCAGAGAAGAGCAAGAACACGAGAGAAAACGTATGAAAGACACGAAGATGAAAGTACTAGTTGCACAATCTGTTCCTCAAGACAGTCAGAAGAGGGATCCGAATCAAGCCAGTCATCCTGCAGCTCCCGTTAAAGGGAACTGCAATTATTGTAAACAGCCAGGTCATTTTATAAACGAGTGTGCAGTTCTGAAACACAACATAGCTACTGGTAAGACTAAAGAAAGACCACGTCCGCCTAGACAAGAACAAGTTTCACAGATTCCTCAGCCACAGAATGCACCACAGACAGTTACAGCACCGCAGCCCATTGCTGCAACACAGCACGTTACACAGCAGATGTACCAGTATGCACAGTCCGAGTATCCAGAGTACCAGCAGTATTCATGAAACAGCCTAGAGAGGGAGGTAGGCTTGCCTCTCATCGAGATACCTGTAGATCAAGAAGGTCCCTATGTTCACAGTCAAGTATTAGGGAAAGACAGAAAGTTTCTGATTGATACAGGGGCAAGTAGGACCACAATTAGCCACGCAGAAGTTCCAGGGGCTCCGCTCTCAGGCTCAAGAAATGTTTCCCTTGGATTTTCAGGAAAGCCTATCGTAAATGAAATTTCAAAGCCAGTTACCCTAGAAGTAGGTCCATTGTCCCGTACTACTGATCTGTTACTTACTAAGTCATGTCCAGAGAATCTATTAGGTATTAAAACACTGAAAGAATTAGGTGCAGTTATATGCTGTTCCCCAGAGGGAATACGATTGTTCCTACGTGACTTCAAGGGTCACTATGTATTACGAGATTTTGATCCTAGATTGTCTAATGTTCCGCAGCATTTATGGGCGCAAGGTCCAACCGATGTAGGGTACATGCAAATCACACCCTATCGTGTGACTCTCAAGCCAGGTGTAGTCCTGCCACGAATCAGACAGTACAGATTGCCACCTGAGGCTGTAGCAGCCTTATCCAAAATTATTGACGAGCTCATCGCTCAAGGAGTGGTTGTAGAAACTGACTCCAATGTATGCAATTCTCCGATCATTCCAGTCATGAAACGTACTGATCCAAATGCACCCCCAGTATATCGATTAGTGATTGATCTCCGAGAACTTAATAAATGTATTATTCCCCAGTATCCAGTTGTCCCAGATATCTCTTCCCTATTAACAGCTATTGATTCCGAAGCTTCATTCTTTACTGTAATCGACCTCAAGAACGCGTTTTTCAGTGTCCCCATTCATCCAGACAGCCAGTTTCTTTTCGGATTTTGTTTAAATGGAAGGAGCTATAAATTCACACGAGCTCCTCAAGGTTTCACAGAAAGTCCTAGTATTTACAGTCAAGCACTTAAGAGACAACTAGACAACATTCACATGCCAACTGACACTGCCCTGCTCCAGTATGTCGATGATCTACTGATCACAGCCCGTTCGGAACATGACTGCGAGCGAGCGTCACTGACGGTTCTGTATTTCCTAGCCGAGATGGGGCACAAGGTGTCCCCTTCGAAGCTTCAATTCTGTGTCCAGCAAGTGGTCTACTTAGGACACTTACTGTCCAAGAGGGGTAGGCAGTTGACACCTGACCGTATTCAGTTAATAGCGAGTCTTCCTCAGCCCAAGACCCAGAAGGAGGTACGTGCTTTTATTGGCCTTACTTCTTACTGCAGACAATGGATTCCTCAGTATGCATTTCTAGCTAAGCCACTGATACAGTTAACGACACAGGAGGCAGCCGTATCGACTGTACTCCCTTGGACATCTGAACATACACTCAGTTTCAATGAGTTAAAGAAAGCTTTATGTCAAGCTCCAGTTCTAGCTACACCAAACTACAGTAAGCCTTTTACACTTTTCGTCACAGAACGCGAAGGTACAGCATTATCTGTTCTCACACAAGATCAAGCAGGACAATACAAGCCTTGTGCTTATTTTTCGAGCACATTAGATCCTGTAGCCCAGGCTCTCCCTGCGTGCCTCAAGTCAGTTGCAGCCACAGCACTAGCTATCAGACAAAGTGATTCCATAGTCTTAGGACATTCCCTGACAGTACAAGTTCCACACTCCGTGGAAGTTCTTTTAAACCGAACACAGACTCAGCACTTGACAATTGCACGTTTAACAGGTTATGAATTGACACTGTTCCAGCCACACATAGAAATCAGACGCTGCAACGTTTTAAATCCTGCTACACTGTTACCATCAGTTACTTCGAATTCTGCCACACACGACTGTGTGGAAGTAGTTAACATTATGACAAAACCAAGACAAGATCTGACAGATATTCCGTTACCAGATCCCGACCTGACACTTTATGTGGATGGTTCATGTATGAGAACAAGTACAGGAGAACTAGTCGCCGCGTATGCAGTGACTACCGACACCGAAGTTATTGAGACACACCGTATTGACACCCTGTCCGCTCAAGCAGCAGAGCTAGTTGCTCTGACACAAGCCTGTATACAAGCCAAGAACTTGAAAGTTAATGTTTACACAGATTCACGCTACGCATTTGGAGTCGTACACGACTTCGGAGTGCTCTGGCAAGAGAGAGGTTTCATGACTTCTCATGGAACCAAGATTCAGCATGGTCTCCTTATTCAAGCTCTGTTAGATGCCATACATTTACCGACATCCATTGCTATCATGAAGTGCAAAGCACATACGAAAGTTACTGACACTATTTCTCAAGGTAACGATCTAGCAGATCGCACAGCCAAGCTTACAGCACAGACTCCAGACATTCCAGTTAATCCGACACAGACACACACTCCAGATCCGACTACATGCATGACAGTTAAAGACCCTACTCAAGATGTCATAGATATCCAGTTACATGCTACTCCCGAAGAAATCAAGAAATGGTTCGAACAAGGAGGGGTCCAGACAGATCAAGGATGGTTAACGAAAGGAAAAGCCACATGGTTTCTCCCCGACTCTATGGTTCAAGTCATTATTAATACCGCACATAGTCCAGCACATTTAGGAGAAAAAGCTATGTTAGACAGTATCCAGAACATTTGGTTCAACAAGCATTTACGAGCTGCAGCCAAGCAGAAAGTCCGTACCTGTATGATATGTTGTCAGTTTAATCCAGGTAAAAGTGTCCCGGTGGAACAAGGTGGATTGCAGCCCCCTGACCACCCTTTTGAAGTCCTCCAGATGGATTATATTCAAATGGAGCGATGTCGAGGTTTCAAGTATGTCCTTGTAGTTGTATGCGCTTTGTCCAGGTGGACAGAAGCATATCCAGTCCCAGATTACACCGCCGCGACCACTGCCAAGCAGCTGGTTCGTGAGTTCTTCCCCCGTTATGGACTCCCTAGAGTCGTATATTCTGACAACGGCCAGCCATTCTCATCAGAGTTAATGAAGCACGTTTCCCTGTTGTTAGGGTACCAGTGGAAGTTTCATTGTGTGCGCCATCCTGAAGCAGCCGGTCTCGTAGAGAGACATAACCAGACCCTGAAAATCCGTATTGCCAAAGTATGTCAAGAGAAAGGTGTAGACTGGCTAGTAGCTCTGCCAGTTGCTTTGTTCTATATGCGTATGGTCGCACATTCCAGATCAGGTCTGTCCCCGTATGAGGTCGTTTTCGGCCGCCCCCCTAACATGTGGGGTACTCCTAGACCCCGAAGTATTACCGATGTTTCAAGTAATATGCTGACAGATTACCTAGCTTCCTTGATGTCTGCCCTCAACTCTTGTCGTTCACAGGTTGCCGCCGCATTTCCAGACAATACCGAGGTGGCACCGCATGAAATCGTTCCAGGATCCATGGTTCTTGTCCGCAATTTTGACCGCTCAAGTCCGCTAGAGCCTCGCTGGAAGGAGCCCCGACAGGTCCTCCTCGCCACCCGTACAGCCGTGAAGTTGGAGGGTCGCAAAGGCTGGGTGCACCTTTCGCACATAAAGAAGTTTTATGGACTGAAACCCGTCTCAAAGAACATTTCCCAGGATTTGAAGGATTGCCAAAGTACTATTCTCAAGGACTGTCCCGCAAAGAACAATGATACTGCACCCTCCCCGTTAGAGAAAACTCCGCAACAGGAGTATAAGTTGAAACTCCGGTCTAGTAAAATAAGTCAGCCAGTTTGATTGTCTAAGTCCTCCCCTAGGTGAAACGGTTAGACTGTTTCTGACATGTATAAAATAGACCCCCATAGTGAGAGAGTTAGTCAAAACTCAATCCGATGTATCGTTTTTCTAAGTTTCATATTATTTCTCAGCATTATGACTTCCTGCACCAGTTATGCATTTTATCTGTATTTTCCAGTTTCTCATGTAAATAAGTCTGCTAATGCTACAGTAGAGCATACGTTTAGTGATCTACCTCCTCATGAACTCTCTTACCGCCTCGCTATGCGTAATAATTCTTTCATCCGCATGTTACATTATTCACACCAGACCAGCAATGCCACTAATTGTTGGGTGTGTGGTCGACTCCCCCCTTTCCAGACGCCGAAGGGAGTTCTGCCACTCTTCCCTTATCCTTTTTCACATAATGGTTCGTGTGGAGCATGGTCCACGTTAACGTCATCCTCAACAGATATGTCTTTTCTTAACAGTACATGTTTTCCAGACAAGCAAGGTCTCCCCCACAGAACGGGGTTAGATCTAGAAAATGAAGTGTATAATTTAGGTAACTATTCTTCGAATTTCATGGTCCTGAATGTTCAGTCTGATACTACTCCAGACTTACCTGCTATTTCAGTACTACCAGTCAAAGGCGAATTATGTGTCCGAAATAATGGTTCCGTACATGTAGGACATAGTGATTGTACTACTATTGTCAAGTATAGTGACAGTGGGAAATCTATTTTCAAAGCTTCACGTCATTCTTATTTTATTTGTGGTCAAACTGCATATGTTCGTCTGCCCCTCGATTGGGAGGGAACCTGTTACATTGCCTTCCTACTGCCACCTGTTTTCCTAGCCCCACCTGATTATCATAGAAACACACATCTAGTACACTTTAGACATAGAAGGGAGATCAAGTCCCCCATTGTCGATTATACTGAAACTGCTCTAGAACAGTACACAGATTTCAATAGAGGTTTCTTCTTCTTTATAGGACCTATCCAGAATAGTAAGCTGATCCGTAGGTTAACAAGAACCCTCGAAGCTGTAGTAAATGAGACTGCCTCTGCTTTAGGTAACTTAACCGAAGAGCAATCTGCTATGAGATTTGTCGTTTTGCAAAATCGTCTCGTCCTTGACGTCATATTGGCCGATAGGGGCGGGGCCTGTAGAGTCATCGGATCTAGTTGCTGCATTTTTATTCCAAATAACGCGCCGTCTGTTTATTCAGCTATAACCAGACTCCATAAAATTGCCCATCTGTTACACCAAGATCCAGGCACCTGGACATGGTCCGGTTGGTTCTGGAATATAGTTTCCGCCTGGGGATGGAAAGTCTTGTCCTTTCTAGGTATTGCAGTAGCGATCATATTCAGCTGCTGCCTCTGTATACAATGTGGCCCTGCGATTTGCGGCATTTGTGCTACCTCTTGTATTCCTAGTCCCAAGCCCCGTTCTAAATCCCGTTCCAGGATAATTCGAGACGAGCAAATGGTACTGTATGAAATGATAGATGGTATCATGAATATTGATGTTTCCTGATGGAAATGTAGTGACAAGGAGGGAATGTGGAAAAGTTAATTTTGCCATGTTCTGTGTCCCTACGCGTCATCCATCATATGTTATGTGTGCATGATTAATATGCATATGTATTCCCCATGTTTGATTAAAGACGCAATTATAGTTGTGTCCACCTCTAGTATGTCAGTTTCCAGTTCTCGTGAATACTACGAATATCAGGCCTATGTAAAGTTACGTTGCCACGTTTCTCAGTGTGCACGTTATTGCATGTAAAGTCCCCGTTTCTAGGCCTCAAAAGGGCCTGGACACCAGATTCAGCTCCTGTCTCCTGAAGCCTCGCTGAGGAGCGATACAGCCCCCACCTGTATCCTCGACCCTTCACTTATTTCCTGCCTCGCAGTGCCCGGCTCACCCTGGCTCTGCCTCTGAGTCTGCCAAGAGTATGTTATGATTCCAGTTATCAGTTCAGTCCTCCTTCTCTGCATTCCTAAGCTACTGAATCGCATCAATAGTTTCCGTCATTGTCTAGCTTTTACGTCTCCATGTAAGAGAAATACTGCATTTAATGGTTATTTAATATTCTTCATCACACACTACATGTAGAATAATGCATGCTCCAGTCTTAGAATCAAGTTAGCTTTTCCCCTCCTGACTTCTAGTTTATATCAACATGTTCTCTAAACATCAGATACTAGATAGGGTTTAGGTACATGTCGCCCTGACTCTCCAGACTTCAGTCTCTGCTCCTAGCACAGAGTTCATAGCCCCCAGTTTCTCCTAGTAACACGTCGTTGCCAGTTTGCGCGCACCACCAGGTTAGAGGTCCCGGCTCCTTAGGTAGCCCCCTCCATGGGTTACACCCCATTCATGACATATTCTGTTACGTTTGCATCACATGTCCATGTATACGCCCTGTTACACCTCTTTTCACCCTTATCTTTCGCGACTGTTACGCGTCACGCCTTCTGCTCCACCCACTGCTACGCCTATTGCAATGTAATGCTATGTGTTTGCGTTATGTATATATGCTCGTGTACTGTTATTAAAAAGTCATCCTTTTCCTGCTTTTTGCCCGATCCTGACCCCGGCAGCGCTGTCGGGCCCTGTCATCCTATTCCTGTGCAGGTCGTCCTGTTCCTGTCCTTATGCTGTATTAAACCTGCAAACCTCCTACTACCTCGAATCTTGACTCTTATTTATTGAGCTATCTGTTATTCATTTATTCATTCAAAAATAGGGTATTATTTATTTATTTACCACAGTATGAGTGTATTGTTTATACATGTTCTCGAGCTACACGCAACATTTCATAATGACAAGAGCGCTTTCAGTAAACAAACATTGGGAATGACAATAGCTTTCGCTTATTACAGAAAATGCAACCTGAGTCAATGATAAGATTACATGCACCCTATCACTCTCCCTTGTGCATAAATATAATTCCACCCACTCACTGACTCATTCTTTCATTCACCAATTTACTCATCCGCAATACCACTGACACAATCTCCTAGAAGCATATATAAGACAAATGAAAACATTAAAAGGAGAAAAGAGATTACAAAGAAGTGGGTGGCTCTCTTGCAATAGAATTGGACGTAGTGCATAAATGTTTTAAGGTTCCACTGCACTGTGCTATCATCTTTGAATGCTAAAGTGTACAGTGAATTCCTCCCGTACTGAGCCAAAGTGGCTGATTCAATGCTTCTAAATATGGTGGTTATCTTGGAATGGAAAATAATGGTAAATTATGAGGAACATCTTTCCATGAAGGCTGCCTAGATAAGACATAATGGCTGCAGAGGGTGCAACACGCTCTAGATGTAATGAGTGGCAATCGAATGACCCTTCAGAACTAACTGAGGAAATTAAAAGAAAAACGATAAATAAAAGAAGGAAAGAAATAAAGAGGGCACATGAAAGAAACAAGTGATAGCGCGCAAGGTCTATTATGAGCTTTGGTAAAGCCAACAGTCTTCACCTTTCAGAACTATTTACTTTGCCAGTGCCTTTTTGTAAGGCTGCACAGCATCAGTAATAAGCAAAATCTATTTCATGATGCTGTACTGCATCAACAAAAAGATACGATGATAAGACCGCTGCTGTTGATTACATCACTTGGATGGCATGCTCATGAGTGACAACGTATGCTTGGGCCAGTGGAATGATATGGGCACCATTGCTTTTTTACTTTCTGATCCAAGAATTTGATTTTCAGTAGTTCTCCCCTTTAATATGCATGCTGATCTACTGGTTAGAGAAACAGTACCGATCATGAAAGGCACATTAAAGAGTGTCCCAAAGGAACATTTATTAAGAACATGAAAAAGAGGTCATAGAGGTACCTGCGGCTAAGGCATCCACTGCATCCACTGTAAAGACTTGTGTTTGATCGCATGCTCACAGGATCAGATCTTGGGATGGCCACTCAACCCTACTTTGTTTTGTGGTAGATAAAACTTCAAAACAGAGCTGGGTGACATTAATAATCTGGTGTTCAGCACTTACATACCCTTCTGGACAAATGTGAGTTTTATAAATACATATAGGATGTAATGTTATGAAGCAGTGTAGGAAATCAACCTTTTGCTGAACCATATATTTTTCCTTGCTTTTAACCCCTTCGCTGCAGCGGCAATTCCGCCGCAGCGCTAGGGGGAAGGGGGGCCGCACGGCGCTCCCATGCTCGTGACGGAGGTGTTCCGTCACGGCCCACCCGCTCAACAGAACGTCCAGCACAGGCGCTGAATCATCGCCGCGCAGGCGCGCCGAGCGGGCCGTGACGGAACCGCTCCGTCATCAGCACAGCGCGTCTGAGGCTGGTGACGGAGCGGTTCCGTCACCAGCATGGGAGGGGTTAAAACCCAGTTATTTAGTATTAAAGGGCCTGTGCTCCCCTGTAATCAGGGATGATTTGACATATTCCAAATTGGCTTATTTAATGATTTTATAAGTCCCTAATATATGGTACAAAGTGTACCCAGGAGCTGGAAGTAAAGCGCCACTAGTGGAGGGCAGCAACTATTTTGTCATCCACGACAATGGCAGTGCCAATATCGCTTCAGACCTACCATAGTAGCCTGATGGTAGCAGTGTAAAAATTGCAAATCAGCCTCTCAAAATATATCCTTGTGACATAAAAAAACCTTCCTTTTGTCATTCGGTCACATTTAGACCCAGGCAGAAACACCACCATTTTACATGCTCATGTTTAGACTTGACATCTTTTCTTGAAAGTTGACAGTAATAACACTTTTTGCTTGTGTGTTTGTATGTATAGTGTATATAAACAGAGGGGAGAGTAAGGGTAGTTCGACCTGTAGGTCAAGTAGGAACTCCTGGTCCCCTTGGGTATAATGATTTAAACAAAAGAAGGAGTAACCACTAAGGATACTGAATACCTTTATAATTATTACGGTATTGTGGGTTGCATGCCTTACGACCCAGTATGGGACAATCCTTTGTCCTTTGAAGACCCCTCACTCACCAACCTAGTTGGTGACATGCTTCATCATCGGGGTCCCACCCGGACAGCCGAATGCCATCCAGGTGTGCTGCGACACCTGATTACAGTGGAGCGGGTTATTCGTTTTTATATGTGATAAAGATAAAAAAGTGTGTTTAAAAGTTGTCTCAACACTACCCACTCGAAGACTTTATTCTGGAGCGGTTGGACAACCATTAAAATATATATACAAAAGTATTTACATGGGGCACCTTTGCCTTATTAGGTAGGCTGTGGTGTCAAAAGAGACGTGTTAAAAAGGAGGGAGGTCTACATGTTTCAACCTACGTGTGATTATGGAGGTTTTCGTCAGGACCAGTGTAAATATAGGCTGGGTGGTCTACACACGCTAAGGTGTATCCAGTCCTAGCCTACAGTTCAGGTGAAATCACAAACAGGTGATTTCTGAAAAAGGTGTGTTGCTCTCCGGTTAGTTTCGATTAAAAACCTGTGGAAAGAAAAAGGGGGGGGGATTGTGGTAAAGGCATGCTGGTAACGTACAAACATAAAAGTGTGACTGGTGCACTCTGTGAACCAATACCCATACTTGGGCTCGACCAGTTGTAAATATGAGCAGATTTACGTGCTAGTTGTGAGGGAGCCGCACGCATTCACTGCCTTCAGGGTGTTGAGTATCATACTTAATTGTGAAGTATCGTCACAATATTGGGATACCAAAAAGCCGCTGTTCCAGTGAGTGTGAGGAAATAATGAGTCTGACCCATGTGGGAAAAGCTGTGTAAAAGCTCCAATAATGGAGCGTGCCGTGCTCAAAATAATAACTAAGGTAACGTGATGCGGCGCAAAAAGAGATCTCCAAGTGCCGAATGTTGATCTCGTTAAAAACCACACACACACACATACAGGTAGCACAATAATCATTCGCAAATGAGCATACTCAAACAGTATTCTTACTAGAAGCACGCTGATGTAGGGCTTCATGAGCTCTCCGACCCTGCTCGTACAGCCGCCATCTAAAATGGAGAGGGGCGAGGGGGTGAGAGGGCCGTAAGGGTTCCGTCGAACCATGACCTAACTATTTTGGATCTGTCCGGACTTATTTGCGGCTTGAGGAGATCAGGCAGTTTAGCCTAGCAGCAGTTCTGTCGGGAGCTCCGCGGGAGTGCGGTGCGGGATCTGGCGTGCTGCTAGAAAAAGACTTCCGTGTTTGCCGAGTGACCGGGGCGGGGCGTGGTCACGTGGGGCCACGTTGCTAGGGGGAACCACGCTAGAGACCAACGCTAGTTGCGCGCAGCCGCAGATGGGTGCACTGAGAAGGGATTATCATCAAAGTGAATTAAAAACGCTCGTCAGCGTAGTGTTGGGGGCATAGGTAGAGGGAAGGAGTTATATTCAGAAGGGGCTGGGTCACAGAACTGTTACTGCACGGATTCTTAAAGTGGCGGATTCTTGGGAGAGGTACTGGACGGATGTACCGTTAGTACATCGTTTAACCAAGAGGTATATGGATGAAATTAGTTAGTAAGCACTGAATTCCACGGAATACTGTCATTCAGCCCTGTGCTCTGGGTGGACAATCTGTATATCCAACGTTGCTCTTTTTCAAAGAGTCGTTGTGATAATTTTTCGCCTGGTGTCAGTTGTTCTATGACAGTCCATGTCATATCATTAGGCGTGTGATTCATGGAGAGGTAGTGTTCAGTTAGTTTGGTCATCGATTTTTTGCACCGGATAGTGCTTCTGTGTTCGCCAATTCTTTGTTTCACCTTCCTACTGGTCATGCCAATGTAGCGTAGATTGCATGGACAGATGATAAGGTACACAACGTTAGTGCTGTTGCAATTTGTATGGGCCCTGATGGTCCATACTTTCCCTGGTTCCAAAGAAAGGGTTTTCGAATTCTCCGTCAGATGGCACACACTGCAATTACCGCACTCAAAGTGCCCGATAACGTGGGGGAGACCCCACGCGTTTAGCACTGTTGGAGATGGTGTGCCCTGATTCTTTGGTCTAGTATTGACGACCGCGTCCTTTATGTTCCTGGCCCGTTTGAAAGAAAAAAGGGGTTTCTCCCATTTTAAATTGCCCGTATTAAGTATCTTCCAATGTTTCTGGATGGTTTTAGTCACATGATTGGATGCCGGGCTGTAGGTAGTTACACAGGTCAGGGGGATTTGGTCGTTGGTCTTTGTGACATCCTCTAGGAGTATTTCCCGTTGCTGGTTCCTCGCTCTTTTCTGGCTTTGGTTTAAGATCGTTTTTGGGTAGCCTCTAGACTCTAATTTCGAGGTAAGATCTTTTGCTTGGTCTCGGTAATCATTAAGGTTGCTACAGTTCCTGCGTATTCTAAGGAATTGCCCATATGGCAAATTTTCTCTTAGTGGTCGCGGATGAAAACTTTCAAACCTAAGCAAGTTGTTTTTTGCCGTAGGTTTGTAGTGGGTTTTGGTGCGCAATCGTCCATTTTCCTTGGTGATGACCAAATCAAGGAAGACCATATTTATGTGGTCCTTCGTTTAAGTGAATCTCAAGTTGTTGTCCCTGGAGTTGAGCCACTCAACGAAGGATTTAAGAGTAGTTTCAGGTCCCTGCCAGATGACAAAAATGTCATCTATATAACGTTTCCAAAACGTTATATTGGATCCGAATGGGTTGTCTGCATTACGGATGAATTGTTGTTCGAAGTTATATACGTATAACCCGGCCACCGATGGGGCAAAAGTACTGCCCATAGAGGTACCACCTGTTTGTAAATACAGTTTTCCTTCATACTCGAAAAAGTTCTTTTTGAGAGCCAGTCTGGCACACTCCAGAATGAAATTTTTGGGTGTTCGTTGTGTCCATTCTTCATTGTTGAGTACTTGCTCAAGGACTTTGAGGGTATCATCTTGGGGTATACTAGTGTAGAGGCTTTCTATGTCGAAGCTTACGAGTAGAGAGTTTTCATCTACGTCAATTTGATCCAGAAGTTGGAGAAGATTCTTAGTGTCCTGTAGGTATGTAGTGGTCTTTTGTATAATTGGTTTCAGAAAAACGTCACAAAAGCGGGACAAAGGTTCCAGTAGTGATCCTATACCGGATACTATCGGTCTACCAGGGGGGGGGGGGGTATTTGTTTTTATGCATTTTGGGTAGTGTGTAAAAATATGGAGTTTTTCCATCGTTATTGCACAAAAAATCCCCCTCTTGTTTAGAGATGAAGCCCATGGATACACAGTGTTCAACAAGGGATTTTATCTCTTGTTTCAGATCTTGCGTGGGGTCGCTTGGTAGTCTGCGGTAGTTCCGTTCGTCTGCCAGTAGGCGGAGACATTCGTTCTGGTACATGGTCTTGTCTTGTATAACTACCCCTCCGCCCTTGTCGGCTGGTTTGATAACAATTGTGTCACAGTTTTTCAATTCCTCGAAGGCTTTCTTTTCATTTTTATTGAGATTGATGTAGGGTTTAGGTGGTTGTAATTTCTCAATGTCGTTGAACACTGCTTGTTCGAACGCCGATAGTTCCACTGGGGTTGTATGTGGAGGAGGTACAAAAGTAGATTTTATACGTAGTCCAGTCTCATTAGGATCATCATTTGTCAGGGGTTTGTTCGCTTTCTTTTCGAAAAAGGCTTTCAGCTTCAATTTCCTAAAGAAGGTAGCCAGTTCGCAATGCAACTGAAATTTATCCAATCTGGGTGTCGGGACAAAGCCAAGTCCTTTACTGAGGACTTCTTCTTCAATGGTTGACAATGGTCTGGTGGCTAGATTAGTGACTAGGTCTTGCTGCTGCTCGGACCTGGTTGTGGATTCTTGCTCCTGGTGTGGTTCCCTACTGGGTCCTCGGTTCCCAATGGACCTGGTTGGGTGTCTTTTGTCTTCCTCTTCCCCTCCGGCCCCTGCCTAAAAAAGGCGGCCGGTAGTTGTTAGGTGGGAAAAAGTGTGGTTGGAAAGGGGGTTGCCATCCATACATTTGTGGAGAGGGAGCAAACGGATCCTGGAAACCCTGCATCATTGGTGGGTAGGGAGTCCAGTTGTTTTGTGTTCTGTTCTGTCCCCTTCCTCTCCCTCTTCCTCTTTGTTTCGTACTCCCTGTGCTTGAATTGCTTGACAAAGAGTTATTACTAGAGGCATCAGAGTCCTGATCAGCTCTTGTAGGGGCCGTGTATTCTGGGTCAGAGTACGGATAGGCTTTCTTAAAGGAGAAACGTTTCAGGTATTTCTGAAACTTCTGTGCTTTTTGCTGAGTGAGGTTGTCTCTGTATTCGGTCATTTCTTTGTTGATCTCGTCGAGCCTCTTCTTGTAGCCTGTAATAGTGGTTCTCATTTGCCCTTCAGTTTGTTGTATTTCTACTTGGATTTTCTCAGAGAGGCGGACTGCTGTTTTGAGGATCAACACTATCCAGTCATGCGTGCAGTGCCACGCGATCTGTGACCAGTCTTTTCTGAATGTTTCATCATCAAGAAAAATTCGGGGAGCATTGGTCACGAGTAGACCTTTGGGTGCCATATTGTTGTTAAGATATTCTTTTAGGATTGTACCATGTAAAATCGTTCTTTTTCTGTTCCGTTTCAGTTCTGTCAAATTTTCCTATTCTGTTGTTTGTGAGATGCTTTGTGATATGTTAGCATCTGCAAAGATGGATAATTCACTCATTATCGCATCCACTTCAGCCTCGGAGTATGAAAGGCCTTTGTTTTCGCTCATGGTGACTGTAGGTGGCTACTTGTTGTGTGTGCGGGGAGTGTAAAAGACACAAACTCTCGCAGCTGTGCGCTGCCCAATATATATAAACAGAGGGGAGAGTAAGGGTAGTTCGACCTGTAGGTCAAGTAGGAACTCCTGGTCCCCTTGGGTATAATGATTTAAACAATAGAAGGAGTAACCACTAAGGATACTGAATACCTGTATAATTATTACGGTATTGTGGGTTGCATGCCTTACGACCCAGTATGGGACAATCCTTTGTCCTTTGAAGACCCCTCACTCACCAACCTAGTTGGTGACATGCTTCATCATCGTGGTCCCACCCGGACAGCCGAATGCCATCCAGGTGTGCTGCGACACCTGATTACAGTGGAGCGGGTTATTCGTTTTTATATGTGATAAAGATAAAAAAGTGTGTTTAAAAGTTGTCTCAACACTACCCACTCGAAGACTCTATTCTGGAGTGGTTGGACAACCATTAAAATATATATACAAAAGTATTTACATGGGGCACCTTTGCCTTATTAGGTAGGCTGTGGTGTCAAAAGAGACGTGTTAAAAAGGAGGGAGGTCTACATGTTTCAACCTACGTGTGATTATGGAGGTTTTCGTCAGGACCAGTGTAAATATAGGCTGGGTGGTCTACACACGCTAAGGTGTATCCAGTCCTAGCCTACAGTTCAGGTGAAATCACAAACAGGTGATTTCTGAAAAAGGTGTGATGCTCTCCGGTTAGTTTCGATTAAAAACCTGTGGAAAGAAAAAGGGGGGAGGGATTGTGGTAAAGGCATGCTGGTAACGTACAAACATAAAAGTGTGACTGGTGCACTCTGTGAACCAATACCCATACTTGGGCTCGACCAGTTGTAAATATGAGCAGATTTACGTGCTAGTTGTGAGGGAGCCGCACGCATTCACTGCCTTCAGGGTGTTGAGTATCATACTTAATTGTGAAGTATCGTCACAATATTGGGATACCAAAAAGCCGCTGTTCCAGTGAGTGTGAGGAAATAATGAGTCTGACCCATGTGGGAAAAGTTGTGTAAAAGCTCCAATAATGGAGCGTGCCGTGCTCAAAATAATAACTAAGGTAACGTGATGCGGCGCAAAAAGAGATCTCCAAGTGCCGAATGTTGATCTCGTTAAAAACCACATACACACACATACAGGTAGCACAATAATCATTCGCAAATGAGCATACTCAAACAGTATTCTTACTAGAAGCACGCTGATGTAGGGCTTCATGAGCTCTCCGACCCTGCTCGTACAGCCGCCATCTAAAATGGAGAGGGGCGAGGGGGTGAGAGGGCCGTAAGGGTTCCGTCGAACCATGACCTAACTATTTTGGATCTGTCCGGACTTATTTGCGGCTTGAGGAGATCAGGCAGTTTAGCCTAGCAGCAGTTCTGTCGGGAGCTCCGCGGGAGTGCGGTGCGGGCTCTGGCGTGCTGCTAGAAAAAGACTTCCATGTTTGCCGAGTGACCGGGGCGGGGCGTGGTCACGTGGGGCCACGTTGCTAGGGGGAACCACGCTAGAGACCAACGCTAGTTGCGCGCAGCCGCAGATGGGTGCACTGAGAAGGGATTATCATCAAAGTGAATTAAAAACGCTTGTCAGCGTAGTGTTGAGGGCATAGGTAGAGGGAAGGAGTTATATTCAGAAGGGGCTGGGTGACAGAACTGTTACTGCACAGATTCTTAAAGTGGCGTATTCTTGGGAGAGGTACTGGACGGATGTACCGTTAGTACATCGTTTAACCAAGAGGTATATGGATGAAATTAGTTAGTAAGCACTGAATTCCACGGAATATTGTCATTCAGCCCTGTGCTCTGGGTGGACAATCTGTATATCCAACGTTGCTCTTTTTCAAAGAGTCGTTGTGATAATTTTTCGCCTGGTGTCAGTTGGTCTATGACAGTCCATGTCATATCATTAGGCGTGTGATTCATGGAGAGGTAGTGTTCAGTTAGTTTGGTCATCGATTTTTTGCACCGGATAGTGCTTCTGTGTTCGCCAATTCTTTGTTTCACCTTCCTACTGGTCATGCCAATGTAGCGTAGAAGCCCTAAATCAGTATCCCAATATTGTGACGATACTTCACAATTAAGTATGATACTCAACACCCTGAAGGCAGTGAATGCGTGCGGCTCCCTCACAACTAGCACGTAAATCTGCTCATATTTACAACTGGTCGAGCCCAAGTATGGGTATTGGTTCACAGAGTGCACCAGTCACACTTTTATGTTTGTACGTTACCAGCATGCCTTTACCACAATCCCCCCCCCCCTTTTTCTTTCCACAGGTTTTTAATCGAAACTAACCAGAGAGCAACACACCTTTTTCAGAAATCACCTGTTTGTGATTTCACCTGAACTGTAGGCTAGGACTGGATACACCTTAGCGTGTGTAGACCACCCAGCCTATATTTACACTGGTCCTGACGAAAACCTCCATAATCACACGTAGGTTGAAACATGTAGACCTCCCTCCTTTTTATCACGTCTCTTTTGACACCACAGCCTACCTAATAAGGCAAAGGTGCCCCATGTAAATACTTTTGTATATATATTTTAATGGTTGTCCAACCACTCCAGTATAAAGTCTTCGAGTGGGTAGTGTTGAGACAACTTTTAAACACACTTTTTTATCTTTATCACATATAAAAACGAATATCCCGCTCCACTGTAATCAGGTGTCGCAGCACACCTGGATGGCATTCGGCTGTCCGGGTGGGACCCCGATGATGAAGCATGTCACCAACTAGGTTGGTGAGTGAGGGGTCTTCAAAGGACAAAGGATTGTCCCATACTGGGTCGTAAGGCATGCAACCCACAATACCGTAATAATTATACAGGTATTCAGTATCCTTAGTGGTTACTCCTTCTTATGTATGTATAGTGTACCAGGAAATAGCTTTGCCTACATCTTCATAGGCCCATTATCAGAACCTTGAACATTCTGTACCAAAGCTAAAGTTCACTTTGCAAAAGTATGTTGTTTATTATTGTTCGCTCTGCAACAGCTTTGTCAGGGTACAATCATTATTATTAATGGCAGCCTGACTGGGACTTCGACATGGCAATATGGGTGATGTTTACATCACTCATTGTTTAATTAGAGGAGAATTTCACTGAATCTGCTGAGGTCGCCCCATGGCAGAATTCCAGCCCATCTGATTCCTGTTTACCTTCTGTCGAAGATGACGCCCAGCTCTCCACCAAGATGGGCTCCCTGATGACACTTACCCACAAGTAATGGGGAAGTTAGATCACCCTACTGGGATTCTGGCTGATTCACCCACCCAGGCACACTAGGATAGGTAGCGCTAGCTTGGAGTACATTAACAGTATTTATATAAATGCATATATTCTCTGTAACTGTACAATGGTTGAATCGTTCATCTTCTTCACCATTTTCATTGCTGATCACACTGTTCTGTTTCCTTTTATTGATTATTGCAGCTCATGTATTTTACACAAGAATTATAATACTTCAATAAATATTGAAAAGCCATGTTGTGTATTTCTTTTAAATCTCTTTGGATATGCATGAATCTGTTACCAAAACTTTCTGGGGATCACGGTTAAAGTGTTCTGACATCGTACATTTCACCTGTTACCTTACCAGGATAGGGGTACAGACGGTGCACTGTGAGCTAGCAGGACTAAGGCCAATGTATCCTGATGGTTTGCATAAAATCAGTCTTTCACAGTTCTGATGTTTATGTTGTCCAACAAATGCACATTTTTACTGAGAATCTATAGGATGTATGACCCTTTTAAGTATTATTAAGTCACCCTTATGTAGGCTTTGTACCTCCCTCCGTAAGTTATAACTGCTACCCTTGGAAGGCGGCCTTGGTGCCCTGAATTATTAGAGCTACTATGCAATAGCACAATTACAATGGCCAATGCAATTGTTGGCTAGCAGTAACCTCACTGAGCTGAACACGGCAGCCATAACTTGGGATCTGCCAGTATTATTAGAATGGATGTAGGGCACTGATACGTTAACCCAGAAACAACGCATCGACCAGACGGAGCTGGCTTACATGTTTACTGTCCACAGGTCAGACCACTTCTTATGCCCCTGGCCTGCCGCCGGAGGTACTTCCAGGAATGTTTGCCTGTCACAGGCGCATGGAGCTTGGCCTTTGGAGAGAGAGGAGCTTAGAAACATGGGGAGACATGTTCGCGGACGCACAGTTGCAAACATTTGAGGAACTAGTTTACGCATAAGAGGGGCCGCAAGGTTCCTTTCTTCTACATGCACTGCTTACACGCCATGCCCTACAAACGTGGGGCAACGACTGCGCAGAGCCCCCCACATCACACTTTTGCAAACATTGCTTACACATGGGAGGGGCAGATATGCTGTAACGGCCCTATACACATCCTTTACAATAGACGATCCACCTGCATTGACAGCAGTTAGAGCATACTGGGATGCTGAGCTAGGCATAACTATCACTGACAAACAATGGATACAATGCACTAACCACCCGAACATTATCTCGACTAATGCCAGGTTGAAATATACCCAATTAAATTATTTACATCATACGTACCTCACACCTCATCGACTAGCACGCATGTACCCAACAGCGGTAGACAGATGCCCCAGGTGCTGCAACTTGGGAGCCACATTCACCCATATGGTCTGGACCTGTGAGATTAATCAAGTATACTGGACCGAGGTGGCCACTATCCTTACAGAGGCAGCTGCCGCTCAAAAAGTGGTACCCATTTCTTACTGGGTATCACGAGGTGCACTGCACCTCATAAAGGCCTAAACAAGTTTTTGGACTCAGCCCTAGCCATTGCCAAACGTGCGATAGCTATGAAGTGGAAGGCACCACTGGACCCCAACATACACACATGGATGCTCGACTTGCCAATGGCTGCAAGAGCGACAGCACCCCCGTGACCGAGCTCTACCCCTTGGCAAGAATACTTGACATTGGTTGAGACTCGGCTGGCCTTGATGTGTCCCCCCACTTAGCCCTCCACCCAGGACATTAGCAGGGGGCTACAGCTCTCTTAGTTTCGAGGGCCAGCGTTCCTCCCTCTGTACATACATGCATACCTCCCTCGCTACTGGTCGCACTATGTTCCACCTCCTCTCTGGCCCTTTCTCATATCCGGCCCCTGCCCTGCCCTTCCGCTGCTGTCTCCGTAGGGCCTGATGCACCTATTTAACTACTTATGTGCTGCCCACTGCTATGCCCCACTAATATCCGTACAGAGGCCTGTGCCCACGCATGGAGATCTACCTTCAGTTTTTCTTTTTCTGTTAACTTCACTTTGTTACCACTACATGACTTAATGCTGCACCTGATCTGTGTAATAATGATGTATTCTCCTTTTATTAATATTCCTCTCGATACTACTGGCAGATGTACCATGTCATGTAACTGTATGACTGCATGGGCGGCAGAGTGAACTTTATTTCCCACTTTACTGGATTCTCCTGGCCTCCTGCTGAACCACTATACTTATTGTCAATGTAGTGTCATTGCTAGATGATGTTGTCATGCAGATGTTAAAGTTCTCATTATATCAAAACTTAGGGGCTCATTAGGATGGCGGACGGACTTGCGTCCGTCCGCCACCCTAGAGGAGGAGGGACCGTCCGCAGGGGCAGCGGCGGTCCCTCCAGTGCAATTAGGATGTGACCGCCAGCCTGGCGGTCACATCCTCAATCTTTAACATTGCGGCGGGTGCAGCTTCAAGCTGCACCCGCTGCAATGTTAAAAATGCATACATTGCATTTGTATGCAGCAAGCGGCAGGCACCGCGCGGTGCCTGCCGATTACTGCATACAAATGCAGGGGGGTACTATAGGTACCCCCCATGTGCACCCCCCACCGCCCTTCACCCAGGGGACCCGCAACGGGCCCCCGCAGTGAAGCTCCGTATGCTTTTCCACGGCGGAAAATCCGCCGTGGAAAAGCATTTCTTTTTGGGCATCCTAATATGGCTGACGGTGTCTTATAGACACCGTCACCATATTAGTGCTTTTCCGTTGCGGTTGTAAGCCAACCGTGGCGGAAAAGCTGCGGACGGAAACCAGGACCCACCAGCCATCCTAATGTGGCGGTGGGTCTTTGGTGGGTCCGCTGCGGTTTTTCCGCATCCTCCGGGCCGGCGGTGGCTTCCGCCGGCCCGGAGGATGCGGAAAAACCGCTATCCTAATGAGCCCCTTAATACAAATTATTTACAAAAAAAATGTAGGCTTTGTACCCCACAAGGCAGTGTTCATTGAACTTAAAAGTAGTACATATAGGAATTTGATTTTAACATATCCTTACAGTGAATACAACTCAAAAACTATTTTTTTAGACAGTTCTATCTGTCCTATGAAGAAATGTATCTCAGTAATGGGGCCAGCTAGAAAAATAATAAACAACTATTTTTAACAGTTACTAAAAATCCAATTTGATGCTCAAGTCAGATTTTAATAAGTATTAAGGAAATATAGTTTTGAGAATGTTACCTTTTGCCTGACTTACAATCTTTGAGGCTAACATTAATCAGCTCTCCAGTTTCTCCCAGCCAGTAATTAGCTTGAATACATTTTAATAGCTGTGGAATGCTCCACAGGAGCAAACAATAGGCTGACCTGAACGATTCAACTCCCTCGGCATCCTCCGCAAGACCTTCAAGTGGATCCCCCCGTATGCAGCAGAAAGAACATCATGCACGCACTCATAAACAGCAGATTGGACTATGGTAATGCCGTCTACACCAGAATCAACAAAACCCTGATACACAAGCTCCAAACCATCTAGAACACCGCAGCCAGACTCATCCTCGGAACTTCAGGACACGAGCACATGACCCAGCACCTACGAGATTCTGCAGCACACATAGAAAGAGGAAAAAGACTCTCAGGATTGTTTTTGTGCAGGAAGGCAGGTGCCCTTTCCTGTACAAAACAATCCTGCCTACAGCGAGGCACCCTTGCACCACTGTGCAAGGGTGTGAATTTGGTGCTAGGCTGCAATGTAATGGGTCTAGCCTGCACACCTACTTATTTGCAACCGATTAATCAATTTTAACAAAAATTTTTAACTTGTTTTGGGAGCTAACCCAGTAGGAATTGTGCCCACAATTCTTTGTCAAACAGCTCTGTAGAGACCTAGTATGACAAGGTCTAACTGGGGGCTCAACCTGAGTCCATTAAAGGTTTCAAGAATTGTGTAAACTTGATTTATAAATACTTGTCCCAATTCAACATCATATAACATACAAAAGTTCTGGTTCAAGGTCAACGTCGTTTTTACTGTATCTGATACATCTTATTCATATGATTTCAACAAATACAATAATGGTAATTGAGTGAAATACAATTTAACTAATACATTGTTAAGTCACATATGTATATTTCATTCCTTGCGACTATTGCAAAAAGACTTTAGATAAATAATAAACATCGAAACAAATCCCAATGCATTTCGGGTCGCTACCGGACCCTTCTTCAGGGGTGGTTCTTTATACAAACGGTTTAAATTCTTGATTTTCAATAGATGTTTCTGTGTATGAGCACTTCAAAGTAGCATTTCAAACACTGTGAAGATAATAATCGCCATAATGAGAATGTCAGTATTTGCGTGTGAAAGTCTGCACGATGTCAAAATTGATTAAAATAAACAGATAAGTGAGTCATGACATTGATGGCAGTTACGCTACAGAGTGTGAGGGAACCGAATTAGGGGGATAAGGTGTTGTGATCCTGAGGTGCAACCTTATGTAAAACACCCTGCTTCCATATGTGTACCTTACACCAAACACCACGTGGTAAACAGTCCGTGCAACTCAATTGCACCCAATATAAGAATCAAAATCAAAAAATCACAACTTACCCGCCCAACACACACAATTGTGGACGGTTTCAAGAATTCAACGGACGTTTCCGGTTCTGTGAATTACATGGGTGCTTATGTCAGTCAAAAAACGTTATACGCTCAAAAACGTCTCCCTAACTCTATGTGGCTCACCGACTTACCGAAAGAAAAGTATCCCAAGGGTCAATCTCAAGTTTCCCGTGATCTGCGGTGCAGCATAGACCGGTTGATCAAAGACTCCCTGTGAATAAAGATGCGAGTGCGTCAGTCTCTCGCCCCAATTTACCCGTGTGTTGTTGTCAACGCGGCAAGCGCTTCCATCATGCCTACCTTCGGTGTCGTGGCGTCCTCTAACCCTCGACCTGACGATTACTTCCGGAAAAAACATCCGGTACTACGTAGCATGCTTAAGTAGTCATGCGCCCTGGCCTTAGCCTAACGTACAATTCGCGGTGTGTGTGATCTTAAAGGGATAGGTACTACGTCTTCCGTAATATGAACTACGCGGTTTGTTTAGAAAATGTCTCAAAGTCTGGCCAAAGCCATAAATAAAGGAAGGTATGCCAAAGTCTCTGAGTTCCATAAAAAGGTGTGTAGTTATGGTCTACGCTCGGTGTAATGTCAAATTAACCCGAAGGGAAGTGCTCAACTGTAGTGAAAGGAAAAACAAAATGTGCTATACAAAATCAGAATATGCATGTTGTCGCAGATCTTGAATGAGTTAAAGGAAGATATTTACAATCTTCAACAGGATCTAATTAGAACTATACCATCTGAGGACTGGACAAAAATTCTAGAGGACATCAATCGCAGACTGGATACCCATGCGAAAGAAGTGCATGATCGTAAAATACGCAAGTTTCGTAGGGATACGATCGATTATAAGCTAGACGAAGTCTACACGTGGGCGGAAGCCTACGCACAAAGAAGATTTACAAGCAGGCCGACTCCAAAACAGACATCATCAGAGGAAAGCATAGTACAGGACGAAGATTTGTCTTTACAAAGGGCACCGGCTCCAGTTGTGAGCACAGAATCCCAAGAACCCACACCATCTGGATCATCCAGAGGTGTGCAACCTTCTTTTTTAGCGGAAGGACAATCAGCAACACATCCACCCGACTTACCCACAGAAGCAAGACCAAACGGATCAGGAGGGGACAAAGTAGCAAAAAAAGTTCCAGAAGGAGGAAGACCACAGAGAGTAGTCGCGAAAAAGGGAACCTTGTCGTGAATATCTCGAGCCGCAAATTGTCGACAGACCAATTGAACATTTTAAACAAAGGTACCTCATTTGTTCCTACCTATGTATCTAATGGTTTGGAAACAGAGATTGCGCTTTTCAAATTTCTACGAAAATTGAGACTTAAATGGTTCTTTTTTTCCACAACATCTAATGGGTCACAGCGACCCAAAGAAATCTTCAAGCCCAAAAGTAAGTTTATGTCCCCCATCTCGCATAAAATCTTGGACAACTTTGAAACCCTTGTAAAAAAGGATCTAGAATCTGGCTAAGGCCAGGGCGCATGACTACTTAAGCATGCTACGTAGTACCGGATGTTTTTTCCGGAAGTAATCGTCAGGTCGAGGGTTAGAGGACGCCACGACACCGAAGGTAGGCATGATGGAAGCGCTTGCCGCGTTGACAACATCACACGGGTAAATTGGGGCGAGAGACTGACGCACTCGCATCTTTATTCACAGGGAGTCTTTGATCAACCGGTCTATGCTGCACCGCAGATCACGGGAAACTTGAGATTGACCCTTGGGATACTTTTCTTTCGGTAAGTCGGTGAGCCACATAGAGTTAGGGAGACGTTTTTGAGCGTATAACGTTTTTTGACTGACATAAGCACCCATGTAATTCACAGAACCGGAAACGTCCGTTGAATTCTTGAAACCGTCCACAATTGTGTGTGTTGGGCGGGTAAGTTGCGATTTTTTGATTTTGATTCTTATATTGGGTGCAATTGAGTTGCACGGACTGTTTACCACGTGGTGTTTGGTGTAAGGTACACATATAGAAGCAGGGTGTTTTACATAAGGTTGCACCTCAGGATCACAACACCTTATCCCCCTAATTCGGTTCCCTCACACTCTGTAGCGTAACTGCCATCAATGTCATGACTCACTTATCTGTTTATTTTAATCAATTTTGACATCGTGCAGACTTTCACACGCAAATACTGACATTCTCATTATGGCGATTATTATCTTCACAGTGTTTGAAATGCTACTTTGAAGTGCTCATACACAGAAACATCTATTGAAAATCAAGAATTTAAACCGTTTGTATAAAGAACCACCCCTGAAGAAGGGTCCGGTAGCGACCCGAAATGCATTGGAATTTGTTTCGATGTTTATTATTTATCTAAAGTCTTTTTGCAATAGTCGCAAGGAATGAAATATACATATGTGACTTAACAATGTATTAGTTAAATTGTATTTCACTCAATTACCATTATTGTATTTGTTGAAATCATATGAATAAGATGTATCAGATACAGTAAAAACGACGTTGACCTTGAACCAGAACTTTTGTATGTTATATGATGTTGAATTGGGACAAGTATTTATAAATCAAGTTTACACAATTCTTGAAACCTTTGGTGCTAGGCTGCCATAATGATGCCAGCGCAAAGGGTAAAGGACAGGACTGCACCGTATTGGAGAAATACAGTGCATTCCTGCCCTTTCCCAGTGATGCAGGGCAGTGCAGCAATGTGACTTGCTGTGCTGCCCTGCACCGCTAAGGTCATTAATATGGCCCTTAGTGTGAATTTAATTTAGTAACTGTGCCCGGAACATGGGGGACAGAAGGCTGATATCAGCCTAGAAACACAAGTTATAGATATACAAATGATCAAAATGTTTCAATGCCAAGAGGTAATGTTAAATACATTTTTTGTATGAATGTACAACAGAATCCCACGTGTTTAGCACGCATGCCTTCATCACAGCGTCATTAGAAAAAACGTGCCATTAGTACGCATTTGTTCAGCACACAAATCATTATAACGACTTGCTTAGAGGGGTGCTGGACTGTGGACTATGGAATAGGATCATTTACTATACGCACTCCAGTCTGCACAACAGTAGGGAAGGTGTTGAACTTTAAACCCAACACCATTTCACCAAAGCGCCCTTCAAAAGTAAGTCATGGTAACGACTTGCGTGCTGAACAAAAGACACGTTCATACTATTGCCGGCATTGTGAAAGCCCAGCGTGATTCCAGCTTCGTCTTAAAGGACGTTTCCTGTTTTGTATATTATTAAAGGAATGATCTGGATTATGTTCATGCGTGTGTACCATAAACCCTAAAAATCAAACATTAAACAAGAGAAACAGTGTAAAACTGAAATAATTATTGTAGCCCACCTATACAACCTATAAAACCAATGAACAGCACAACAAGTGCCTTACTGGAATGGTAACGCACCTGCCAAAGAATCAAACAGTTGTTAAAGGTGTCATCAGCCATGTGTACTTTACATCGTACTTCAAATGCAACTCTGATCTTGTTTTCTTAAGGCACCACTCTCCTCCTATAGCACTGCTTTAGATGCCATCAGTGGTTCTGGAACAGTTTTCAGTGTAGGGGTGCTGCCATTAAAGTTACATTACAGAAGTCATTGGGATTGGAAAAAATCCAAACTTCTCACAAACAGTAAGTATTGCAAGTGAGCCAAGCCCATTTAACTGGAGATTGTTACGGTTGGGGTCTATTTTGGATGACTCTGCAGCAAATATATTACTAAATGGTGTGATAGCATAGATTTACAAACAACACATTTTCCATTAAAATTGTCACTAAGTTTCACAAACATGGTCAGGGCTTAGTTTGAGCCGGTGGTTTCTGGCACCGGCATATAATTGTGAACACTGTCACTTATGACAGTCTGCCACATGATGGTGCTATCAGATGTAAAGCTGAGGAGAACAACAGTTGTTTATTCAATATACATGAAAAATTACTAAAACCTGCTGCCCAAGCCATTCTTATACTTTTGTGGGTTTGAAATAGTCTGAATTGTGACAATTGTAAACGTGTGATGGTTAGTATTCATGTTGGTACTTTCATTGGCAGCACCGGCAGGGGCAAAGGGTGATGCAAGCTGCAGTGGCCTCTTTTACAAATTTAGCACTGACTAATTTAAACTATGTGGTGCACAAACGATGTGTACAAATCCAGTTTCAGCGGATATTTATAAATTGTGCATCGCAAAGTGTCTTGGTTTGTTTTGATACTTTAGCAATCTTTGTTTCCACCTGTCTTCAGAATTTCTAAAAAATGTGTTTCATTTGCTGTGAGAAAGTGTATTATTTGTTGGGTCAGATGGTAGTCCTCCGCATGGTAGCTATGGCACATAGGATATATGCTTAACTTAAGAAAATGTGTAAAGCATTTACAAGTACCAAAACCATTAAAAAGAGAGAAGCACAACTCTATAAAAATTCCAGACCAATTTATAAAAAAAGATAATATTTTAATGAAAAAAATCGACCAAAAAAAATCCATTGAGGGCAACAGGAGGTATGAATTTTTAAAATTAGAATTACACTTTTGCACCAAAAAGTACAAAGCACCAACCCCAGGCAACTGGTCGTGCTAGACTGGGGCAAAATCAAAGTTAGGGCTGACTGCTGTAGAGCCTTGTTCAGATACGAAGTCCAGGGTGGTCATGGGCACAAAGTTACCTTGAAACCTGGAAATATTTCTGGAGAAAAGGTGGTTATCGACAAGCAAACTGAAAGCTGGATCTGAGTCGGGGTTCATCGATGAAGGGTTGCTAAAGAGCAGGGTCCTGATGCAGTCATCGATGAAGGTTACAAGGCTCAAGCGGGCAAATTCCTGAGTCTGTGCCTAGGAAGTGCTCGAAGTTGATTGACTTTAGCTCAGCACTGCTCTTGGTAAAGTCCTTTATGTTCCAACTTAGAAACTTTTTCTAGATGTCACATGTCCTTCAGAAGAGCAGACCAGTAAGTTCAGTATGACTAGTGAATTGTAGTCAACAGCGTTGACTTGAAGGAAATACCGGCATCCCACTGGTTCTTCAGGGAAAAAGTTGGCAAAAGTTTCTAAGTCTCAGCTTTTGTACTTTGGCCAGTAGGAGTACACTCTGACACTTATCGAAGGGCTCCACGACCTCAGCGACATCACTTAAGAGTCCACATGACAGAATGTATTGCGATACTGGCTATTGTGGGCACACTGCTAAGGATTTCATTGTTCAGTGCTATGTAATCTGTTACAACGTCCCTCATGTCCTTGCTGATGTAATTAGGGGAATGAGAGCACACTGCTTCACCTCCGATCACAGGTCATCCCTTAACATTCTGGTAAATGCACTTCAGTCATAATGCTTACCTATCATGGGACTGAAGTGTCTAACCTGAGTTGGGCAGGGAGAGGTACAGAGACTCAAGCTTCCTCAGCAGACACCGATCACAATGTATCTGACCTGTACTGATGCAGGATGATAACGCGACACACATGTGTCTAGAGAATCACGGCACTGACCTGCACCAATCTTGGTGACACACGACAATGGTGGCACACGTAAGCATTTCAGCTAAACTGCATTTACCAAGATACTAAGGGGTGAACTGTGTTGGGAGATGTAGTCGTGTTCTCCAGTCCCCCTACTGTCCATGTTGATGGTCTTGGCCGGTGTTCTCTGGAAGGCATATTGTACAGTGTTGCCTAGTCGTGTCCTGTTGCGGTTAATTTCATGATCTGGCAACGCACTGTCATTTCGTTGTGTCTTTTCAAGTTCTTCCACTCTCTAAATGGATTTTCGCTTGTACATGTTCAGATACATTGCAATATGAGTTAACATGCTACTTACTGTAATGAAAATGCTCTTGTCACTAAGGCATCCTGTTGTGTTTTTTTTAACAATGAGTGACAGGTGAGAGGTGAATTTGAAAGTGATGGTACACAAATAGTTAGAGTAGAACACTCAATGGTAAAGTTCCAAAGTCCAACAGAACACTCTCGTCCTTGTGGCAATGGGGTTCTGATTTACAATAAAGTCAATGCTCAGTGTTACAGTGATGACACGTGATCGTCCCGGGTTCTTTTTCGGACGCCCCCTCTGCCGTTTGCCAGGGAGGACCTGCTGCATTCTCAGAGGTGTCTGAGGATTCGCTGTGGTGTCATTCACCCCTCCATGTGGCCGCTGCTGAGGTGATGTGACTATTATCCGGCTGGGCAGAGGGGCATGCAGCTCTTAGAGCAGCAGGCATGTCCCGCAGACCACCCACAAGTTGGCCCATGTACTCAGCAATTTGCCCCAAGCGAGTGTCCATGGACCTCTGCAGCAGGTACTGTTCTCACAGTTTTTCAAGGACCTGGCCCATCTGTCCCTGGTTCTGGTGGTATGCACCAAGGACAGTTTGCATGATGTCCAGGGCCTCTGTCTCACTGTCCTCCTGTCACTGTCCCCCAGTTGGCCTACCACCTGCCCTAATGCCACGGACCCATGACATTGCTTAGCGTTGCTGCCGCACACCGTCCCCAGCATCCCCGGTGTGCCTGGTGGTATTCGCTACTGCTGGCACAGGGGCAGTGTTGGAGGCAGTGGCGGTGATGGTGGAGGTGGCTGCAACACAGGTCGTTGCTGCAGGGGTCTGCGTTGGTGTTGCAGCTGTTGTGGGAGTCGTGGTAGTGGTGGGGACAGTGAGTGCCTAAGCATGGCCTGTCCTGGGCACGCTGGAGGGGCCAGGTCGATCCTCCTCACCTGATGAGACCAGGAAGTCTGCATCCAAGGGTTCACCTTTCTGGGTGGGTGACGGGCTGGGCTCGTCCATGGTACGGTTGCCTGCTGTTGCTAGCGAGTCACCTGTTGGAGTGAGGTTATATTGTCAGCATGTTCGGCACACAGCACAACTTTCATGTTCATGTTTAGCACATTTCATTTGAGATGACCTGACTTTTTACCTTGATAGTAATATGCTTTCATCGCAGTTTGTCAGCAGTCGAACACGATATTGAGGTACATATAGGGCTTTAGTTGGGCCGGGTCTCACCGGTGCTGAGCACCAACATATTTTTAAGTGGGCCTCGATATGGGTCTCTATCGAGATCTGTTTTGTGCCCTGGCACAAGCGGCCCATTTTTTTCTGGACTGCAATGACGGTAGGCACATTGATGTGCACATGCTCACACTCCTCACTTCTCACTAGTGGAGAAGTTACGGCATGACGTCATGCCAGGTGAGCGTTGTGAGGAAGTATAATCCTTTAAAGAGTCAGTCCCTCTTTGGATTTGCCTCCTTTTGAAACTCAGGAGCAGCAACACTGTTGTGGTGTCACCAGGGCTTTAAGTGGAAGCTTTTTCAATGTTATATGCAAACCATAGTTGCTGCTTCTTTTTCTTATGCAACTAACAAACATTGACAAAGCCAGTATTCCGGAATTGTTGTAGGTATCATGTTACATGTTGTATCATGTATCTTGGTGCAATGAAAGAAACAGCAAAATGCAAGCCGGGCAGCACACTAGGCTAAGCACAGGTTTGTAGCTTACATTTTAAGCCACGTTCTAAATTACATTGGCCATGCCCCTTTGAGATACCCCCCAGTTTTTTCATCCCACTTAAAGCCCTGGGTACACACATTGCTTGTTAGCGATGTGACATGGCTAAAGGAACAATTTCATATGTTCAGATATTGTATTTCCAAGGACATGTCCTCTGGTACTAACTTGTTGGTCATCCAATTCAATTCCAGCTTGGACATTTAGGAGTTTTTTATGTGTATCTGACTACTATGCAGCAACTTCATGATTTGGGTTGTGATTTTTGTACTTACCTCCAGGGGCGGCTGGTGACATTTGAAAGCAGTGGGGCGTAAAAGTTAGGGATGATTTATAAGTAGCGGGAGAGCACTGCATTTCTTTTTACTTTTGTCATTATTTAATTTGTTTTTATCCCCATCTAACCCATATACACAGAACTAAGTTTACAACTGGAACACATGCTCACTGCCCTGTGGGCTGTGCAGAGAGGCGCAGGACTGGATAGCCATCAAGATTTCTAAACACCTTTTTCACTCACTGACAGGCACTGTGAAAAACTCGCAGCAGTGACCTCAGCCTCAGAGCTCTCAACTCGCAACTCAGTACAAATTATGCACTGTACAAGAGCACTGTTATACATGAAAAAAATAAAGAAGTAACATCGTTCAAATAGCTAATACTTTTAGGGAATGTAATTATGCAAGATGAATACGTGCATTCTAAATAGGAACTAAATCACTGAACATAACGGTTTAAATTCATAAATAAATGTTAAAATGTTGGCATTTACTTTCATTAATGCAGCTGCCCTTGGTTTGCCATCTCTCTTCCTGTAGTGCCCTCACTCAAGTGCCACTGCATTCTTTGTCCGTGTGGCGCATCGCACAGTGTGGACTGTGCCACACAGGTCTCTTAAGTTCCCTCTAACCTGCATCGAACAACATTCAACGTAAAGTTGAATAGCGAAGTCCGTCAAATCGTGCCCAGTACAATTTACTCACAAGAATATAATGGGTGATACTGCTCAGCACAGAGCGGTGTGCCAGGCTGCCGTGAACCTGCCATTTTCCCTTCCTGCACAAAAACAATCCTGAGAGGCTTTTTCAACTTTCTATGTGTGCTGCACATATAGAAAGAGAAAACTACTGGGAGAAATAGAGATATTTCTCATTGTTGTGCATCCCTTGGGCAGGCGTAAGATTTTGATACATTCTCAGGTTAACAACTCCTTGTAAATCTAGGAATGCATCATAAACCATGGGAGTTGCATGGGATCACCCACCACAACGCGTCCCTTGTGCAGAGGAAGGCAAAGCGGCAATTTCTGCTGTGTCGCATTACTCTATATTCATGAAACCATTCAAAGCCATGCAAAGTGGCTATGGGTGGCTTCATACATATGAATTAGAGATTTGCATCATACATTTACCACGTTCTGTGGCGCAAACAGGATGCAAGGTCATTGTAAATATGCCCCTTAGTTTGGTGTGCATGAAAATCCTGTGTTGCTGATCCCTGGTGAGTTTCACTACTACTGCTGGAACAAGGGCAATGGAGGCGCCAATGGGTGAGGCGGACTGGCCTAAAAGGTCCCGGGACCTCAGTGACAAAGTCTTTGTTTACCTAGGGTGTGCTTCTTCGTAGGCCTGCGCCCAAGACTGGAGGTTAACTTCAGTATGGATTGTGGTGGACAGGCCTTCAAGTTTAACCCACACTGGCCTCCAGTAGGGTCCACCTTCTGGTGCTAAGAGACTAGGGCTTATATGGTCTAACGAGGCCTTCTAAGGTCTATTAGGGGAATGTGCTCTCTCAAAAGAGTAGTTTGGTCATGAAGCCTGATCCTAGTTCTCCAGTTTCAAATTCGGTAGCTCTGGCCATGGTGCCACATCCTCTGCCCCCAAACACCTTTCTGTTCCACTTAGAGAAACTTGCACTGCCTTCAGCTACAACCCAATGGTGCCCAATTATAAATGCTTGGATGTGACTCAAGTCATAGTATGCACTGCCTGAAAAAAATAACATCATGGAAAAAGCAAACATTAATGCAAAATCATGTAAAGCATACAAAATATAAGCAGGAAAGACATGGTTACCTTAAAGCTTTTACCCTCGTTGTTCAGAAATCAATGAGTGTTTTTTGCCTCGAACGTTGAGGACATGAATACAGGGCTCCTTATGTACACAGGTGTGCCTTTGTTGCACTCATGGACAGCAAGGAAAGGGTTAAGTAGGGCTCATAAGCTTAAGGGACTCTTCAGGAGAATCTGATCTGATTCACGGAAACCCACAAGGTCTGCTCCACATTCATGACAGCCAGCTAGCTGCTCAAACATCGACATTATGTATTCAAGTGTCCTGCAGAGGATTCCTTTTGAACTTCCCGCTTGGCTAAAGTTCCTACCCAAAAAAAACTTGAGAGAGCTCTTGAGAGTAAAAGACAAAATTATATTTTCATTCGGGAAGTGAAGGATACATCCAACTTTATTTTTCGGTGACACAATAGTATGTTAGTGATGCTGTAAAGCGTCAAAAATCACAAACATAAGAGGTTCCAAAAGCAAGACCTATTTGGCTTTGCCAATGCTTGCTTAGATATCTCATTAGTTAAATGGGGCACTTTTGATTTGGTGCCAGACAGGGCTGAACTGGGAACCCAAAGCAGCTCTGGCAAATTTTGTCCATCCTCCGTGCAGTGTGTTGCGACAAATGCAGCAAGTGACCCTGACCACTACAAAGGGGACATGGGGGAGAGGGTGTTCAATCTCCAAGAAGATTTTGGAAAAATTAGATTAATAGTGCATTTTACAACACATTTTATTATATTTTTAATTGTATTAGCTTTTAGAGCACAGTAAATTATGATTTTAAAGTGCACCAGGATACAACAATCTTGTTGGGTCTCTTCAATGATTCCCTCACTATCACCCTCTAACACTGCACCTCATCTCTCCATAGCCCCTCTCTCACATGTATTTAATTTGTTTTATAGCACCTCTCATACCAGTGTAGGGTGTCGGAGAACTTTACATCATGCAGACATACAGAGACAATGAGTCATATGTTTGTAAATTAGTGTCCAGAAAATGTCATACAAGACAAAAAGGACTACAAGGTGTAGGATTCACATGCCTTCAATTCTGGAGAAGCACAAACTCAGGATTCAAAACGAAACATGGTGGTTGGATTTACTAATAATAATGTATTTCCACCAAAACAAACCCATTTTAGCAGAATTAGGATAATGATAGACTGGGGAAAAACACAACTTCCAAACATGAACCATGCAGTTTCCATGCAGCTCTTTGATGGCAGGTCATAGCTTAAGGTACTAGACGTATTACAATTGTAAGTTATGCACTGCAAGTAACTAAAAGATCTCAGTGACAAAAGCAGTAAACCACTGAGCTACACACATTAAATACAGTTCTGTGATCTGTATGGTACACGTTCTTTGCAACTGGCATATTAACCTTCGGCGCTACAGTAGATGAGTCAAAACATGCAATAGACAATACTCCGATCTCTCTCCAACAGGGAGATAAACCACCAGAGACATCAATCTTGACAGTTTTTTTTTTATTTCAAATCATTTTTATTGAAGTAAAGGGAAACAAAGAAAGTACAATACAATAAAGCTTCCAATACATAGATCAAGACAGAAACAGTGTTCGAAAACAATACACAAATCCAACCGAAATCAAATTATAAGCTTGTCCGGTAATGTCTGTAAATGGAGTTACATGGGAATAATGACAATGATTAAATAAATGACTAAAAACAAAAGAAGTACAGTTACATGACAATTCCAGCAAACGATAATTAGGTCAGGCACAGAGTTCCGTATTTCGAAGGGATATAATACCAAGTGATACCTCACGGGGGATTAAAGCGGAAGGAGGACTCGTCGAGTGATGTCCATTGTCTCCTATTGGAAGATCGCCAGGTAGCCGATTGTAGCACTGGGTTATCTGCTCCTCTCAGGAAGGAGAGCCAATCCTGCCATATCCTAAAACTAATTTCTGATGCATTCTTCCATTTGCACAAAATCACCTTACATGCCAGTGTTAACATCAAGTCCAAAAGCTGGCGATCCTGTGAGCTAGGTAATTGTGGGTCGAGGGCCCCCAATACAACATAAACAAATTCCCTCATTGGCTTCAGGTGGAATACACATTGAATGCAGTCAAAAATCTTATCCCAGTAAATCTGTAGAGAGGGACAGTAAAAGAGCATATGGGCGAGATCACCTTCCCCTAATTGACAATTCCAGCATGTGGGGGTATCTCTCAATTGGCACTTAAAAAGTCGATTGGGAGTCCAGAATGCTCTGTTTAATAGCATATATTTTGTCTGGGACATGATTGGCGACACCTTATTGGTTAAAGCGGTTCTGTGGATCATACCCCAGTCAAAACCTATCCCAGTGGAATTGGGCTCTGATTCTCATTTTAGTTCAGCCTGTCTGTGGTAGTTCTTGGGCAGAGGGAGTAGTAGCTTATATACTCTGGAGACGAAGTGGCCAGCGGACATGAGGCGTGGTAGGTGGGACACGAGCCATGGTGTGTGTGTGACAAGGCCCCGGGAGATATGATGGTTTTCAGTTTCAGGAATTCATAGAAATCCATGGGTGTTAGGTCATATGTTGTCTGTAAATTCGAAAAGGGAAGGTGCTGAGTCCCGTCTTATAGATCGGTGACCATTTTAATACCTTTTGTGGCCCAGGATTCCCAGTAGAGGGTTTTGCCATTTAGTTTAAAATAAGGGTTTCTCCAGAGAGCCACAAACGTGGACTTTTTAATTGTTAAGTTGGTTTTGTGGGACTGATCTAACCTTAACAGGGCCCTCCTTGTGTTCAACATAATATATTTAGAGTGGGGTAAGTGTGATAGATCCATGGTTAGCAGGGCCGGGAGAGGCGCGTGAGCGATGATAGATTTTTCAATATCCAACCACATTGGCGTATAGGACGGTGAGTTTATCAGCCATTGTGCTCCCTGTTTGCAGAGAAAAGCTGTCTGATAAGTCCTGAACGAGGGAAGACCCAGGCCGCCCTTTTCTTTTGCTAATTGTAGCTTCTTCAGTGATACCCTGGCTCTGTTACCTTGCCAGAGGAATCCTCCAAACAGCTTGTCCACCTTATTAATGAATTCATCAGTGAATGTCATAGGAAGCATGCTGGCCAAAAATTTCACCAACGGGGTGCCCATCATCTTAAGGGTCTCCGCTCTGCCCCACCATGAAAGGAATTTAGGTGACCATCCTTCTAGAAGGGAGGAGATCTTTTTTAGGGTAAGTTCCTCATTGATTTTTAGGGTGGAGATCAGGTCTTTGTCAAAGTCGAGACCCAGATATTTAAAACATTTTGGTTGCCAGGTTAGACCAGAGTCTCCAAGGATATCTTTATTGCCTATGTTGTTAAGGAGTTTGACTTCCGTTTTGTCCTTATTCAGTTTGTACCCTGAGACCCGGGAAAACTCATCAATAGTTGTCATCAGGGCGGGTATTGCTTCACCAGCTCTCTCCGACATAATTAGTACATCATCTGCATATGCTGTGAGTTTTACATTACACCCTTGAAATGGAATACCAGCAATTGCGTCATTATGTCTAATGTGGTAGAGAAATGGATCGATCGCCAGTAAAAACAAAGAAGGCGACAGGGGGCACCCTTGCCTCGTACCTTGCTTCAACTGCAAAGGGGATGAAAAAGAGCCACCCGCCCTAACTTTAGCCGTTGGACAAGAGTAGAGGGACATTACCAATTTCGTGAAGGTCGTCCCCAGGTTGAATTTGTGTAGTACCGCTTCCAGGAAAGACCAGTCAATTTTGTCGAAGGCCTTCTCGGCGTCTAAAGCTATCGCCGCAGTGGGTGTGTCGAGGAGTTTAGCTTTTTCCAGAACATGTGTCAGTACCCTAGTATTGTCACTTGATAGTCTATTCTTCAGAAACCCTGCTTGGGAAGGGTGGATCAATTTTGGAAGAACTCGTTGAAGACGAGCGGAGAGGATCATTGCCAAAAGTTTACAATCAAGGTTAATGAGGGAGATGGGCCTGTAGTTCTTTGGGAGAGAAGGATCTTTACCATCTTTTGGTAGAACTGCTATTATAGCTTCGGACAGGGTACCTTTAACTTCACCAGTATCGTTTATTTCCCAAAAAATATGTAGAAGGAGATCTACTAACAGGGAGGGAAATGTCTTATAATAACGCGCTGTGAACCCATCAGGGCCGGGGGCCTTGCCGCATTTCAAAGATTTAATCGCTTGCTCTTTCGGTAACTGTGATCGCTGAGCTAAGTCGCAATTGCTCATCAGAGGAAAGCTGGGGGAGGTCACATTCGTTTAAATAGTCCAGAATTTTATCTTCTTCTACAGAGGCGTTTTTGGCATATAGAGTTTCATAGAATTCTTTAAATACCTCCGCTATCTTGTCTGGCTCTGAATGGGCGACCTCTGACGCATCCTTGACGGTAGTTTTTTTTAACCTTGAATTTCAAATATGCGCCCAAGCTCTTACCTGCCTTATTTGAATCGCAGAGTTTAAACCTTCTTCTTCTTCTTCATACCCCAGCCCTTTCGCTCACTATTTTATTATATTCATATTTTTTGTTAGCCAATGTATTTAATATCATGTCACCCCTGATTATCCAGTGTTTATGTTCCAGGTCCGAGATTTCCCGTTCCAAAGTTTCTAACTTCATGTTATGATCTTTATTCATCGTTGATCTAATTTTGATGCATACCCCCCTAACAGTGCTTTTCAGGGCCTCCCAACGGATGAGATCGGAGGTATCTCCCCTCTTATTGATGTCCAGATATGAGTTAATAGCAGATTGAATAGTAATGCGGTGTTGCTCTTTGTCTAATATTTCATCGTTCAGGCGCCACGACGTTTGATGGGGTGAGGTCTTTATGTTGGAAATGGATAGGGAAATGCAGGAGTGATCGGATATTACTCTTGGTTCTATTGAGGTATCCTCTATCCTAGGAACCCCATTCTGTGTTATAAGAATATAGTCTATTCGTGAATATGAATCGTGAGGAGCGGAATAGAATGTATAATCTCTGGCCGTGGGATTCTGTAGTCTCCACGCATCAATGAGATGGAAGCGCTTGCATAGGTTAATAAAAGCTTTATGTGATTTGCTCGGCCTGAATGGACATCGGGAGTCTCTATCTAGGATAGGATCCATGGGAAAGTTGAAGACTCCAGCTAATAGATGTACGGCCGAGTCTGGTATGGTCTCAATTTGTTTAGCCAAGTTCTCCCAAAATTTTAAATCATTAGTGTTGGGGCCGTAAACATTTGTTATATAAAATTCTGTGTTATCCCTACTAAGTTTAGCTGTGACCCACCTCCCTTTATCATCTGTGGTGGACGAGAGGAGTTCAACTTTTGACTTTTTCGCTAGTAGTACTAATACCCCATTCTTCTTACCCACTGCCTCTGACCCCACAACCTCAGAATAATATTTATTCCTCAATGTGTAAAATTGTTTAACATCAATTTTAGTCTCCTGCAGCAGGACAATGTCCCCTCGTTGTCTACGCAGGTAGTCTAGTATCTTTTGCCTCTTGATGGGCTGGTTCAGACCTTTCACATTCAGGGACAGTATTTTCAATTTATCTATAGCGGCCACACCAAGCGGTGTATCAATTGTAGGATGCACCATCTGTAAACAATACGATCAAGATCCAAGCCTCGTGACCCCTAGGTGGTCTTATTATCTGTGAGTCATCCCGTGTGAGAACAGTGATGTACCTGAAGGTCTTACCAACTACCGTAACCGACCAAATCCGAGTGTATGTGGTTGTAGAAGCCTGTGAATATGTCATGCAATTGTCAGATAATTCCAGGACAATAAGTACATAAAAGGAAAGAAAATACTACAGATACTACACATACCCCCCCCAGCCCTCTCTCCCCCCCACCCCACCCTCCCCAACAGTAAACAGTAAGCATGGTGACTTAAGAAAAATCGCAGCAATTACCTCCTGTGGATATGAAACTATTAGAAACATTGGAACTGCTTCTTCAAACAAGAACATCATAGCCAAATTTAGATAGAGAGTACAATTTCGGACACATGACATTTGAGGACAGGGCCCCATCATGTAACAAATATGAACTCAACATTGCTCCTCTGGGTTAAGCCGAGGACAAACACATATCCAATACCAAACTCCACACCAAAGATCACCAAAGATCAGTATAGCTGTAAAGCAAGAAAGCTTCAGGCATAGAACAAGGCAACTGACATATATAACTGTTCCATATGAAAATAGCATTCCAAGTATAAATTGCATTTCAAGTATGAGTTGCACTGAACTTGCATTGAACTTCTGAAACAATCGTTCGTTTCACTATCTCCATTCACACAAGCGGTTATCAAGCGCAATTGTATGTAACACATTGCACACTGGCCGGGCAGGACTTTGAATGCCTTGGAACCATCATGGCACATGACGAGAAGAGTCAACGGCATGGAAAGTGCCTGACGGTCGATACACTATGGTGAGTGGCAAGAAGAATGTTCCATGAGCCCATCCAAGTTTGAATGAATACCAACAGCACCCAATTGCCCTACCAATATCAGTGTTACTGTACAATCTATGGCCGTGGAGAGACCCACCTATGGCCGCAGCACAACCAAACCGCAAAGGAAAGATTTTATTCAGCCAACTATATGAACAAAGGATACTCATTTGTAGCCCGAAGCTGAGGCAGCCATGCCTCCTGAGTTGTTAGTGTCCATATCTTGGTCTGTAGGGCCTTCCAGCATTCGTTTGAGTTTCATCGGATCTGAAAAGATATGTGGGGATCCTTGTATGATCACTCTGTATTTTGCTGGTCCTATGAAACCGTACTGATATCCCATTGATTTGAGCTGCGGGCGGAGTGCCAGAAATGCCTTTCTCACATCCACTGTTTCCTTGCTGTAGTCCTGTGAAATATATACTTTGGCATTTTTCCATAAGATGTGATTGTTTTTCCGAACAAATGAAAGGATCTGTTCCACGTGCTGGTAACGAAGTGGTTTGCAAACAATGGGCCTAGGACCTTTTTGTGTTTTGGAGATCCTGCCTGGGACTCTATGCGCCCTGTCAAATTCTAACGACTGATGGAAGGTCATATTTGTGGCCTGCGCGAACCATGATTCCAGAAACGGAACACAGGAGCCCTGTGAATCCTCAGCCCCTTCTGGAATTCCAAAGATACGGAGGTTCCCCCTCCAATTTCTGTCCTCCAATTCGGCTAGCTTCCTCGTTGTTTGAGCCGATACTATGGACAGGCGCTTAAGAGCTCCGCATGTTTTGGTTTCTATATCTTCCAAACGGCTAATCCTCGATTCTGACTCTGTGAGCCTTGTATTAGTGTCCCGTATATCCTGTCGTATCGCTGCCACCTCTTCCTTAGTTGATTTGGCCAAGTCTCTCACCTCATCCAGTCTGCTCAGGATCATTTCTATTGCTTCACTAGTATCCTTTTTGCCTTTGACGGGTGAGCTTAGATTTGAGTGGTCAGATTTGACTCTTTTCAGTGTTTTTTGTTCTTTGGTTTCCATAATTCCGTTTCTTGGCAGTAGCCGCCAGAGCGTGTGGTTAACAGTGACTCAACAGCTGTGTGCTCGCAGGACAGTAGGCAATGCTTTCTGAATTGCTCCTCACTGGCTTAGTAGATGAGGTACGGTTTGGCTAACTGGACAACAGCGATTGTGAGGAGAGGGTACCGTGTATGGAAGGACCTCAGGTTGAGATTAGGTAGCGCGAGACACACATGGTACACTCATGAGGGTGGCGTCAGGACGAAGTGACCTGTTTGTAAGTGCAATGGCATGTCCCCCTGAGGCCCACATGCAGTGATGGATATGCAAGGAGTGGTTGAGTCAGGAAACACGTGGTCTCCTTTTTATAGCACCTGCATGTATAATAGCGTAGATAGTATGCGGAACCGTTTTCAGGGGTGGACGTCTGCGCCTGCTCTTAATCTGGTTCATGTGCACAACACAGAGCTGACGAGATCATACATTCGCTTCCATGTGCATGCGTTACTTGAATGGGCCCAACTGGACTGGTACCTTACGCCTTACAGGTTCTGAGCGTGCAGTCGTGCAAATTGCCCGTTCTTCTGGTCATGGGAAAACGTGTCCGCCATTTTACATGTGATCCCTTTCAGATATGGCAGAATAGCATTAATGGTGGTGCATGATGTGCGCAGGATTTGTTAGAAGTACACCCCTTGCCGATTTCATGGAACAGGACCCATGTCTTAGCGACTTTAGGTGGTTTTAAGTCTTAGTTTTATTTTGAGGCATGGGCGGCGGTGGGTTATAGGAGCACAAGCAGGCAGATCGCTTTTGTATGTAACAGGAGCCTTTGAAACCACTTCACATACAGTAATGAATATAGATTTTTTTTTTTTTTTGCAGAGTTTTATATAGCGCGAACTAGAACCGAACCGAACCGAATCAGTTATCAGAGCGCTTTACATAGCACCAGTTCCGTTACATGAGGACACACTTTTTTTTTTCATTTTTAGGCACGGGGAGATTAAGTGGTTTGCCCAGAATAACAGGGGGTTTTTGGCATCGTTACCGAGACTCGAACCAAGTTCCCCAGGTCCGAGGTCGAGCGCCTTAGCCGTTAGGCCAACCCCTCTCCCCATAGATTCAGTCTCCATCTCAGTGCCCAATATATTATGACTTGGTAGACCCTCTTCGTGTGTGACCGGGGCAAGGCAGGTGTAGCGCGATTACAAGCGCCGGATCATTTTCGGACTGAAAAGCTCTCGTCCGCCATCTTGGAAGTGTTCCAAGCGTGTGATAGAACGGTCCTGCGGTGCTTTAATGGTGGCCGAGATGACAGAATGGGGTACTCACACATGTGCTATGGGGTTCCAGACGCTCAGCATAGTCTCCAACAAGGATCAGCAGACTCCGTGCATGGTAGCTCGAACGGTCTCCGTCCGATGCCTGTCACGGCCGGCCGCCGTGAGCTCGCGCACCCGCCGATATCAGAAGCGGGCACGCTTAGTGTCTTCGCCGAGTTTGAAGCAATCCGGTCTCCTCTGCGACCGAAAGTCAGCTCATTTTGTACCTCACGCTTTCCGATCCACGGATTTGTAAGTGGACCGCTTTTGGTTCGGTGAACGAGGTTCCAAATATTGAAGCGAGACCTCGTTACGGGAGGAGGGAAGCCCTAAGCCGCCATTTCTCTTGGCGTCCAAACCACGCCCCCCAATCTTGACTGTTTTAATGTTGCATGAAAACTGTTGAGTTTACAAGGAACTCTGCAATGATTTATGCGTTTTTGAGAGTGAGAAGTGAGTCATTGTGCTGGATAGTCCTGCTGGTTTTGTTACTGGGGGCCGGTTTTGCAGCCCCCAGTAACAAAACCAGTGTCCCCCTCCTCCAGCCCAATGCCCATTACGCCAGTCCTGTCTTGGTGACTGGACCTATTTGTTTTCACAGTTCCGCCCTGGATCGGGTACACAAGTGGCGCTGATGCTCGGGTGGCACAAAACTAGACACATCGGGCTGCTTTTATGTTATATTCTTAAAAAAGGTAAACAGTATTTTTAAGAAGAGCACATCCATGAATACAGACAGAGCAGCAGTACACATTTTATAAAATGAAATAGGGAAAACGGCTGACAAGACATTAAATGTTTTTTTCATTTATTTTTAGGTCGAGCCTAGCAGCAGCATGCATGCGGGTATTAGAGTCTGTACTGGAAGCCCCGCCCACTCTCCGCCCATATTTGTCATTGGCTTTGTGTCATTGTCCTTTGTAAATGCTGGCTTCTGATTCGTAAATAGGCTTGTTAGTCCCTCCTTGGTACCGCCTTGTCTGCATTTGTTACCGCACATAAGGACTGGACCTTTTCCTTAGCTTGTTACATGGTCTGCGTTATAAGTGGGTGAGCACTATTTTGTTTATTGTCACTGATGGGGACGATAGCGACTGTTCTTTGTGCGCACCCACAATGGCGGCTGCTTTTCTTACAGACGCCATGCCGCTCTAACTTGCATGCTGAGCGCGGCGCCCGCTTTAAGGACACCGCACTCTGTTAACTGTTTTTTTTTGTTTTTTTTTAACTTTTATTGATTTGAATATCAGGGCAAGAAAATTACATTCATTAATGATTCATAATTGGCTGCAACCATAACAAGACTTCATGACAATGCCACACATTTCCTAATCAATAGTGATGTACCATTAAACTGTTTTTTAAAAATAAACTTTATTACCCGATTCACAGACACCGTGCTTTTTAAAAAAAATGTTACTTAATAAAAGGGCGAAAAGAGTTAAAAAAAATATCACAACAACCAGTTTAAGAAGATTTGAAGTCACGGATCAGGGCTGCCAGGCAATGAAAACCAATGGAAAGTGAAGAATAGACCGCGAAACGCCAGCCAGAGGGGCGGGTTGGTTGTCCTGTAGCATGGATACTCGCAAACGTTTTCCTGGGGGCCGCAAAGTTTGGTTTATGGTGTGACCGAGGGCCGCACTAATGTCAGCGGGGGGTGTAAAGTGCGTGTAGGTGAAGCAAAGCATGTATATTTAGTGGCTGTCTCTAAAAATGAAGGTGTTCCTAAAGTTAGGGGCCTAGCTACTTCCTTTCCCTAACTGCAAATAACCTTTAAATAAGTGATTGCTGTGTATTGATTTTTTTTCCATGTTAGTGATGAATTGAGAAAATAGCAGCCCAGTGCTGCTGCTGCTGACCAGGGGGCTGCATGTAAAGGTCAGGAGGGCAAGTGGTCCTGGGGCCTTACTTTGAGTAGCACTGTGGACCTGAAGCCACGAGGACTGGGCATGAGTTCCGCTCAGGCTTTGTAATAGAACTACTGATACACCCCGCGTTTCTCTGCACACTAGCGGGGCTATTGCAAGAACTGGATGAGGGATTACGGTGCATTCCTGGTCTGAATATAGCTAGCCAATAATTCATTTATTTATCTGTCAAACAGCATCTTCTTCTGAGCCCTTATCGAGAAAACGTAGTGGGAGTAAAATGGAAGAAGGCCCCAATGCGAAGTGTGAAATTGTGGTAAAATAGTACAGAGGTGGATGTAACAGTCAAAAACACAGATATAATAACCGCTCAATATTACGCCTTGTTCTTGTTTTTTTATATGGTAATTTGGGTAGTCCAGTATTTGACTCATGACAACAAAACTCTTAACATCAGAATAAAAACAGGCACTGGCTAGGCTACTGTTCTCTCACTGTTCATCGATTAGACACATTGCTAAATCTGCGCCTCATAACTGGGTAACTGCACCTCAGTGGTCATCACGCATGATAAGTAAGCACTTTCCACATGGGATCAAAACATGGATCACACCCTATCAGGCACACAGCCTGCAAGGCGTGCCTGCTGGCAAGCGCTGCAGGACACCTACACACACCCAGTGGTAAAAGCACTATATGAATGCTACAATGTTACGCAATAATCTATCTGCGCGATTTGAAAATTGCACTCCGTGCAAGGTTTCTTAGCTTCGATGTATTCCTGTTTCTCAGCTGGGCTGGGGAAGATAACATTGATATGACCAATAACATTTTATGATGATAAATGATAGTGTAAAACGGCACCGAAATTCCACCCACCATATTTAAACTCAGACACCATGCGCTACATACTTACAAGCAGACCCAATTTGCAGTGCTAATGTTAGCACCACAGATCCCAGAATGCATGTATTGCTTATACTAATACAGCTGGACTAGTTACCATTATTCTACGGTGGGCCCACCTTTCAGTATATATATTTACCGGCTACTGCTCGTCTCCCTAAGCAAGTGAGGGTGACTAGGAGTGTTGCAAACCGCGACCAAGATGCATTATGAAAGCAGTGCATGTCCCAGAAGGACAGCAGAAGATGTCACTCATCTGACTTATGGTGATACAGCACCGAAAAAGGGTGAAGGATTTCCGGGTTATAAAGTATACTTGTCTAAATTAAAATGAGAAATTATGCGGTATAACACAGTGCATTCTGTGACATTATTAGTTTCCCATGATGTTATTTTAACACTAATGAATACTGCCAGGGTGTAAATTTCAATTCGTTATTACCAGTGTAATATAATTCGTATGCTGCAATCAGTAACTAAAGATGATTGGGTAAGCTTTACAAAATGTCTAACACTTTGCGACATCACATTGGGCGCTTTCTATTTTGAATCTCACATCGGCTCGAGCTAGAAACAAAATTGTTTTCGGTCAGAGCTGTATATTATGCCGGAGATGGCCAATTATTTTTCATAATTATGAGGGAAATCTCCACACCAGCACAATCACACACTTCCACAAGCCAGAAAAAATGAACTGGTTTGAGTAGTAATGTAGTTGACCCTTAACCCCACATAATCCAAAACTTGAAGATTTTATCAAACAAACTTCAACAAGCATTTGCAATACAATAGGTCTCGCATTCACGATATTTTGAGCTATTGGCATTGTAAATGACAATGCCTTTTATTTATGTTTAAAAAAAATGTGCAATAAGGTGTTGTCATTTACAATACCAATAGGTCAAAGTTTAGAAAATGTGAGACCTATTGCATTGTAAATGCTTCTTTTTAAAGCGCCTAGGTTTGGGCATTGTCTGCCAGGAATTCTACATGGAGTGCTTTTCCTTTCTTTGTGGCGTCATCGGAGGCCGAAAATAAAGGGCAGATGAGGGCAAGTGTGATGCCTAAAATGCATCCTGATGTGACCATTGTATAGGTCAGAGTGGGGGCAGGCAGGGGGCCTCCTCGCTAAATTAGGTGTAAATAGCACTCTAGCGGCCACCAAAGGTTGCCGTTTTCGAGTGCTGGTTAATTACTCCTACAGTGTTGCTTTCCAGGCCACTGCCCCCAGGTACAGAGGATGAGAGGGAGGAGGTTGTGGCCGCTGGAGACGTCATCCTTAATGTGCAAAGCACAGGGCTGGACGATCGCACAATATTGTTTAAATTCGGACTATTCCTGCCGTCCTGGGACGCATTTTTAAAATACAGAAGTAGGGGAACAGACTGTGTCAAATTTAAAAAGTAGGGGCACGCGGTGCCCTTCCGATCCCGCCCACTTCTACCACTGGTGGTGGGTAGTGTCCCCCGTCCCCTGTGACCTCCAGTCCCCAGTCCCCACTTGTTCCCCCAAAAACCCAGTCCGGCACAATTTAACCGTTCAATGCAATAAAATAACAATAGCGGCGGGGGGGTGGAGGGGTGTAATAAAGAGGAACAGTTTGTGCAACAATATTACCAGGGACAGTCTCCAAACTTGCCAAGAAGGTCCCTGCAACAACGGGACAGTTAGTAACTACGCATTGGTATTATTTTCATTCTCTGGAGCAGGGATGCTATACCGCGTCTATGAATCCTTTCACACCATTCCAATATTTCATAACATTAATTTATATTCTTTAAATCGTGTTTTAAACTCTAATACATTTTACATCAATTGCAGTTTTTATTTTGTCCCTATTATTTTATCCAGCATGTGATTTCAACAGGAGGGTATTTCACCCAATGGGTTTTACCAGACCTGTTATGTTTTATCGGCAGATCGCAGTAGATCTGTTATGGACCATGGGACCAATTTTATTCATGAAGCGAGCAGGGCAAGGAAAGTAAATCCCGGATCTTGGAGAAGGTCGAGGACACGTGTCTCCCGTTCAGCATTAGTCAGCTCTGAGCTGTACGCTCTTTCTGAAAATTAAGGGGCATATTATCAAGGGGGTTCATCTCTTTTTTGGCTTTAAAAGCCAAGAAAGCGGAGATAAAATTATCTCCCTATTACCTATCTGTCGCTAACACCAGTTAGCGACAGCTAGTAGGAGAGCGACCATCTTGGGCCCCGCTTTGCATGTCAGTGAAATGTATCACTAATGACATGCAAAGTGGGCGTGCCAAGATGTTAGCGACTGGAAACAGTCGCTAACATCGCTATCTCCTATTACCAACTTTTGGAGATATTCGCGCTAAGCGCGAATATCTCCAAAAGCTAACACCTGCCCCAGAGCAGTTCTTAGCCATGTCATCCTTTGGTAGGTGGATAACATGGCTAAGAGCATTAGCTCAGTAATGCATGAATATCGCTGACTTTTCAGCGATATTCATGCATTTCGGCCGATTTTTATCGCTTAGGAGATAAACCTTGATAATAGCAAGGTTCCTAAGCGATAAAAATCGCCGCAGCTCGGCGATAAAAATATTGCCTCTAAGCCAACATAGCGATAATTATCGCTAGTTGTTGGTAATATGCCCCTAAATGTACATGGTCAAGGACATGTCTTACATTAAGGTACAGATTGATGCAAATGTGAATTATTCCCAATACTAATCATGTTATGAAATGATAAAAGCCACGAGAGCAAACATGTCATTATTCCACGAAAGCAGTTCTGTAAAGCTTCCGGCACTCAATCATACCTGCAAGGAAATTATTCTTATTGTTTGCTAAATTAGAAATGTATCGAAACTCTTGCTCTGAAAGACAGACGGCCTTTGTCTCAGAAGCGCCGGCCAGGGTTCGGTCCTGCCTTTGTGCGTGTGAATCTCCGGCAATCAGTCCCTTTGTTCGCACTTGGCACTGCCCTTTGTTGTGGGTGGAAACAGGGCACCGATAACAGAATTGTTTCGCATAATACTTGTGGTTCTCAGATTTGCAGAGACACACTGCGTCTTCCGTTGGTTCATGTTAGGTTTCTCAGAGTTGGCATTTGTTCGGGTAGAGCCCTGGGTGAAGCCAGATGTGGCGCCCCCTTCCATTGGTCCTCTTACACTGTCTGGGGTGTGGGTTGGGGGTTATAGGGCAGAGAAAGGAGAGCCATGACATGATGAGCACTCAGAATGAGACACGGGAAGCATCGGCCTCCAGAACTGGGGTGGGGGGGTCGCAGGTCGGGGGGGTCGCAAGGGAAATCAATATGCAAAGGAAAAAAACTTACCTTGCAGCTGGTCTGCGCCACCTCTCTGCTCCCCTGGCTTGGCGCCTTCAATAAAGGCCTTCTGGAGTGGACTGGCAGTATCTCGCAGCAAATCCTGGCACTGCCAGCAGCGCCAGGATTGGTTGGGGCACAGGTTTCTCTTCGCCCGTAGCATGCACATTAGGAGACCAAGGGGCTCTTAATGGGCATGCGCAATTAAGTGAAAACACAAGTGCGCATGAGTGGGCACGGGTAAAAAATGTGCCCTCCGTCCCCACTCATGCGCACTTGTGCTTTCTGCCTGCTGCCTCTGGGGACAATCATGTCAGTCAACATGACGTCAGACAGCCCACCCCTTCAGAGTCTGTAGGGGTGGGCTGTCCAACGTCATGCTGCCTGACAAGATTGTCAGTTCTCCCTCGGCTTCTTTGAACTTGAGTAACCTTCTCAGTTTACTCCAGTTCAATGACGCAGAGGGAGCTGCGGGCGGGGTGGCTACGCCCCCACACCCCTATGGACGCACCGTGGCTGCTTACCTCCTGTGGTTTGTGAGGGCTGACAGAGTTTCCAATCATGTGTTGTGTTGACCCGAGTCTTTCTGCTTTGAGGCTATGGTACTTGCACATTGGCTTTTCATGGTCGCCTTCTTGTGTTTTGCTTTGCAGTTACACGTGACTTCATCAATAACAATGAGAATCATGTGGCCTCTCGCTGGTATTAGCTGTATGTGCAGTGCTTACAACTTATGGTGGTTTCCAGAGTTGGCTACCAAGTGTGGGATGTGGGGTTTATTTTGCTCCATGCTGATTGTGAGGGAAGACAGAGGGCCTTGTGGGAGTTGTGGCCTTGCTGTCAGGTCTCAACAACCCCTCCCCAGTAAGATGACTACCTACTTGTTAGGAGGCACTCTCCACAGTGTTAGCTGCCCCATGGCTGTGGAGTGGGGAGGGTGGGCCATGCTGTTTGGGAGGGAGGCCAGGGTGCATGAGCTGACCACCTACCTGTGAGGTGGAGCTGATTAAGGAAAGGCTGTCTTTGTGATCCATTCATATTGCAAGCGTGCATTCCACATGATTTTGATGTGGGCGGGCGATTGAAGCTCACTTGTTGTGCACAATAGTAGATTGCTGTGTGATGTGATCATTTTGTTTGTACTTACCAGCCTCCAGTCCCCCCTCGATTCCTGTGAGACTCTCTTGACGCATTATGGCAGGCACCTTCTCCTCCCATTCAGTGAAGGTTAGTGTTGGAATGGGGGGACCGCCACCACTTCTGTAAGCTGCCGCGTGGTTCCTCTGGGCCCAACGCTTGAGCCGGGCCTTGGGGACGAGCCACAGCATCCTGATGTCTCGCACAGTGCGTAGGGTGGTCCCTGCGGCCTTGACTTTGCTGTGAATCCTTGCCCACATCTGATTCTTTCCCGCAGGTGGGGTTTGTTGGACCCGGTCCCCAAACAAATGTGGTTTTCCCCTGATTATCTTGTCTACTATCACTTTCAACTGTGAGTCGGTGAATTTGCGCATTTTCTTGGGAGGCATGGTGCAAATGGATGAGGGGCAGGGTGCAAGGGGGTGTTGGAGATATTTGATGTGTGTGAGGTGTGAGGGTGAGAGTTTTGTTGTGTAGAGATAGGTGGGTGTGATGCTGTGCTCTGTGAGTCAATGGTGCCCTGTCTCTCTGTTTCAACTTGTGGTGTTGAAAGGATGTTGGCCCTGGAAGGGGTTGGATTTCACTGTGGTATGTGGATGTGTCCACATGTTTGGTGACCTCCAAATGTCTCTTCCATGCTGCACATGTCTTTCCTTATCAGGAACAAGCTGGGGTGTATCATTGTGGCATGTGTGTTGTGATTGAGGGCAGCAGGGAGTACAAGCACACTTCGAGCGTTATTGTGAGGTTGGTACCATCCATCATTCATTTGGCCTATGTGCGTGCACGCGGTCGGTTGCAGTGCTCGGTCTGCCAGCTCTGCATTCTCATCGCAATTAGCCATGCGGTCATACCGTGGCAGGAGAGGCCTTTCCAGTCCGTTGTTCAACTTTCCCTGACTGCTGCGGTCGGATTTGCAGCTTATCCGACCGTGGTGGATGGTGTTTTGTGATCGTAATTTGACTGACGGACATACCGCGGGTCATGCGCAATGGATTTTTTCAGACACCATGGCAGATGGAAGGATTTTCCATTCGGCATCGTAATCGGGCCCTTACTTTGCTGAGACTCTTACTCATTGTCTTTGGGCCGAGCTACAGTTCCTCTCACTGAAGTGCAAAAGCTTACTATGCTATTTCTCATCTATAGTGAGCAATTTAACAACACTGCTTATGTATTTGGTTGGGGAACGTTTTGCATTCGGCCAGTGTATTGAATTGAAGAGGTATGCAGTGGCCTCTTATCCACTTGGCTGATTGCTTGTCTATCCTGGAATCAACTAGCATGCTCCCAAGCAGAAGAACCACAGTGTGAGGGCACCTCAGCACTTTCCTCCAGGTTCATCTTTCATTTCTGATGAGAGCTGCATGCCCATTGGTTGAGCTCAGCTGATCCAGCTTGAGATGCAGCACTGCCTGTTGTTTCACGCAACATCACTGGTACGTGCACCAGGCCATCCTGCAGCTAGAGCACAGGGTGCCCACCTTTATACAGTGTACTGCAGTGGCTGTTCTGTCTGGACTCTGCTCCCTCTTACTTACAGCATTATGCAGCTATTTGAGATCTCTTCTTAAGGCTCCAGGTATTCCGGATACTTGAAGGTAATTTCTGGAGCAAATGAAGGCAGCAGCTGCTGACGCCCCAGCTCCAAATGGAGAAGCTGTGATTGGTTCTGGCTTTGCTTGTTGTGCAGCAGCATGGATTGTCTGCCATGGGAGGACTAAGAGGAGGTACTTGTGGCTAGATGAATCCAATAACTTGAGGAGACTGAGGCTGCAGGAACAAGCAACATAGGGGCATATTATCAAGAACGACGTTAAAAATGATCGCCAGTTTAGCGGCAGAAAACTGTAGCTAAAGCGGAGATAATGGGCTTGATAATATGCCGTTGAGAATTCCAATAGAAGTTCATGTTCTAGTGTGAACATGGGCTACTATTGGAATTCTCCAGGGCTTATTATCAAGCCAATTATCGCTGCTTTAGTGGCAGTTTTCTGCCGCTAAACCGGAGATACATTTATCGCTGTCCTTGATAATATGCCCCATACTTATTTCTTGTTAGCATTTTAGTGCACTGACACTGGCCTCCATGCTTACCTGGCTTTCCCCAGCTGAACCATTTCAAGCCAGGAGTGATGTTGTTCATCTAACACCCAATGAAGTCTGATTCACCCATGGTGGTCAGAATGAGAACCTCTCGTGGAAGATCCCAGCACATATTAATGTATTTATTTTTACAAATCATGCACTGTACATAAACCATGCTTGTCCTTGTGCCCTGTGGCAGCTTTTTGAACATATTTAGAATTGTTTTGGTGTTATATGAAACAGTACAACCTATTGGCTGGATTAGGAAGGATAAAACGCTGGCTAACATGCAGAGTACTTGTGTTGGCGCTACCATGCTTTTGATTGAATTTAAAGCACAGGTTTGCTAATATTCAGTCGCACTTTTCTATGTTTCTTTTCTAACTTCCTGCTTTTATCCCAAAGCTCCATTAGAGCAAAATATACTCATGTACTAATAATTATGACATATAAAGTGCCATTTTCCTGCCTTCTAGCTACTATTTTACCCTAGCAAAACAAAGAACAGAGGAAGCATGAATTGTAACTTGCAGGTGATGGCAACCTGGGAATTCAGCAATGTTGCGCCATCTAGCACTTGTCACTAATCAAAGATAACGTTCTAAAAAACTAAAGAATGGAACTGGAACTGAAGACCCCTACCCAACACAAAGCTAATACAACAATCAAAATGCAGCACCCAGCATTACCAGTGATCAGGTTAACTGAGATGGTGAGATTATAAGGGACTCTAATACATTCTCTGTTGAAATAGTGCCGCGGTCGAAGTTGTGGTTTATTCTTAAGAACCTGGGTGTTCTTGATGATTTACTGTCTCTGATAATGCGGCTCCATGAATCAACATTCGCTAGAATCCAATGGGGGGGTCAGGGCTTGGAGACAGCGGATTTACCAGTAGAGCGGGGCGTCCGGCAAGGCTGCTCAATGGCCCCCACTCTATTCACACTGTTTATTAACGGAGTTGTACCCCGCATGATATTGGCAGAGTTGGATGCCCCTATATTAGCTGACACTAAAATTCCAATTTTAATGTTCGCGGATGATACGCTCATTCTATCAAAAACCCTCATCCCAGTTTTAAATCCAAAATTATCATGAACGGTCGGCCTTTAGAAGTAGTGAACATTTTTACCTATCTGGGTATTCATATCTCGAATAAGAATGGCTGGAGGAAACACATTGATATAGCTACATTGAGGCACAGACAACTATCAGGTGCTATTAGTTCTGAACATAGAAAGTCCTTGACAAAACCAATAAAGCCCGCTTTGCAGGTATATGAGGCAAAGGCTCTTGGTTCTACACTATATGGTGCTGAGATATGGGGCTTTGAGAAGGTGGCTGCCCTACAAATTTCGGAAAATACGTTTTTTCGGTCTATAACTGGTGTCCCGAAAAGTACCCCCTTTGCTGGCCCTGAGATATGATCTGGGTAGAAAAGCGGTTACAGACCTGGTCAGACTCCGACCGATCCTGTACTGGAGAAGGCTCTGGACAACGCCTGAGCTTTCTCATTATGCTTAGGGCTTTTTAGATATTATCAAACTGGATATATTCCACAAAAATAGGTGACTTAATTCCCTGAAAGAAATCTTGAATGATCTTGGAATGGGTTCGCTTTGGTCAGATCCAGCTGGAGCAATTTTCCCTACTAAAAGTGCTTTGAAAGAAATTTACTGGGAAAAGGTAGCCTCTCGGGGTTGAAGTACTACTGGCTTAGGTTCCATGACTGAAGAATTCTTAGAGGCTAAGTTGTACCCTTCCTTGGAACCCTTCTGGGACAGTATAACTAGGCCTGGTGACCGAAAACTTCTATTCCAACTGAGAGCAGGTTCGCTACCTCTCAGATCTTTGACAGCTAAATGGGAAGGTGGCCAGAATGTTGGCTGTCCTGTCTGTGGTTCCACTAATGAAACTAAGGGCCATTTTTTATTTTCTTGCTCAGCCTACTTGGACCCAAGACGTGTATGGCTAAAACCGATGTGCAGGAACTTAGGGACTACCAGCAGCACAGTTGCCTTATGTATTATATGCACTAGTAGCGAGATATGGATATCGATAGCAACTGCCAAATATCTTGGATGGGCATGGTCAATCAGACAGAGACTGCTAGCCACTTGACTATTCCCTGTTTGGGTAAACTCTATGGTTAAGTAAACAGAGACTGCTAGTCACTTGGCTATTCTCTGTCTAGGTAAACTGCTCGTATAATCCTTTCATGTTAATTTTTTTAGAAACTTGTTAGTACTGGGTGTTTTTTTAACTCTTTTAAACATATTTATAAATTGTATGTATTGGTATATGATATCTTTAAATTTTGATTTATATACTGAGTCACTAATTGTAAACAATATGCTTTATCTTTTTATTGTAACTAATTGATAATCTGATTGTATTTTTAAATTGTTCTTGCTTTTATGAGTGAAATCCTGAATAAAGCATATTTTGACTTGACTTGACTTGTTGAAATAACCCAAACCTTTTACTACAAAAATATTTAATGTGGTGCTATTTGAACACTAAAAGAGGTATATGTAACATTTCTTACACCAAATAATTTCCTACACAACGGTCTGCGTTTAAAGAATTTATCAATATATTGTTCATTATTGAACATCTGACAAAAAATAGATTCAAATTATTTGGTGTGTTACAAAACAGTGGTATATAATCATTCAAATAGGCTTGGGTTGACCAGTTTGTTTCATAAAATTCAAATTGGTAATCTTATCTAACTCACAATACAAACGCTTCCTGGAATCTTTTCCTCAAACCCACACTAACTACCCCTTTATTTTACTCTCTCTTCCGAATTTCTTCCATCCTTCCTCCATATGTCCTTCCTTCAAATCCACCATTATACATTGATGTTTACTGTGACACACAGGTCAGTATGATGGCATACCACCAGAATGTTGTGTACGATATATCTTCCTACGAAAAAATGCTGGCCAAGATATCCACTATCAAAATATTCTGCAGGTAAGTAAATTTAGGCAAGCTCAGATTATTATAAACATCTCAATTTATCTATACCTTAACAACCCTTATATCGCGGAAGCAGGTGAAGTTGGAGTTCAGAATAGTAAATCTTTACTCATCTATGTCATATTTTACGTCTAGATATTTAAACTACAATATTCTGACATACTACCCAGAATGAACAGCATTTAGAAAAATCTGGCACAAGCACAATGTTTATTCTTCTGGCCCTGAATCTCCTTGTCAAAAAAGCGCGGACAAAGTCCATCAAACTGTACACTTGCTTTGTCAATCCGAAAGCAGCATTCAATATGGTACACAGAGAACTCTTGTGACAAATGATGGCAAAATGGGCCATTCTGCCACTGCTACTATGGGCTATAGTTAACCTGTGCTCAGCCGCTTGGGTCCAGATACAACTAGGAAATGGGGAAAGAACCACGGCAAGGTTATCAGCGCACATCAGCCTGAAACAAGGGTGTTTGCTAGCTCCTAGCTCTTTTACCGTGGATCTAGATAAAAGGCTCACAGCAGTCCAAAGCGACTCTCACCGCCAAGTTAGAAGTTTGCAGTATGCAGATGATATTGTATTATGTAGCCAGACCCCAGTAGACTTGCAGCACTTGATCACGAAGCTGTTGGAATACACAGATGAGCTTGGTCTATCGCTAAATTACAACAAAACCCAGGTCATCTGCTTTCAGCAAACACCGGGCCCATCAGGAAAAAATATAAGTGGTATGCATCAGGGAATGGCATAGAGCAGACTGGCTCCCACAAATATCTAGGAGTGGTGGTTGATTCAAGATTCACACTCAAAGATCATCTAATTAAAAAGAAGAGCACAGGCAAACAAATTACGCTTTGCACTAAACACTCTAAAGCTGAAATGTAAGTGCCCATCAAACTCCCACCTACTAAAATGTATTGCTGCCACGTTTCTTCCAACCCGGACATATGGCTCCAAATAATTTGAGGGTCAGGATGCACATTTTCTGAATCTCCAACAATCAGCGGGCATATTACCAACTATTAGCGATATTTATCGCTAACGAGGCTTAGCAATGAATTTTTTAACGCTAAGCATCGCCGGAAATTATCGCAGAGATAACTTGCTATTAGCAAGGTTTATCTCAGAAGTGATAAAAATCCTCGCGCTAACTGCCAAATGAGAGATTATCGCTGGAAAACCAACGATAATCTCTCGAAATTTGGCATTACCTTGATGATAGGGGCTCACAAACTTAACCATGATATCTACCTTCCATAGGATATCATGGCTAAGTCAGGAAAATACCAGGTGTAAAAAAGCAGCGCTAACCGCGGTTAGTGCTGCTTTTTTTTATCACTAACAGGGTTAGCGAAATCCTTGATAATAGGAGAAATGTCGCTTAACAACATTTCTCCTATTATTTTTCTCTGGAACGCCCCCTTTGCATCTCATTAGAGATGCAAGGGGAAGCGTAGAGAAAAAGGGTGCTAACATGCGAATTTGCGTGATAGCACCCTGTTGCTGATAGGGAGATCATTTTATCTCCGCTTTCTTGGCTTTTAAAGTCAAAAAAGCGGAGATAAATCCTTGATAATATGCCCCAGGGCTCTTTAAACAACTCTTTCGATTTGGCAATTTATATCTCAAGCACAAGTTTGCTTGGAATTTGGGTTCTCAAACCAACTCTCGGAAAGACAAGCGGCAATACTAAAAATGTGCTGGAAATTAAGAGCAGCCCGAGAAGAGTCATTGCTTGGGCATTGCTGGACGGAATTGAAGAATCAGCCAAAAGGAAAGAAAGACTGGCCAACTGCACTCAAACAAGTGCTAACTACCCTCAATTTGCACAAAGCCTGGGATACAAACTGTAGCTTCCCTGCATTTAAATAAACAGCCGACAACGCTGCAAAACAAAAAGCCTGGCTAATGAGCTGCTCTAGCAAAGAAAAAGCACAGCTGGATGGTGTTATCTTCATTCGAGATCCGGTCACCACAGCCGTATCTTGTCCAACACATAACTCCATCTGTTCAGCACCTTCTACTTCTGATTCGACTGGGAGCCTATTGTTCAAAAAATCAGGTCCCAATATGGAAAAAAACATGGCCGACCGCACAATGCAGACTTTGTGAACAGGCAGAAGAGACACTCATACACCTTCTGTGTATCAGTCCAGCTGTGAACAATTTGAGACTGCATTTTCTACTCTGTGCTTTCCATTCTCTTCATGTTAGATCCTACCGATCGGCCGTTATGGCATTACACAACAGCCAGTCATTACAGACTTCATGCAGGGCAGCAACATTTTTGCAACAAGTCAGCACATTACTGCAAAAATCAAATAAATAGTGCTTACCTTAGTGTTTTACATCATATGACCGCCATATTAAATCTGCATATTTTGCACAATCTTTACCTGGGTGGATGCTATAAAAATAATACTAGCAAAGAAGCACAGCGTTTACTTGGTATTAATAAGCACGCTATCCATGTCTTAATGCCTTTAGTGCCAAACCGATTTTAGATAGTGCCATTGTCAAAGTGATTTGCACATTTGTATTTTAGTATTTTTTTACACGAATCTTAAATATTGTAATTGAGGATGATTATTATCCAGTATCAACTTGTACATAGTTTACATTGTCCTTGGGTTTTAGATGTATACTGCCATTTGTTAAGACTGGTGCAAAGAACCTAGCAATAATTAGTACACATTCATTAGTAGCTGATGTTGCAAGCGCTCTTTCAGACATGAAGATGCAGAGCCTACATTAGAGTATTTCTTTATTTGCTGATCCTTCCTATTTATTCTTTCTAACACCAACTGCAATGTGGTAGTTACGAGTCAGAGATTACCTTTCGATTGCCAACACATGGAGGCTTCCCAGCCTCGTGCCACCCCTCACCCTTGTAGAGGGCATTCTGCAGGGGATCGCGTGATCACGCAAATCCAAGATGGCTGCCGTGAAGTGAGCTCCTTTGCTTTTTCGCCCGTTTTCAGTTTAAAACGACGAATTTAGTTCAGCAAATTGCCGCAAATGAGGTAGCTGGGCTAGTTTTGGTGTTACCTGCTGGCTGAGGCAGTTTGAAGCCGATTTATTCGACGGAGGCCCTTTTTTCTGCTCTGTGGTTCCTGTTCCGAGCTCTCTCACGAGGTATTGCCTGAAGTGTCTGTCAGGGGGGCGGAGAATACACCAGGAAAGGGCCTGGCTTGGGCCTAGCCACTCCCACAGCCCTATTTAGCTGCTGCACCTGTATTTTTGAAGAAGAACTTAGTACTATTTTACTTCATATTCTCTGCTTTACTTACTTGCTCATTTAACTTCAAATTTAGTTATTTTTCTCCTCAACAATGGAAAATAAACTTTCTGCTAACAATAAAAGGAGACGGCAGGTTTCACCTCCTCCTTTAAAATCGAAAGTGGTGGAATCAACTAAACCTTCACTGTCTTTAATTTTAGAAGAAATTCAAGCTGTTCGTGCTAATACTGATACTATTGTGACAGAAATCATCTGATAATTCAATTAAGATACAAGATAATAAATCCAAAATTGATGCTTTTACCCCAAGGTGGCGAAAATTTCTCCTATGGGCTCACATCTGCTGGACATGGAAAATCGTAATAGACAATATAATCTTCGCATATTTAATTTACCAGAATCAAAAATCAAATCAAAAATATCTTTATTTAGATATAAACATATATTTTTAAAAGAAAATTACAAAGTTCACATTGTGTAGCAACTGTTAAAAAGCGAAGAGAGAACAAGTAACAGACAATTAACCAGCCGTAATAAAAGTAGAAGTTATCCACTCTTGGGCCTCCTTGTTCCATAGCAATTTAAAAGGAAAGTAAAAACACAGGGTGGTAGTGAGAAGAGAAAGGATAGCTTTAAACATATTGTGCAAGATAATTTTACTCATCAACCCTTTTATGATATACCCATTGTCGATGGTACCGTACATATAAAAGACAACCAACATTCCTAAACCTCTATATTAAAATTTCATATTGTCCCCCCTTAAAATTAAAATCTGTTGTGGGGTGCATTAAAGATTAAAAGGAGTAGAGGGGCGCATTAGCAGGACCCATTTTGATTAAAGTTACGGTATGCCAGCTGAATGAATTTTGTGAGTTTTATATTTAAAACAGTATTTTCGGGGTTCAGAGCCACCATAATCGCTTGCCTACAGGACCGGACACCCAGCCTATTCCATTCAGCTTTAAGTTTGGAACTGCCTTCGGAGTTAAGGGCTGGGCAGAGACAGACCACATGCAGCAGAGTTGCAGCTGTTTTGCCACATCCTCTGCAAGTTGGATCCTCCGCCATGCGTCGCCATGAAGGTAGATCTTGCAGAAATCGCCACTCACCCATTCTGATAGCGGTAAGACTACGTTTAAGGTACAATGAGTATGTACAGGCCAGGTAGGTGGCAGGGGCTAGCCGACTGTACGAATTTAAAAGAGCCCAAGCATGACTGCGTTTCGAAAAGTGTGCTTTATCCATAATGAGAGATTTCATTCTCGCACATTTTTTAATCCCCATTTTAACAGCTGTCTGACTGGGGTTAAGGGCCCATAGGTCACTCGCTGACATTTGCTGAATTGCGTCTTTGAAAAGGCGACCGAACGTTCCACCTGAATTTTTCTGGGAGATTTCTAACCAGACTAGGGATTCTAATGTGCCAGGGTCCGCCTGCCTCAGTTTGTGACAAAGGTTCAGGTATGCCCCGGTGTCGGAGGCATCATAGTTTAATAGCCCCATCTCTAGTCTTATCTGTGCAGCAGATGCAGACTTTGGTAGCTGGAGAACCTTTTTTATAAATTTTTGTCGTGTGCCTATTCAAAGCAGTGTTCATTTTTCCCCTGAATGTCTCTATGCCATATGATAAAGTGGGGCCAATTTTCGCTCTCATTACTTCTAGAGGAGGCGATAGGGTTGGGCCTGAGAGTTTTTTGAGAGCTTGCCTAGTGACACCTCAAGGGTCTTAGCTTTGACTGCGATCTCACTACGCTGTTTTGTGAGATTGCGTCTAGAATCCAGATGGACACCTAGCTATTTATACGACTGACCTGTGATGAGGCTTACGTTGTTAAATAACCACCCGCCACCAGCGTAACGTTTCTTACCAAAGGGGACAACTTGCGTTTTCTTTAGGTTGACCTCTAGCTGGTTCATGATCGTGTAGCTAAGCAATTTGTCCAGGATCCTTTGTAGCCCGACCCTCGTAAGACTAAAGAGAACCAGGTCGTCGGCATACAAAAGGTTGCTTAGTGCCAAGCCTCCCACCTTTGGAGGATAACTATTTGTATCATCCAAGGTCGTCGGCAGGTCTGCTATTAACAGGTTGAAGAGAAGGGGGGCCAGCACACATCCCTGCTTCACACCTCTAGTTGTCATAATTTTCCACGAGAGATGTGTGCCGGACCCCAACTTCACCCGGAACCAGGTGCGGGAGTGTAGTTGGATGATTGCCTCTAACAAATTCTCTGGAATCCCCCACTTCCTTAGTTTTACCCATAAGGCCGCCCTGGGGACTCTATCAAATGCTGCTTTGAAGTCGACAAAGCAGCAAAACACTGACCTAGATGTTTAAAAAGCTTTGTCGACAATGGTTGATACTGCTAACAGATTAGTCCTAGTCCTTGAATTAGCAGTGAACCCTGTTTGATTCATCTGCATCAAGTTGTGGTCTTTTACCCATAGCCTCAGGTCCTCCAAAAGGAGGACTGCATAGTGCAGCGCTTGGCCTCAATGTCCAAATTACCTCCATTCGTAGTCCTACTGGTAAAATTGCCATCTCACACGTGGATATTGTCAATGAATTTTTAGAGTTCTACTCTACATTATATAATAAACCTGATTTTAATGATGATTCCCTAGTGGACTCCTTCCTATCCTCCTGTGATTTACCAAAACGTTCTCAATCATATAAACTTGGATTAGATTTACCCATTACATTAGACAACATTTTGTCTGCTATAAAATCCCTCAAATCAAATAAATCTCCAGGTCCTGATGGTTTACCAGCAGAGTTTTATAAAGAATTTCAATCCCAACGTTCACCCTTTTTACTTCAGCTATTTACTTTATTTACATCTTCAGGAAATATGTCTGGTTCTTTTTCGGTAGCTTTAATTATAGTTCTTCCTAAACCGGACAAAGACCACACTCTTGTTTCTAATTATCGTCCTATTTCTTTAATAAATCAAGATTGTAAATTATATGCAAAAATCCTGGCCTCATGTTTATCCCCAATATTAGATTCTATTATTCATTCTGATCAATCGGGGTTTATGAAAAATAGATACTCAGCTAATAATACAAAAACATTATTACATGTCATTGAACAAGCACAAACATTCACTAGTCCATCAGGTGTTGTGGCTTTGGAAGCTGAAAAAGCCTTTGACAAGCTTCATTGGCACTTTTTATTTCGTACCTTAATTTGTTTCAATTTTGGTGATAATTATATCCGTATGATCTCCGCCTTATATTCTACCCCTACTGCTAGACTATTTATTAATGGCCAAGTATCCACTGAATTTTCCCTTTATAGAGGTACACGTCAGGGATGTCCCCTTTCTCCACTTTTGTTTTTACTAGGTATTGAACCCTTTCTTGCTTCTATCAGACAATGCGATTCCATTAAAGGAATTAAGGTTAAAGATGTCGTGGTTAAAACATTGGCATATGCTGACGATGTACTTTTGTTTATTAATGATCCCATATCCTTGTTTCTTTCCTTAATAGACGTAATCTCTAAATATTCACTGGTGTCTGGACATTAATTAAATTCTAATAAAACAGAATTTTTTCCCTTAAATGTTTATTGTACCTCTGATATGATTCCCATGCGTGAAATTATTTGGCAGAAGAAAAAGTTAAAATATATGGGCACTTTATTTTCTTCTTCCATTAAATCTACAATGACTTTAAATAGTGGTTTTGTTTTAAATGATATTAAAGATAAAACGTCTAAGTGGTCTTCATTGCATCTTTCATGGTGGGGACGTATGGAATGCATTAAAATGAATATTGCTCCCAACATTTTTTAAACTCTAACTATGATCCCTAATCAATTTCAATTAAAATTTTATAAAGATATTGATAAACTTCTTTCCACATTTCTTTGGAATAATAAAGCAAAACGCATTAGTTATAAAAAACTAAAGATGTTGAAAGGTAAGGCTAGTTTTGGCATTCCAGATTTTCTTCTGTATCATAAAGTGTTTATTATGAAACAAAGTGCTATTTGGTTTAACCATGCCTCTGTGCATAATCCTCCCACATGGTTCCTTATTGAAAAATCCATTGTGAATCCCTTTCCACTTCTCGCTTTAATTACCATGTCAAATAAATCCTCTTGTCTTCATAAATCTTGTATCATTAAATCCACTAAACAAATTTTTAATGATCTTGATTCTATTTTTGAATACCCCATGTCCAATACTGTTGATTTATCGCTATGGTATAGTAATGTTATTAAATGAAATAGACATGTTAGTTTTTGGTCCTCATGGTAAAGCTGAGATTTATTATCTCAAGGATGTTTATTCTAATAATACGTTCATATCTTTTCAAATGTTACAAACTACATTCAATTTAGCTAATTCAGATTTTATTAACTAATTCTATCTTGGATTCTTTCTCACACGCTATTCCCTCTATGACTCATACTGATCTATCCACGTATATTCAAACTATATCATCTAATCCTCATTGTGTTTCTATTTTATATAAAAATTGTCTAACAATTTAGGTTCGAATATTAATATGTTTGCAGACTTTTGGAACAATGAATTATCACTTTCATTATCCATTGATTTGTGGGAAACTATGTGGATCTCCAATATATCTGGTTGGTTACCTGTTTCTCTGTTTCAAACTAATTCTTATATTTTATTTAATTGCTTATGGACACCATTACGATTATTGTGCTAAAATCCTTCAATCTGATACTTGTTGGCATTGTAATTTGCACTCTGGTTCACTGCAACATATGCTTTTTACTTGTCCTTTAATAACTAAATTCTGGACAGATGTATGGGTCATTGTTAAAAATATTCTTAATATTCAAGAAGACTTATTTTATAATCTGTTAATTTGCAAATCTGTACTCTTGTCGCAAGATTTAGATGCAATTGAATGTAAACTTTTTAATTTCCTAATTTCAGCTGCGTTAAAATCTATTACCTTTTGTTGGAAAGATGTTTAAAAATTATCAGTTCATGCATGGTGGTCCTGGGTTATTGTTACGAGAATAGGTGCACAAGTATCCTTATCTGGGGTTTGTCAAAATTCTATTTCTTATCAGTTATTTTGGACTCCTATTGATGTTTATTTATCGCATTAATTATAATACTTGCTTCTTTTTACGATGCCAGATTGATACATATATTGTTATTGTATAAGTAGCTCGGCTCTTTTTCTATTTATTATATGATATTATATGTTCCCTTCCCTTCCCTTTCTTAAGTTATCATTGCATAACTATTTCTTCATATTTTGAATTGCGAATTTCTTATATTTTTCTGTATGTCTTGTTTATTGTTTCTTTTGATGAAAATTTCAATAAAATATTTTGAACACAAAAAAAAAGGCATTCTGCAAATAAAGAGCCCGTTATGTTCGCCATGGTAAGGTTTGAAAGCAGATGGCTCTCCACCTGACATACAGTTCATGGTAACATGACTGAAGCTAGAATAGCCATCTTGCATTTTGTAATCTCTATCGCGACTAATGAATACATAACTCACATGATCCTTATTTTAATATTGGGAGACCAGCCACCCCACTAAATCCATAGCTGCATGGACGGGAGGCTTATAAATTAAATCCAGCACCTATCAGCATTGATACACAACGGTAGTGTATGTTGTACTGTTCGCGTTCTACTGGGTGTGATTCGTAGAAATGTTGAAAACCACAGAAGCCATATAAAATCAGTGTTAAATAATTAAAGTAGCCCACCCACGTAACGTATAATATGACGCTCCATCTCCTGATGTTTAAGAAGGCCCTCCAGGTCTTTTTTGTCATTATGTCCTGTTTAAATAGGGTTATCAGGTTCCATATTATTTACTGCATTGACTTTGTCCTAAAAGATGTTGTTGTGTAAGGTATCATTATGATATGTTGTACCAGTGCAATGTAACTAAAGCAAACTGGGCCGGAGCAAAGTGTTGATATGGTATTTACTTTTAAGTGGAAAGTGTATTTTGTGATGGAAAGTTTCCTAAAAGTAACATGAAGCAATGCTTTGCACTGCTTTGCATTAGGTTAGGTCAATGGGGAGTCCTATGACTGCTACATGGGAATTCCCACACATCCTCTCACGATATTTGATGCAAAGTAGTAGAAACTTTTTTTTCGACTAAACTTTTTTAACATTCTGTGTGTCCTCTACTGTACAGCATACATAAAAAGCATGTCTAAGCTTATTATTTTACACTGGAAAAGTACCCTTCCAGTACAAAACATATGCTAGACATCTCACACAGCTTTGCACTACGGAGCAAAGATGTGCATGTAGAGCTTGGTTGCTTAAATGTTCATCAGAGCTTTGGAAGAGAGCACCATATCTTCATAGATATGGACCGGCCCCATCTCTCACTCTCCCATGTAATGCAGTGCAGCTTACTTTCTGGCTCAATATTGAAGTCCAGGGACAAGAATAATTATTGCATTATAACATTGGCCAATGTCATAGAATCAGATGTCATCCACAGTGTCTGATCTGATAACATTTCTTTCTCTCTTCAAGTCAACCTGTCTCTCCCAGAATTCTCACTTGGCCTCCATTCACAGTGAAGAAGAAAATGATTTTGTATTTATTCTTATGGGGAAACCAGTGGATCCTTTCAACAAGAGTGCCTACTGGTTAGGAGTTCATGACACCTTCAAGGTGAGTGACTTTCAACTTTACTTGACATGAATATTAGTCTGGTGTGTGCCCATGTTTCTGCCATTTCACATATATTGCATATTGTATGCTTGATACTTCTTTCTTATTTCTGATTTAGTCTCTCAGTCTTGCGTTAATCAGTGAAACTGATTTACATCTTTGGCTACAATACTTTTGATTCATCCCTGTGAGTTCTTTTTTGTTACATGAAGGAGGGAGAGTATATACATTCCGACGGATCTAAAATGACAATGCTGCCATTTGGTAAAGGACAACCTGACAATAGTGGCAACGAAGACTTCATCGGTTCCTGGTATGTAGAGAATGGTAAGCATGTTCCTAATATATTTTCACATTCATAGGTAGACAAGGACTGGATTTAAGATTTTAAAAGCTGTAAAAGATGATTGAATCCACTAACCATCTGTACAGTGTTACAAGTTTAAATAAAATATGGTTTAGATTTGGGGACATCAGACTGATTTTGCTGAAGAAAGGTAGAGCTGTAAATTGTGCTCACTTGTTTCCTAAGCCTTCTCAAAATTCAAGTTTTGTAACCCGAGATTTGTTTAAAGTGAAATGTTAATTGAATTAACAAATTATTCATGGGAAAATGATGATCTGATTGAATTTGTCATTTTAGTTGCATTACATCAAAGTACTTAATTAGTGTAGTGATTAGCTTAAAAACTAGGACGTTTGAACTAGCTGAAAATAATTGCATTATTTTATTTACTTTACTGCGTTGGACCTGGCCCTTCCTTTGCTGAACCTGTTGTGCTTGGCTAAAACGTGCTAAAGTGCTCTCTCCTTAAGACATGGTACAGTTGGCAGATACCTGATTGGTACATTAAATGCACTTGTAAGTCCTGAGTACATAGAACTACATGGACCCAAGACCTGTAAATTGAATGGTGCTAGTAGGCCTGCAGCACTCATTTTGCCACCCACTAAAGTAGCACTTTAAAACATGACCCAGGCCTGCTGCTGCAGCCTGTAGTTCAGTTTTGAAAGTGCCCTTTTGACCTAGCAAAAACAACCTTTTGCCAGGTCTAAACTTTCTCTATCTATGTCACAAGTAAGGTAGGCACTAAAAGATTCAAAGGGCAGGTTGCATTTTATTTAAAAAGCCGGACATGTGTACTTAAGTTTTATATGTCCTGTCAGTGAAAAACTCCTAAAGTAATTTTTTTTTACTGATGTAAAGCCAATCTCTCCCAATGAGTGACCTAGGGTTACCTTATTGCAATTAATATGTGTTAACTTTAGATTAGGAGTGGATAGATATATGCAGTTTAAATTCAAATGAATTGCAATTTAAAAACCTCTTTAATGTTAAAGTGGGGGTTTAAGTTACAATTGTGATAATGAAACTTTTAGAAAGTTATATTAAAGCTTGAATTTATCTCAGCCACTGGTAACTACTCGGGCCAAATCCCAGTCCATTGTTGTTTTGCACACCATACCACCTCAGTTTAGACCAAACCATATGTAAATCAGTCTTGAACCTGCTCTAATGAAAACAATCCAGCCCGAAGTGCCAGGGCAGGTACTCCCTGAAGTGAAATACAAACAACAGAAATACAAGAAACTCAGGACCCGTTTTGTCTTCGTAAGACCTCATCATCCAGTATAGCTGGATTCCAGTGACCCAGTGGGCGGGGGGCCCACATCTGGGCATACCACGTAGGGTGACTCACTAAATCAGGGTTCTCCAATGTCTGTCCTGGAGGTCTGGATGTGTGCCAGATTTTTAAGATAACTGCATTTAGCTAAATGTGAATATGCTAAATATCTAGTGTGGATCCAGCCCTCCAGACTAACATTGGAGAACCTTGCACTTATTTATACAAAAACACAATGCTTGAACTAATCTCAGCTATTGGTAGCTACTCTGAGCCGCCTGGGTGTAAAATATATAATGTTTTTGAGCATTAATTGCTGAAAAGCTACTGAACGAATTTACACCAAATCACAATAAACATTCCTCCTAAACCAATATCAAGATGTCTGCCAAATTCGGAGTACAGCCACTCAGGAGTTTGGGCTGTAGCTGTATTTAGAGTTCCTTTAGGAAAAGGAATAAGGAGAAAGCATTTGGGACCAATTAAATTCACCCCCCCCCCACCTGATGTATCTCCCTGAAACTTTCTGTGTACAAACTAGTCAACCTTTTTTAAAAGTTTTGTGAAGATTTGTTAAACAGCACCAAGGGTATTAGCAACACAAAAAAGGTGTGAGAAAGTCATAGTTTTTGCCCTGATCGCCCTAATTGTTTGAGTGATAGGGGAGAGGATGTGGTCTAGCGGCTAGGGCGGTCCAACTCAAATATGGGGGAACTGGGTTTGAGTCTCGGCAAGGGCGCTCAACATCCTGTGAATTTGGACAAATCAATTAATTTCCCCGTGCCTCACAAAAATGAATGTGTCCTTGTGTAATGCAACTGGTGCTAACATAAAGCATTCTGATAATCAATACCTTTGGGTCAAATTTGTTCTATATAAAACACCCCAATAAAAAAACAATTTATACTGGTTGTAACTGACTTTGATTCAGCCCTGAGCTCTGCTGACCAGGGCCAGTGCTCTGCGTAAAAGGTACATGGTAATTAAGTATAATAACAGCCTACCTGTAATACCCTAGTATATAATAGAGCATATAGGTTTAGAATCCCAGCAAATGTAATGCACTCAAGTGTGCACTGCTGTGTTGCCTGCTGTCATTTTAAAAATCAGCCCTGCTTTGCAGGCTGCTTTTAAAATGACATTTTTTGCAAATTCAACTTTAGAATTAAAGGTACTTCCAAAGTCTTAAACTAACTTACTTGTACTTAAAAGTGCCCCAGAGGTAGATTGCCCTGAAAAAATAAGCAGCAACATTTTAAAGATGTTTTACATGCCCCAGTGAGGGAAAACTGCCAAGTTTGTTTTTCTCCACTGTAGGACATTTGCTTCATAGGCTGATATGTGAGCTAAAAATATATTTCAAATAGTTAAAAGGATAGTTATGATAACTCCAACAACTTGCCAATATTAGATGTAATATAACTATTATAACAACTTCAGAAAAAAAAGTTATAGAACTTGCTTTTCTGATGTGCCAAAATCCAGCCTTCCAGCTGCCTCTTGTTATTGGCCAGCCTTTGTCAGGCTGAGCAATACAGCTCTGTTGAGGTGTGAAGTGGCCTGCATAGAACAAAGGACATCCGGTAGGAGGAGATCTGCAGCTGCAGAGCTAAAGGCAGGATGGGGTGGAGTAGCCAAATTTGTCTTCAAAGAGGGAATGACAGTTTAGACAGGATACAGGCCCACCCGCACATCCTGCGCCCCGAGCCAGACAGAAGCCGCAGTAATTGGATTAGCAGAGGGGCTTGAAGGGGAGCATTAGGGAAAGTTAGCCACACCAGTAGGTTGGTTAAGCCAAATTCAAACCTGCAGAAGAGTTTCTTCATTTTGGATTTTAAAATACAGTCCCTTCTGGGACACGTATATGACACACTTTGGAGGAAGCTGTCATTATTCTATAAGAAATATAGTAACACTTTTTGGTGTGCTTTGGTGTGTATGGTAGAAAGTTGTTTCTATTATGTTATAGGTCTAGTGGATTAATACTCAAAGTGGGTGAGTATTTTGGCACCATGGGAGCACCCAACATAAATTGATATCATACTAACTTGGTGCGGACTATAGTATCAACTGACATCTTTGATGTGGAGATCGAAAAGCATATCCACCAATTCTTTTGGATACATGCTTCTGGGTGGCACCCTGCAACATATTGGGCAGGACTATCTCCCTGCTTGTCACCCAGGAACACTAGATAAATATGGGGGTGCTGCCGGATAACTCAGATCCCTGCCTGAAACTACAAGAAGAAGGCCTGCCCTGCTGTAACCCTCCAAGAGGGTAGCACTCTGAGTTATTGCACCTACTTAACACTTTGAAACTACATCCCAAAGGACCTTCTGAAAGAAGTTCTAGATGTTTGGACAACTTTGGAGAATTTTGGTAAAAAGCTTCATAAGTGGACCTACCCGTTGTTGAGAGTCAAGCCGCCAACGTTCAACTGCAACCTGGCCTGTATTTCAGATCCTTTCCGCAGAAAGCTCCGAAGCTCAAGAGTTCCAGGATTTCAGGAGGCTCATGCTAAACCAAGCCTCTGTTGTTGACTCCAAACACAGCCTGACAAGTTGCCTCGCTCAATGATGAGAGAAAAAGCTCCAGAAAATGACTAAGTCCAAAGGTGCTTGACCGGGCCCTATCACTCAGGGTATCCGACCCGCACTCCATTGCGGTCGGCCTCAAACTTTGACTTTGTCCCGGTCAAGCACAACCAGATGTCCCAAGTTGGTGCTTTCCGTTTTTAGGCATTATAAATTATTTCATCTTTAAAAATTCATACCTCTGCTACCCTACATTGGAATGTTGTCATTTTGATGTTATTTTAATCCTACAAATATTTCCTATTTCTAAAAAGTGGTGTCTGATTTTTTGTGTGTGTTGTGTCTAACTTATTTAATGTATTGGTGTTTTTAAATGTTTTACACACCTGTCTCCTAAGTTAAGACTGCCTGCTCACAGACAGCTCCAAAGGGTTGAACAAGGGAATCATTTATTGAGACCTTGACAGGAACTTACATTGTGATTGTGTCCCTAATACTAGTGGTAGGTACCTACTTACCCCTACTAATAAACTGCATTCGAACATTTTATTTGCAGTGCTGGGATATGGTACTTGTGTTTGATCACACCATACAGTAATTAAGTGAAGATCTATAAAACTCCATTTTTGAAAAATGTTTTGGGACTAAACTGTTTTAACTCAATTGTGATTGTTTTAAATTGTTCTACTTCTGTTTGCAAACGTTTTTTAGTGACCCAAAACTAGGGATACCGTGGAGCTTGATCTGGCTAACCTGACTAATCTCACAATAACTGAATTTAGGGTTCAGTATAGGGCTTGGAGGCTGCCAGCTGCTAATACAATTAGAAAGGCAGAGTTGGTTGAGTCCCTTAAGGCCTGGGCAAAGTCAGCTCCAGGGTATAAAGGGTAAAGGAGAGAGTACCCCTCCAGAAAACCTCCTGGAGGTGGATAATGACAATGTGCCAATAACTTCCAGTACCCGGTTCAGGCTTCCAGCTAGTGGAAGGAGGGGAAGCTCCCCCAGGAGGAACAAGAACTGTCCCTTGCAAAGAGACAGCATAAGGCTCAACTAGCTTCTATAGCTATAGACAAAGAGAAGCTAGATCTAGCTAAGAAGAAGTGGGTAAGGGAGGAAGAGAAATTAAATGGCTGCAGCAAAACCTAGGACAAGGTTGAGATGTCCAGGGGTGGTTTGTTTGATCCCAGGCTTCCCAAGGGGATAGTTCCCAAGTATGTAGAGGGGGACGACATTGAAAAATGGCTGACTGTATTTGAAAGGGCATCTTAAGATGAGAAGGGCCCATTACAAATACTGGGGTTTACTCATAGGGGATTGACTCCTGAGCCTACAGGGAGATGAGGCAGAAGCCTACTTCCACATGAGAAAATGTCTAGTCAAGAAATTTGGTCTCACCCTGATAGGTACTGAGTGAAGTTCAGGGACAAAGTAAACACACAGTCCTGGATGAGCTTTGTACATATCTCAGTCAAGGCACTAGAGTGCTGGATTCAAGGTAACCAGGTGAGTACCTGTGAGGGACTGTACAATTTATTCCTTAAAGGGCACATCCCGACTCATTGTGTACAAGAGAAATTACACCAATATTCAGTGGACTCTAAGCTGTCTGGTCCCAGGGAACTGCGGAAGACAGCTGATGAGTGGATAATAACGTGCAAATGGGCTTTTCTGTGGACACAGGATCCTAACTATAACTACATAGTGGCACTGATAGAGCTGGTTTCCAAATCCCGGAGTCCGTTAGTCACTGAAATCTGAGGCCACCGACTGGTGCGCTGACTGCTACTTTTCCCTCCCCCCCTCCACCTCTTGGCTCCTCCATGATGCCGCAGTGAGACACCAGCGCAGCCCCATTGGCCTGTGGGACAACATTGTAGCCTTCTAACCCCTCATTTTCCTCCCAGTAATATGAGGTAGCTCAACCGGTCCTTCTTCACAAATGAAATCTAAGGCTGCTTATCAGCGATGCCAGTACTACTGCCCATCCTCCATCCAGCTACTCCACCATGAAGCAGGATGATGCTGGCACAATCCTGGCAGCCCAACACAGTGTTCTGCAGCACTGCTTTTCCAACTAGGCCCAGCTACATCAACCGTCTGAACCTCCCAGCCTCTCCCTCCCTACATTTGCCCTTGGGATGCCACTTTCCCTGTAAGCAGAAGGATGCTGATCACCCTCACCGCAGAACCATTAGCACTGAGGCTCCATAAAGTTATTGTTATTGTTATTGTTATCTACAGCTTGTATAGCGCCAAATCACCGTCAGGTCTCAAGGCGCTTTTGACAGAAGAAAGATATGCTAACGGAAGAGCAGATACATAGAACCCTGGCACTAAGAGGAGCTTAGGGTTTCCCTGAACAGGAGTGTTTTTAGGGATTTCCTGAACTGCAACAAGTTGGGTTCTTTACGAAGAGACTCTGGGAGTTTATTCCAAACCTGTGGAACAACCACTGAGAAAGATCTGCCACCCTTCGTTGCTAATTTATAGCGGGGGCAGGACAGCTGTTGAGTGTTCGAGGACCTTAGTGATCGTGTGGGTTTATAAACTCCAAGGCGTTCTTTAATGTAAGCAGGTGCTTGACCATAGATTGCCTTGTGGGCAATGCACAAACTTTTAAACTCCACCCGTTGTTTTATGGGGAGCCAATGTAGCTTACAAAGCAACGGCGATGCATGAGTGCGTCTAGGTAGCCTAAAGATTAGCCTAGCGGCATCGTTCAAGACTACTTGCAGCCTATTTGTCAGTGTTTTGGGGAGACCCAAATACAGGGCATTCCCATAATCTAATCTTGAGATTATTGTGGAAGAGACAGTTGTACGGAGCGTGGTGGAGGAGAGCAAAGGGACTAACTTACGTAACTGTCTAATTAAGTTAGTGCAGGTCCCGACCAATGAGGATATCTGGCTGACCATTGACAACTCATGGTCGATCTTTATGCCTGGACTTTCTACATTGGAACAGGGTTTAGGGGTCGGGCCAAGGTCTTGAGGCCAGAACAAATCACCCCAAGGAGACGCTTCAGTTGAAACCACCAGGAACTCAGTTTTTTCTGGGTTGATCTTTAATGAATTTGCTGTCATCCAGCTCACCGTATGACTAAGTATTTTTTGAGCATGGGTCTGTGCGGATGCTGTGTTATCAATACTAAGTAACAACTGGGTATCGTCAGCATAGTTGAAGGTTTTACAGCCCATGCTTACCAAGGAGTCGATTAGGGCTGCAAATAAAGATTAAAAAGGAGTGGGGACAAGGCAGATCCCTGAGGGACTCCACACTTCAGGATACCCAAGTTTGATATAGAGTCCTCCAGTTGAATCCTTTGAGATCTTCCAGAAAGAAAGGATTTGAGCCATTTATAGGCTACGTCTTGAATCCCAGACGCGGCCAGTCTGTCCAAAAGCAAGGTATGGCTGACAGTGTCGAATGCCGCTGACAGGTCTAATAATATCAGGGCACTCGGTTTTTTATTATCAGCCATACCTCTGAGCTCATCAAGCACCGAAAGCATCACCAATTCGGTGCTGTGATGCTCTCGAAAACCTGCTTGACGTTCCTGGAGTAGATGGTGTGATTCCAGGATTGATGAAAGAGACATCAAAACATGCTGTTCCAAAATCTTGGACAAGAAAGGGAGCTGAGATATTGGCCTATAATTTTTTAGGTTGATGGGATCAGCCCCCGGCTTCTTAATTAGGGGCCTAACTCGTGCTTCTTTAAAACTGGATGGAAGCTGGCCAGTGTCTAATGATTTATTTAGTAGGGAGACAAGATGAATTTATAGGGCAGGGAGCGCCAGGCGAAAGATGCTAGGAGGACATGGATCTGCAGGAGAGCCAGACTTTGTTCGATTCATGAGCTGTTCTAAGACTGTAGAATCAATCAGAGGAAACTTAGAGATAGTGTGTTTTGGAGGAGGGGATTGGGGATAGGGAGGAGAGGAGTGGCTGCTTGAAGTATTCTTGATGTCATTAAGAATAGTTTGTACCTTGTCGAGGAAGTAGTGTTGAAAGGTGTTACAGTCAATTGGAGATTGATCTTTCTACTTTCTTGCTCAACTCTGATAAGATCTTAAAAGTTTCTTTTTGTACATTATCCGCGTTGTTAATTCGGGATTCATAATATTCTGCTTTTGCTGACCGAATACAGGTTTTGTACAATTTAAGGAATGATTTATAATGATCCCTGTCAATGGGATCGTTTGATTTCTTCCAGCGTCTCTCTAAAAGGCAGAGTTTTATTTTGTGTTCCCTCAAGGAAGAATTAAACCATGGGGCTCCGTTTACCGTTCTATTTATTTTATGATTTCTTTCGGGTGCAATTAGATCAATGGCCTGACCGAGATTAAGCATTAGATGTGCATATTCCTGATCAAGGTCCCCATGCGTATCATAAAACTGTGACTTTTTGAGAAGGGTGTCCGTCAGGGTTTCTGAGTCAATTTTCCTCCATTGACAAACTTTTTTAGATGTAAGGGGTAGTGGTTGAGGCAAATGGCCATCAATAGGGATAACGCAATTTATCATGTAATGGTCTGACCATATGCAAGGTAGAATATCTGTTAACGCTACAGCTGGATCGGAGGTCCAGATAAGATCAAGAGTGTGACCTTTAATATGTGTGGGTGCCTCTACTAATTGTTTGAGTCCAAGTGAGGTCATAGAAGTTTCCAGCAGTCGCGTTGCCCCGTCCTTGCGTAAATTGTCCCAATGGACATTAAAATCTCCTGTTATTAGGACCTTTTGATAACGTGTGCATATATCTGAGATGATGGGGTCAATAGGTCATTAAACAGAGCGGTAGATTTTGGGGGGCGGTAGACTGTAAGGTTGACAAGGCAGGTGTTTCTCAGTGTAATCTTCACCCCAACAATGTCCGCTAGATCCACTGTTTCGGCCATTAATTTGGTAACTGTTAAGTTTTTTTTAAAAGAATTGCCACCCCACCCCCACAGGCATTGTCTGCACGATTATGCCAAATCGCATAATATTCGTTAGGGAGGGAGGCAATGATATCAGGTAGAGAGCTATCGCCCAGCCACGTTTCTGTAAGAGTTAGGATGTGAGTGTCTTCATCTTGAAGAAGAGTGAAAATTTCAAGATGGTGTTTTTGTAGCGATCTGGTATTCAGACTAGTTAACCTCAGGCTGGGGTGACGCTCCGGCATGCTCCTATCAGTGGACAGTATACCAGTCTCTTTTAACTTAGTTAAAGTGGTTGAAGTTAAGGTAAGAGTACTAGAATCTAGCTGGTGTAACTCACCAGAGGAATATATCAGACGACAAACAGGAGGATAGGCCCTAGTGCCCGGTAGTGCGCGGACGGGCGCAGACGGGCAGGACTCTGGCACGACTCCGGCACAGGTCCGGCGCGTCCGCTGTACGCGTCCGCTGCACGGAGGCATGGCCGTCTCTTTGAAGCGCAAATAGAGCGCGTCACCCGCCCAGCCCACACCCAATATGGCCACCAAACCCAGGAACCAACCCTCGGCGTCAATGCTCGGCCGAGAGCGGTCCGGTGACGAAGGGAGGGGGGGAGAGGACACAAAGCACAAGGAAGTCTCAGGACAAAAATACAAAGCTTATTAAATGAAGCCACAGTAAATGCAATGTTTAAAATGCACGAATTATTAAAATGCACAAAGTGAAAAGGAGAGACCTCCAGGCTTCCCCCTCCCTCAGGAGGGGGAAAGGAAATTCTTCTGTCAAATCAGTTCGCCGGGCTCTCTAAGCCCCTTTTAAGCGCAACTAGAGATAAAGGTGAGCTATGCTCCTGTGGGGAATTCTGCTCTTCTCCCAATGCTTTGGTAGAACCGCAGGTACCTTCCAACATATTATACCCTTTGCCCTGTACACCACAAACGAGGTAACGAGGGGGTCCATAGTCCTCTTAGCTTCTTAGGCCTGCACCACTGTTTTTGCCTGCATGGGAGACCCCACTTACTGATTGGCCTCAGCAGGCCTCATTTGCATGGCTCCCACTTCGTGAAGCCCTTCAACCTCCAAGACCTCGACACAAGAGTGTCACGGACAATCACGCCTCAGCTTCTGGTGTGTAGCACCGACAATTGCTGCCATATTACAATGTCAGGCCTGGGCTCGCATTGGGCTAGTTTGCCCCCTCATCACGTGGCTGACTCACTGGCCCCAGAATGGTGACCTCCTCTCCCCCTCATCTAACCCGTGCCTCACCACTGCATCACCTTCACATTCCCTATCATAGGGATACAACACACAAGAAAGGAACTGTGCACCCCCTCTTTTTCTATGTCAAGAGGAGTGGGGCCCTGTCCTGCCAGGATATAGTGGGACACTACATTTAATTTTCTCTGGCACTCGCCTGACAGAGGCATCACCTACACCATGCTACTACCCTGGGACATAACGGCTGAGTTGCACCCATAACTGCACTGTTTGTGACCGCACTGCCTTTATCTGGATTGCCTGTGTCTTCCTACCATGATTGCCTCTATCCCTGCAATGCTATGCCATCAAAGAAGTCCTCTGGAAAGTTGCTTTGGAACGCACCTCTATTAGGGCATGACTGACTGCTATGCACACAAAGATCAAAGACTTAACTCGGAATGTAAAGGCTATCATGGGGTTAGGATCCCTAGAGTAGTAAAGTTAGGATTCCTAACTTTACTACTCCAAAATGCCCTTTATGAATAACGAAAGTCGTAAAGTTAGGATTTTGTCTCAGATTACTTTTGTGAATCGGGCCTCATGCCCTTGAGGATACCTGAAGCTTAAATAAAACGAATTTCGTGCGCGCACTGCATCACCAAATGTGATGCAGTGCGCACAACGAAATTCGTTGTATTTATTTAAATGTTTACTTACCTGTAAAACTCTGTAATCCATACATTACTACCCCCCACCCTGCCCCTCCCCCTGCCCACGTCATCGCCCTGCCGAAACTCCCACTGCCGACCGCTACTGTTTTGGGGTGACCCTTCAGAGAAGGCAATTTTAAAACAACCACCATCTGAGGCCAACTCATAAAAGACACACCAAGTGTAAACAAACTTAGAGCTCAGTGCAAAGTCTCTCTATAGCAGGATATCAAACTTCATACCCAGACATTATGTGCTAGATACTAGGAGGCTTTCCCCCACACTTAATGCTTACTTGAAACTGCCAAAATGTCCCTTAATTCCCTCTATACATCAAAGGCTAACTATATGTTTTATAAACTGAAAGCTCTCAATTATTAACAGGGAGAAAAGATGGAGATTCTTCTAGCTGAACAATGCGGACAAAGGATAGCTGCACTGGCTATCCCAGCCATTAGGAATGATTTCAGATGCATGCTGTGAACCACTTAGATTATTGCTGATGCTTTCTGACCCTACTGTACTAACCTCTATAGCTCTGACATATTACAAGGGGAAACTCATCAGGACATTTTCTTTGCTAATGTGACCTCCCCGTTTGAATGATGACAGTCATGTGCTCCTAGAGGGCTAGATCTTCAAGAGGCCATCCCCTGCCTCCTGTTTAATTAGGCTCCAGGTGAGGCTGGAGTCTGGGAAGAATTTAATCAGTGGCTGAAAGAAGAGATTGTCGACCACCTTCATGACTCCTTCCTGAGGGTGAGCACACTGGGTCTCTGACACACATGTCTAATCAGGCTGTAAATACCATCCTCCCGAAACCAGATAAAGTCCCCTTGCTCTGTGCCAGCTACTGCCCGGTCTCCCTCCTGAATACCGACATAGAAATATTGGCCAGCATCCTGGCAACTCAGCTCAAACAGGTTATTCTGAACCACATCCATCATTCTCAAGTGGGTTATGGCCCGGGTTGCTCATTCTGAGACCACATCCACTTCCTTTCCCACCTCTTTGAATATCTAAGACTCAGCGGAGCCCAACCTGGCCATTTGCTTGATGCCAAAAAGGTACTCGTTCATATCAAATGGATTATGTGTTTTATACCCTGCGATGGCTGAGACTGGTGGAGTGTTTCATAGTGAAGATCCAATGGTTGTAAACCTTGCTCAATGCTCAGGCTATCTGTGGTTGCTTCCTTTTTTCTATGCTTTCCCAGTGCGCAGGAATACCCGACACAGTGTCCCTCTATCGCCATTGCTGTTCCTCCTCTCATAGAAACTGCTAGTCGCTGCCATCAACCAATTTACACAAATTCTGGGCACCAACTGCCTCTTTATAAACTATTCCTGTATGTAGATGTAATGTAAGGTGGATTTGTAGAGTGCTGCTTGTCACCTGGATGATACCCTGCTCACACTCACAGCATTCAACAGCCCTCTACCAGCTTTGCTAGCCCTCATTGCAGAATTTTCCACCTGTTCCCATGAGGCACAGGGTCAAGACTGATTCGCATATAGCTGGACCTGAACTGGGGTGGTGAAGTGAGCTAAACAATGAACCCAACCAAGATCTGTGTCTGAAAAGTTTCAGTGCTCTGTCCATCATCTCCTTATGTTTGCGCTGTTCGCCCTAAGCTGGCAGGGTATGCCCAGACGTGGGTCCCTAGCTCACTTTCCACTGGATTCAAGCTAGCCTGGCTGATATGGGGTGTAACCCTGAAACTCGTTCCAGGATGCTGATTTCTGGTCCAAGAGAGACCTGGCTAGGCAGTTTGGGTTGGACTGTTCCCATGAGGCACAGCGTCAAGACTGATTTGCAAATAGCTTGGTGTGAACTGGGGTGGCGAAGAGAGCTAAAGAACGATGATGGATTCAACTCAAATCTGTGACTGAGAGTGCATGTCTGAAAGATTTCAGTGCTCTGTCCATCATCTCCTTGTGTTTGCTTTGTTCTCCCTAAGTTTGCAGGATATTGCCAGACATGGGATCCTTGCTCACTTTGCCACTGGATTCAAGCTAGTCTAGCTAATGAGGGGTGTTATCCCAAAACTGGTCCCAGAATGCTTGTTTCCAGTCCAGGGAAGACCTGGCATGGCAGTTTGGGCTGTATTGTTCCCCTGAGGCACAGGGTAAAGACTGATATACATATAGCTGGGTCTTAACTGGAATAGGGAAGTGAGTTAAATAATTATGGAAAATTCAACCCAGATCCATGACTGAGGGTGGGTATCTGAAAAGATTCAGTGCTCCGGTATGCCCAGACATGGGTCCCTTGCTCAATTTGCCCCTGGATTCAAGCTAGCCTGGCTGATGAGGGGTGCTCCCTAAAACTGGTCCCAGGATGCTTGTTTCTGGTCCAGGGAAGACCTGGCTTCGCAGTTTGGGCTGGACTGTTCCCATGAGGCATATAGCAGGGTCTGAACTGGGATGGGGAATTTAGTTAAAGAACGATGATGGATTCAACCCAGATCTGTGACGGGGTGGGTGTCCTAAATGTTTTAGTGCTCCGTCCATCATCTCCTTGTTTTTGATCACTTATGTACTTGGCATGCCGCCCGTCTTGCTCAAGACCTACTTCCTTCTCTCCTTTGAGAAGTATATCAAATCCTTTATCTGGGGCAGCATGAGACTGCATTTGAAAGCCTCTAAACTGATCACAGTTTGGCTGTGTGGTGGCTGCCCTGTATCAAACTCTAGTATTTAGCCCTCCATCTTGCCCACTTGTCCTCTATGCAGCCTAAAATGACTCACCTTGAAGAGTCAATTCCATTAATCAGTGTGAAATAATGCTGCAATCTAGGTGGATGGCAGACCCATTTATTAGAGTGCTTGGAAGACCGCCAGCATAATGACCCTAGACAACTTCAATCGACTTTAGTGCCGACACTGGAGATATTTACATCTGAGACACTGCCTCCAGGGTGTCTTGGGAGCCCGGCCATTCTAGTTTCCCCTTTTGCACAATACCTGAAGGTCTGAGGACCGTGCAAGGGGATCATGTCCGGCTTTAATAATCTCATTATCAACCATCTGTATTTATGACCCCTCCTGGCCCTTATGTGTATCAAATAGCAGGAGGGGCCACGGGTAGAGTACAAGGAAAATGACTGGGCAGAAGTGCTAGCAGACTTGGACAGGGAGACTCACAAATTCAGGATGTAATTTTAACACTTTAAGATGATCCAGGCCTATTACTGGACTCCACATAAATTAGAGGTCTTCTACAATTCTGGTTCTGTAGCATGCCCAATTATGACATAACATATATCCTCTATGACTGCCAGAACATTTCATAACTATGATCCCAAAATTGCTCAATCCCCATTCATACCCTGGGATATCTGGTGCCATCTTTTCAATGGCATCTTATTGCTTTCCATTAGAGTGTACAGTGACGCTTTTTAATGTTTGTAATCTCCTCAATGGTGGCCTGGATGCTCTGTACCCCTTCCTCCACTCCCATACTTATACCTATTGATGTACGATCTCAGTACACCCAACCTCCCCTGCCTCACATTTCTAGTTTCCCTCTTCCTACCTGTTGCCACAGCGCGGAGCCATTACTCCCAGCTTCTTGCTGACATCTGTGATACCACATCAAAGCCTAAGTTACTTTACAGGTTATTTCATATTATGCGACCTTCTGTGTATACCCTCTCAATACATACTGATTGTTTGTTTGGTTGTTCAATGCTTCCCGGCTTATTGTACCTCCCAGCGGACACACAGCAGCGTATGATATACCTCAGACTGTGATGTGGCCCCCAAATAGTCTTGTGCTCACAGTTATGACTCCTGAGCAATATTTGTTGACTTCATTCATCTGGTGTTTCATATGCTAAACTATTGTGTTGGTGACCTTCTTTAATTTCTTTAACAAAAATAAATGAAAAATAAATAAATAATTAGGTCTGCGTTTGCATCGGAAAAGAGATTTTATTTGCTAAAATATTTGTTGCCAATTAACTGATCTTTCGAGAAAAATGGCATCCACCTCGGCTCCTTTCTGGTAAGTTTCATGTTGATCTGTCAAGCAGAGGCCAAAAAAACAGAAGAGGCCAAAGACATTGTTTTTTCATTTAAATTCCCATTGGAAAATTCGGTCGCAGCTACAGAAACAAATCTGGCTAAAAGTTAGAACTTTACTCAGAAATACGGGGGGCAACAATCCCTAGGAGAGCCAGATTTCACCCTTGTGATGAGGGCTTGTAAGGAGCCTGCATTGAGAAGTGGGAACTGATCAAAGACGTGATCACTAGAGGTCAGAGGGGTGGTATTCAATTTAGGGGCGGTAACTGGAATGCTGGCTTTAATTATAGAAATGTTATCCCGAAAGTATAGATTGAGGGAGTTAAACAAATCCTGGATCACCGTTGGTTTGGGGATGACTCTCTCCATGTTTGACAGCTTGTTAACAATGGTGAAAATGTCCTTAGACTTATTTTCAGAGTGGACAATTATATTTGAAAAGTAAAGTGCCTTAGCCTGGACGATAGCTTACTTATAAGCGGTGCGAGCAGCTATATAAATAGATTTGGCCTGAGGGTCATAGTTTCTCCTCCACTTGCGTTCCTTGTGGGGAATGTCTAATTTTTTCGCCTTCAAGTCCTCAGAGAACCACTTCTGAGAGTCCGGACGGTGGCCTCTTCTGAATTTCTTCAGGGGAGCATGTAGATTGCTTGAAGCCAGCAGCCAGCAGCCAGCAAGAGATGTTCATTTCAGCCTGCTCGAGATCTATACTATCAGTAGGGATGATGCTTGCTAAGTTGTCTAAGAAAGCTTGTTCGTGAAGAGTGCTCCATTTCCTAATAAGTAAGTAAGTAATTCTTTATTGTTTTAGGTTAATAAAAACCGTTACAAAAAGTGCAAGAAAACAATCTTATAAGAAGTTTAAAAGACCTTAAAAGCAGAAATTCATGGTCGATCGAATAGTAAAAGTAAAAAACAGTAAAACCCCGCTGGAAAAAATGTTCAAGGCACTTGGTCCTGTCCCGGGTTTCTACTTAGCCAAGTGCCTGGGATATTTGTTTCCGTTCCGCTCGTTTCAGAAATTTCACTAGCTTCCCATTTAGTGGTGGGAGACCAGGATCAAAACAAGCGAGGACAGCTTGTCTGCGTGAGCGAACTCCTAGTTCGTTGAAAGCAGTTTTCAACAGAGCTACTCTTTCTTCGTTCAGCCTAGAGCAAGTGCACAATAGGTGTTCCAGATCTTCGATTCCTGTTCCGCAGAGCCGGCATTTGGTCCCATAGTCCTGCCTTAACCATGGTGGTAGGTGAGGAATGGCGGGTAGAATCCCCAGCCTGTGTTTGAAAAAGGCCTCTTTTGTTTTCCAGCCATACCCCAGACCATAATATGCTTGGAGCCCCGGTGTTCTGTATGTGCACAAGGTCATCCAGGCATGGCGCCTATAAGAGAGCAAAGCTTTGTCCTCCACATGCGATTGTCTCTTTAGACTCTTGTTCACTATGCGCTTAAATTGCGCATGTGATACAGGAGTCTGCCATAGGTCTTTCAGTCCTGTGATAGACAAGGACTCCTCTAGGTATTTTTTCGCCGGCATTCGCGATGTGGTAAGCATGTCTTGTCCGAGTTTTCGGTTCAGGGTGTTTTCTTGAGAATTCTTTAGTTTATACCAGCACTTGATGTATGAACCCCTTCGAGCAAGCGTTTGGCACGTCAGCCCGAATTCCAACCGAATCTGGGCCTGCGAAGTATAGGGTGATAGATTAAAAAGAAATCTGTAGGCCTTTGAGATGGTCGTGTCCAGAAGTTTAGCATCAATTCCTCTTAGAGCCTCACTGCCATACGTGATTGATGACTCTATTTTGATTTTGGCTACTCGTAATAGAGGAAGTAGAGTCTCACCGGTCAGATTGGTCTTTAGCTGTTTCAATGTGACGGCTATTAGCATGCCTTTCCTCTTGATGGCCTCTAATTGGTTTTGGTAGCGGCCACCTTTGTCGACTTGGACTTCAAGATATTTGCATTCAGAGCAGTTTGAGATTGCATCCGAACCAAGCATCCAAGTGTGCGACTTTTTGCTTCTAGTTATAGAGAGAACTTTTGTTTTACTAGTGTTCACTTCTAGTAGGTTTTCGACAGCATAACAATGAAGCGTGTTGATAAGGTTTTGAAGACCAACTTTCGTGTGACTGACCAGGACCACGTCGTCTGCGTAGGAGATGCTGGGCAGCCCTTTGCCTCCTAACCGCGGAGCATGCGAATTGCAGGCATTTAAGGTGGGTGGCAGGTCAGCTGTAAAAAGATTGAAAAGAGTTGGAGCTAACACGCACCCCTCTTTTAGGCCCTTTGTGGTCGGAATGCGCCTAGAGAGGTGCGAGCCGTTCCCAAGCTTTACCTGGACCCATGTGTTTGTGTGCAACTCAATCAAGAGGTTTAGTAGAGGTGAGGGAATCCCCCAGGAGGCCAGTTTTGCCATAGGATTTCTCGGTTGACGTTGTCAAAGGCCGCTTTAAAGTCCACAAAGCAGAGGTGGAGAGCCTGCTTGGTCGCTCTTGCCTTGTCAATGAGCAAAGAGATGGCGATCAAGTTGGTTGTTGTCCCTATGTCTTTGCAGAGCCCCGTTTGGCTGGATGGTATTGAGCTTTGGTTTGCAGCCCATTCTCGCAGATGGATCAATAGGAGTCCTGCAAAGTATTTGGCCTCAACGTCAAGGAGTGCAATCAGTCGGTAGCTTTTTGGAAGGAGTCTGTCCCCAGCCTTATAGATCGGTGAAATTATCGAGCCCCTCCATGAGGCGGGAAGACACCCAGAGATGGTGACAGATGAATAGAGGGGGATCAATGTGTCGGCCCAGTAATCAGGTTCAAGTTTGAAGAGGGCCGGGGGAATACCATTTGGTCCAGCTGCCCCGTCTTTTCGACCTTTGGAGATTAGTTTCCTGACTTGAGCCGCAGAGGATACTAGAATGACGTCTTCCCTTGGTGAGCGAATTTGCGGTTGTCTGCCACCCAGAAGATTGAGAGGCCCCCTTGTTTTCCTGTCCTGGTGATTAAAATGTTCATCAAGAAATAATTCCCAAGATGATTTCGATATGTATGATGTTATACCGCTGATTTTTGGATTTAGCAGTTTGTTTATGATCGACCAGAACTGGGCGCTGATTTTTGGATTTAGCAGTTTGTTTATGATCGACCAGAACTGGGCGCTGTTGTTGCCCATGGATGCATGATGAAGTTTGGCCCAGAAGTCAACGTCGTTAGCCCTTTTGATTTCCCATTTCAGTTTTTTGATATCCGCTCGGTACTTGCGGATCCGTGCTAGCAGCATTACATCCCCCGGGATTTTCTTTAGCAATCTTAAAGCTTTATTAATCGCTTTTTTGTATGATTTCATTGCCAGTTTCTGGGTGCCCGAGATCTTCCTTGTAGCACCCTGTGCTGGGCGTGGAAAATGCCGTACAGTTGTCGAGTAGTTGTTCGCAAATTCCATCGTAAATTGTTCCCAGCCTGCCACTATATTGCCGGAAGGATAGTTTGAGGTGGTCAGTTGAGTTTTTGCCGCTAGATGTACCTCCGCAGTATTTGCTACTGACGTTTTAATACTTTTAAGTTTGATGGTGTAACTGTCCGGCGGCCCAGTTGCGTTTAGAAGAATATCATCTGGGAGGGCTCCTAAACTGACCTCTTGAGGGCGATGGTCGCTTTCACCCTTGTCTCCTAAGTTGTAGCTCAAAACGTGATGAAATAGCGTGAGGGAGACTAACGTATAATCAATGAAAGAGGTAGTAGTGCCTGAGATGAATGAAGCCACAGATGGTGAATCCTTTACGAATCTTCCGTTTAAGACCCTCAGGCCCATGTGTTCTAGATCTTCCAGTAGTGCCTTTGCCGCCTTTGAAGCCTTGCACTGACTGCTAAATACTTGGTTCGGGATATCCCAGTGATCAGACTGTGCCTGAATATCATTCTTTGCTGAAGTCCCCAAGATGCACTGATTAAAGTCTCCAGACAAAATTAGATTTGGGGATGTTCGGGTAATCATAACGTTGTATAAGTGGTCTATTAGGGTTTTCCCCTCCTTTCTCTTGTTTTTAGGGTTGATGTAGGTGTTAGTCAGCTGTACCGCTTTCTTCTTACCCCCAAAGTTAAGTAGTACCTCCACTGTGTTTATGGCCAAGGAAGTTGTGCTGAGTGCCCGAGCGTAACCAATCGTTGATATTTTGAGATAGGTTGCTAGGCCTCCTGACAGACAACCAAACTTGCTTTTCCTTGTGGCTGGGGAGTGATGACAGGTATAACCCTCTAGATGAATAGGCTCTTCCAGCCATGTTTCCTGGAGGAAGATAATGTCAAACGATTTGACATATTGTAGGAAATCAGTATCCGCTGCTTTATTATAGAGCCCATTGATGTTCCAAGAGCATAGGTCCATGTGCGGTGCCTCCATACGCGGATCTCTCTCTGTTCAATGACCTTGTCATTGAGAGTTTCCTTGTGATTGAAAATGTCCTTGTGAATTACATATCCTGAAGAGCCGGTGTTCAATTGTGCGATACGTGTTAGTAGGCCTTGAAATATTTTGCGTGGGTATCGCCTGTGGTACTATATTAGAGCGACCCAGTACACCCCTCAGCACGGACCTAGTTATTGAAATTGTGTCTGGTCGCTGCTGGGGCCGCTCAAGTAGGGGCAGCGGGTATCCAGTGTTGTAGTGGACCGCTGTGTCGATCCCCCATGCTTTAAGGAGACCTTGCTCCTTGAAGATTTTATTGACTATGTCAGGGGAAGTCCATGTAGCTTTTGTCGCCTCATTCCCATCCAACCTGCCTGACTTTATCAATTCAATAGACAAGAGGTCCGCTGAAGACAAGTCCTTAAGTGCTGGTATGGTACTAAATAGCCGCAGTAAGTTCCGTCTATTCAGAATATCAAATGGGCCCTTTGATTGATACTCTGGAGTGAAAAGGATGGTGGAAGAAAGATCCTTTGGATAGGGTTGCAGGGGAATTGGCTGGTTGTTCCGAGCTTGCGGATTTGAATTGCTGTAGTTCCTAATAAGGCCTCCAGCCATTGTCGGAGATTTGCCGTCACTTGCCATGGAAATAGTAAATTTTATCAGGAAATGATCCGACCAGATGCAAGGGCATATGACGGGGGTGGAGATGGTAAGATTATTGCTCCTATACCCAAGTTTGATACCGGGTCGAAGGAGATAACAGCTCCTTTAGTATTACCACTCCCAATAGCCATCCCTGTACCCGGTAAATTAGCTAAAACAGTAACTGGGTTAGTGGAGTCCTCCGCGCTTGTCAATGAAACAGAGGTCGCTGCTGTTAGTAACCAGCAATCCCATGAAGGATCCCAAGGGTCCCAAGGGGTGGTTGCACCTAATAAAGTAGCAGCGCCGGACGTAGGTGGGGGCAATTTGGAGGACCCAGGAGTTGGGAATACACTGGAGGCTTTGGTAAAGTCAATAACTGCAATGAGGGAGGAGATCCGTGCTGATTTTGCAGTCTCTAAGACGAATCAGAACGAAATCAGAGCATCCTGTGAGATGCTGGGTCAAAAAGTGGATGGCTTATGCGCAAGGACAGAGGTTTTGGAATGTTCTGTGGGATCACTGACATCCAATCTTGAGATAGCCAGATCTAAAATCCAAGCGCTGCAAAAGGATGGGGAAAGTATGCGAGAGCGAGTTGAAAGCTTGGAAAATGATTCCCGGAGAAATATTTTGCGACTCTTAAAGATTCCGGAAGGAAAAGAGGGTACAAACCTTAAAAGCTTTGTAATAAAGATCCTAAAAGACTCTCCTAATTTGGAGGAGTCAGCTGACGAGCTAGATAATAACATCCAGCGAATTCATAGAATTCCGTCTAAAGCCAGGGAGAGACAAACCCAGAAAGGTTTTGATCAACTTCCTGACGTTCTCACTTAAAGATAAGATCTTGAACCTCGCACTGAAAGCCAGATCACTACAGGGCCCAGACTTCTCTTTTGAGGTGCGGTCAGACCTAGCCTGACAATGGTCTCCTACGCGGATGACACACAGCTGGCGGTCACGTTAAGTGGGGACTCAGCAGGGGAGGCCCTCAAGTTCTGTGAGGGGCTTCGTGCGGTAGCCAATTGGATGAATCAGAACTGTCTCCAATTGAACACTATAAAAACAGAGGTCATGGTGTTTGGTAAGCAACCTGGATGGTGGAATGATCGCTGGTGGCCTTCTGAGCTTGGAATAATCCCAACTCCTATCACAGAGATGAAAAACCTTGGAGTCTGGTTGGACCCCTCCTTGAGCTTTACGTGTCATACTGAAAGGGTAGCCGCTACCTGTTTTGGTGTCATTAGAGGCATCAGGCCGGTATTGAAATTTTTTGATGCCCCCACCAGACAGCTCGTGGTCCAGGCCTCAGTGCTATCCAGGTTAGACTACGCCAGTGCTCTGCTAGCAGGGACCAACCAGGTGGAACTAAAACGGCTGCAGCGAGTACAAAACGCCGCGGCAAGAGCGGTAGTTGGCCTGCCTAGGAGATGTTCGGTCTCTAGAACATTGCAGGCGCTCCACTGGCTTCCAGTAGCCAGGAGGATTGAGTTTAAGGTGCTCTGCCTGGCTTTTAAAATTTTAAAATGTACAGCCCCACCCATTTTGGAGAATCTTCTGACCCCTTATGTTCCCTCCCGACCCCTGAGATCGATGGGTCAGAATTTGTCTGTGGTCCCACGTTTTCTGCGGAGCAGGATTGGTGGCCGCTCCTTCCGAGTGGTAGCCGCAAAACTCTGGAACTCCCTTCCTGCGGAAATTCGAGTACTGGAAGATCTTCTCCAGTTTAGACGTGCGATAAAAACAGTACTTTTTAATAAAAACCGCTGATTCGGCAGCTATATGTAATGTTGTGTTTACCTTCCTGGGCGCCAGGACGCCCCTTTGCTGGGGCAGCTGTGCGCGTTACAAAAGTAATTAACATAACTTAACATAACATCTAAGACCACCCTTGATAGGCAATGGGAGTTGGGGCAGCGCATGGAAAAATTCAGAGCGGTAGTTGCTAATGTTCAGATGAGGTTCCCAGCCGTTTTGCGTATTATGTATAATAATAAAATGCATAATATCCGTTCACCTTCGGAAGTAGATGAGTTACTAGAATCTATTAGAGACCATGTCCAGGCTCAGAGTAAAACATAGCGGATTATGTGGAAGAGGTGTGGCGCCGCGGCCAGGGTGACTGACTCCGGAATCTGGGGATCACGGTTCGATCCCCGGCACCGACGGCAGATTAGCCCAGCGACCATGTGACTCTGGGCAATAGCTTGCTTAATCTTCCTGACGGCCCCCAGCGCCTAGAGACCCTTACGGGTGATTGTGCGCTTTACAAATGTGGATTATTATATTATTGGGTCTGAACAGGTTAATCGCCACTATAAAATTATGGCTGGTCTATATTAGTTCAGTCATGGACTTTATAGCCCAGAATCAAAATGGGTAAAAAACACGGTAGGAAGGGGGAAAAAAAAGGGGGAGTAGGAAAGAGCTATAGAAAAAGGGGGAAAAAAAGGAGAAAAAAAAACTTTGAAGAAGAAAAGTACATAGTGTATGAGGGCTACACCTGCAATTACTAAAAAAAATAAAAATAGAGTCTTTCTCATTTTCTCCTAATTTACTTCAGCACAAGAGGGGGTGTAGGGGAAACACAAGTTAAATTAAAATCTAATAATGTATGTATGTATGTATATGTGCGTGTATATATATATATATATATATTTGCACATATACTTATGAATCTGTGAATAACCAAAGGTGCAGATATATTCCCTGCACCTTATAAGGGTCCTCTGCCATCACAATTTAAGTTCCCCCTTAACATCCATACTGGTTTGGAGTCTGTTGACAGACTATACTAGCAGGGTGGAGGTAAGGTTGGAGAGCTGTTGTGGGTGTAAATCTGGCAATCCACAAGGTCAGAGTAAGTAGGGGAGGGTTTTCCCGGGGAGGGTGGGAGCAGGGGGGAGGGGGGAGGGTGAAAAAAGCAAAAAATCCTCATAAGTCTGCCTCTTATTTTGCAGAATGTTTATCTCTGACATCTGTCCAACATCAAAAGTGTAAATGGCAAATCTTAGGATTCCCGCAGGAGTTGTTGGGAAAGGTTGATGTGAGGGGGGTAGTGGTGGTACCATGACAGCCCTCCACTATATGTCCTGGAATGTCAATGGTTTGCGAGTGAGAAGAAGGCGGGAGCGTTTAATGCAGTATTTGAGGGACTCCCCTGCGCAGATCATTGCCATTCAGGAGTCACATCTTCTTAAAATAGAGGCAGTGGAGATACTCAAAAAACAGAGATGGGTTGATAAATTCTGCTCTACTGATCATAATGACAATATTAGGGGGGTTATATTTATTTTTTAAAAAGCTGCTAAAGCCCAAATCTTGGAGCTTATAGAGGACCACACAGGGAGATGGCTGATATTGAGAGTTCAGTTGGTGGGTCAACGCTACACTTTGGTGGGCTACTATGGCCCAAACTCAGATGATCCATCGCATATGGACGCCATCAGGAATCACCTGCTACTTTTTCAGGATCCGGTGATTTGGATGGGCGACTTTAATATTGTGCTGAATCCTAAGTTAGATAAATCAGCAAATTCGAGGGCCTGTAGTTCACCAAAGTCTAGGCGAACTCTTATAGGAACCATGACTCAGCTAGGCCTGGCGGACCCATGGCGGGAAAGAGCAGGCAGTAAAATGAGGGTTTCCTATCGGAATAGTCGTTTTAAGCATTTATTTAGAATCGACTACGCTCTGTTTACTTACAACTTGAAAGACACTTTAATAGCGATAGAATATCTCCCATCTCACATGTCAGACCATTCGGCTCTTGTTTTCTCACTTAGAACCGACAGTAGGAGGGAACACCCATCTTGGTCTTTTGACCGGACACTCCTACTTGAGGAAGGTGAAGTGAACTTCCTGGCCACAGAAACAACGGCTTTTTTTTTAATTAATCTCGAGTCCTCCTCTCCGGCAGTGGTCTGGGAGGCCTTTAAGGCCTTTATAATGGGGTGTATCACAAGTAGGTCCTCATATCGGAGTAAAAAATATAAAGATATGATAGCTAATTTGGAACAGGAAATGAAGGGCATTCAGTTCAATCTAGGTCAGTTTCTAGCTTCTCTTGAGGAGCAGTCAAAGTTGGCTGAGTTAAAGCTCCAATTAGAAAACATCTTACAAGAGAGGGTTAATAAAAGATGGAAAGCAAGCAAGATCTCCCATTTCGAGTTTGGAGAGGCCGCGGGTAGAGTATTGGCGTGGAAAATAAAATCTGACCAAGCTCTGAAACATATCAGAGAAATCAAGGTGGTAGGGGAGGCGGCACCAAGGACATCTAGTCAGGAGATAGGTAAAGCCGTTTATGAATTCTTTGAGGCAATCTACAGGGAAGAGTTACCAGATGACCAGACAGCATGAAATACGTGGCTGGAAGGAATATTGCTCCTAACCTTATCAGCAATACAGAGTAACAGTTTAGAGACTGCAATAACGGAGGTAGAAGTAAAGGAAGCAATACGGCAGGTAAAAAAAGGGAAAGCATCTGGCCCAGACGGTCTTCCTGGGGAGATTTATAAAGTCTTGGGGGAGAATATCGTCCAAGTATTGACAACCCTTTTTAACGGTATCCTTAGGGAAGGAAAGCTACCGCCAAAATCATGGGGTGAGGCCACAATTGTTCTCATACCCAAACCAGGGAAGGATGTATCAGACTGTGGGTCTTACAGACCAATATCTTTGCTGAACAGCGACTATAAGATCTTTGCCGCAATACTGTCAGCAAGATTGGGTAACGTAATAGGCACCATTATCCATCATGACCAAAAAGGTTTTATTAAGGGGCGCCATCTTTCAGACCTTACACATGACTTGGTAGGGGCCATAGATATTGCCTCGGCTTTTTCCCTTGCATTGGCCACCTTAACCCTTGACGCAGCTAAGGCCTTTGATAGGGTCAACTGGCCCTATCTAAACGATGTATTAAAAAGGTTTAACTTCGGGGAGGGCTTTCGTAGAACTATTGCTTTGCTTTATGGAGCCCCTTCGGCTAGGCTGCTGATTAATGGGATCTTGACAGAACCCTTTAAGATTACTAGAGGTACGAGGCAGGGCTGTCCGCTCTCTCCCCTCCTTTTTAATTTATATATTGAGCCGTTTGCCCAGGTTTTGCGAGCAGACGAAAATATACCATCATTTAAATTTAAGGAGTGGGAGAGGCGGACAGCATTATATGCTGATGATATCTTAATCTTCACCTCGGATCCGGTATTGTCCTTCCCCGCTGTGATTCAAAGGGCAGTAGAGTTCTGCAAGATCTCGGGCTATAGTATCAACTCAAGTAAGACCGAGGTCATGGGGTGGAATATTCCGGATCCACGGTTAGGTATAAACACTACCACATCTATGCGTTATCTCGGGATCCGAATCACCCAAGACATCGGAACCATTGCCCAAACTAACCTAGATTGAGTCTCCAGGGAATGTAAGGGCCTATTGAAATCTTGGACTCACTTGCCACTTTCTGTAATGGGTAGGGAGAACCTAATACAAATGTCTATTCTTCCTAAGTTTATATTCATTTTTGGTGCCATTCCTTTGGGGTTTGCGGTGAAGATGATGGACAAATGTCAGCGAGAGCTTAACTCCTTTATTTGGAATTATAAGTCTACTAGAATTGCATGGAAGAAGTTGAGGAGGAGATGGGAGAAGGGGTGTCTCGCCCTACCGGACTTAGTATATTACGCATGGGCCTTTCAGTTGTCCTACTCCAGGATGTTACTAAAAACACCATCTAGTCTTCTAGAGGGGACAATGTATAAAGCCATGTTAACCGGAGCAAATATACCAGCTGATGGATTTCTATATAAATTTGGGAGCCAGAAATTTTTCAAGAAAGTAAGGCTAAAAATGATACAGTCATGGGCTAAGGTCTGGCTAGCCATTAGAAGAAGAGTGGGGCTGTCCTACTACTCCAATTTCGCTCCCATATGGGACTCCCCGGGTTTACCGGAGGGCCTAAAGGACAGCTTATCCTCTCCATTAGAGGAGGCTGGGATTGCTAGATGGGGAGAGCTAATGGTGGACGGATCGATACTTCCTTGGGATGAATTACATGAGCGTATAGGTCCAGCATTCTCTAGATTTAAATTCATCCAGCTGGAAAGCTGGGGGAGAGCCCAGCGGTGCAAAGATGTACTCTTCGGGAAATCAAGCTCCCTGGAGCAGGAGCTATTAGAAAGGCCTAGGGGTGGTAAGGAGGTGGCCTTCTGGTATTGGCAGCTTCTGGAGGAAACCGATGGGGATTTTACCCTTCCAGATGAATTGTGGGGAGAGACAACTGGCTTTCAGTGTGAGGAGATATGGTTAAGATCTTTTGCGCTCCTCTATAAAGTGGTGAAGCCATCATGGCTGAGGCGTAACCATCTGTTCACAGCACATCGGGCATATATAACACTGCTGAGACTTTCCAAATTTCTCCCAGACAAGAAATTTAATAAATGCAATTTACCAGAAGCTTCAGACATTCACATGTTTATGGAATGCCCCAACATCGGCCGGTTCTGGAAGGAAGTGGTATCTACCTTGAATTCCATTTTGAATACATCATTAGTAATTTCATTGCCACTTATCATCTTTGGCTTAGAGGACAGCATTTCTGGCAAAGCGAGATCTTTTCTGTTCTATGCCATTTTGTTGGCTAGAAGGCAGATTTGCATACGGTGGGTGGAAAAAACTGCTCCAATATATTCGGACTGGCTCACGTCTTATTACGAAACATCAAAGGTGGACATGGCTAGAGCTTGCAATAATCGTAACTTGGCCTTTTGGGATCTGTTGATACAGTGGAGATAGTGTTCCGGGTTTTTTTTTTCCCCGGGTCCTATGATTATGCCATCAACACTCCTTGGACCGGGTCTGGTCCCGATACGGTTTTTGGTCCTTCAGGTTGAAACATACCTAGATGGAGTCAGCGTAAGATCTTAAAATCCTCTCTTCCTTCTGGGACTTCTCTGCCACCAGTAAAACATTTTGCGTTCCGGTACCAGAGATGGGTATCACATTTTGGTTCCCTCTCTTTGTCGGGGACACGTAAGGTGTTTGGCATTTCCTAAGTAAGGGGTAAGGCAAATGAGGACAAAAAAAAAAAATATTGCTCCACACCTGATCAAGAGTATGACCTTTCACGTGAGTGGCGGAATTGATATTTTGGCAGAAATTGAGGGTCGAAAGGAGTTCCATGATTTCAGCGCCCTGCGGACCGCCTGACTCATCATTACACCAGTAATTAAAATCAAAGAGCAGAAGAATTTTCGTATGATCTGTAACCACAGTAGCTAACTGTTCGCCCAGGGAGAGTGGGAAAGTGGCCATATATTGGGGGGGTCTGTAGATGAGAATGCAGGTTAATGGGCCAGTCTTAGATTCTAGTTTAATAATTAGGTTATCTACTCCAGGAAGGTTCAAGGCGGACTTACTGGTGAAAACATGCTCTTTTTTGATGATTGCAGCTACTCCACCACCCGTCTTTCCCTGAGCCCGATCGGCATGCAGGATGTAATATGGCTCTGGGAGGGCTGCCAGGATGTCTGGGGAGGAGTCAATATTGAGCAATGTTTCAGTGATGAAAAATACATCAGGCTTGTCATCAAGAAGGAGTAGAAATATATCCAGTTGGTGCTTGACCAAAGAACGAGTATTCAGATATCAGATATGGAGTGTTACATTAGTGGCCGAGAGCGAAATAGGACTTTGACAAGGAATAGCGGGCAGAGGATAAAGTACATTGGGAGATTCACGGAGGATGTCAAGGTGGATCAGATGAACGAGGGTAGCTGGACCGGGCATAAAATCAGCCTGATGCAGTGTTCGTAGGTCTTCCGAGGAATGGTTGATCATTTGGACAGGGGTGCTGGCCCCAGGACCCGTCCTTGCGCGGACCAGCGCAGACGGGCTTGTCTTTGGCGCGGTCATTTTATAGCAATGAGGGCGGGAGGGCCGGACAACTGGTCCGCCAACCCGAGACCTCACCAAAGATGGCAGCTGAGAGCCCCTCGACAGCACCTAATCGGCTGCGGTGGGGATTCGGCAAAAATGCAGGTGAGGGCAAAGCAGAGTTAAAAATACAATTTTAGAAGGTTAAAAAATAAAAATGTTCAAGTGAGGTTAGCGCTGTGCTACATTCCCGGCTTCCGCCTCAGGAATGATCAAACTCTTAGACTGCGCGCGTGAGCAGAAGCGCGACTTTTGTAGCAATGCAATATAGCAATAGCCTGTCAGTTAACTGAACTCCCTAGTAATCAAGTACACAGTCACCACAGAGTTCTAATAAACAACTAGTGTGCTAACATATCGAATTAACATAGGCAAGTACTCCTGAACATCATTATGCTGGAATAGGAGCTGTTGAATTTAAGGCCTTTCATGAGGAGAATGGTAAGGTAAATGAGTACTGAGATGAACCTTAATGCAGAATGTAAACACAGGGTCAGAAATTTTAGGAGAGGTATAGGGTATAGTATTTGAGGCTTACTGTATTTTTAAAGGGGCTAGAAATAGGTAAAGGAGGACCATCTGCATAAGTACAGCATCCCCATTCAATTTACTCAGCCCATGCATTTTCACAGTCCCTAACACCACTGTGTTTTTAATGTAGTAATATTTTGGTAGACGTAAATGATATATGGAGTCCACGTTTTTGTGCTGGGTGCAAGACGGAGCAGTCCCAGTCCATTAGAGCTCCTTTCAGGTCACAGACAGTAGGTTCAGTCCTCTTTTATTCTTTGGCAGGTCCATAGAGTACTCTGAGCAATGCTGGGTGAGGGTGCAGTTTTGTACGATTTACCTGTCTGTTGGGGTGGGGAAAGCTACGACACCCCTAGTGCCTCTCTGACAAATGGAACCGTCTACCTACTTTTTGAATAGATCCGATTTGCTTATTCACAAACAGGCCCAGAATACAATTGGTCAGAGAAAATCTAAAATGGACAAAGTCTTTCGTCAAACTGATCTTAGGCTCTGAGGTTTGTGGGTGTGCAGGGGGAGTTAACTATGATCATTACTAGTGTCCTCCCATATCAAACGCTTGAATCTAGTTTGAAGCAGCCACTCTCCCGACAACAATGTAGGAGACCGATGAATGTTAGGACAAAAGAAGGGTCCTATGTCACCCAGGGAGGGGACACACCAGCATTATCCTGGTAACCTATTTTCTTCCTTTCCAGGGCATCAAAATGTTACCTGTATCCCAAACAGACCTGTCAGGCAGGATTTAGGCCGTTCGTCAATATTATGCAGAGTTCATAGGAGTCATCCCCCTCACATCCAGTTCTCCCTTTTGAGTAGGTTATGAGAGGAATATGACATCTTGTTCACACCTCATTCAAGGCTGATGACAGGCTGTGAGTTGGCAGATGCTACGAATGCTAATTAGCATCCTGAAATCTCATATATGTGGAGAACAACTCTCTAGAAGTTACATTTCCTTAATATTTATCAAAATCCAACTCCACTATTTCATTGGATTTTTGAATAACTAATAAAATATTGGTTTAATTGTTTCCTAGCTGGTCTAGGATTACTATTTTAATCTACACTCTCGTTTTCTACAGGGAGCAACTAGCCCTGCCAGGGGAAATAGCTTTTAGAGCCTTGGCACTGTTGAGACATGTTAATATTAATCTTCAACAAGTCTACTTTTAAATGCCATGCACTCTACCTTGAGGGCTACAATGCCTCAATAGGGGTAACTTACACATATTTCAAAGGGATATCACACTGCAAGTTTAAACTGTAACAATCAATCATCAATTGTTGGTCTAAAGCCATGTTTCCCTTCCCATGTGACCTTGTAAAAAGGGGAATTTTTCTATGCATACATATATGTGTGTGTGTATTACCTACTGGTGGTCACCAGTAGGTAGTTATAGTTAGGACCTATTTTCCATAGGAAATCCGCAATATTCTATTTGCAATAACTTTGGCACCGGTTGACGAATCTTCGTGAAATTTTCATAACTCATGGGGGGCTCCAGTCTGCTCCGATCCTGAAAGGGGGTGATTCATCAAGCGGGGGCCAAAAAAAGGGGGTCCCAAAAAGTGTTTTCCACATGCAATTTCCCATAGGAACCTTTAGTCGCAGCTACAACCTGAACTGGTGAACGGAATTACACCAAATTTGGCAAAGAGGTAGTCCTTGGTTCAGACTTGTGACATAAATCTGTTCAGTACTTTTTTAGATATTAAAGGGAAAAAAATATATATATCTGGACGGAGCCTAACAACACATCTCATCGTGAGATCTGATTGGCTGTCAACACTTCATCCAAGAAGTGTTGGCAGCCATCTTGGGACCGATATACATGGCAGCACCTCATTAAAAAGCATTGCAGTTAATAGAAGGTTTTAAGACTTTAGTTACATTATAAATCATTTGTTGAGGGTACCATACTCATTTTAGGAATTGTGGTGTGTTCTAAGGTGTTTTTACCATGTGAAAAAGCCTTCTGCTGGGATATCATGAATCATGTTTGAGAGAAAACTATTTTCTCATGCTATTCCCACAGAGGTTTGGAAGGTGATCTATAAGCTAAATTGAGAGCATATTTTCTGTAAATTCACATTACCTTTCTCAGTCATGTGAGAATGAAGTCTGACATTCTCAGTAATACATGTACATCCAGCAAGGGCAGAGACTGTAAGTTGATTCCTTTGTGTTCTACTGTAGCTTCCAAAAGTGTTCTAAAGAACAACTAGAGTGCTAACAGCCTTACTTATGCCAAAAGTATAGCACACCTGAAGCCATCTTGATTGGAATAAAGTGGTAACTCTTAAAACATTTAACTTAAAAAGGAACAATATGAGGGGCTTCATTTTGCCATAGAAATTATGATTATCACTGTAGAAAGAAAAATTAGGGCACAGTTTCACTTCTCAAATCCTCTTCTATTTCATGAAAAAATTTCTGACATACAGACTGAAACATGCACTTTGAATACCAGCAGCAGAATTCCCTGGTGAGCAGTAGCTTTACTACAGTGATCTAATGAGCAACTAGAGTGCTAACATTCAGAATTCATGGCAAATGTATGACACATCTGAATGCCTTCTTGATGGAACCAAAGTAAAAAGCTGAAAGTATTTCCTACTGAGGAGAATGTATTAAATGAGGAAATTAGGAAACTTCATAACACATAAGTCTCCCAAGATGGCCGCCAGAGACAAAAGAGCCCAAATGTAGCACAAATATTACCAAGGTGAAGCCCAAGTATAGCCCAATGACAGAATGTCCCAGAGTGTTCTAAAGAACAACTAGAGCGCTTACAGTCTTATGACAAAAGTATGGCACACCTGAAGCCATCTTGATTGGAATAAAGTGGTAACACTTAAAACATTTCATTTGCAAAGGAACAAAATGAGCGGCTTCATTTTGCCATAGAAATTATGATTAATGCTGCAGAAAGAAAAATTAGGGCACAGTTTCACTTCTCAAATCCTCTTCTATTTCATTAAAAAATTCTAACATGCAGGCAGAAACATGCACTTTGAATACCAACAGCAGACTTCCCTGGTGAGCAGTAGCTTTAGTACAGTGATCTACTGAGCAACTAGAGTGCTAACATTCAGAATGTATGGAAAATGCGTGACACGTCTTAATGCTTTCTTGATGGAACCAAAGTAAAAAAACTGCAAGTATTTCCTTCTGAGAAGACTGTAGTAAATGAGAAAATTAGGAAACTTCATAACTAATAAGTCTCCCAGACGTGGGTCCCGTGATCTCCATGCCACTGGAGTCAAGTGTTGCGTACCGTAATGCGCATGTGTCACAAATGCGTGGGAGCAGGAGTTGCGGACCGGTCACATATCAAGTGCGCACATCACGTAATATTAAATGTATATGATGTAACTAAAAAACAGACAGCCATCGCACACCGTATGCGGATCTTTCATGACTGTGATGTGTACGCTTTGGGTGCATGACTCAGAAAAAAATGTGACTTTTTTTTTTAAAGAAAATAATATAAATATATTAAAAGAAAAAATTAAACAAAAAAATAACAATATTTCAGTTTGATTAAAAGAAAAATGTTTTTTTGCAAGTTTCAGAAAAATATATAATGTTATTTAATTAATAAAATGTTTATAAATAAACAGTTAAGAAACTGTAGAAAATCAGTACAAACAAATAGGTATAACTACTATTACACTTAAAAATTAGCATTTAAAAAATCTTTGAAATTTACTGAAAAAACCATAGGTTTCAGAGACGTTATAGTTAGAGATCAGAATTTAAAAAACCTTAGAAATTCACAGAAAAAAACATAAGTTTCAGGGGTGTTATAGTTAGCTGGACATTTCACTCATACAAAACCATAGAAATTCCTTTGTTATAGTTAGTTCTGCTGACTATAACTTGCGCGCCCGCAATGCACTGCTGATGATGTCACATATTACATCATTCATGACATGGTCAGTGATACCACTGATGACATCACTGATGACATCTCAAATGACATCACTGATAACATCATCCACGTGACAATCTGATACACCTCATCATACACTAGTATAGCCAGAGTCAGATATGCAGTCATCCTGCTCACTCATGAAAAAAATTAATCACCCTTACATTTACTCACTTACACAATTATACACACAGCACCTCATTTATTCAAACACATAGTAACTCATAGTGAATATGTTAAAAAATCACCATTACAATTATACACTCATTTATATAGTTACTCTCACAATCACTGACTCTTACATATACTTATTTATATACACCAACTCTCACATACAATGCCTTTTATTTTTTTACTTTGTTGAATATGTACAACTAAAACATATATTCGCTCATCAACACACAAATAAATACACTCAGTCACCCAAACAACTGTTTCCACATGCACTGTTAAACCTATACACCAGTCAATCAATCATTCACCCATCTATGCATAGAGTTACACACACCACACACAAACTCAGTGTCCCATACAAATACTCACCCAACTAATCAATAACTAATATACACACTCATGTAGTTAGTGACCAACTAATGCAGCATGTTATACAACAACAGAGACAGTGATGCACACATCATTCACATAGTTTAGTTACTAATCCATGTAGTAAGTGAGACACTTTTAATTACTCACCTACACAGACAGTCATACAGCTACTAAATCCTCCTCCAGACTATTATATATCCACTCAATCTTCAATACAGATTGATATATATATATATTACATATTTAAATTTCAAACTAAACAACATTCAATGGATGATGTCATCAGTGATGTCATCAGCGATGTCATTTGGGATATCATCAATGATGTCATCAGTGATGTCACTGACCATGTCATGAATTATGTAATATGTGACATCATCAGCAGTGCATTGCGGGGCGCAAGTTATAGTTAGCAGAACTAACTATAACTGAGGAATTTCTATGGTTTTGTATGAGTGAAATGTCCAGCTAAGTATAACACCCCTAAAACAGATGTTTTTTTCTGTGCAAAAAACATAATGTATATATATATTACCTACTGGCGGTCGCCAGTAGGTATATATAGTTAGGATTTTTTCCCTATGGGTTTTTTGAAAATTCTATGTCTAATAACTTTGGCGTTTGTGGACGGAATTGGCTGAAATTTTCAGGAAAATGGCACATTTTGTTTCTGAGCAGCCCCTGAAAATTTGGGGGGGTTTCGTCAAGGGGGGGCCGAGAAAAAAGGGGGGTCCCAAAACGTGTTTTTAACATTGATTTTTCCATAGGGCGGTTAGCCTCACTTTTAGCCCGAACGGCTGAATAGATTTGCACGAAACTTGGCAAAATTGTAGGGACTGGTAGCCCGATGTGCCTTTTGTAGGTCTCAATATATGTGCTCCAGTGGATTTTGAGAAATTAACGTTTAAAAAAAGATATATATCTGTAACAGCGGACCGGGCAGCGCTCCAGGACGCGTACTTTTCGCGCAACGGAGCTTTGTGAAGCGAAGCTGATTGGTTCTCTGGCGTCTGTCAACATTCCAAAAAGTCCGTAGCGGCCGCCATCTTGTCTCTCGGTAGGATCGAGAGACAAGAGGAGGCCAAAACAAAGGGGCAAATAACCATAAGGGGGCATAGTAGATCCTCCCTGACCCCCTAGGTTTAATGTGGAGGCTTTAAAACGGCCCCGCGGGGCAAAAAAAAAAAAAATGAATGATAGACTTTTCAAATACTGTTGTTAATTGATTGTTGGTTTTGTTGATTATTTTTTATTTTTTTTTATTTTTTAAGGATTGTTTATTGTGTTTAATAATTTATTAAACTTTCTAACGCGGCACGTCATATGACGCATTACGCGACAACGCAGGTCCAGAATATAGTCAAAATGTCTCCACCAACCAGCGGACGGCACACAACCCCTTTCAGCAGGCTAAATAGTTCTGTTAAATGACAACAGAAGGGACAGGCAACAAGAACCATCAGTCAAAGAGGGGAGGGCAAGTTCTTCTCTACCGGGTCACGTTGGAGCGCTACCGGAACTGATCGAATTGGTAGTCTACAGTGTTTCTGGATGTTTCAGACTGAAGCTGGCGTTAGCATGAGAGCACCACCATTTCGTAGCTCCGTCGTGGCCATTCCACGAGCAATCATGCTAGGCGCTCCCCACCAGAAGCCTGCGGGAGTCGGGGGCCCCCAAGACTTTTGTAGAATCTTCAAGGATGAGGGGACGCTTTCGAGAATGGAGCCCAAGCTCTAGCAGACAAGCGTCCGAGTTCCACGGTGTCGCAGGCCCATTTTAGTGGACCACGCCCAAATCTGAAGAGATGGCCGCCATTTTGAGAGTCCTGTGGCAGCCGCCTATCGCTGCACCGCAAGAGCGGGAGCAACTCAAGTACATGGTGAGCGAGACGCTGTAGTCGAAAGAGCGGGCGGTAAACAGCTGAATAGCGGAAGAGGCACAGTGTAGCAAAAGCGGGCTGAATGGCAAATGAAACGGAAAAGGGGTGCCCCACTACAGCGTGTCTTTAGGTGAAACGGATTGTGGGACAAGGTGAAGAATGGAAGAGTCACCAAAAGGAAAAAAGTTCCGCTTGACCCCGGGAGCCGGCCACCTATGTCGGGGGCGATCTCAGGCCACACCAGGGCAACACGACTTGGGGAGGGGGCCGGAGCCAAGCGCCCCCTCCGAGTCCGCGACATGACACCGTCCCTCGGGGGCCTCCGTCAAGCGGTTCAGGGTGGCACCGCATCACAACAGCCCCCACTTACTTTAAGAATAGTGAAGATGAAGCAATTGCAAATAGGCTTCAGACAATGTTACAAGCACTCCTCAAAACTTTGAACTTTCAGAGTGCATGAGTTGGGACAGCGAGGGGTGATTTGGTTTCTCGGACTGTTTTTCTGGTCTCTCACCACTGGCATACTTTAACGTTTTCTTGTTTCTAGGACATTAATAGGTTTTATCATTACGTTATGTTATCGTTTCTTTGTTTGTTGTTTAATAAAAGTTCATGTTCATCAGTGGCCTACTGATTTTCGTTTTCCTATTTTTTTCTTTCCAGGTTGTTTCATGGTAAAGTTTCTGTTAACAGGATACAGTGATCACTTCGTTATTATTGCATATGTCCTTTTCACTAGGGGTGCTCTCTGGTCGGGCCAGATGACGTATCTCTAGTAAATGGTCCGGGTGAAAAAGGTGCATCAATCAGTGGGGAGTAGATAGGCATGACAGATTACAACGGGGGAGAAAGGTCCGCATTACGTACCCTTTCACTACTTGCAAAGATTTTCCTACGTTTATTTGCAAACAGGGAATACCTCCAAAAAGAACTAATTCCCAAACAGTCAATGTTCGGACAATCAATCAATCAATGAGGAATGAAATAGGTACGACGTGTTAAAGGCTTGCGTTACCTACCCTTCACTATCTGCAAAGGGAGAGAGAATATTCCTATTCTTCCTCGTTTGCAGGTAGAGAAGATCCTTAAGAGAATTAACTTCGAACAATTCAATGCTCGATTGAAACAATCAACAAGGGGTACTGTGAACACAAATGAACGCCGCTTATGTACATACGCATTGCTATTTTCAACAGGTTGTTCCTAATGTTTCTATTTTAGCGAGGTCAAAAAGAGATCCCATTAGTGGCCTACTGATTTTGCTCGATTCCTTTTGTTTTTTTACACGATTTTTCGCTATCTGCAAAGACTAAACAGAGTATTGTGACTCTGTGCTTGTTTGTAAATAGAGAATGAACCAAAGAGAACAATCAATCAAATGGAGAGAGAAGCAGGCACGACGTATTACAAAGGGGGCAAAGGGCTGCGTTAACTACCCTTCACTATCTGCAAAGAGAGAGTACTCCTAATAGAAATGAGGGGTGGGGGGCAGTATTCAAAGCAGATCAGTGTGCATAAACACGAAAATGTTTTTACTTACCACGTACTTGACATTCGATAGCTTATGATATTTGCTATTAAAAAACCATTGAAATTCACTGAAAAAACCATAGGTTATAGACCATATATAGTTAGGAATTAGCATTTACAAAACCTTGAAAATTCACTGAAAAAACCATAGGTTATAGACCATATATAGTTAGGAATTAGCATTTAAAAAACCTTATTTTACTCACACAAAACCATTGAAATTCCATATATAGTTAGTTGCACTAACTATATATCGCGCACCCGCAATCCACTGCTGATCATGTCACATATTACATCATTCATGACATGGTCAGTGACATCACTGATGACATCACTGATGACATCTCAAATGACATCACTGATGACATCACTGATGACATCTCATTTGACATCATTCTTGTGCTAATACGATAAACCTCTTCAGACTCTAATATAACCTTAGATACACTCAGTGTAAACAGACACTCACACACTGCCACTCATCCATGGAGTTACTCACACACCCAGTCAGTCATGCAAAGAAACAATCTCACCTCCATTTCTTCAACTATACAGTTAAACACACCTTACTTATTGAAACATATACTAACACATATTTACTCTCTTATACAATCCCTGATACAAGTTCACAATGATCGATACAACCACTCACTCATTCAGTGGCTCTCATGCACAGTTATTTATATATGCCAACTCTCACATGTACTGTATTTTACATATGTACTTACTATGACATGTAGCATTGAGATATCCATTCACTCATCAATACACTCATGCACACAGTCAACTGCCCATGTAGCTGTTTCCACATGCACTCTTGAACTCATACACCTAGTGAATAAACTGCTCACACATCTATGCATAGAGTCACACACCTTCCAGCCACCCCCACACAAACTCAATCTCCCATAGAAATACTTGGGCAACCAATTAATAACACATATAGCCTCTCGTATAGCTAATGATCAACACATGCAGCAGTTTACAGAACAACAGACATAATGATGCACAAATTAAGACAGTTTAGTCACTAACCCATGCATTCAGTGAGACACATTTAATCACTCACTCATACAGTCAGTCATGCACCTACTAAATCCTTCATCCAGACACTTATACATCCACTCAAGACATATTTTAACTTTACAGAAAAATACAGTCACTGGATGTTGTCATCAGTGATGTCATCAGTGATGTCATTTGAGATGTCATCAGTGATGTCATCAGTGATGTCACTGACCATGTCATGAATGATGTAATATGTGACATGATCAGCAGTGGATTGCGGGTGCGCGATATATAGTTAGTGCAACTAACTATATATGGAATTTCAATGGTTTTGTGTGAGTAAAATAAGGTTTTTTAAATGCTAATTCCTAACTATATATGGTCTATAACCTATGGTTTTTTCAGTGAATTTTCAAGGTTTTGTAAATGCTAATTCCTAACTATATATGGTCTATAACCTATGGTTTTTTCAGTGAATATATATATATATATATATATATATATATATATATATATATATATATATATATATATATATATATATATATATATATATATATATATATATATATATATATGTATATGTATATGTTATATATGTATATTACCTTCTGTCAATCACCAATAGGTAGTTATAGTTAGAACCTAGTTTCCATTGGAATTTTGTTTTTGATTTGCCAAAATCTTTGGCGCCAATTGACAAATCTTTGAGATATTTCTAAAACTAATGGGTCGGCCCTTTCAGTTTCTCAGTTGAAAGTTTTGGAGTGATTCATGAAGCGGGGGCTGAGAAAAAAGAGGGATCCAAAAGCACGTTTTCTCTGCGTTAATGTCCGTAGGAAATTTTGGAACAGGCTGCAGCCCGAACTACTGAATGGATTTATACCAAATTTGGCAGAAAGGTAACTCTTGGTTCAGAAAGATATCTTCTTTTAGATGGTGTAAATTCGTTCAGTAGTTCCTGAGAAATTAACAAAAAGAAAAATATCAATATCTGTGTATTGAGGAGGAGTCGTGACTCCTCCAGGGCATGAGCTTCACTCTGATTGGCTGCCAACACTCCAAACCAGGAAGTGTTGGCAGCCATCTTGTAACTCGGTAAAACAGAGTCACAAGAAAAAAGGTGAAAAAAGGATAAAAAAACAAGACAATGGGGCAAGGTTGAAACAACCTGACCCCCTAGGCCTGCTCCCCGGAAAAATTAAAGAAATAAAGTAGGGGGGTACTTCCCCGGGGACCACCACTTCCCCGGGGTACTAAATATTGAAATAAGGGGGTCCTTTGCAGACCCCCGGGCCCCAGGCACCACCACCTCCCTGGAGCTTTAAACACTTGGGAGGAGACTGCAAGGGTCCCCTCCAGGAACCCTCAACTGTCCTGGGGACCACAATCCCCCAGGGCCAGCTCCCGCAATGTCCCGGGTGACATTGCAAACTCTGTTTTGTTTTTTTGTTCCCAAAAACCAAAGTACGATTGCTTTTGCACAAGGGGATCTGCATATTAGCAGCGCAGTTGAGGGTTCCTGGAGCGGAGCCTAGCAGTCTCCTCCCAAGTGTTTAAAGCCCCAGGGAGGTGGTGTTCCCTAGGGCCCGGTGGTCTGCAAAGGACCCCCTTATTTCAATATTTAGTGCCCCGGGGAAGTGGTGGTCCCCGGGGACGTAACCCCCTACTTTATTTCTTTAATTAGGCCCCGGGGAGCAGGCCTAGGGGGTCAGGTTGTTTCAACCCTGCCCCATTTTCTTGTTTTTCTATCCTTTTTTCACCTTTTTTCTTGTGACTCTATTTTACCGAGTTACAAGATGGCCGCCAACACTTCCAGGTTTGGAGTGTTGGCAGCCAATCAGAGTGAAGCTCATGCCCTGGAGGAGTCACAACTCCTCCTCAATACACAGATATTGATATTTTTCTTTTTGCTAATTTCTCAGGAACTACTGAACGGATTTACATGATCTAAAAAAAGGTATATTTCTGAACCAAGACCTACCTATTTGCCAAATTTGGTGTAATTCCGTTCAGCAGTTCGGGGTGTAGCTTTATCTAAAGTTCCTATGTAAATTAACTTTGGGAAAAGTTGTTTTGGGACCCCCTTTTTTCTCACCCACCACTTGATGAATCACCCCGAAACTTTTGAGATAGGAGCTGACTGGAGTGGTCCGTCCTTTTTGAAAATGATGCGAAGATTCATCAAACTGCACCAGAGTTATTGGCAAAACATAAAATTATTTTCCTATGGAAACTAGGTTCTAATTATAACTATAATTTATATATATGTGTGTGTGTGTGTGTGTGTGGGTGTGTGTGTGTGCGTGAGTGTGTATGTGTATATATATATATATATATGTGTAAAATAAAATTAGCAAGGTAAATAGAAAACAAATGGAATTTAATTAAAAAGAAACACGGAAAGGTAAAGAAATTAAATAAAATAACACTTTTTTATAAATATATATGAGAATATTCATTTATTTAAACAATGCAAGTATCAAAGCAGACCTTTTCATGTTTTTGGTTCCAATATCAATAACATTCTTTTCCATTCAAATAGGACACGTGACCTGGAATGATTATCCTCTGACTCCTTATGCATACCCATTTATCTGCAAATATTACCTGGCCAATCGGTAAGGCTTTCCTATTATCTACATTTTAATGGAAAAAATGCAAAATCATATAATGCATAAGATTCTCATTACATTGAAACATTCTCCATTGCAATACTAATCCCTTACTATATCATGTGTCTTACATTGCAGTGCAAGGTTTGCTGTTTTTTTTTTCAAAGGCAATGGCCTTGACACATACAGCTCTATATCATGGTAGTCCTCAATATCTAAAAGCCAGAGTTAATTACTACTCTCCTACAAGGGAGCCATGCTCTTCTCAGCTACCTTTGTTCCAAGAATTGGGAAATCTAGGAAAACCAGTGGCTCTTTTTCCTTTTTGGCATCCAATTCCTAGAATAGACTTCACCTTGAGTTTTGTGTAGAAGCATCAGAACTTTTATTTATGAAAAACTCAAGACTTAGCTCTTTGTTCAGGCAGATTTCTCTCTTTCTATTCATAGCGCGGGGACACTGCTTGAAGCATCTGTTGCGCTTTTGTAAATCCTTGTTCATTCATTCAAGGTTAGGGTATGTGCTTTACCTTAAAAGGTTTGGGGTTTGTAATCCAATAAAAACACTGATATGCTTGTGGAGTTGATCAGTAATGGTGAATATGGTGCAGTTGCTTGTGGAGGAGGAAGCACTTTCTTTTTATTTATTTAGTTAGTCATAAATGGGCATACAAAAAGAAAAAGAAATCAATCTGAATCACTGTACTAAGCATATTAAAACTGAGGTGTTGAAGTCCATCCGTTAAGTATATCTCAAATATATGGATGCAAAGTAAGATAAATACAAACATTGTGAAGAACATGGGAAACATGTTTAAAGCCTACGACATGTTAAATGACCCCTTTCCCAAAGATTATGCTAAAATCAGAAAGATGCAAAAACAACAAATGATGGACTGAATGCAGAACAATGTCATAGATTCACCCAAGTACAGAGATCTGGGCCTAAATCCATAGTTTTTTTGCACTCCACACGACCCCAGTTCAGACATGACCATATGCAAATCAGCCTTGACCCAGTGCCTCATGGGAACAGTCCAGCCCGAACTGCCAAGCCATGTCTTTCCTGGACCGGAATCAAGCATCCTAGGACCGGTTTCTGGCTATCAGCCGTCTTCAGCCAGGATAGCTTGACTCCAGGGGTGTGAAGAGCATTGGACTCACGTCTGAGCATACCCATCCCACTCGGGGTGACAAATGCAAAAACAACAATTGATGGACTGAATGCAGAACAATGTCATACATTCACCCCAGTACAGAGATCTGGGCCTAAATCCATCGTTTTTTTTGCACTCCACACCACCCCAGTTCAGACATGACCATATGCAAATCAGCCTTGACCCTGTGCCTCATGGGAACAGTCCAGCCCGAACTGCCAAGCCATGTCTTTCCTGGACCGGAATCAAGCATCCTAGGACCGGTTTCTGGCTATCAGCCGTCTTCAGCCAGGATAGCTTGACTCCAGTGGTGTGAAGAGCATGGGACTCACGTCTGAGCATACCCATCCCACTCGGGGTGACAAATGCAAAAACAACAATTGATGGACTGAATGCAGAACAATGTCATACATTCACCCCAGTACAAAGATCTGGGCCTAAATCCATCGTTTTTTTGCACTCCACACCACCCCAGTTCAGACATGACCATATGCAAATCAGCCTTGACCCTGTGCCTCATGGGAACAGTCCAGCCCGAACTGCCAAGCCATGTCTTTCCTGGACCGGAATCAAGCATCCTAGGACCAGTTTCTGGCTATCAGCCGTCTTCAGCCAGGATAGCTTGACTCCAGTGGTGTGAAGAGCATGGGACTCACGTCTGAGCATACCCATCCCACTCGGGGTGACAAATGCAAAAACAACAATTGATGGACTGAATACAGAACAATGTCATACATTCACCCCAGTACAGAGATCTGGGCCTAAATCCATCATTTTTTTGCACTCCACACCACCCCAGTTCAGACATGACCATATGCAAATCAGCCTTGACCCTGTGCCTCATGGGAACAGTCCAGCCCGAACTGCCAAGCCATGTATTTCCTGGACCGGAATCAAGCATCCTAGGACCGGTTTCTGGCTATCAGCCGTCTTCAGCCAGGATAGCTTGACTCCAGTGGTGTGAAGAGCATGGGACTCACGTCTGAGCATACCCATCCCACTCGGGGTGACAAATGCAAAAACAACAATTGATGGACTGAATGCAGAACAATGTCATACATTCACCCCAGTACAGAGATCTGGGCCCAAATCCATCGTTTTTTTGCACTCCACACCACCCCAGTTCAGACATGACCATATGCAAATCAGCCTTGACCCTGTGCCTCATGGGAACAGTCCAGCCCGAACTGCCAAGCCATATCTTTCCTGGACCGGAATCAAGCATCCTAGGACCGGTTTCTGGCTATCAGCCGTCTTCAGCCAGGATAGCTTGACTCCAGTGGTGTGAAGAGCATGGGACTCACGTCTGAGCATACCCATCCCACTCGGGGTGACAAATGCAAAAACAACAATTGATGGACTGAATGCAGAACAATGTCATACATTCACTCCAGTACAGAGATCTGGGCCTAAATCCATCGTTTGTTTGCACTCCACACCACCCCAGTTCAGACATGACCATTTGCAAATAAGCCTTGACCCTGTGCCTCATGGGAACAGTCCAGCCCGAACTGCCAAGCCATGTCTTTCCTGGACCGGAATCAAGCATCCTAGGACCGGTTTCTGGCTATCAGCCGTCTTCAGCCAGGATAGCTTGACTCCATTGGTGTGAAGAGCATGGGACTCACGTCTGAGCATACCCATCCCACTCCGGGTGACAAATGCAAAAATAACAATTGATGGACTGAATGCAGAACAATGTCATACATTCACCCCAGTACAGAGATCTGGGCCTAAATCCATCGTTTTTTTGCACTCCACACCACCCCAGTTCAGACATGACCATATGCAAATCAGCCTTGACCCTGTGCCTCATGGGAACAGTCCAGCCCGAACTGCCAAGCCATGTCTTTCCTGGACCGGAATCAAGCATCCTAGGACCGGTTTCTGGCTATCAGCCGTCTTCAGCCAGGATAGTTTGACTCCAGTGGTGTGAAGAGCATGGGACTCACGTCTGAGCATACCCATCCCACCCGGTGTGACAAATGCAAAAAGAACAATTGATGGACTGAATGCAGAACAATGTCATACATTCACCCCAGTACAGAGATCTGGGCCTAAATCCATTGCTTTTTGCACTCCACACCACCCCAGTTTAGACATGACCATGTGCAAATCAGCCTTGACCCTGTGCCTCATGGGAACAGTCCAGCCCGAACTGCCAAGCCATGTCTTTCCTGGACCGGAATCAAGCATCCTAGGACCGGTTTCTGGCTATCAGCCGTCTTCAGCCAGAATAGCTTGACTCCAGTGATGTGAAGAGCATGGGACTCACGTCTGAGCATACCCATCCCACTCGGGGTGACAAATGCAAAAACAACAATTGATGGACTGAATGCAGAACAATGTCATACATTCACCCCAGTACAAAGATCTGGGCCTAAATCCATCGTTTTTTTGCACTCCACACCACCCCAGTTCAGACATGACCATATGCAAATCAGCCTTGACCCTGTGCCTCATGGGAACAGTCCAGCCCGAACTGCCAAGCCATGTCTTTCCTGGACCGGAATCAAGCATCCTAGGACCAGTTTCTGGCTATCAGCCGTCTTCAGCCAGGATAGCTTGACTCCAGTGGTGTGAAGAGCATGGGACTCACGTCTGAGCATACCCATCCCACTCGGGGTGACAAATGCAAAAACAACAATTGATGGACTGAATACAGAACAATGTCATACATTCACCCCAGTACAGAGATCTGGGCCTAAATCCATCATTTTTTTGCACTCCACACCACCCCAGTTCAGACATGACCATATGCAAATCAGCCTTGACCCTGTGCCTCATGGGAACAGTCCAGCCCGAACTGCCAAGCCATGTATTTCCTGGACCGGAATCAAGCATCCTAGGACCGGTTTCTGGCTATCAGCCGTCTTCAGCCAGGATAGCTTGACTCCAGTGGTGTGAAGAGCATGGGACTCACGTCTGAGCATACCCATCCCACTCGGGGTGACAAATGCAAAAACAACAATTGATGGACTGAATGCAGAACAATGTCATACATTCACCCCAGTACAGAGATCTGGGCCCAAATCCATCGTTTTTTTGCACTCCACACCACCCCAGTTCAGACATGACCATATGCAAATCAGCCTTGACCCTGTGCCTCATGGGAACAGTCCAGCCCGAACTGCCAAGCCATATCTTTCCTGGACCGGAATCAAGCATCCTAGGACCGGTTTCTGGCTATCAGCCGTCTTCAGCCAGGATAGCTTGACTCCAGTGGTGTGAAGAGCATGGGACTCACGTCTGAGCATACCCATCCCACTCGGGGTGACAAATGCAAAAACAACAATTGATGGACTGAATGCAGAACAATGTCATACATTCACTCCAGTACAGAGATCTGGGCCTAAATCCATCGTTTGTTTGCACTCCACACCACCCCAGTTCAGACATGACCATTTGCAAATAAGCCTTGACCCTGTGCCTCATGGGAACAGTCCAGCCCGAACTGCCAAGCCATGTCTTTCCTGGACCGGAATCAAGCATCCTAGGACCGGTTTCTGGCTATCAGCCGTCTTCAGCCAGGATAGCTTGACTCCATTGGTGTGAAGAGCATGGGACTCACGTCTGAGCATACCCATCCCACTCCGGGTGACAAATGCAAAAATAACAATTGATGGACTGAATGCAGAACAATGTCATACATTCACCCCAGTACAGAGATCTGGGCCTAAATCCATCGTTTTTTTTGCACTCCACACCACCCCAGTTCAGACATGACCATATGCAAATCAGCCTTGACCCTGTGCCTCATGGGAACAGTCCAGCCCGAACTGCCAAGCCATGTCTTTCCTGGACCGGAATCAAGCATCCTAGGACCGGTTTCTGGCTATCAGCCGTCTTCAGCCAGGATAGTTTGACTCCAGTGGTGTGAAGAGCATGGGACTCACGTCTGAGCATACCCATCCCACCCGGTGTGACAAATGCAAAAAGAACAATTGATGGACTGAATGCAGAACAATGTCATACATTCACCCCAGTACAGAGATCTGGGCCTAAATCCATTGCTTTTTGCACTCCACACCACCCCAGTTTAGACATGACCATGTGCAAATCAGCCTTGACCCTGTGCCTCATGGGAACAGTCCAGCCCGAACTGCCAAGCCATGTCTTTCCTGGACCGGAATCAAGCATCCTAGGACCGGTTTCTGGCTATCAGCCGTCTTCAGCCAGAATAGCTTGACTCCAGTGATGTGAAGAGCATGGGACTCACGTCTGAGCATACCCATCCCACTCGGGGTGACAAATGCAAAAACAACAATTGATGGACTGAATGCAGAACAATATCATACATTCACCCCAGTACAGAGATCTGGGCCTAAATCCATCGTTTTTTTGCACTCCACACCACCCCAGTTCAGACATGACCATATGCAAATTAGCCTTGACCCTGTGCCTCATGGGAACAGTCCACCCCGAACTGCCAAGCCATATCTTTCCTGGACCGGAATCAAGCATCCTAGGACCGGTTTCTGGCTATCAGCCATCTTCAGCCAGGATAGCTTGACTCCAGTGGTGTGAAGAGCATGGGACTCACATCTGAGCATACCCATCCCACTCAGGGTGACAAATGCAAAAACAACAATTGATGGACTGAATGCAGAACAATGTCATACATTCACCCCAGTACAGAGATCTGGGCCTAAATCCATCGTTTTTTTGCACTCCACACCACCCCAGTTCAGACATGACCATATGCAAATCAGCCTTGACCCTGTGCCTCATGGGAACAGTCCAGCCCGAACTGCCAAGCCATATCTTTCCTGGACCGGAATCAAGCATCCTAGGACCGGTTTCTGGCTATCAGCCGTCTTCAGCCAGGATAGCTTGACTCCAGTGGTGTGAAGAGCATGGGACTCACGTCTGAGCATACCCATCCCACTCGGGGTGACAAATGCAAAAACAACAATTGATGGACTGAATGCAGAACAATGTCATACATTCACTCCAGTACAGAGATCTGGGCCTAAATCCATCGTTTGTTTGCACTCCACACCACCCCAGTTCAGACATGACCATTTGCAAATAAGCCTTGACCCTGTGCCTCATGGGAACAGTCCAGCCCGAACTGCCAAGCCATGTCTTTCCTGGACCGGAATCAAGCATCCTAGGACCGGTTTCTGGCTATCAGCCGTCTTCAGCCAGGATAGCTTGACTCCATTGGTGTGAAGAGCATGGGACTCACGTCTGAGCATACCCATCCCACTCCGGGTGACAAATGCAAAAATAACAATTGATGGACTGAATGCAGAACAATGTCATACATTCACCCCAGTACAGAGATCTGGGCCTAAATCCATCGTTTTTTTGCACTCCACACCACCCCAGTTCAGACATGACCATATGCAAATCAGCCTTGACCCTGTGCCTCATGGGAACAGTCCAGCCCGAACTGCCAAGCCATGTCTTTCCTGGACCGGAATCAAGCATCCTAGGACCGGTTTCTGGCTATCAGCCGTCTTCAGCCAGGATAGTTTGACTCCAGTGGTGTGAAGAGCATGGGACTCACGTCTGAGCATACCCATCCCACCCGGTGTGACAAATGCAAAAAGAACAATTGATGGACTGAATGCAGAACAATGTCATACATTCACCCCAGTACAGAGATCTGGGCCTAAATCCATTGCTTTTTGCACTCCACACCACCCCAGTTTAGACATGACCATGTGCAAATCAGCCTTGACCCTGTGCCTCATGGGAACAGTCCAGCCCGAACTGCCAAGCCATGTCTTTCCTGGACCGGAATCAAGCATCCTAGGACCGGTTTCTGGCTATCAGCCGTCTTCAGCCAGAATAGCTTGACTCCAGTGATGTGAAGAGCATGGGACTCACGTCTGAGCATACCCATCCCACTCGGGGTGACAAATGCAAAAACAACAATTGATGGACTGAATGCAGAACAATATCATACATTCACCCCAGTACAGAGATCTGGGCCTAAATCCATCGTTTTTTTGCACTCAACACCACCCCAGTTCAGACATGACCATATGCAAATTAGCCTTGACCCTGTGCCTCATGGGAACAGTCCACCCCGAACTGCCAAGCCATATCTTTCCTGGACCGGAATCAAGCATCCTAGGACCGGTTTCTGGCTATCAGCCGTCTTCAGCCAGGATAGCTTGACTCCAGTGGTGTGAAGAGCATGGGACTCACATCTGAGCATACCCATCCCACTCAGGGTGACAAATGCAAAAACAATAATTGATGGACTGAATGCAGAACAATGTCATACATTCACCCCAGTACAGAGATTTGGGCCTAAATCCATCGTTTTTTTGCACTCCACACCACCCCAGTTCAGACATGACCATTTGCAAATCAGACCTGACCCTGTGCCTCATGGGAACAGTGCAGCCCGAACTGCCAAGCCATGTCTTTCCTGGACCGGAATCAAGCATCCTAGGACCGGTTTCTGGCTATCAGCCGTCTTCAGCCAGGATAGCTTGACTCCAGTGGTGTGAAGAGCATGGGACTCACGTCTGAGCTTACCCATCCCACTCGGGGTGGCAAAAGCAAAAACAACAATTGATGGACTGAATGCAGAACAATGTCATACATTCACCCCAGTACAGAGATCTGGGCCTAAATCCATCGTTTTTTTGCACTCCACACCACCCCAGTTCAGACATGACCATATGCAAATCAGCCTTGACCCTGTGCCTCATGGGAACAGTCCAGCCCGAACTGCCAAGCCATGTCTTTCCTAGACCGGAATCAAGCATCCTAGGACCGGTTTCTGGCTATCAGCCGTCTTCAGCCAGGATAACTTGACTCCAGTGGTGTGAAGAGCATGGGACTCACGTCTGAGCATACCCATCCCACTCGGGGTGACAAATGCAAAAACAACAATTGATGGACTGAATGCAGAACAATGTCATACATTCACCCCAGTACAGAGATCTGGGCCTAAATACATCGTTTTTTTGGACTCCACACCACCCCAGTTCAGACATAACCATATGCAAATCAGCCTTGACCCTGTGCCTCATGGGAACAGTCCAGCCCGAACTGCCAAGCCATGTCTTTCCTGGACCGGAATCAAGCATCCTAGGACCGGTTTCTGGCTATCAGCCGTCTTCAGCCAGGATAGCTTGACTCCAGTGGTGTGAAGAGCATGGGACTCACGTCTGAGCATACCCATCCCACCCGGTGTGACAAATGCAAAAAGAACAATTGATGGACTGAATGCAGAACAATGTCATACATTCACCCCAGTACAGAGATCTGGGCCTAAATCCATTGTTTTTTTGCACTCCACACCACCCCAGTTTAGACATGACCATGTGCAAATCAGCCTTGACCCTGTGCCTCATGGGAACAGTCCAGCCCGAACTGCCAAGCCATGTCTTTCCTGGACCGGAATCAAGCATCCTAGGACCGGTTTCTGGCTATCAGCCGTCTTCAGCCAGGATAGCTTGACTACAGTGGTGTGAAGAGCATGGGACTCACGTCTGAGCATACCCATCCCACTCGGGGTGACAAATGCAAAAACAACAATTGATGGACTGAATGCAGAACAATATCATACATTCACCCCAGTACAGAGATCTGGGCCTAAATCCATCCTTTTTTTGCACTCCACACCACCCCAGTTCAGACATGACCATATGCAAATTAGCCTTGACCCTGTGCCTCATGGGAACAGTCCACCCCGAACTGCCAAGCCATATCTTTCCTGGACCGGAATCAAGCATCCTAGGACCGGTTTCTGGCTATCAGCCGTCTTCAGCCAGGATAGCTTGACTCCAGTGGTGTGAAGAGCATGGGACTTACGTCTGAGCATACCCATCCCACTCAGGGTGACAAATGCAAAAACAACAATTGATGGACTGAATGCAGAACAATGTCATACATTCACCCCAGTACAGAGATTTGGGCCTAAATCCATCGTTTTTTTGCACTCCACACCACCCCAGTTCAGACATGACCATTTGCAAATCAGACTTGACCCTGTGCCTCATGGGAACAGTGCAGCCCGAACTGCCAAGCCATGTCTTTCCTGGACCGGAATCAAGCATCCTAGGACCGGTTTCTGGCTATCAGCCGTCTTCAGCCAGGATAGCTTGACTCCAGTGGTGTGAAGAGCATGGGACTCACGTCTGAGCTTACCCATCCCACTCGGGGTGGCAAATGCAAAAACAACAATTGATGGACTGAATGCAGAACAATGTCATACATTCACCCCAGTACAGAGATCTGGGCCTAAATCCATCGTTTTTTTGCACTCCACACCACCCCAGTTCAGACATGACCATATGCAAATCAGCCTTGACCCTGTGCCTCATGGGAACAGTCCAGCCCGAACTGCCAAGCCATGTCTTTCCTGGACCGGAATCAAGCATCCTAGGACCGGTTTCTGGCTATCAGCCGTCTTCAGCCAGGATAGCTTGACTCCAGTGGTGTGAAGAGCATGGGACTCACGTCTGAGCATACCCATCCCACTCGGGGTGACAAATGCAAAAACAACAATTGATGGACTGAATGCAGAACAATGTCATACATTCACCCCAGTACAGAGATCTGGGCCTAAATACATCGTTTTTTTGGACTCCACACCACCCCAGTTCAGACATGACCATATGCAAATCAGCCTTGACCCTGTGCCTCATGGGAACAGTCCAGCCCGAACTGCCAAGCCATGTCTTTCCTGGACCGGAATCAAGCATCCTAGGACCGGTTTCTGGCTATCAGCCGTCTTCAGCCAGGATAGCTTGACTCCAGTGGTGTGAAGAGCATGGGACTCACGTCTGAGCATACCCATCCCACTCGGGGTGACAAATGCAAAAACAACAATTGATGGACTGAATGCAGAACAATGTCATACATTCACCCCAGTACAGAGATCTGGGCCTAAATCCATCGTTTGTTTGCACTCCACACCACCCCAGTTCAGACATGACCATATGCAAATCAGCCTTGACCCTGTGCCTCATGGGAACAGTCCAGCCCAAACTGCCAAGCCATGTCTTTCCTGGACCGGAATCATGCATCCTAGGACCGGTTTCTGGCTATCAGCCGTCTTCAGCCAGGATAGCTTGACTCCAGTGGTGTGAAGAGCATGGGACTCACGTCTGAGCATACCCATCCCACTCGGGGTCAGAAAGATGAGCTCATCCCTGAGCCTAAAGCTGGAACAGATTAGGTTACCTTCTACAGGTTTGTATTCACATAGGGATCCCAACTAAATCTCCCCCAGATGATGTCAAATTTTTGAATGGATCGAAGCCCACTGGATTTAGCCAAAGCAAGATACAAGTCATAAAGTTGTCAGAGGTTAACTCACGATTCTGTCACACTGGGAGGTATTGGTGACATCCAAGCTCTTGCTATACACATCCTGACTGTAATGATAAATATAGATTAAAGTTGCTTCTGCCGGAAGACATCACTCATCCTATAGCCTAGCATAATTTCCTTATGTGTATGCTGGAGAGCATTCCTAATACTAGAGCTGAAGAGATGGATCACACCAGCTCAGTATTCTTGGAGCAGGAGGCAGACAATGAATATATTGAAAATATCAGCTGCTTAAAGGTCACACTTAAGGCATTTAGGGGCATATTACCAAGCTATAGCGATAATTATCGCTAAGCTTGGTTAGCGGGCATTTAAATATTGCCGCGCTCTGACGATTTCTTTCGCTTAGGAGCCTTGATATTATCAAGGTTTATCTCCTAAGTGATAAAAATCGGCCGAAATGCATGAATATCGCTGAAAAGTCAGCGATATTCATGCATTAGCGAGCAAATGCTCATAGCCATGTAATCCACCTACCATTGGATAACATGGCTAAGACCTGCTCTGGGCAGGCCTTAGCTTTTGGAGATAATCGCGCTTAGCGCGATTATTTCCAAAAGTTGGTAATAGGGGATAGCGATGTTAGCGACTGTTTCCAGTCGCTAACATCATGGCACGCCCACTCTGCATGTCATTAGCGATAATCATCGCTGACATGCAGAGTGGGCCCCTAAATGCCCGCTATCGCCTATTAGCTGTCGCTAACTGGTGTTAGCGACAGCTAGGGAATAGGGCGATAAAATTATCGCCGCTTTAGCGGGAATTTTTCCCGCTAAAGCGGCGATATTGCCCTTGGTAATATGCCCCTTAGTCTTGTCCATCTGGCAGTTCCTGGCCCATTTTGCAATTTTATCGAGCATATAATATAAAAAAACATATTGCGTGGAACTGTTGCAGTTTTAGGCTAACTGATTGAATAGATTAATTGAGAGTCCTTAAAGCTGCATTTATTTCAGATGGTGAAACTTCATCCAAGAGAACCAGGGTCCACTTGGTGGCAAGGCTACTGATATCACTAGCCTTAAATTGCATAAGGGCTTGGTATACAGTACTAATAAGCGACTTCTGAGGTACTTTGAGTAAATAGTTAAGTACGTCTGAGCCAACAGACAAAGTTGTGAGCTAGCAGCAATTAATCAAATAATCCCTAATCTGTAGATATTTAAAGAAGATACAGCTTTGAAGATTGAAAGATGCCTGAAGCCCAATGCATGTATGAAAACCATTGAGATCGTAGATATGGGCAAGACGATTAATGCTGTACCGGGACCAGGGTCTGCCTATCCTGTCACTAAATGTCGCTGGAAAAATCGGGTTGTCCTAGATCGGTGTATCCGGATGTATAAGAGTAAACGTGCATTTAATGGAAACCTACCGCCATGTACTGAATATATCCTGAATTAACTTAAATCTAACACGTTTAAAATAGTTGGGATGTCCCAATCAATGGAGGAACAATCTTAAAGCTGATCCTAGCGCAAAACGAAAAAGAAAATCATTTGGGTCAGGGTTAACAGTGATCAAGAGGCTTTGAAGACGTCCAGCAAACTCTTCCCAAAAATAGAGCTTAAAATCAGGGAAAAGAAACCCCCCTTGATTATAACATAACTTAACTAATTGAATTCTGCGGATGGCCCCCAGTAACCCGAGATAAAACTACAGATAATTCCATCAAGCCTTTTAATGAAGGAGTTAGGAACCCATAGAGGAATAGCCATAAATAGTTATAAAAATGTAGGTGGTACAAAAGTCAGATTATTCCAAAACCTATGTTTCTTTTGTACTGATGTTAAAAGCGGCTCATAGTTTACCTTGATGATCTATGCCACTTGCGATGTCAGATGAGGAAGCTCTTTCTAAACCACCGTCAGTTTGAGTGAGCCAACTACAAATATTACTACACTTCATCATCATTGGATACTATGTCACAAAAATTATAGATATTTTAACCCCCATATTACAAGTGCCATAGGATATGCACTTGCAATCCTGGGAACAGGATACCCATAATGTTGGTGATAGAGTACTCCATCTGCCAAATTCTAAATCAGGCCTTAAGTTTTTTGCTTAGTCTTAGGCCTCACTTTTACCCCTTTTGTTGGTCCCATTTTGTCTTCTGTTTTTATTAGATATTCAGAGCAAAGAATATAATGCAAAAATACACCTTGCAATGCAGCGAAGACATAATGGCGGTGCAATACGGATTACTGCTTAACAATAACTTAAGAGGAAACCAGCATTGGCAATGGCAATAGGTCTCACTTTTTTATACAAGCACTAACAAGGTTAATAGGTTTGGCTTGTAACTGAAAATGCTAGCTAGACCTATTGGATTTGGAATTACATCTTGATGTTGCACACCTAGTCCAACAATTTACTGTTTGCCTACTCTGCACCTACGAAAGAAATAAACATAAAAATGTGGCAAAGCTGTGGTTATAACTTTCTTGATGCAGGCTGCAGTACTTTAGGTGCTAGAAGAGGTCCCTAGAGTCAGACACAAGTACTTGATTTAGCAAGCTGCAGTATCTTAAGCCACAAGTAGAGGACCATCAAGGCAGACATAAGTCATTTCTGTAGAAGGCTGCAGTACTTTAAACAGTTTCAAGAGGTTCTGAAGAAGTGTGAAAACATTGTTGCATTTTGTCTTGCACCTCTGCCCTATTCACTGTTTTCATTGGTTAAGAGTATGTGAGGGTGTAGTTAACTCCATTCAGTCTCAACACAATTAATAAAACAGAAATATCACATACCTTTGGTAAAACGACAAGTAACTCTATTACTACATGCTAAAATGCATATAACCATCTCACAAGAGTGAAAATGAAAAGACTGCAAGCAGTGAGAGAGGTGATGATATTGATGTCCTCACTAACATAGGGAGAGAACCAAGCAGATGCCTTGAACACAAAGAGCACATCATGTTGAAATGATTCGTTGGTGGTCCCATCCTCCTAGGACCACCCCAAGCACAGGTATGGGCAAAAATGCAATCCCAACCAAAGGCCTTGCAAAGCATTATGGGACAATATTCTAGGGTGTAGTGAATATTATATTATCCAATAACAAAACATTCCTCAAGGGGCAGGCTCTCGGGCTCAGCTGAGAGCTAATACTATAAAATTCACTAAACTCTAGGATCTCGCCCCATAATGCTTTGCTGTGCCTTTGGTTGGCATTGTATTTTTGCCCATAACTTTGCTTGGGGTGGTCCTAGTAGGATGGGACCACCACAATCACTCTTTGTGTTCAAGGCATAAGCTTGGTCCTCTCCCTAGGTTAGGAAGGACCCCAGTCACTCTGGATTTCTGGACAAAAGTAAAAAATATTTTTAAACCCCCCACTGTTGGCTTTTAGTCTTTTTCATATGGTAGTAGTTTGGGGGTAAAGGGTTAGTGTGTGTCAGCTATTAATCACTGAGTTTTAAGTTACTGGGCGGGGGGTTAACTTTTACTGTATGATGTGCTTCTTTGATTGTGTGAAGGGGCTACCTCCCTACACTGTCACTACTCCCTGTGAGTTGTGTGACCCTGGCCCCTGTTGTATTGTATTTCCTATCTGTGGCAGGTGTTGGCATGTGTTTACCCATTGGCAGGACCGCTGTTGTGGTTGTGTGGTGACCCAATGACCTCCCTGTGACTGGATGTAGGGTGTATTCTGATTCCTCTGTGCATGACGCTGAGGGGGGAAATTTTGGGATTTTTGTTGTGGCAGGCCCTGGTTAATTGGTCTCTGCTGTTTTTCACGGTTGTGTTATGCCTTTATATGGCATCTCTCTGCCAGGTGCCCCATCAGCCTATGACAGTAGTAGCACTTCCTAGGATCTGGTTGCTGTCAACCTCCCTGCTCTGTTGCCATAGCCTATTTGGAACCCTTTTGGGGTTTGCAGTGGAGCCCCAATTGAGACTGGTGCCATATGCATTGTTGCAGCCATGACTGCCCCTTTGAGGGCAATCGTCTTCAAATTGTGTTATGCCAGTTTTGAAGTGTCTATTTGGGCTTGCTCCTATTTTTCTCTATTCTATTAGTGCTTTTTTTGTGAGAGTGGAGGATGTGAGCCTGTATCTTCCACCAGCGTTTGGTATCTAAACCCACTGCACTGAAACCCACTGCGCTGTCCAGCCTGCTCTGTATCTTGGTGGGTTGCCCCATTATAAGAATGTTGTGGAAGTATGTGACCTTTGAGCCCATATCGGTCCATAGCTGTCCAGCCTGTTGTCCCCATCATTCTCTCATTCTGTTCTGGAACTCGCTTATGCTATCCTCTGGCTTCATGGTCTCTGTCAATATCCTGGCTGCATCTGGGCGATCAGGTAAAATCTCCCCTTGAGCAGTTCATATCTAGTGCTGGTACGAGTTAAATGCAGCAATAACAGACGAGGGTCCCTGATTACAAAATTACTAGGAGAGGGGGGCAGGGAGCAAATTTGAACGTTAGCAACATTCGGGGCGCAAGCTGCGCCCATGCTTACACCCTGCACTTGCTTAAAGATAGATTTTTTTAATTCAAAGTAATTTTCTTGGAGCACTGTACCCAGACATTCAAGAATAAAAAAATTATCCAACATGTTGTTGTTCTTCTCTAAGGCTTTTCTGATACTATTCTAATATTGCATTTTCACTCTATGTTACACTTCATATGCATTGTTATCTTTTGTATTTTGAAATGTTTACGTTAAACTGTTTAATGCATTTGTCAATAGTGCTGAGCTCTATATCCATATTAACAACTACTTGGAGCATGACAGTTTTAATGCTGCATTGTGGTCTTAACCCCTGACTGCTAGTCTTGAAGTAGGTTATTCTTATTGATAGTCTTCTATAGATGGGTGGCAACTGTCTTCTCAAAGTGTTTTCTACAACGTGGGAGGTGGATAGTTTAACTTAAGTTGGAAGGGTTGGCTGGATCTATAGTGAGATTTTTTAACAGGGGAGGATCTGTCTGGTCTTGCAGCTTCTTGGGAAGGTACACTGGGTTATCAAGGTGCTGACAATATAAGAGATAGCTTCTTCCTGCAGTGAACTGATAATGGAGGACTGATGTCTATCAAGAGGATCACTATAGTCCAAGAGCAAGAGGGAACTGACAGTAGATGCTGGAGGATATAGAGAGAATGTGGCCCAGTGTGTTGCCTTTGCAGTCTGCTGACTTGCTAATGCAGGGTTTTGTTTCTAGAATGTTAAGTACAATGTGAACGGCACTTGCCATGGCTTTGGTGCTGTAGACACAGGGAACATTCAAGTGTTCAGGGAAGGTGGAGTGTGAGTGTTGTTTAGAGGCAGATGTGATGAGGTCTGATATTTCTTCTACGAAGTCTTTGTGGTTTCCGAGTGGTCTGTAAGCAGTCCCCTTGGGAGAAAATTGAACAATGCACTTATCATGCACTGTTATTTTAAGGCCAATTTCCCAACATGGTCATCTGCATATGTGGATGTTTGTCACTTTGTAAAGAAAATGGGAGACATCCTTTACAACGCAACTTTTACCACGCAGTGCCTTTACGACGCAACTATTACAACGCATGTCATTACAACGCATTGCGCTGCGGGGCGCTCTAGGATAGGGAATAGATTTAAATTACTATCCAACACCTTCCCTACTATCCACGGGGACTGGAGTTGGAATAGTAAATTAAACTATTCACTATCCAGCACCCCTTAGCGCTATGCGTTGTAACAGCATGCTTTGTAAAAACTGCGATGTAAAGGCATGCGTGGTAAAAGCATGCGTTGTAATGTCATACATCCAAAGAAAATCACTTTATGTAGCACAATAATAATAATATTGTATTTGGTTGCAGTGGTCATCCTATATCTAAGATGGTCTCTGAGCTGTCACCTTTAGTCCATGTTCTTCTTTGGTGCGCTCTCTGCTTATGCCATGAGAAGGTTCACATTTCAAGATTAATACATAGAAAATTCCTTTCATAAAATGTATCTGTTACAGAGGGAAGTATCACACCTCATGCAGTACCAGTTTTCATATCTGACACAGCAGGTAGGGAGGAACAAATGTCTATTCTGCCTATAGATAATAGGACATGGTAGAGTTTTATGCAAACATGAAGTCAATTTAGCACCGTGTAATAACTCTCACTATTTCATAACCACAGGTTAAATATGGTGAATAAATGATAAGTCTCCGGTTACTAAAGCCAATTTGTCAGACCTTGCGTTCACTTGAACAACAAATAGGGGGATCTGTTGAAAGCCATCATCTTATCTAATCTCCATCAGCCATATTTTACTAACTACTGTTTTGGCTTTTTATTGGGAGCAACTGACTGAAGGTTGATAAGTACACTGCACTTTTGGCAGTTAAGTCACTAGGGCCTTTAGGTAAATAGCTATAAAAGCAACTTGTTAGAAACTAGGGGCCTTATTTATGAAGGCCTTGCGCCGCCGGTGCGTCACTTTTAACATGGGAAGATTCACGCACCGGCGGCGCAAGGCCTTCATAAATAAGGCCCCTAGTTTCTAACAAGTTGCTTTTATAGCTATTTACCTAAAGAGCTCCCACAGAGTTCAGATAATTCACTGAAATTAGTTCACTGTTAATATTGACTTTTGGGGCATAATGCGTTTACATTTCAAAAAAATGTGCCAAAAGGTAGGAAGAAATAATAAGTCCAATAACTGTTATTACAATAATAAAACACTTTTTTAAAGGAATAATTCATAGGTGAGAATAACCGGTCTAATTTTTGCCAGGCATATTAATATCACATGTATACCCTATCTTGAAAAGTATGGGCCCATATTTGATGTTCTACATTGATCTCACATATTTTTATGTTGTTTTGTGTTATAGACTCTGCGGAACCGATGAACACTGATATGTGTATGGGTCATATCTAAGAAAGAAGTAACAATCACCCAAGCTTCTCAGCAAAATACATGCGGTTTTGAAATATGCTTGCAAATTTAAAAGAACTGTCTGCAGATTTCATACATCACATATGCTTCTTTTTTGATACACCTTTAGCACAAAAAGCTTTGATAAGGAAATGATGTTTCTCTAGTCTATGAATATGTTTTACCTTATATATGCAATTCAAACATTTATAAATGCTGTGTGCTTCTCGACTAAGAGTAATTGTGATCAATGTATACCCTCTCACTTAAATGTGAATATATTAAAGAAATATCAATTTGACATGCATGCTTCCTTCCTTTATCTCCATTACCCAACTCACTTGCACCATTAATGCCACACATTTTCTGCTTGCTCCACTTTCTTCAACACTCAACTCCACTTGCTCCATCCCTCATACCCACTCACTACACTACTTACATCTACTAACCACTTACAATATAAAATGGGATCTTTCTTCTGGGTGATTTGACTGGGTCATTAACTCCTCACTGTTCTTGATAAGTCTTAATTTCCTCTGAATTTTACATTTAGATTTAGATTTACAATTAATTGAATATTAGGTGGGCCTGATTGCAGTATTACTCCCAAATATTTATCAGTCGCCTCTGTGTCCTACCCCTGCCTTGACCTGACATGGTTAGTTGGCATGGGATATTCTCTACAATATCAAGGCCTGGAGTGACCCAAACCTGCGAGATGCACAGCTTGAGTCCCTAAGGTTTCAAGTCTCATTGCATTTTTTAGATTTTTTTGTTGATTTGATAAAACTATAACACAAATGAAGTGCGAAAGCATATATTACTTGAAATTTCATGGACATAATTTGAGTAACAAAAACATAAATCCGTATTATACATAAGATGAAAATATCATATCAAAATTTCCGTTATATGGTACTGTGTTTAACTAACACAAGATGCAAATATATTAAAAAACTCCAGAATAAGTTCCAATGCAATTTGGGTTGAATTAATTCTTCCTCAGGGGTACTTCATAACAACGATGTGGAGACTTGAGAAAGGCGATATTTTAATTTACTCCGTGTGGACCTACAACAATAAAATGAAAATAAGATGAGATTCCTGAGGGTTACAATACATATTGTGAAAGAAAAAGGATTTGCACATAGCTTAAGAAAGAGGGCTCCCTGGGTTTCATGTGCATCAATCAGAGGATGAAGGTGTGTCTGTGGAAACACCGGACCGTAATGCAGCTTAGGAGATAAAGGAATCTCAGTTATGATAAGAGTGGTACCTGGAGTGAACACATGCATCACCAAGAGGTAGGGAGGGAGTCTGACCAGCTGAGTTCTGCCAGTGAGGTAGGAGTGGATCCAGTTGAGGGCCTTTCCACAGATGCCGCTGTCATGGAGTCTGGTGGCTAGGGTGCGGTGGGTGACAAATGCAGCCGAGAGTTCTAGGTGGATAAGGGCTGCCCTTTCATCGTGGTCAAAGACGGAGCGGATGTCGTTGGTGGCGGCGAGTACGTTGGTCTCAGTGCTGTGATTGCTTTGGCATCTGGATTGGGGGATGTCCAGGATGTTGTTAGATTCAATAAAGTTTGCTGGCTGGTTGTTGATGACCTTTTCGTTTACCTTGGCTGTGAAGGGAAGCAGGTAGATGGGCCTAATGTTCTTGAGGTCTGCAGGGTCTGTAGATGGTTTCTTCAGGAGAGGATTGACTTTGGCATGTTTCCAGTCATCTGGAAAAGTGGTGGTCTCGAAGGGCAGTGAATCATCCAACGCAGTTTGGGTGCAATTGCTTAGGCGGTTCTGAGGAGGATGTGGTGTGAGGAGGGATCTAAGCTTGCACTGGAGTGGATGCTTTTCGTGGTCTTCAAGGTGTTTTCTGTTGTGAGCTGGATCCATTTGAGCATGGTGGTATTGCATGAGGGGGGAGCTGGAGTGGCGAGGTGGTCTTGGTTGTCAAAGATGTCGTAGATCATCTTTATCTTGTGGTAGAAGAAGGTGCTGCGTCTGTTTCAGAGGTTTTGATAGGGTGGGGCATGTATTGTTTCACTGCTGGTTTGGCGTATTCCTTGATGATAATAATAATAAAGGCATTTATTAAGCGCGCAGCTACCCCCAACGGGGCGTCCCAGTGATGGAGAAGAGTACTTTGGTGTTGTGTGCGTCGGTGAAGATTCTGTCTTGCAGGGATTTCTTCCTTGTGGATTTGATGAATTGGTGGTGTGCGTTGGTGACTGCTTTGTAGGTCCATGCTTCAAGGGTTTTGTTGTTCCTCCATGTCTTTTTGAGTTGTCTGCAGGAGCGTCTGGATTCTTGGAGTGTGGGGGTGAACCAGCCTGCTTTCTTGATGTGTCTTTCAGTGGAATTCTTGGGGAGACGAGTGTGTCAGCACAGTTCGTGATCCAGCGGTAAAGGTTGCCTCCTGCGGTGTTTCTCATCTGACATAGTCGATGATGGGCTGCTGATGAGGGCGGAGGTAAGCTGGTCTTCAGTGACTTTGTTCCAGCTTCTGCAGGGGAGTTGGTGGGCATGCTTGTGTATGGTGTGTTTTTGAAGGAGAAGTGGATCCAGTGGAGATCTGTCTGGGGGAGTTTTGTGGTGTGGCTGTAGGAGATGCTATTTCCTCCAGTGAAGAGGAGGTTGAGTGTGTGTCCCGCTGTGTGCATCGGGGTGCTGACTAGTTGTTTCTGTCCTATGTTGGTGAAGTTCTCTAGAAGGGAGATACTTGAGTCATCATGGTTATCCAGGTGGAGGATTAGGTCTCCGAGTAGGATGTAGTCTGTGAATGTGATGGTGTGGGGTGCGATGAGGTTGGTGATGGTATCAGTAAAGGGAGCATGGGGCCGGGTGGCCTTTAGATTAGGGTTCCACAAAGAGTAGTTTTGGGGCTGGTCTGGATATGGAAGTGGACGTGCTCCGTGAGGGTCGGCGTGTCGTCCGGAGGGTGGTACTGTGAATGATGGCGATACCTCCTCCTGGACGATGGGGCAGTTCTTGCACAAGATCTTGTGTCCATGGAGAATGGCGCTAACAATGTTGGGTGCGTAGGTCGAGTAGGTGTTGGGAAGATCGCAGCTTTCTATGGCATGCTTGTGTAGGTATCGTAGGTTGAGGAGGATGCAATTGAATCGTTTGTGAGTGTTGATGTCCAGTAGGTTGGGAGATGCGGCCGGGGTATGGAGGTGGGTAAAGGTGTGGGTGCAGTGTGGACAGGAGAGAGGGCTGTGGGTGTTGCTGAGAGCTGGCAGTTGTTATTGCATCCGGGGTTGAGATTATGGAGGTTGAGCGAGTTGTTTCAGTTGCAGGGCTGAGGACCAGGGTCCCTGGCACTGGTTGCGGATGGGCACAGACAGGCTTAAATTTGGTGCCCCAGCTGTGCACCCACTGCGTGCAGCTGCACAGCGGCCACCATAAGGTAGGGATCAGAGAGGGAAGTTTAGCTGGGAGGTGGGAGCGGGAAGGACACGCTAGAGGGGGGAGGTGACGCAGGAGTTGCAGCAGTGGGATAAAATTAAGGAAAATGAGGGAACGAGTGAGAAGAGTGAGGCGAGTAAAAAGTGAAATATTGAAAAGTGACAGAAGGGCAGAACAAAGGAAAGAGAAAAAGAGGGCACGAAAGGAAAGGGGCAAAGAGAGTCAGAAGAGCAGAGTGCTCTCCCACTGGACCACCAGGGATGAGGTGCAGGCAGGAGCCTGTGGGTGAAGGGGGGCCTCAAACACCCTGCAAACAGGGAGCTCAGTGGGCTCAGTGGGCAGCACTTAGTATTGGAGCTGTGTAGGGGGAGAGCAGTCACACTGACCAGGGATTTTGTTAATTGATGGCATCTCAGAGGATGGCATAATGAGGAGAAAAACATTTTCTATGTGTGCCGAATTCTGCAGCACACATTGAAACGGGAACATGCCTCGAGAGATTGTTTATGCACAGTAAGGTTTTCCTTCCTGCACAAAAACAATTCTACTTGCAAAACAGGCAAACTTGCACCATGGTGTAATGGTGCCTGCATTCGCCCTAAGCTGTCTGAAGCGTGCTATCATAAGCAGTGAGCAGAAATGCTTCATATCTCTGTATATATGGAGCATTTCTACCCTCTCCCTTCTCAAGCAATGCAGCACAGCAACTTTGCTGCTGCCCTGAAATGTGTGAATGTTTAGGAAATATGGTTGGACCTGTTTAAGGTATTCACTGTTTGATTAAGCTAGCTAGGATATTTGACTTAAGTAATTTGAAGCCACATCTGGATCTTACATATGTATGGACCCAACACTGGTATTAGTAATTCTCAAGTTGCCTCCGCATGGTACATCAGGTGGAAATGACTGAGGTACTCAATCCTGGATCAACCTGGATGGGGGATTACAACAGCTTATGTCACAGAATCTTGACCATGTCATATTTTGGTAGATCCGGCAGGAAAATTGGCGATCATTTAAGGTATAAAACCACAGCAATAATTCCTTAACATTATTGATATTAACTGTGGTTGTATGATGGTACAATGCATGCCTAAACAGCAGCAGCCCATACCACACGGTCTTGACAACAACCACGTCTTTAGCACACATCCCTTTACCACACAGGCCTTTGCCACGCAAATTTGTGGTCAAGACATGATGGGTAAAGGGGCCTGCGGACTAAAGATCAGACCCCTGCCCTGTTAACTGTCCCTTTTTCCCCTACCCTGTCCCCTAAAAATTAAACTATACCCCAAAAACTACCCCAACCCCAGGCCCTCCTTTCCGGGTCCTAAACTGGCCCCTACATCCCTAAATGACCCAGAGCATGCCCTGTGAACTGTCACTTTTCTCCCTGCCCTGAGCCCTAAAAATTAAGCCCATGCCCCAAAATCTACTCTGTCCCAAGCCCCCTTGCCATGATTCTTAAAAACTATCCCCTAAATTGTCCCTTTTCCGCCTGGCCTAAAAATTAAGCCCACACCCCAAAAACTACCTCAACCCCAACCCCCTACCCTGAGCTCTAAAAAACTGTTCTCTACCTTTATGAAGTACCCCGACACCACCCCCCACCCGCCCTGAGGCCCAAAATTGGCCCCTTCCCTGAGCGCTAAATACTATCCCCTACATCCCTGCCCCGGCCCTGTACATTGTCCCTTCAACCACCGCCCTGAGCCCTTACATAAAATTCCCACGCCGCAAAAAACTACCTTGCCCTTAAAACTATTCCCTACATCCCTAAACTAACCAGACCCTGCTCCGTGCCCTGTAATTGTCCCTTTTTCACCTGCCCTTAACCCTAAAAGCTGTCCCTACCTAAAAAACTACACCCACCCCCTCCTGAGTCCTAAAACCTACCTACACCCCAAACATAAAACTACCCCTCCACCCCCAAGACCAAGCCCCTGCCCCAATTACCTCACTGTGTCTCTAGCCCTAAAAACTCCCCCCACCCTAAATACTACCTGACCCCCTCCGGCGTCCTAAAACCCACTCCCACCCCAAACAAATTTTCTCACCACCCCCCGGACCAAGCCCCAGCCCCACTTACCTCACTGTCTCCTCTCCTGATTCCTGATAGTCCTTCCTCTTCCTGTCTTCTCCTTCCTGTTCCTCCGCTTGGCAACTCGACGGCGCACTGCCTTAACCACGCATATGCGCTGTTAAGGCACATGCATGGTTAAGACAATTGTGGTATGGCTAGCGGGGAAACAGCAAGTGTGGCTCAACCTACATTGATCATTATGTTTCCCCTAAACTGTGGGGGTGTCATGTACCTGTTTTAACACGTGTAAAATGTAGTCTTATTTTCAAGTTTTCATCCTGAAAATACAGACATTTCCTTCTGGTACACTGTCAAATTGTGGCTACTTTCTGCATCCACATCTGACCAACATGGTCTAAAAGAAAAAAAAACTATCATCTAGTGAAGCACATGTTCAGTCCTCAACCAGGGCCTTTCCTGACACCCTCCTCCTCTTGTTTGACTGACGACTGGGCAATTCACTGAAGTACAAGGAAAGATAACATACTTCAGAATCTGTGTTGTATACAGTGACATCAACCATAAGTGATTTAGGACACTGAAGTCCGTTTGGGTATTGGCTTCTTCAACCCGAGCTCGAATATATTAAGGACTGAATCCCATTTGAGAGAACCATACGACACTTGTGAATTATATTTGTGGTCACTTTTCATGAGACTACAAGCTTCTTCTCTGCATTGGGTGTCTTTCTGCAGGCTTGGTGGCCCATTATAGGAGGACCGGTTATATCCCAATTGAGAGCACCATACGATATTTGAGACCTATATCAGAGGTCAGCCCCTATGAGACTACAAGCGTCTTTTACATACATGACACTCCGGTTGGAGTGTTATAAAGCAGGCTTTATGGTCCAGTTTTAGAAGATCCCCTATCTTCCACTCCTATTAAGTCACAAATCGTTGGTCCTGAAGGAGATGGATTTCCATTGAAACGTACGTCGACTGACCGGATGGTGTGACATCCCAGTCATCAGCACAGCCACTGAGGGTTGATGATTCACCCCTTTGATTCCATCTGTGCATGCACAGTTGTACTGGGGTGTGTATGAATGTGGGTAGTGTGTGTCAGTGATAGGATTGATGAGTATGTGAATGAGGTGTGAGTATGGGGGTGGGGGTGTACAGCGATGAGCGTGGACTCCAGTCCTCTAGGACGAAATGTGAATTCTTTACTGGAACTTTTGAAAATGCACTTGCAGCATTTTTCAAATGAGAGAATTACGTCAATCTTTTGTATGTATTGTTTCGTAAATGAGGAGCATAGTTCAAATTATGTATTGTAATGAACAAAATGCTCCCTCTTTTTTACACTAAATGGATAAAGAAAATAAATTCAGTCTAAATAATAATTAACGTTTGGATACATGTGTATAACAGGAGATGACCCAGAAAACGGACATCAGTTAGTAGCAAAGAAATAGAGGTCAAGTGGGAGGCTTTCTAGTATTTTGCCATATCCTCTATGGCCTTTGCAGTTTCTTATTACACAGTATCATCAATTAAGCCAAAACCCTTGGACAGCTCTGGTATTTACAGGTGATATTAGAATGCCTCTTAGTAGTAGTGTTCTATGATCAGAATGTTTGAGGATATAAAAGGAAGTGGCAAATGATTATGTGATCTCTAATGGGCGCATCTCAAATAGGTTATTTCGTTCATAAGCAGCAAGCATGACAGAAGGGGCTGAAGAAATGGAACCGTCAAGAATAAAATATATGCCAGACACACCTGAGTAAAATATTGTGGCAAGTGTGTTATGCGCATTTAGTATGCTTGTTTTTATATGCTTTTTTGAACACCCAGTTTTTGAACTTTTTACTGTTGTTGAGCTTTGCTACTTGTGTCTCATTAATGGTAATCATATGGTAAATGGATTGTGCATATTTACTGCCAGTGTCCGCATTTTAATACAAGACCTCTGTGACATAGCAAGGGTAAGGGGCACTTGGCTTGTTGCACATGAACATGTGTTGAAATGTGTGCAGTCTGCGTATGTGAGACTACCATTGTATCAAGCTTGATAACTCTGCACTAGTAGCCTTGCAAAGAGGGGACTCTGCAAGGTTAAGTGTTGATATGGGATAAGCCTTCTGATATTGGTTGGCACTTATAGATAAAGTCAATATGGTTTACTGTTTTGTCTGCAGAGGCACTGTATTACATATATATGGAGAAACCTATCTTAGAGTGCATTTTCACTTCCCTTTGGTCTACAATGTCCCCAAAAGTATGAAGCTGGGGTTAAACATGAGCACCCAGTTTGACTACACAGATCCCAAGGTCATAAATATACACCTTAGGGGTATTTCTCTGGCACAGCTCAGGAACAGAGTCCAGACCTTTTGTCACCCTGCTGGGCCAAGTTAATTGCCCTCCTCCCCAGAAGGAACAACGGTTTTTCCACAAAAAGGGAACAATTAACTCAGCTTTACTCAGCTCATGAGGAGGAATGGATGCATCAGTTAATTACCTGTTACTGTGTACCAGGGTTTGGACAGCCTAGTCTCACGGAATAAAGGAGGATGCCAAGGTTCTCCTTTGAAGTATTGGTTGGAACGTCCCTGGCAGTGATGTCAGCTGAGGTGGAGCTGAGGCCCCTTGAGGAGATGTGAGCCGCGACATCTTGATAGCGCCATTGTAAATTATGTTATCATGCTGTGCAGGAGGGATGGGAAAGGGATGAAAATGTGATGTGTCATGGTAGGATTATCCAGGGATGGCTGGCTTTGAGAACATTCCACCCACATTTAAGAACTCTTGCACAAGGGGGTTGTTGTTGGACTTTGTACACTGACTGTGACAACACCATGGAAGGCTGGAATACGCTGATTGCTGATTGACTAAAGACTCTGCCTGCAGCTGACAACAGTACCAGTGAGTCTCTCCAAGTGACAGTAAGGCCAGCTCCCTTAGACCTCCTGACGGCCAGTTGGGGGTAAGCATGGACTCCCGTGCCCCACAGATGCCCTGCAAGATGGCCCGGAGGCCATGGGGTCTGTGAAGTACACTGCAGAGGAAGAAACTGGTGTCGAAAGACTGTGATGTTAGCTACCTGCAAAGTACACCCTTTCTAGGCCAGGAGGTCTACTGAAAATGCTCCGGATGGCTAGAGCTTGCCACTGGGAGTAAAATGAGCCACGATTAATCAAATTTACCTAACGGGCCCAGGTTCTAAGCCTCCAAAGCTTTGACCATCCTCAGCCAAGAAGCAGAGCACATGGAGCTCTGCCATTTTAGATGCAAATACCCCCGGGGTGGCCCAGGGCCCGGGAGTCAGTGCAGCCATTATGTGGCAGGGAGAGTGGGTCCCCTCTGTGCTCCAATGTCCCCGAGTCCCCCATCTCCCCATGGACCGATGGAAGAGGAAGTGGAGTGCTGTTAGCCCCCCATGCCTCCAATGCCAGCAGAGAGGAAGCACAGTTGCACCCTCTCCAAGGAAGAGGTAAGTGTCCCAGTGCCCCATTGACAGACCTCCTGCCTGGAAAAGACATAAAAGGAGCGCCTCTGAGCCCCCCAGGGGCGGTGGATTGGTCTTGCTCCATTCTTGTATCTGGTGGGGGTCCACCATAATCTATTCACTTTGTCTCCCGGGCCTCAGATTGAGCAGGGAGATTGAGGAGGATGGCGTCCATGGCAGAGGGGAATTTGCAAGTGGCACGGTTATCTGACCATGCCACAGGTAGTGCATTCCTCGCACTGCCCCGATGACTTGGGGATCAGGGGTTGCAGGTTGGGATAGGCAACTCCACAAAAAAAGACTAAAGCAAAGGAAAAATGGCCACTGTGTGAGGCTGCGCACCAGAATGGTACACGTCCGAAGCTGCTACTTACAAATGCACAGCTTACACACTGCAGGGCCCAATAATGCCCTGCAGGGCTTATTTGCATATATCTTTGCTACTTGTAGTGGGCAAAGGAACCACCAATGTTCAGGGATGGCTACAGGTGTGCAGAAATTCTCCCCTTTAAGATATTTCTAAAAACTGACCTTACGGTTGCTGGGTGAAAGGTGTTATGGCCCTCCAGGATTTTCCCCATGGTTTCTAAGCACTCCCAGGGCTGGAGCTTTTGCTCTTTAACTGGGAGTGCAACACTTTCTGGGGTTGGTTACATGATTACATTTTATGTGGCTTGACAGTGTATAACAAAATGCACACACAGGTGTTTGGTTTATTTGTAATGTGTTAATAGCCATTTATACTGACAGTGCTGTTTTGATTATTGAAATGCTTTATTGACATTCAGGTTTGCACTGATACATGGATGCTATTGCTTACAGTAAAATGACATAGTTATAACAAGTGTGTTATTTGTCTATTAATAAGATGACCCATTGGTTAAGCTATTAGGCCTGTTTTATTTAAAGTGATACTCCTCCATAATGTGATGTGTTTCTGGTATAGGTGGGGGGTACTATGATCTTAAGGGTCATGGGGGCACATGCATCAAGCTAATTACCAGTCGCAAACCGGCCTATTTGCAGAATCAGACCCTTGACGACCGGTAATTAGCCTTTTGGCATGCATCAAGCCCAAAGCCATTTGAAAAATAGGTAATTTGCGATTATCTATTTTACAAATGCAGGTAGGGAATCAAAATTTGCGATTCTCTAGATGGAATGCAAGCAGCATTCTCAGAATGAGAATTTGCATTAAGGAATCGCAAATTACCTTCAACGTCAAGTTGATGGTAATTTGCAATTCCTTAGAAAAATGCACACAATTACATTTTTCTAAATGCCATGTGGTGCACACACAAGCCCTTCAGGAATGTGTATGTGCCACATGTGCACACATGACATTTTTGGGCGTGCATCAGCGTGAACTTTTGGCCCACTAGCACCCTTGAAATTGCATGCACAATTTGCGATTAACTATTTGTAATCACAAATTTAGAATGGTTTCCCATTCATTTTTATGGGCTTGTAGGCCCATGGGAATGAATGGGAAGGCATTCCTTATTCGCGAATCAAATTTGCGATTCACCAATAGGGAATGTGTGGTAATTTATTTAGTGATTCCTACATGCATAAGGAATTGTGATTCCTAAATAACGACTCCTTCAAAATCTGTATTAAGGAATCGCAATTCCTTATGTTGATGCATCTGCCCCATGATATTTTATTGGTCAAATGTGATTGCAGAATGCCATATGTGTCCTAAATGGCATTTTATTTCTCTAAAGAACAAGCATTGGCATAGCCAATAGGTCTCGCCTTTGGACCTTGTAAGTGTTTAACCACGCAACAGTTAATCTTGTTGCACCAAGGACATTGTGCTGCATAACTGAATACTTATAAGGTTCAAAAAGCGAGACCTATTGGCTATGCCAATGCTTGTTATATATATAGAAGATGTATCAATCAAGAACATTATCTCATAACGCACAGTCAGAATTTTTTTTAATATATGGCTAAAGTCATATCCAATTAATTCCGTTTAGTGAATCAGTTAAAAAGTCACAATTTATAGAAGCAATAACGTGATTAAAACAAATCATTAGAAAAGCAGAGAGAGAATACTTATCACTGTTTTAGTTATAATGATATGCATCCTATACCTTAAATGTATGGCATGCAATGTGTTACATTTAAAGATTGTAAGGTTCAGATGCAGAGGTCCTGGGATGTATATCAATCAAACAATTCTCTACAAAAAACAAATAAAAATAGGAAATGTAACGCAGAACATCCCAGTCATTTATATGTATTGCAGATGTATGTTTATTTTTGTGGCATATCGGTAGATTATTTCTATTCAAATGATACTAAATCATTCTGTCTCCCTGTGCCACATTTCCTACAATTCTTGAGTTCAAAATCATATTCAAAGAAGCAATACATTTAAAACACCCTTAACCACACCACTCTATACGGGGTTGAGTCCCCGGTAAAAAGCAGGAAACCCAGGGAAATCATTACCCAACAAGAAGTGTTGTGTTTCAAAACAGTTATTAGCATCAACAAAATACAGAATTAATTGAAAACCAAAGGGAATGGGCTCAACATGCCCATCACTATATCCGTGCAGACGAAGTAAAATGGTAGCAGCCATCTTAATAAGAAAATGAAATACGTTTTTCGGATCAGTTATTATCATCACAAAATCAAACACAGCTTAACTGCCTCTGAGAGCGCTCTACGATAAAATGCGGTAACCAAAGGGAATTTGCTCAACATGCCCAAATAGATGGAATGAGAAGATGGCCGCCATCTTGGTAAGAAAGTGAACTAAATAGATGGAGCACTGTTCACAATTACTCTTAAGCCTCAGCGTCTCATGACCCCTAAAGTTGTGTGCAAGGGCCAACTAATAACAGTTCCCGTTTTTTCTTTCACCTATCAAGCATCACCACTACCGAGTTTCTTTATCTTATATATATATATATATACATGGTCGCGCAATCATGTACAGCACGTGACCAGAAAGACGTGTAATTTACGCGATGTCAAAACTTATAGTTAGTTTAGTCATAAAATAATAATAAACGCTAAACTATGAAATCAGTCTCCTGTTGAAAACCGCTTCTGTATTTTTTACGGGTCATCACACAAACAAATACCGCATGTGCCTAAAATATCATGTAAATAGCGTATAATGGTTTAAAAAAATGAAACCATCAAGCCAAGCTCTCCTGTGCAGAAAAATAGCATGTGAGATACATATGCGGTCGTCTCTGCAATATTTAACCGCATGAGTCAATACTGTCCCAAGCTTGACTGTGACAAGGGCGGCCATCTCGTTTTTGCTGGGGCCACGACGCACCCTGCAGTTAGAAATGATAGCGGACCAGAGAGGGAGCATGTCTAAAAGGAGTACTGCATCCTGATTGGCTGAGGAGCCGACGCGGGAATCGAAACTAGTGGTGCGCGCGCACCAGAGGAGCGGGGGCAAGGGAGCGCGAAGACGCCGAGACGAGGTAAGGGATGTGTGTGTAAGCGCCGGGGGTTCTCTGTGTATGTGTGTGCGTGCGTGTGTGTATGCGGGGGGGTTCTGTATGTATGTATGTATGTGTGTGTGTATGCGTGGGGGGGCTGTATGTGTGTTGTGCATGTGTTGTGAAGAGCCTGTTGATGCGCGCGACCTGATCCCGGCAGGCTGCTGCTGCTGCTGCTGCGTGCGCGTGACAGTCTGTTGTCCTCTCCGGCTCCCTTTGAGTCCTTGAAAGCCGGAATGATAACAATAGTCTCGCTCTGCGACAGCAGGCCTTTGGCCTGCAATCGCAGGGCGAGACCTAAAAAGCACTGACTGTTAATAATGCATCTATTCCACACAGGAGCCTAGACGGAAAAAGAAGACCAGGGTTGCCCTCCACTCATAAATCATCAATATCAAAAAGCCCTGTCCCTTAGACATTAAATATCGGTATTAGTATTTTAGCAGTGGATAGATCACTTATCAATTTCCCCTACTACACCCCCAACTTGCCAGTTGCTCCAAAGGTGGTGCGCCCGTGAGGGGTCATTTTGTTCTTTACACATTTTTTCACAAAACTATTTGCTTGTGTTTTGATGTACTGTGTGAATGGTTGATCCAGACATCCTTTTTTGGCTCTGACTGTCTGTCATTTTGAAGTTTACAACGAATTTCCCCAAACATTTTTAAGCAATGAAATTTGGACAAGAAGCGGTAACACACCCTAAGATTAAATTAGTAATTTTGGGGGTGTAGTAGGGGAAATTGATACGTGATCTGTTATTACTGCATGCCAGTGATTTCTAGCACACGCCACCTCCTGTGAGTAGGTCTTGGACTGCTCAGCTTTGCTGCCCTGAGGGAGTTAAGCTCTACAATGGGATACTTAGAGGTTATTAAGAGGAAATTAAATTGTGGATCTATTACTTGCACAGGCCTCACAACCTGCAGTACTAATAACCCAATTTCATACATACAAGTATTCTCTGTCTCTTCAGTTAGCTAGCTTCCAGAGGTTCAGAAATAGCCCTCAGGTATTTCTTTCTGCTTACTTCTGTCACCTTTATTGAATTAGTGTGGCTTCCCAGCATGATCTTGAATAGGGTCATAGGAAAAATTATTGTCGCACCCACTACTATGCACGATCTTCCAAACCCTGGAAGTAGTCCTGAGAGGTCAACAGATATTTTACATGACCCATATTGAATCTATCCCCAGCTTAGATCCCTGGGAGTAATTTTTAGAAATACAGATCAGCCTCCTGGACAAGTCCATCTTCTTAGCATTCTTACAGTATGGGACTTCCTGAAGAGCAAGCCTACCCCACATTAGTTGTCTCCAGAAGGAGTGCCTACACTGGTAAAGAAGAAGACCTGCTACTGTCAACTACTGTCATCTCCCTGTTTTTCAGTTTCTCAGATCACAATCCAGACATGTGTGGTTATTGCAAAAGCGCCATGTCAGTGGTCTAGTTGGCCGAGAACTTGTGTCACTTTTTTATCTTGAGATAGTTTTACAGTCCATTAACATTTATAGATACTATATCTAAAGTATTTGGGCAACTTACCTGAGAAGACATGGTGGCCATAATGAGTTTGACCCATCAACAAGTTCCAGTGAGGGAGTAAATATACGAGTAGAAGAGCAACACTACAGAAGGCAAAATCAAGTGGAGTATATGTAATGAGTCAGAAAGATGGGGCACCTGCTCTGTGGCCAGTAGGTGGGCAGAGTCATGATGGTGAGTTGGTTCAAGGCGAATACAGTATACAGAAAGGAATTAAAGTAAATGGGGTATGAAATAGGGGTGGGTAGTTATTTGTGTGGTTTCAACTCTAACATAGGCAAGCCCCGTGTAAAAATGCCTGCATCACCCCATACGCCTACTTCAAGCCAGCGTAAGGATTTGACGGCAGTGGCGCTGTAGAAGTGACGCAGTGAACTCTCAGAGATTTCACAGCGCCACTTCTACAAAGCTTTTCTGCACCAGAACACCCACCCTGCATACATTATACCTGTCATAGGCAACGAAGAAGACAAGAACTGCAGTTCTTCCCAAAAAGTCGGTAAACAGATTGTATATAGAAGAGGGAGGCAAGAATAAAAAAATGTTAGTCACAGAGAAATGTCATTTAAGGTGCGCCCCAATGTGAATAAGAGACGCCTCTGCAGAAATTGAAGGGAAAAAATACCTGCAGAAATTCGCTGTACAAATTCATCCAGAGAAGAGAAGTGCCTTCCAGCGCACAATTGTAGAAATGAAAGCACTCTGCAATGTTAATAATTTACAGCAATTTAATCAGCCAGAGAGCGTAACATCTTGAAAAAAGAAAAAGGCTCAGCAATAAGTCCCATATTTGGAAGCAGAAAAAACATGCAAGAATAAAGTTTCATCAACTTGCGGCAAAAAATGCAAAAGTAGACTGTAAAGTATCATGGAAGTGCAGATGTGACGAGTTAATGAAGAGAAAATCGGAACGCGAGAGCCACTACTCAAAATGGCGGACGCTCGCGCTTTTATGAGGAAAACTTTACCGCCACAGCTCCCGGGATGGAGAAGCACATGCAGGATTCAAAATGCGTCCAGGAAACTCGCCATGTCCGCTCGGCGTCCAACCCATGCCCCCTGTCAAGTCATTTTCTGTTTGAAGAATATATAAAGTTGAGATTATGAGAGGAATATATCTATGGCTGAGCAAAATTGGACCAAATTTGGCCAAAAGTTAGAACTTTATTCAGAAAGCATGCTTTCTATGATTTGGTGTAAATCCATTCAGCCGTTTTCAAGAAATTTAAGGAATATCTGGGGTTGGGCATGAATGGGTGATGCTCAGAAAAAGTGGTGATGCGGTCTGGAACTGTTAAGTAAGTGTGTTCTATCTTAGTGCATTCATATGTGTATTACAAAATGTTACCTTTTGAATGTAGTGTGATGTTTTTTTGGATTGGGACGGAAGAGGTAGTGTTCTCCAGGGCTCCTCTAAAGTGTTGTCTTATTCTTACCCACATCCGGTTGTTACAGGTCAAAGTCCATATCATAATATTTGTCAACAACAGTCTTCAGAACTGACAGTAGACGGGTGGAAATGCATTGTTAACATTATGGTCTGCACTTCATCCTTTGGTGTTTCTTACAGTTAGCTCAGTCTATAATCAGCTGCAAGCTGCTCAACTCTGCTCCTCTTGCCCTGGAATTAGTGGATGAAATCATGCCTTATGATGTCATCATTCGAATCTGCAACTCTCAGCCCTGGCACTTTACGTCCTCAGAACCCGTCTATATGGCGATCATGAAGTTTCAGGTGAACGTTAGGGTGGTTTTCAGAGTGCCAATTTAGACACATTTATTTGGTCAGCATTAGAAGTTATAACATTTTGTAATTCAGATTTTTTACTGTTTAAAGATGATGCGTGCGGTAGGGAGGCGCTGATTCCACAATTATTTGGTTTAGTTGCATATTATGGCTTATCACCTCATTTGTAGCTATGCTGCAGGTAGCTACTACATTTCCTATGATAATACACAGAGAACCCTTCTTACCTCTGTCCTCAAAATGTTTGATGGGCAGAGGACAACATCTGTATTTCTCTCCTATCAGCCAAACTAATTAAAAAAGATCCCAAACAATTGAATTTGGTCACAAAATGACATGCCTTGCCCAACTGGATGTAGTCCTGCATATCCTACCTCCAAACTCATCATCTGAAAGAGCCACAGGAGCTTTGAAGGTTTTCAGGTGGGTTGTTGCCATGAACTCCAATTAATGTTTACCCTTTTTGCCTCTCATCTTCCTCTATCTCAAGCAGTACTTGTGGCACAGTTCAGAGACTCTTTGGAACAAGTGTCAGGGCTGATGATTGTGAGCATAGACCAGAGCAGCAGCAGATCTCGTCGGGAGGAGGTCAGGAAGACATCAGAGGTGATTAGACGAGGGAGATCTTTAATGAAAGTTTGACTATAAAACTCCCTATCCACTCCCCCATGAGGTGAACTATTCCCAAAAGTAGTGAGTAAGCTCCTAGAACAGAAAGACCTAGATTGAACAGGATAGAAATCTCGTTTTTATGTGTAGAGTTGGACGAATGTGCAATGTATGTAGGGATATATTGAAGGGTCAAATAGGGTCCAATCTGGTCCTGAGAAAAGCCCTAAACAGCACTCTGGCCAATGGAGGGCTGAAACATGTTGACATGACCAGTATTGGACACTAGAACCATAATAAGGCTTTTACTGTCCAACTTAATTTAGTTTTTAATCATCCTTCTTCACCAAAGAATAGAAATTAGTGAGCTATGACTGGCAGGTTGTGGGGATTTTGATTGGACTCCCCTTCCTTGTTCCCTTGGTTTCCTTCTAATGACAGATTTACAGCACTGTATGAGGGGCTCATTTGTCATTAGAGGAAGCTTTGGCGAACACGGGATGGCCAATGTTGAAGCCTGGCACCCTGTGGGTGTGTGAGGCCATCTCGATCAATTTTTCACACACAATAGCATTGGATGAGTAGTGTGGCCAGCCAGTTGATGCACACTTGTGACGACGAAATTCCTACACAATAAGGTGTGAAAGTCCAGTGGTAGGGCTTGAACAACAGTGACATATTTATTTCTTTTGGCCGCTGCACGTTTATCCCCACAATGCACTTTTGGGCCACATAAACTCAGTTTTCATGAGTGCTAATTGCTTTGCAAATTATAGTATTGTAATAGGCCCCTATTCTCTAACTTCTTTTCGGCAATTTCACCTGTGTAAAAAAGTTTGCTGACAACTTTGTCTTTTTTGTGTCCAATTAATATGCTGGTGCAACGAGTGCTAATGCTAACACAAAGATAGTCCACTATTGAATAAAGAGGGTTTTATGGTTTTATGAATGGTCTGAAAAAAGCTTCGGTCCCTCAACAGAGTAATTGGTACTTACAGTGTACATATCTAAACAACAAAAGAGTGATCACGGGTGTGCATCCAGAACAAGTTAAAGGTTACACTCCCCAGAGAAAGGGACAGAGGTGGTAGCGGGTTAGTGAGGGGACAATTTCTTGATTAGTATGAAGAACCCTCACTCACCAACCTGTTTCTTAGTGCTAGGATGCTTAACTGGGAAGTTTTTACCATGTCACTCTTAATGCTGAGTGGGAGCACCAGGCATTCATTGCACTCCTCCTATAAACTAGACGCTGTGAACACCCGGGTGCACAATCAGGATTAATGTAAAGAGGCATTTATGGGTGTCATCGATAGATTGTCATTATAACAAATCAATAATAGTCCAACTCATTTTCTTTGACACTACTACAGTTATTATCTGGCATGAAGAGTACCCCCGCCGTGAGCCCACAGAAGCGGGACATAACACGTCTACATGTAAGACCGTCATGAGCAATCACGATATTTTTCCATACTAAGGTGGCCGCTCCATTTCTGGTTTGCGCAAACACTCCATGGAGTGTTTAGGAGCACGCACTGTTTAACCACACGGAACTAGGTGGCAGGCCTATAATTCTGAGAAGCACTGCCCTAGCGAGCACTAGAACTAGTGTTATTTTGAATGCATGCCCAACCAATAACAATGCATGCTGCACTGCGCAATTGTTATACCTCACCATTGCGCTTCAATTCATAATACATTTAATTCACATTACTATAATATAGCACATTATGAAGTCTCTATGGTGGAGGGTGGTTGAGCGAGAACCCACGATTGCTAGAGTAAGTGTGTGCCTGCATTTACCACGTGGGCAGCAATGGATTAATTATGGTGTTGCTTTGCGCCGCATTTCTTCTTTTTATTTCTTCACAGGGTATTAGACGCTGGGAAAATCCAGGACTGTCCACAAAACCGTGAGTTTGTTCCACTAGCAAATTGAACCTTGCGGTCAGGATACACCTTAGCGCGTGTATACCGCCCGGGGTATTTTCTGGTCCTGATGAAAGCTCAGCTGAGCAAGCCATTTTGAGCAGAAACATGTCGACCAAACATTTTTTACACTAAGGACACTATTGGTTCAAATTTGCGACTGTTTGGCGTCCGTTTCACTTGTTTTTAACGAACACAAGCTGGTCTCTTAATAAAAAGTTTTTTTGAGACACAGACTGCTTTCTTTTAACATCACTATTTTTTGCACTATCCACAACACAAAAACCAGCTCCGCTGTAACATCAGGCGTTGAAGCACACCGGGTAGACATTCGGTCTACCCGGTGGGAACCCCATGATGAAGCATGTCACCGACCAGGTCGGTGAGTGACGGTTCTTCATACTAATCAAGAAATTGTCCCCTCACTAACCCGCTCCCACCTCTGTCCCTTTTTTCTGGGGAGTGTAACTTTTAACTTGTTCTGGATGCACACCCATGATCACTCTTTTGTTGTTTAAATATGATTAGCAGGGGTTGAAGAGTGGTTTTTTACCCTATCTCTCTCTTTGTTTATGCGTACTTACAGTGTACGCCTTATTTTACATTCTGGATTGGACAGCTTAGCATTATTCACTATTGCTAAAGGAAGAGTACATTCTGTGCAGTAACTCTTTGCTTGCATATTATTCTGTACTCCCACAAATCATTTGCTCAGCACCTTCTTTTGATTAGGTTAATGGGTGCACAAACTGTTTACACCAAGTACAGTCCCACCACAAAAATCGAAATAACACCATTAACAGATATATTAAGTGGGATAAGTAACTGAATTTTAATTAGCCACATTGACTAAAGATGTGCACACTACCTTCAGTCAACTCATTAGAATCAGCCTCTTCTCTTTGTATAAGCTCTGTGTCACCTGGGAAAATCTATCCCATAGGCAACCTCTGATACAGGATAAAAATGAATCCAGAGTCAAACTCACAACATTAGCGGTTCAGATGTTTTTGTTGCTGAGAAAACACATCATGGATGGATTCTGGGCCAACACTTTGAATACCTAACACTCTGGTAGGTGGGGCTGTTCTATCTTTTAATAAACTGTTATTGATATATGTCAACAAAAGAGAAGAAGAGAATTGCCAGAGTTGTGTATTGAACACAATATGTATTTTGAAAACTGAGTGCATCACCCTGCGAGCGTGGAAGCATCCCTTGTCAACGCTCGCATCTTCAATCGTACGTTTGAGGGGCACATTCTTTAATGATAAAAATAAATAGAACACAAAGAAAATGTCTTTGTGATGTAGTATAATATCCCTACATTAGCTGTAGGCCTCAGAACCAGGAGTTATGACTTAGAAATGCACACTTCCTGTTCTTGATGCCCGCCCTTTTGCTTTTAAGTTGAAAGCAAAAAGATGCTCTGGCTCTGTGAGGAGCCAAGGGCCAGTTTTTCTGTGTGCACAGGGGCTGATTCGAAAAATCATATACAAATATGAAAAGTAATACTCTTAGGGGTCTATATACTAAGCTTCAACATCATGTCTGCGTCACAAAAGTGATGCAAAACGACGCAAAATCTTTTTTATTAAAGAACTTTCCAGCGCTAAGGTTGTTTAGCACTGGAAAACACTTGAAAGTAGCCCATAACGCTGCTTTGCATTACCTAGCTCGTAGGGTGTTGTCATGCAACCAACCAAGGATTCTTATGCTAAACCCTATTTGCTTAAAAAGTAGACAAGTTTTAGCGTCACAAAATAGCACCCAATTTAATAGGAGCTATGATGGAGAAATGCTTTAATTTCTCCTTCCTTTTCCAACTTTGTATCTTCACTGTCCAGCACGCATGCAAAGTGGGAAAAAGGTTTATAGTTAGTTTGAGCGTAGTATTTTGTAATGGAAGTCTATCCCTCCTGTATAAAAACCTACACTAGACTCACACATACACCCTTCCACTGTGATGCAATGGTGTGTGAGTGGCGCGTGGCAGCTAATTTCAGTGCGGGCACTAGGGGGAGGGGAGGAGAGTGCCATATTTTGGTAAATATGGTGCTCTCTTGCTCTCTTCTTGCGCAACACAATGCTGTTTGTTTACATGTGCTATTTTGCAGGAGATTTTAGTAAATCTGCACTTTACAGTACATTTTACCTACTCTTAAATGCCTTTATGAGACAGCCACTAAATGTCAAATGCTCTATTAGTAAAAGTGAAAAAAGAGCAGCACTTTATATTTGCATTTGTAGTATTTGAATATTTTTTTAATTCCCTTTTGAGTTTTTGCCTGCACAGCGCTTGCGCTGTGCTTGAAAATTCTAATATTTTTCATATAAACTTCAAGGAGACTTACATCCCGCCTCCTCTCTTTTCTAGCTTTGCTTTGCTTTGTGTGCCTGACACTCACCTTTCCTCCATTTCCGTAGGCTGTAGCATATTTTCCTGCATTTACTATAGCTTGTTACTCATCTGCTTCTCTTATCCGTTTCCCATACCCGAAATACAGTTAACATCCGCTTAGGTGGATCTATTTTTAAAAGCCATGCAGCGATTACCAAAATTTGATCACAGGATAGCCACCATTCAAAAAGTATCCTAAACATTTTAGAATAAAAGTTGATGCCTTTCACAAGATGGGAGGTAAATGCCACATGCCACAGAAATGCCTGAGATAAAACCCCATTGAGGTTTGTAGAAGAACATACACTTTCATTCCACAGGGCGTCGTGGAGACAAGGCTGTTCATGGTGAAGCCTTGAGAACAGGACATCATTAAAATAAAATCTTGCTGTTTACGTTTCTGACTCTTCTCATTGCACGCACCCCCGGGTGCTGGCTATTCCAGTGTGATACATGGTGCTAGTGTGAGTGAAGCAGCTTGCTTGAAACCCTTGGCTTCCCAAGCAGAGCTTCCAGACCTGTCAAGAGAAACCTCCTGAATGGCAGTGTGTCACACACTGGCCCATCATTTCGAATAAATATTGCATGCTGCCTGAGGGTTGAATGTCGTTTCAACGCATTCCGTTGCAACGCATGCCTTTACCACGCAGGCATTACAACGGAATGCGTTTTCCACGCATAACCTTTACCATGAATATTCCTTTACCACGCATAGATTTACATTGATTTTCGTTGTAAATTTATGTATGGTGAGGGCATACTCTTGTTAAAGGTTATACCCCTCCCCTTACATGACCCCCTGCCCCCACTCCTTATAATTATCCCTGCCCTTAACCCGTAACCTTTTTTTTTTCCAACCTAATTTCTCCTTACCTTTTTAACTCGTCTCCTCTCCTTCCTTGGTGGCGTCAGTCGTACGTCGTACAGAGGAAGCAGAAGTTTCTTTCCGTTTCCTCTCTACCGATGATGATTGCTTCAGCCTCGACTCTTCGTTTTTTTGGGGGGGGACCCCCCCACCCCTCCCTTTTTAATCCCACGCTTCATCATTTATTTTTTGGGGGGAGACCCCCGAAGCTCCCTTTTTTTTTTTGCATTTACCACACATGCCTTTTCTACGCTTCTCTTAGTAAAGGCATGCGTGGTAAAGGCTGTCGTTGTGACCACGCATGCGTTGTAATGCATGCTTGGAAAACGTTTTCGTGGATGCGGCCGTGTTGTGGTGGCCATTTCCCCTGCCTGAGACTTGAATTCAGATTGGATTAGTTCTGTAATGAGCTGAAACGTGTTTTTGTGTACTGTTACTGCTCCCCGAGACGTATACAATAACATTACTGCTGTACAAATGTTATTTTCCTTCTTTCAAATGCTTACCATTCCGCACAGGCTTTTCTGACTTACTTGGTGGGAAAAGATTATTTTGCATAACGATGGATACATACTGTGTCTTCATATTTCGATTGTCGCCTCTTTCGTCGTCATCACCATTAGATGATAGTGCTAGAATGTCATTGATAATATGCCCTTGTGAATTCCCATAGCAGCCCAGGTTAATACCAGAACCTGGGCTGCTATGGGAATTCACAAGCACATATTATTAAGCCCATTATCGCCGCTTTAGTGGCAGTTTCCTGCCGATAAAGCAGCGATAATTTTATCGCCTGTTCTTGATAATATGCCCTCTTGTTCTCTTGACTTTCTCCAACAAGCTTCATAATGTTTTATTTCACAATGATGTTTTTCTTCAGTTTTGAATGCATGTTTGTAATTTTAGTACATGTTATGTAATGCATTATCTATCAATAGGCTGTTTTGAATACATTTTGAAGTAAATTAGACTGGAGGGTACAAAATGTAATATGAAGTAGGCTATAGGTCAGAAGTAAGCCTGGCACCTCTCATTGATAGCTTAAGGTCTTGGTATCGGCATCCGTACCCCTACATTTAAGTTATTGTGAAATGCTCAGTTGTATTTCTGTACTATCAATTTGGAAGTAAGGGGTTGTTAGACCTGGCATCTTTGGCGTGATTTCCCCTGTCTTTTTGCCTCTACCTCCTGTATTTTGATGCTGTGCTGGATTTAGTTTTTGCTGGTTTAGATGCTTTGGGCACTTTGCCACTGCTGTTCAGTGTCAAAGTGCAAGTGTTCCCTGAGTAAATTGTTATTGTAATTGGTTATCCATGATTGGCATATTTGTATCACCAAGAAGTCCCTAGTAAAGTGCACTGAGTGTGCAATGGCTGGTGATACAAATGCTACTAGTGGGCCTGCAGCACTGATTGTGCCACCCACATGAGTAGCCCTAAAATGGTGTCTCAGGCCTGCCACAGCAGTTCCTATGTATATCGATGAACTGCCATGTCAACCTGGCCAGTGTCCCCACTGACTAGGCCTAACCCTTTCCTTTCTGTGCACATTGGTCAACCCTATGGAAGGCCCAAGGTTCCCCCTTGGGCAGGGTGCAGTGTATGTGAAAGGTAGAGCATGTACTAGTGCGGGTGGCATGCTCTGGTAGTGAATTACAGCCATTTTCATTTTTCGCTATTGTAAGGCTATCTTGCCCATAGGCTATCATGGGGAATGCTGGCTACAGTGGCTACCTGCATATCTTCCCATAGGAGCAAGATAGAATATACAAGTCTAGTATCCCTGAACTCAGAATTTAATAACACATCTTTTAGGAAAGGTGTTTTTTAAATCCTGTGTTTTGAGAACAGCACTTTTAGAAAGTTGCTGTTCTCTTGTCTGAACTTTCTGTGTGCATTGGCCTGTATGTGAATTGACTGTCTGGTTTGTGAGTGGCAGGGGCTGGGTGGCTCCCAGAGGCTGAGTGGGCCATCCCTGGGCTGAATAGCTCCATCTGCATCTAGAGTGGTGGGAGGGGGTAGCACCTGGGCCTGAATAGGGCTGGTCAGGACACTGGTCAGGTCAGCATGGCAGTTAGCAACTGCTCACAGGCACTGCAGTGGCAGGCCTGAGACACCATTTTAGGGCTACTCATGTGGGTGGCACAATCGGTGCTGCAGGCCCACTAGTAGCATTTGAATCACCCGCCCTGGCACACTTAGTGCACTTTACTAGGGACCTACTGGTAAAACAAATATGCCAATCATGGATAACCAATCATAATAACAATTTACCTAGGGAGCACCTGCACATTGACACTGATCAGCAGTGGCAAAGTGCCCAAGGCATCTAAACCAGCAAAAAACGAAATCCAAGGTGGATTGGAAATGTGTGTAGTTGAATTTTGTGGTGATTACTGTGTATTGGTTTGCCTTTTTGGTGACGAAAAACAAATAGGTAGGAGCAAGCTCGAGATCATCTTTGGGGGTTAAGAATAGAGGAGGGGGACAAAAGGTACACAGAGAGAGAAGCAATTGGCTACAGAAGGAGGTTACGAGAGGCAATGGAGGTGTTGTGGGTGGGAAGTATCAATAGGCTACCCCATTCTCTTCTCTCAACCTGAGATAAGAGCTGTGATGAATGCAGTGAGAACAGAGAACTCGATGTGGACATAGGGGGATCGCTAGCCAAAAGCAACAGAAGAGCTAGAAATGACGAAAGACAGTGTGGCTTATGGAAGGATGTGCTCTAAAACACACACGCACACACAAGATTCCAACCCCAAAAACCAGTCTAAAAGCGCTACCCTCACTCAGCTTAAGTCATTCTTGCCCATGCACCCTGGGTGTGGCATGATTGCACTGGGGTGTAATTCCCAAATAGCCATTACATTGGTTATTGACTTGTTTAGTAGATCTTGGTAACCTTTGACACTCTCAGGGTGATATTCACAAGAAGTGGCGGAGAGAGGCGTTAGCCTTCTTGGCTTAACACCTCTCTCCGCCACTTTGGAAAAGTAAGGCTGCACAATATTCACAAGGACATTGTATAGCCTTGCTTTTCCCCCTGCGATTTCACAACTTAGTGCCAAAGCAGGCACCCTTGCACCAGAGTGCAAGGGTGTCTGCAGGCGGGGAGGTTTGTTTATGTACAGGAAGGTGGCACTTCCTGGACATTAACAAATCTAAAATGCCAGTTTGTAACTTACATGTGGGCTGCTTCATCCAGCAGACATGTAAGTTATAAAACGGCTTTTTTAAAAAAAGGTTTGTTTATTTACAGGAAGGGACACCTTCCTGTACATAAACAAACCTAAAATTGCAGCATGTAACTTACATGTGTACTGTTTCATGCTGCACACATGTAAGTTACAAAACTGAATTAAAAAAAAAGTGTGTTTATGTACAGGAAGGGATACCTTCCTGTACATAAACTAACCATGGCATTTAGCATTTAGCATTTTCCATCTGTGCTGCACAAGGCAGCACACATGGAAAATGCAAAAACGAGGAGAAATAAAGCATTTCTCCTCGCATTGCCAACTTAAGACCAGGGTTTTCCTGGTCTTAAGTTTGTCGTTAGCTCCTATTTACGCTGCTCTTGTGAATAGGGGGCAGCGTAAATATCAATGGGTGTTACGGTGGAACACCCACCACAACACCCACTGCATGCCCCTTTCACGCAAAACACAGCTTGAAAGAGAGCATATTCACAAGGCAGCGTTAAGCCACGTTAAGTGGCTTAACGCTCCATTTTGAATAAGGCAAGGCCCCTATCGCCACCACAACGTCACTGAAAGTGATGTTGTGGTGGCGATAGGGCCTTGTGAACATGCCCCTAAATGTCTTTGGGCAGAGATAGGAACTTCTTAAAGATTATGGGCCTCATTTATGAGGCCGTGCGTCACTTTTACGCGGCTGGTGCGTCATTGTTTGTGACGCACCTTTGGCGTAAAAAATGCGCCTTGTTGTGCCACATTTACAAAGTAATATAACCACAACAATTGCCAATACTGCGACCTGTTATTTCTGATCCCAATTGCCAACCACTAATTGAAATAAGGGATGTGAAAGGACTATTATTTGGTCCGATTAAATCAGATATTTATTTATTCAAATTATTTCATTTTAAAGAAAAAATGTTTTTTCGTTTCTCATTTTTTTGATAGCGGCGATCATACAATTAAAAAATTGTGCAAAAATACAAATCCAAACTTCTAAACAAAAAGACATTCACCTGTGTGTTTTTGCATTCATACCCACTCTACACGTTCATCCTACACAACATCTCGATATTTACAGTGGTTGAAATTTTTTACATATAAACATCATTTCTTATTCGCCATAAAGGTAAACATTTCAGATAAATTCTCTTTTTTTGCAAGATAAAGTTAGAGCAATACTGTTTTTGCAGAACTTTTATGGCTGAAAAGGGGGGGGGGGTCTACGCGTTTCGAACTCTGACCATTATGGAGTTCTCATCAGGACCACAAAAAGAACAAGCTGTGGGAAGAGATAGAAAATAACCTAATTAGTCTCCTTCTTTTTAGTTTGCCTAATCCCCTCTTGCAACAACTAACGCCTCTCTTACCTCCAAAAGGGCTTGTTTGGGACACCAGGGCTCATTCAGCCGTAAAATGCTGAAAAAAATCAATAAAAGTACCACTCGTTACCCTTTTCAAGGACCTTGCCATACTTCAATTCTACATGTGTTACAGAGAAAGCACGTTCAACTATTTCACTGTAATCTAATAAACTCTTAACTGTGATATAAACCAGCATCATTCTTTTTTACAAACGCTTACATTCTTTAATTGGGGTCTGGACTTGTGAGGATCTTTCTGCAGGCTTGCGGAGGGTGCTTCACGCTGTATTTGCACTAAAGATTTAGGATTAAAGAGACGGTTTTACCGGGGGGCCTTTTGGATCCACAAAAAGGTATTAAAATGTTCGAAGGAGTCAACTTACTTCATGAAGTTGTTGAATCTAAGTTATCGTGTTTCTTTTGGTCCCTCGCCTTGGTGCGCGCTGAAAAAGGGAGACAAAGTGATCGTTTTAAAGGGCTTTTTCTTTTACGCGTTGGCGTCGTGCATTGAAGCAATACTTCAAGTGTTTCTTACCTGTCAGCGCGACCGGGACAGTTATCTATGTTCCGTCTGCCTCTGAAAGCTTCTGTTTGCATCGTCTTCAGTAATCACGTAGTGTGCTCTTCCTGGTTTTAGGTTTCCTGTTTTTTTAGGGAGTCTGGGAATTCCCATACCAACCCCTATGTTGATGGGGGATGTAGTTTTTTAAGAATAAGTCCTCACGTCCTGAGTTTTCTATTTTCCTAGAGAATCTAGGAATTGTAGTCCAAACCCCGGTGTTGATGGGGGATGTAGTTTTTGAAGAATAAGTCCTCACGTTCTGAGTTTTTTTAAGGGCTGGCTGTCAGTAGCGTGTGAATTTCTTTTATATTTGTTTAGCATTTAACAGCAAAGGACAGAAGCTGGTGGGCCATTAAACTCAGTGTCCTTATTGGTCATCAGACCAGTGACTTACATTCTGGTGATAGGTCAGCCAGTTGGGTCCAGGATTTCCCGAAAAAAACCTTATTGATGATTGTGTCACTAACTGAGGTTATAGATTTCGGACAGTTCGTTAAGACCATCTGTTGCGGTGTTAAATTTTACAATGAGCATTGCCTCCCTTCTTGACAATTTCAGATCCAAATCACCACCCTTTGATCTTTTTCCACTTTCGACATGACCGTCCACAATAAATCAGATTCTTTGTGATTTTTTAAACGCCAGTGGTTCACCAGTGGCGCTGTATGTACATTATTTCTGATTCTTGACTTGTGCTGAGTAATGCGTGCCTTCACTTCCTGGTTGGTTTTACCTATGTACAACATTTTACACGGGCATAAAATCCCGTAGATGACATATCTTGATTTACAATTTGTAAATTTGTTGTGTTTCCAGTAGATATTTTTATGTTCGAAGATGTTTCCTTCCTTCGTCGAGGGGCAGCATGTACATGTCCCTCATTTCCGATGTCCTTGGATTGGTGGTAGTCCAGCAAATGATCTTACTGTTAGTGCGCCGGTCTGTGGAAGTGCGGCTCTAACCAAATGATTGGCTACGCTTGATTCTTTTTTGAACGCAAAAAGGGGGGGTTCTTTCAATGAATTGTCCAAATTTTTGACCAGATGCCAGTTTTGCATGATCACCTTTTTCAGCATATTCGAATTTGGGCTGAATGTGGAAACACAAACAATCCTGTCTGATTCTTTTGTGGTTTTTTTTTCAAGAAGGCATTCCCTGGGAGTCCACCAAGCCCTTTTCATGGCCCTTTTCAAAAGTTTTTTAGGATAGCCCCGTTGTTGCAAATTTTTTGTCAGTTCTTCCGCATGAAAAAAATATTCGTCTTTAAAATGACAATTCCGTCTAATCCTAAAATATTGTCCTATTGGAAGGTTTTCTTTTAGGCTTCTGGGGTGGTTGCTTGTAAAATGCAATGCTTTGTTCCGGTCAGTTTTCTTTTTGAATAGGGTCGTCACCAGGCCTCCGTCTGCCGGGTAAACCTCCACATCAAGAAATGGCAATCGTTTTTTTGAATAGTTTAACGTGAACTTTATTTGTTCTGTGCGGTTGTTTAGCCATTGGTGGAACAAAATCAGATCCTCTTCTGAGCCTGTCCATATTAGGAAGACGTCGTCTATGAAACGACTCCACTTTTTTACAAATTGACCAAACGGGTTATTCTGATGGATAAATTTCTCCTCGTATTTGGCCATGAATAAAATGGCCAATTCTGGGGCAAAAGGGCAGCCCATTGCTACTCCTCCTATTTGGAAGTAGAATGATCCATTGAAATTAAAATAGTTCTTTTTGAGGGCAAATTTTGCCAATTTGATTATGAAATCTGTTGGAACTTTTGTTGGTTTTTCCCGTGTTTCCAAATAGGTTTCGATTACCTTTAGACCTTCATCTTGTGGTATTTTGGTACAAAGAGACACCACATCCAAGGACACTAAAAAATGTGAACCTTCTTCAAAATCCTGTGTGCAGATTTTATTAATGAAATCTGTGGTGTCTCTGAGATAGGATCTTACTTCTGGTAAAAATGGCTTCAAAAAGAAATCCACAAATTTGGAAATCGGCTCCATTAGTGATTCGCAACCGGATACAATGGGGCGTCCGGGGGGCATCTTTTCATCTTTATGTACTTTAGGAAGTACATAGAATAGAGGGATACGGGGGCATTTGATTTTCATATACTCATATTCTTTTTTGCCAATATAGCCTTCCTCCATTGCCTCATCTAGAATGCTGAAAAGTTCATTTTTTAATTCATTCAGCGGGTCCTTGTTGATTTTTTTGTAACATGTCACATCCTGCAGTTGTCTTTCAACCTCTATTACGTATTTTTCTTTGTCCCAGATTACTATTGAGCCTCCCTTGTCTGCTTGTTTTATGACAACGGACGTGTCCTTTTTCAGATTATTTAGAGCCTCTGATTCTAGTTTTGTAATGTTATATTTAATCCACCGTTTTTTCTTTTCCATCTCATTCACAGCTGATAGGATGGTTTTTTCAAAGATGGTAACTTCTTTCGGAATTTTATTAGCTGGGGGACAGAAAGTGGATTTCTTTCTTAGTCCCGTTGTTTCAGTAGGGCTCTCCATAGGATTTAAGTTAAAAAAAGTTTTTAATCTGATTTTCCTACAGAATTCAATCACTTCTGTTTTCATCTTGATGAAATCTGTATGTTTAGAGGGGACAAAGGTTAACCCTTTAGACAAGATGCTTTTTTCTTCTGTAGTCAAGATTTTTTCTGAAAGGTTCAACAACGGTGATACTATTAGTTCTTGTAATTGTGGCGCCGGGTTGACATTTCCCATGGTTGATTGAACCTTGTCCGGCCCCTGTTTTTTTTTCCTGATGAGAACTCCATAATGGTCAGAGTTCGAAACGCGTAGACCCCCCCCCCTTTTCAGCCATAAAAGTTCTGCAAAAACAGTATTGCTCTAACTTTATCTTGCAAAAAAAGAGAATTTATCTGAAATGTTTACCTTTATGGCAAATAAGAAATGATGTTTATATGTAAAACGTTTCAACCACTGTAAATATTGAGATGTTGTGTAGGATGAATATGTAGAGTGGGTATGAATGCAAAAACACACAGGTGAATGTCTTTTTGTTTAGAAGTTTGGATTTGTATTTTTGCACAATTTTTTAATTGTATGATCGCCGCTATCAAAAAAATGAGAAACGAAAAAACATTTTTTCTTTAAAATGAAATAATTTGAATAAATAAATATCTGATTTAATCGGACCAAATAATAGTCCTTTCACCTCCCTTTTTGTTTTATTTCAATTAGTGGTAGGCAATTGGGATCAGAAATAACAGGTCGCAGTATTAGCAATTGTTGTGGTTATATTGGTTTCAAAGGCTTGGCCTTACTGCTTGGGAGTCAGAAACCAGTAGTGTTGTAAAAAAAAAAAAAAAAAAAACATTTACAAAGTGACGCATCTAGGTAGATGTGTCACTTTCTAAACCCCTGCGCCCCATTATACCTGCGCCAGGTATAATGTATGCAAGGGGGGCGTATTGACGCAAGAAAGGGTCGTAGAAGTGACGCAGTGAAATCTATAAGATTTCACTACGACACTTCTAGGACACAAATGCGTAAATTTCTTACTCCTGCCTCAAAGCAGGCGTCAGACTGACGCAGGCCCTTTCACATGGGGAAGGATACATTGCTGGAGTTGCGTCACTTTTGTGACACACTCCAGCAATGCGTCACTTTTGCGCCATACAGATACGTCAGAAATACTGACGTATTTGTAACTCATTGTGCAATACTGTAAATATGACGCATCATTGGTGTAGCAGGGAGGGTGCAGTGAAAAGTGACGCATCGCTGTTTTCACGCAGCAATGCGTCACTTTTCATAAATAAGGCCCCAAGTGTGTATAAACCAGGTCACATGCACCTACCTCAGGTTTGTCAACCATAAGTAATGGCTGGGCATGCACCCCAAACAGTGCATCTTTCTCTAATTTTACAAATAAACCTCAATGTATTTGCACACTATCCAAGATCTCTGAACTGGCACTCTGTGGCTAACATGCTTTCTGCGAACTACTTGTATGACACACCATGCCCTTCATTATGACATGCCTTACTGAGAAATTTACAGTTGTAGAAAGAAGCTGTAATTTATGAAATACAGAAATGCTGGCTTTATAAATATCCAGATTTAAAAGTCAAACATTTCCTAACCAGTCAATTCGGGGGTGATACTAAAAAATAGGAACACTGTTCCATCTGCGCCAAGAACAACCTTGTGCATGGCCTCTAAGATGTCCTACCAGATACTACACTCATCAGTGGAGCGAGCATCTTGCAGCCAATATTTTATTTAATAATGGGAAGTGAGTCTGCGGAGGATAATCGGTGTTTATGTATCGATCTCTGCAAGTCTTTACTGTCTGCATATTATTGTATGCTGTTGTTTTTATACATTTACATAGGGCTTTAAGTGGGATGAAAAAACTGTGAGACAGTGAAAGAGCTATAACTAGTCTCGTTGGCTTACATCAACAGCAGTGAAGGGTGATACTGCTGCAGTGTTATTTTTTTTTCATTTCGGGGCTGAGGGCAAACATTGAGAGCCCGATAAGGGACCCATCTAGGCACCTGATTTTTAGAACTGCCGATCACCGGCTGGACCTGGCCCACTTAAAGCCCTGCATTTACGCAAAGATGGTCATGTTCCTATTAGTAATCTATCTGACTGATAATACTCAAGGCCCTTGTCAGGTTTATATATATATATGTATGTACCGTCTTTCTCATGTGCTCTGCTGCCGCTAGACGTGGCCCGAGACATTTAGAAAATTCCAAAAAAATGTGTGGTTGTAAATTATTAATGAGTGCCCACTGTCTTGACCTGGTTGTTAGTGTCTGTATGCATCTCTCTGCCATGTTGCAGGCTGGGAGGGATAGAGAGGAAGAGTGAAGGGGGCGGGTGGGACACAGTGATGGGGCACGTTGACGGGAAAGTGAAATAAGAAAGACTAGATAAGGTCACTGTGAGAAACTCAAGGAGGGGTGTACAGAAACGTGCCTGGCTCTGTCCCCCAAACTCATCCAGTCAAGCACAAATAGATAGATGCACTTGCAGTGACCATGAGGGATACAGTCTCAGGGATTAAGACATGAGACACGCCCCCTCGGAAGAAACGGGGTGCTAAAATCCTGTTTCAGACAAGCAACAAGATTCCTAGGGTTCAAAATTAGAGACAGGGGCACACACAAACCTCGACTTCAGATAGAGACAGGGGCACACCCAAACCTAGCCTTCTGATACAGACCTAGAGTTCGGAGTAGAGTGCTCTGAGACCCGCCGACTGACTACTCAACTCCACAGCACACCGAGACTCCAGTACAGACATACACCTGGGGCTGCGGGTCACCACACGTGTGATGGGCGGCAGTACCTCAGGCCAGAGCCAATCCTTCCAAGAAGGCGGTCATCTACCTCTGCAGAGACCACCAGCTGTCCTTTCTTGGACCCTAAGCCAGAGTTTGACAGAACTTTGGCAACTCTCCTTCCCCGTCTGTCACCTGCCCAGCCGCTGCTCACCTCTCCTGCACACAATAACCAGGAGACGTGTCCCTCTGGAGTAGGTTTGAGTGAAGGAAGAGGCCAGGCTGTTGCAGTGGGCAGAGGAATACTCCCAGCCTTGGCCGGACGGTTGCCAACGCGGCCCAGTCTAGAGAGGCAGAGAGGAGAAGGAGGGTCCCAGGAAGAGAGGAGATGACAGACAGGATAACTGGATAGGGGGAGGGAGGGAGGGAGAGAAGGAAGGAGGGAGAAAGGAAACAGGCAGTCACACAGAGGACACAAAAAATCAAAGGAAGGGAGGGACAGAGGAGGGACAAGGAAGAGGAGGGTGGAGCATGGAACCTTTGTGTGTGTGTGTGCGATAAACGTGGCTTAATAAAGAAAAAGTTCACGTACCATGTAAAAGTAAAGGGGCCAGTAACAATGGGAGGATAGAAATTACGACCTGGCCATACTGAGGAGGGACTAACAAGCCTATTAAGGAATCAAACATAAACATTTACGAAGGACAAAGACACAAGCCAATGAAAAAAATGGGTGAGGCTTCTCCTCCATACAGTACCTGCAACAGATCGCCGGAGCAGTGCTTGCGCACCGGCTCAGGCTCGACCTAAAAAGGTTGAATCGGTGGATGCATATTCACAGCCCTGAACTTTCTGAGACATAAAGGCTTCTGGTTTGAACAACCACAAAACCAAATTACTCAGGCATAAATCTTCTAGAATTAACTGAGAATAGTGTGTGTGAATCCTATATGTGTTTATTCTTTTGTGATCATTGTGAAGGAATGACTCAGACGCTTTGGAGCTGAGGAGCGGTATTCAAAATGATAAGCCCAAACAGGCTCATTCAGGGTTCATGAAAGCGGATTTGCACACACTATTCCCATTTAATTCTAGAAAGATTTTACCTGAGTAATTCTGCATCTGTCCTGAGGAAGACCATGCAATAATTTGTATTAAGGAATTTACAAGTGAATTGCACCCACTTAAGTGTATTCCAAATTTTAGTCTCTCCTTGAAAAAGTTGTTACCCGATTGTTTATTTTTTAATAATCACCAGTGCACTGTGTTTGTTTCCTTATGTCATCTATCACTCTCACTGTGCCTTTTTTTAGAACACCTATCAAAAATAGTTTTTTTTGGACGATACAGTGGCAAAAGCAGTGTTTAAATATACAAATGCGTGCACTCTAAGCATTTAGCCTTAGAAGCCTAGACCTAACGCTTCTCCTAAGGGAATCACAGCTTTTCTAATTGTGACATGAGGTTGCACAAATTATCCCTCCCATGAAGCATTTCAGTTAGTACAAACCCTTTTCAGATGTTGAGCTTTTAGGAAAATGCCTCTTTTTGCATGATCATCACCATTTCTTAAGGAGGTGTGGACTTGCTCCTAAAGGCAAAGGCCTTGGATGTGCGGAGGTGTTCTGCTCTGCTGGTATCAATGCCATCTAAACTGTGCCCAGAAACTTGATTGACTTCAAGGAGCCCTACTCTGGCACAAATGCCAGCTAATATCTGGGCAAGGCCTTATTTGTTCTCCCAGTCAGACAGGCACTAATCTCATTGGGAGTGGAGCAACCCGAGAAATGGTTTGGAGTAACCACATAGGAGGCGACCTTCCTTGAGTGGGACTTTGTCCTGCTTTGAGAATTCCCAGCAAAAGTTAACAGCTTCTCCGGGCTCTTGTATGATGGCTAGTGGAGCCCTCCTCCTGCTTAAAAAACCAAAATGGGGAGGTAGAAGCATGGGGAAGTTTAATTTAGATTCCATAAGCACAGAGTTATCAATTAAAAGGAAAGTAACCTGTATGGGTTTCCTGGTGTGGGGGTACTTTAAATGTCGAACCGAAACCCTCAACCAGTAATTGCCACAGGTGGTATCAATCAATCAATCCATCAATCAATCAGGGAATTTGTAAAGTGCACTGTTTACCCGCTAGGGTCTCAAGTCGTTGGGGGGGGGGGTGGGGGGGAGAGCTGCAGCTAGTGGTCGAAGAGCCAGGTCTTGAGCAGTATTCTGAATGCCGGGAGGTCTGCGGTCTGTCGTAGGAGGAGGGCGTTCCAGGACTTGGCGGCACGGTGGGAGAAGGATCTGCCCCCGGAAGTGGTTCTGTGGATGCGCCGGACGGCGGCCAGGTATAGGTCGGCGGAGCGGAGTTTCCTGTTGGGTATGTAGAAGGAGAGTCTGTCGTTGAGGTTGAGTAATCACTGCCTTGTTTCTTTTGGGTGGTGTCATCATTGATTTTCGCACCTGGATACTCACTTTCTTAGGTGAGAACGGCCTCCATCTGAGGGCAGGTACTGGTGTCATCCATGCAATGATTTATAAAATGACCTCCGATACCTTAAAATGTAAGGTTTAATACAGCTGAAGAGTATAAGGGTAAGATTAAAAGGTGAGGTGCAAATGTTGTTTCGACTTCCTAGCTGTCCTTAGCATCACATGTGAGTGGACAGCAAGTTCTTTCCTCTGTTTCCCTAATGAGCCTAGGCCTTCATCAGCCAGCCTTGCAGCAGCCTCTCCTGATTGGCCAGCCTTTAACAGGCTGAGCCAAACTGCTCTGATGAGGTGTGAAGTGGCCTGCGTGGAAACAAATGAGCATCTGGTGGGAGGAAATCTTCAATCTGCAGAGCAAAAGACAGGTAGGGGTCTGGGAAGTCAAACTAGTCTTCAGAGAGAGAATGGCACTTAGGACAAGACCCAGGCTCACACCCACTTCCTGCTCCTCCAGCCAGTAAGGAGTCCCTGTAATTCAATTAGCAGAGAGGATTGAAGGGGAGTCTTAAGAAAAGTTAGCCACACCAGTGTGTTGGCAGAGCTAGATCTTAACCTCCAAAAGAGATTGTCTTCGCTTTTGATTTAGTGGTACAGTGCGATGTGGGACAAAAATGTACCAGACTTCAAGAGAAGTTGTCTTAATGTAGGGTGGCACCCTCCACCGTATAAGTCTGGGGTGGGTCCTTGCTTGCCAACCCGTAATCCTGCATAAATATGAGAGAGCTGCCCAGCAACTCAGATATATGCCTTGAAACAAGAAGAAGAAACGGACTGCCCCGCTGGACCCTTGGACTACACAAGAGAGGACTGCGCTCATAAGGACTGTTGCTGCTGCACACTTTGGTCTTCAGCCCAAAAAGGACTTTTCTTTGCTTTGAATGATGAAAGAGATGACTCCTTGAAATAAGCTCCACTTGCATCATCTCCACCAAGAAGAACCCAGCTAGACTGCACCCAGTGGACTTTTAAGAATTTGGCCTGGTGCATTGTGGGAGACATAGTCCCAAAATCTCAAGGAGAAACTCAGAGACTCTGGAACCTTGGATTGTTGTTGTGGACCCTTTGGGACCCCAAAAGGACCTTGTGGAAGAAACTCTGGAAGTTTGGAGACCTTTGGAGAATTTTGCGCAAAACCTCCATAAGTTGACTGACTTCTCATCGAGAGTCAAGCCGCCAACGCAGAGCCGCGACCCATCCTGGATTTCAGGTTCATCCCACTGAATGCACCGCAGCTCGAGACTTTCAGGATTTTCCCGAGGCCTCACGCTGAGCCAAGCCGCCTCCATCAGCTTGACACCTGGCCTGCTCAGTAGTGTCGCTCGACGCTAAAAGAAAAAGCTAAAAAAAGTGACTACGTCGGAAGGTAAAAACTTAACTGAGGCCTACCATTCATTGTGTCCTTAGTTGTACAGGCAACAGCGCAGTCAGTTGGCCAGTATTAGTCGAAAACTAAACAGCATCTTGCAGGTCTTGGGAATTTGTAAAGCTGATGATGGGGAAGAGATTGAAGAAGGGCTGAATGTCAGCCCAGCCGGCTCATGACAGGGCTGGATTATAATTTTTTTTAATGATAATGATAAGAATTTATTGATCAGGTAATAAAAACTTGCAATGTATCCCATCGTTCTCATTTTGAAAATAAAATCACAAAATAACAGCCTTATAAAAAGCGCAAATTTAAAACACGTTCAAAATATTCTTGAGTTTAAAACAATTAATTCATTATTTAAAAGTAAAACGACCTGATAATGTACTGCCTAAGTGGAATTGCGATGGGCTTATTCCACCTACAATTTCCGCTGTATTCCGCAGTGTGTCCTATTCCCTCTATTTCTTATTAATCATACTACACACTATAAGCTATCATATTTAAAGTAGGAACAAAATCCGTTACTATGGTATGGCCTGCCGGAAAACTTGCAGTCCTTCATTTCCATATTTTTCCCCATTAGGTGAAGAGAGATTACATTTAATGAGAAATTTAAAGTGCAATGTGCTATTTGTAAACTCGTTTTATAATTTTACAGTTTATAAGCCCTTGAAATGTTGGGATTAGACAGGCCACTGGACTGTCACAATACAGTCAGATATTCTACAGTGAATGCAGCTCAAGATAAAGGGGAGGAGATGCATAGGAAAAATATGAGAGAAGAATTAGAGTTAGAAATGGTGTCACCCCATGACCCGGGGGGGGGGGAGGTAAGGGGGGGGGAGAAAAGAAGTACATTGAAGTGGGCTAGTAATATGTTTTACGTCATGAAATGTTGCTATGATTTAAAAGTTTTACAGCTAAATAACATGCACCTGCCTTTCCTTAGGATACGCATTATATAAAATCTAATTTCTCAGTTTGAGGGATCATTCTCAAGTAGTCGTGATTGATTCCCTAATTTGTGGGTAAAACTACAAAGAACGCAATGTAATGTGCAGCTCTAGAAGTTCTTGACCAGTACAGTTTGAAGAAGATCACATGATTCGGTCTTACAGAGAATTGTATAATGTTTGTCCAATTGTAAAATTGGAAGCTTTGGGTCTTGTGGCAGAGGAGTGAAATGATATAATACTGATTGAAACAATCTGACAAAAGAAAAACCAGATGGCCAACACAATTGTGTCCCATCCGCAGCAACCTTCCATGAATGAGGAGTCTGAAAATAAAGTAAGTACATTTAAAGATGTCCATTTCTGATGTGCCTGCATCTGCATGGTTATATTTAAAAGCATTTTATTCTCAGAAATCCTGTTCAAAGTTCCCACCGTACATGTCCCCCATTCACTGCACCCATGTTTGAAAGTGTTTTATTTTATATAGATGGATCCTGTTCAAAGATGTGCACACATCCAAAACGACCTCCTTTTATTCAGATTTGTAAAAATAGCAAAGCTAAAGAAAGATGAGTGCACATTGGTACAGCCATCTTCAAATGGCCAAAAAACATTTCAAAATTGCAAACCACATATAGCTTGGCAGGTGGCAAAAAAGGGCGTGGATTTCGGAGTGAAGTGCATACTGACTGAGGGTATGAAACAGGGCCAGGGGAGAAAAGACAACACTACCAAGTCAAAACACTGTAAAATGGAAATACTTCTTAGTGGATTTGTTGTGAACACTGCTTTCCTTTCACTGACCTCTGACTTAAATGAAATGTGTGTTAGTCAATTATACCTCTTATCGAATGCACGTTCTTAACATGTTCTTGAATTGTTTCATGCAAATATGATATTCAAGCTAAGCAAAACTTTGATTTTATTTATTCACCTCTTCTGCAGCATATCATTATTATTCATAAGAAACAAACAAACCTTCCAGAAGATTAGTTATTGCATGTAATATGTTGTTTTTCTTAAGGAACTGTGTATACTAATTTTATGTAGTTGCACTACTGACAATGTCTGTTTATTTAATAGTAGCAGTGGAGGAGCGCCACCCCGCCAGATTATAAACATCAAGAAAGGAAAAAGAAAACAAGAATAAACACTTTTTATTATTGTTTTATTTTTCCTTTTCCGCCGAGTCTGGAAGTCTAAGGCTGTACACTGTAGCGCTTTCCAACTTTAGCTGCATGGCTGGGTTGGAGAGAGCAGACACAGGCTTCCAGCAGTGCTTAATTTGAGCAGGAGCTTTCAGATGCTCAGACCCTGCACGTCTTTCACAGTGCCGGGGCTACAATTTCTGACCCTGCAGGTGGTGGTCTCAATATTCATTGTTCAAATTCAAAATAAAAAGAATAACATACATTGCCTGGTTTCTGGCTGGTAAATGTTCATAGACATGCCAGCATACGCCCAGGCAGGCATGATTGTGTATCAACAAGTTAGTGATGATGTCATCTTGCCGATCACAAATCCAAGAAGTCATCGACAAACTTTGTCTTACATTCTATTCCCAAAGTCTGCTGCACCATGCCACTGCCTGAGCCTAAGCCTCCCATTGGATAATTGTAGCTGGGGGCTGGCTCAAGACGGAGTCGAGACAAGGAAGCTGTGGGAGCGCATTTGGAACTTGGGAGTGAGTGCTCTTGAGGAAGAATAAACAAAAGTAAGTGTGGACTTTACACATGCTGTGTAGCCAGAGTAGCATTTCCTGCAGCCCTGCATTGCTGCCATCCTCAACGTGCTCAATGCGGCTGTGGCCCAACAACTTTTCTGCGCCATGGCATCACCTGTAGAATCTGTGCGCTGCACCCCAGCATGGTAATTGCTGAGCGTGCGTGAGTCCAGTAGGCACCACAGCCATGCTTACCGGCATCGGCATCGGCAGCATTATAGCAGGGGACAATGCCTGTGCTGTAGCAGGCAGGGTCACAGCAAGCTAAGCAGTAGATGCCAATGCCGTCGCCTTCCCTGGACCTACTAATTACAGACAGCACTAGTAGTGACATCACCTGCTGTGCTTGAGCAGCTACCTGTTCTGCAAATAACCCAGTTATACTGCACTGATTAATATATGCAAATAACGAATTTTCATTTGGTGTACATTTTGTTTTTGCACTTGGTGTAGGTAAGAAAGTAAAACACACGTCATCTTCCTCTTCTTTAGGAAAGACACCAGGAAAACGCAGAGTTCAAATTAGCAAGGACATTTACAGGCTGACGACAGGGGCCACAGGCAGCAGCAGTGTTATAGATGAGAGAGAGAGCAGGAGTAAAGAGGAGAAAGAAAAACATGAGAGGAGAGAGATTAGATGGAGCTAAGTGGAAGAAAAGGAGAGCAAATCAGATACAAAGAGAAAGCAGCCATGATGTGAAAAAGAGAGCATTACGAAGAGAGAAGATAGAATGAAAGAATGTAGAGGACAGGACAGAGGAAAAAAAGCAGACAAATGATAAAACGGAGACACAGCTAATCACTGCTAGAAGAGTGATCGTAGAGCCAAGATCGAGGAGAGAGAGAGCAGAGCATGGATAAAAGTGAAGAGGAAAAAGGGCAAGGGTAGAATGAATAGAGGGTAAATCTCTGCCTCCTTGGCAACATTTTCAGCACCTGCACTTCTTTTTTTACATATTAAGCACTGGCTTCCAGGCACCACTGGCAGCACAAAAATTCAGATCGCTCAGGCCAATCCTGATGCTGCACTCATGACATGACGGCAGCGTCAGGATTGGCTGAAGAGAAGGCTGGGAGTCTGTGACTGCGAGGAAAAGAGTGGAAGAACACAACACAGTTTCTTTAAAAATATTTTATTTTTTATTTTGTCCTTGACCCTGTGCCCCTACCCACCTGCCTGCCCGCCACTCCTACACAACACCGGCCGCTACTGTCTATAGCCTATGCTTAAGTATCATAAACGTAGAGAGAATATGTTTTCACCAGTGCTATTTGGACAGGACGGGCATGAATTCAGTACCCACTTAAATCGGAATTTGCTGTGGAGTGGTGAGCAGCCTTGACTAGCTGCCCGAATGCCATATTTGTTCTTCGATACACAAACTGCTCTGTGACAGAAATAGCAGGATTGCGATTGAGACAGAGTGCGGTATGGAGCTCACACTACTTTTGAAATACAAGATAGACTGGTTATTTGCTAATCTGCTAGAACTAGCATTATGCCTAGATGTAGTAAATAAGGGTCTCAGTATTAGTGCTAGAATACAATACCATCTTTGAATATTTCTTGCTGTTCGCAGTGTTGATTTATTTCACTCACTGCTTTATTGTTTATAGTCTTTGTGTTTACAATCCACATGGTATGGATTGGTTGGGCTTTTAAAATGAACAGTTTAAAATATATACTTTGTGTCCTAGTGCTTCTCGAGTGCATGATTCATTTAGGAAAAACATCTTATGCATTAACATTGTATGTAATGTATGGGAAACAATAGGTCTTACCAACAAACAGATAAAGCTATTTGTAGGTGAGACCATAACGAAACCCAAGTCTGGCTACATATGATCATTGTTAGACAAGTCAGCCTTTGGGTGGTCTTCCTCAAAATTTAGCCTGCACCTCTTCAATTTATGCTGATCTCGATTTGTGTGACCTTAGGGCTCTGTGCACTTTAGCACTGCTAACTAGTTCTAAAGTACGTGTGCTTTCTCCCTAAAGATGGTACAAAATGGCCTATTTAATTTACTTGTAAGTCTCCAGAAATATGCTCCCTGATGTACCCAGACTCTGTAAATTAAATGCCACTAAAGGACCTGCAGCACTGATTGTGCCACCCACTTAAGTAACCCTGTAAAACATGTCCCAGGCCTGCCTTCACAGTTTGTGTGTGAAGTTTTAAACTGCTATTTTGTCCTCACAGAAAAAGCTTTTATCAGGCCCAACCCATCCTATTTAGTACACATAAGTCACCTCTAACGTAGGCCCGGAACAGCACAGAGAGCAGGGTGTAGTATATATATAAAAAAATTGGGCATGTACTTTTAAGCTTTATGTGTCCTGGTAGTGCAAAACCCTAACATTAATTGTTAACCACTTCAAGGACTACCGCTCCCATAGGATAGCATTGAGATGATAATATTGATGATAGCAATTTATAAAGCGCACAGCTCCTCCAAGGAGTGTCTTGGCATGACTGCAGTTTCCTTATTACATTTAATAAGTGATAACTTTCAACTGGAATCAGGTGGACAGACTGAGTTTGGTGTCCAAAGAATGTTACTTAAAGCTCTCAGTAATGCTAAAGTGAGAATTTTAGTCGCAATTCTGAAAATGCCTCTTTTAGAAAAATGACATTTTGTTGACCAAACGATTTATTGTCTGCAACTTGTTCCTGGGTCACTTGACTAGGTGTAGTCGGTATTTGTGTATTGCTCCCTGACAGTGAGATAAAGGAAGGTGCGGTATTGATCAGGATGGGCCACTCTGACTCAACAAGGGGAGGAGCTGTCACCTACCACACTTGTGCATCATCAAAGCTATGCCAGGACACACTCAGAAAGCATTGGTCACCAGTCTTTTGTGACCCCAGACAATCTGAGGCCCGGGTCGGGAGGCAGAAATTTCTAAACACCTTCATGGGTGAAAAATTTCCAGAACCCTCTCGCAATTAACATTGCAAAACCTACATACATTTAATTTCGCAAGTCCTCAATAGCAATTCGCAAAAATTCGCTATTAAGGACTCACAAAATGTTTTTCGGATACATATGTCCCGTTGTGCTTTATTTCTCTAAATTGGTGTAGGACTTTTTTGTATTTTACTTTATTATTGTGTGAAATGTTGCATAAATACTTAACACATTGTCCTTACATTAAGTCTGACTGCTCTGTGTCAAACTACCAGACGGTTGAGCACAGGTTAATTTAGGGTATACTTGTGACTTCACCCTAACAAAGAATTGTGGTTCCTGCTTGAGTAGGGTTTCAACCTCAAGAATGTATGTGAATTTCCTCACAAATGACATGTGGTGTTTTTGCCGAATACAACTGGTGTAACAACCAGAACACTTTCTAATTGTTTAGGTACATCAAACGTTTGAGGTTGGAACTTGTAAGTTGATTCTCCTTTTCTCTTTCTCTTTCTCTCTCACAGTGGAATATATTAAGCAGAGCTAAGCCCTTCAAGTTGTCAGCGGTTGCAAATAATATCTTCTCATTGCATATGTTCATGAGGTTTGAATATAAAGAGATAACAAGTGGCAGATTACTAAACTTCAACGTTCATGTTAGTGGAGAAAACAGTGGTGAAATACTACTGCCGAGCTGAGAGTGTTACATCTATTAACACATGGGAGCAGCTAATCACACCACAGTGACAGAGTTTATTCTTTTGGGTCTCACCAGTGATGAAGAGCTTCAGATCATGCTCTTTGTGATCTTCACTCTGGTATATCTTATCACTGTGCTAGGCAATATTGGCATCTCTGTATTAATCTGCACAGATTCGCATCTCCATACACCAATGTATTTTCTTCTGTGTAATCTTGCCTGTATTGATCTCTGTTATTCAACATCGGTCACTCCAAAAATGCTGGATAACTTTCTCTTGACTAGGAAAGTAATCTCTTTCTCTGGTTGTGCTGTTCAACAATTCTGTTTCTCTGTGTTTGTGACCGCTGAGTGCCTTCTCTTGGGAGTGATGGCATATGATCGATACGTGGCCATCTGTAATCCATTGCTGTATCCAGTCATCATAAACCAAAGGACATGTGGCAATCTTTTGTGTGCCACCTATGTGGTAAGTACCGTAAATGCAACAGCACAAGCAAGCCTTACCTTTAGTCTCTCTTTCTGTAGGTCCAATATAATTGACCACTTCTTCTGTGATTTCCCACCTTTGCTAAAGTTATCGTGTTCGGACACCTCAACCAACGAGGTGGTAATTTTTGTTCTTGCAACATGTCTTGGAATGGGATCATGTGGGATCATCATTTCATCCTACAGCCGAATCATCTCAACTATCCTGATGATACAGTCCGTGAAAGGGAGATACAAGACCTTCTCTACCTGTGCTTCCCACTTCACTGTGGTCACTTTGTTTTTTGGGACTATCTTCATCATGTATCTACATCCAGTTTCCAGCTCTTCAATGACTCAGAATAAAGTGGTGTCTTTGTTTTACACAGTGGTGATACCTATGTTAAACCCTATGATCTACAGCCTTCGGAACCAGGAAGTGAAAAGAGCATTTAAAAAACTTACAAGAACAATGACTAAGTAGGAGTTAAGACAAATGGAAATTTTTCTCAAAGTATGACGAGGACCAAATTTATGAATCATGTGACCGAGGAGCCAATTTCCTTCCTATATACAATTTTATTTTCTTATTCAAACATCGATATATTAAAATGCATTTCAATATTAACATCTGTCATAAACCTGCTTCTAAGGAGCAATGCATCTTCTACATAGAGTGTTCTGCCAATCTTCTAGAAATCTTTTGCATTCTACGTTCTGCCTTCTGATTAAAGTTCTAAGTGCGGAGAAACAGCATTGTATGTTGCTTTTGCAAAGCCTTATGTACAAGCAGAAGTGGAAACATTTATTTGCCAAACACAAACATTAAAAATGCATAAAAAGTTCACGGTTCACTTTCTTTTAAAGTAAAACAATTGACAATTTTAATATCAACCCTTTCGCTTCAATGCCCCTCCCCACACACGTGCTTAATGTTTTGGGCTATTTGGAGTCGTTTTCGATTATGGCCACATAAGCTACCCATACCAAATCTGTGCCCTTTTTTCCAACATACTGGGAATTCTAAAAGTATCCATAGTTTGTGAATTCCCCCTGATGGGACCGATAAATTATCCAAAATACAGATAATTATTATTCTTTTTTTAAAAAGGTACTACAGAAGAAAGTGTCAGTTTGTGGGTTTGTGGTGCTAAAATCACCATCTTCCCAGCTTTCAAAAACAGACAGACTTGAATCAGAAAGTCACATGTTTCAACACAGTTTGGGCATTTTACTGGGACGTAGCCAATTTGTCCTAATATAACCGCCTTCATGTTAGTGGCAGAAGTGGGGGTGAAACCCATGGTGGATCCTATACAACTATACAATTCTGAAAAGTAGACGAAACTCACAATTTAGCAAGGGGTCATATGAGTAGGTCTGTCAAAGTTTTCTTATAAAAAGTAGCATTTCAAATATTAAATATTGAAATTGAATCGAAAGCAATATACTGTTATGTCTGCTGTACCGTTCTGGTTGTGGGGATTTATAGGGTACGTTTTCCAAGAACCCAAAGAGCCAAGAACCCATAACTGAGCTGCACCTGTGGAACACCATCCTAGGCACATGGACATGCAGCGGGCAGCAGGGTGGGAGCTCCCACGCCAGGGAAGCCGGAGCCTTGGCCTGGAGCCCTGTTTTTGCTTCGTCAACCCTGCCTAGCAGGTAAAGCCTCCCATGGCCTGTGGGAACCCCGTCCCGGGCCTTTTGTGATTCAGCAGGCTAGAGGACTGAGCCCCAGACCGGGGCGCACACCCCATGGCCTAGCGGGGTCCCGGGAGCCCCCTTCAGATCCTCTGAACCCAGCCACACAGGGGCAGCATCCCCTTTACGACACTGCAGGCTGGGGAAGGGAGCTCAGGACCCTTTTGGGCTTGCAGACCCAGGATTTGCCGGCTCCCTTACCCTGCAGAGCACCGTCCTGTTCACTCTGTGGCTTGAAAACCCTGACGGGGGCCAAGGTCAGGTGTTTCCAATCAAGCCGCCAACAGTCGCCGAATAGACCGAGCTATGCACGATCAACTGGAGTCTGGTGGGCACTGTCCCACAGCAGGCTGCCCTGTTAGTGAATGTGGTGTCCATTTCTATCTGCTGAATGCTTGATGACATGTAGGGCAGGCACATGGAGCCTAGGCCCCACAAGAGCTCTGACCAAGAGAGAGACCATGGCCTCTCTTCCTGCCAGAGGTGGGGGAGACGGAGGGACCACCTCTGCAAATGCACCCAACCTCCTGGAGCCCTGCCTGTTCTTAAGAAAGCAAATGAGCACTCATCAGGACTTCCAGGCAGCCCAGCCCTCTGGTCGCCCCATTTGAAAGCATGTCATATGACCAGATGGCCAGGCTCGGGGGACTGAGAGTCCCAGCTGGGCCTCAGGCACACGGCTGCAAGAGGAGCCGTGATGGAGCTCTGGCCTGGGGCGACAGGTACCTTAACATGCAGGCGAAGCATTGGACCAAATGATCCAGGACTCATGCCCCAGAACTAATGATCCTGGCCCCAGGATCCAAACCCCAGGACCCTGGTCCAAGGACCCATGACCCAGGCTCTGGTACCCGGACACCAGGACTCATGACCCAGGCCCCAAGGCCCAGGCAATGACTCAGGCCCCACTATACAGGACATAGGCCTCAGGACCCAGGCCAAAGGACCCAGAACCCATGATCCAGGCCCCAGGACAAAGGGCCCAGGAGAGAGGACCAAAGATCCAGAACACAGACCACAGGCCCCAGGCCCAATGGCCCAGGACCCCTTGACCCAGACCCCATGACCCAGGCCTTAGACACCGGGAAAGAGGATCCAAGACCCAGAACACAGGCCCCAAGCCCAATGACTCAGGTCCCAAGACCAACAAACAAGGCTCCAGGACCCAGCCCCTGAAACCCAGGCCCCAAGGCCTTGGCCCCAGTCCCCAGTCCCCAGTCCCCAGTCCCCAGTCCCCAGACCCCAGGCCCCAGAACCCAGGTTGCAGGTCCCAAGCTCTGGGCCCCAGGCAACAAGCCTCAGGACCAAAGACACATATTCCATGACCCAGTACCGAGGAGCCATCACCCTGTCCCCAGGCCCCAAGATCCAGGACCAAGGCCCCAGGACCTGGAACTTGGAGCCTGGGATCCAGGACCCAGTCATACAGCAGTCTTCAAATGACAAGAGTTGCCATGCACTCTAAGTCCGGTGCTCAGTTGGGTTCTTACCAGTGCTACTTGCCTCCCGGTGACTCTTGTGGGGTAGGGATCCCGCTCCGGCCATCTGGTTGCCCTACTGGATTTCCATCACACGGGCACTTGAGGGCCCAGATATCTCCACAGAAGGGAGAAGGAGGCCATGTTGCAGCCTGAGCAAGATGCAGGATCCCCCCAACAAGGCGCCCCAGGTGGGTGGGCTTCTCCAGCAGGCTCCCATGGCGTGCGAAGGTCGAACTGGGAGGAACATGTGGCTCATTAAATCAGTTATGGTTCCACTCTGGTCAGACCACTAAGGGGGCGCATGCTGCCAAGGCTGCTCATCCATCGCTCTGCTGGGATGGAGAAGGGCCTCTTTTCATGGCAGGCCCTCAAATCGGACAGTTACTGGTGGGGTGAAAGCTCTTTACTTGAAACATCTGATGCTGGCCAAGCAGTCCATGCCTAAACAGACCAAGTGTGCCCAATCAATCGGGGTATATGGCGCTGGCCGGGCCCTCCCCTAGCAGGCTGGCCTGCTTGGGGATGTCAGCTTCACATCCCTGCCTGCACTCAGGGAAGGCAGGCTCAGAGAAAAAGCCCATTGGATGGGTTGTAATGCAGGCATGGACCCAGGCCCCTGGGTGCCCCTGTGGGCCAGGCGGGGTCCTGGCAGCACCGGGCTGAGAAAAGCTGGACCGCAAGGGAGTTTGTAGTAGCCAACTTGTGCATTTATGAAAACTAGACACCTAGTGCTATCCAGGGTGGAGATCCCTCCGTAGGAGGCATAAATAAGGAGAAACAGGAACATGAATAGGATTAACAAATTCCCTTTTTTCCATCAGAATTATGCATGTGTATTTTGGTGATTCAATACCGACCGATAATGGTCAAAGGGTTAAAGCAAAGTAGCTAGTAATGCACACCAATTAGGTTTGAGTCTCCACCTGGGCTCTGGTAGTAAATCAATAACTATATATACATATTTTTTTTCCAAACACCGTATAAGTTTAATTGATAGTCCATGACTGATTTGTTATACTATTTACATATGTTCATAGAAGAATTGAGGAAGTCAACAATAGAATTATGGTGGTTCGTAATTTGAGTTCTTTACTAGACCCATCAACATATTACAAATGTCGTAAATTAAAATAGAAGAAATGATTAAGGAGCACAGGGGCAACAATTATGACGTTATTCCCCGATAGCACAAGGGATAGACAGGTAAGCCTTGAGCTCAACTGTAGCAGGTTCTCTAGTCTGGAATTATACTAAATAAGATCATATTTATTGTTTAATTAATTAAATCATTACAATCCACATATGAAAATCGAAACTTAAAAGATATTAAACAATATTTTTCACTGCGCTCCTCCCATCATTCTCAATAAAAATAAAGCAATACATTTGTTAATATAACATTCCTTCTAGAACAGGGTAACCTTCACTTAAGTGAAACCAGATGGCGGCATTTTATCAATAAATATGAATAATAAAAAATAGAGGTTACTTCTAAAAGCAGGAGGTAGGACACCAACTTGAAAAAGAGCATCCCAAAATGAATGTACAATTCATAGTAACGACAGTCAATAGTCAAGGACAAGTTGTTGAATTCGGGATTCATGTTGTGAGGCTGGGCTGAATGCACTGGTTTTACTGGAGAGTAGCTTCAAAGATGTACCATTATTATAACCACCTGTGCCTATTCCCTGGTCTTGACATGGGGCCTGGAATTTACTGATTAAGGTTGCGATATGCACGATGGATAAAGAGTGTGAAGTTAATATTTAAAGCTGTGTTCTCCGGATTCAATGCTGCGATGATAGCCTGCCTACATGACCGGACTCCCAATCTGTATCACTCTGACCTCAGTTTGGTCTGCGCATGGACAGCAATCCTGGGCAGAAGCATAGAACATGCTTAAAAGACTCAACTGATTCCCCACAACCCCTTCAAAGAAGCTCATCTGATGGGCGATGCCAAAGGGGTAGATGTTTCAAAAAGTGCCGCTCCACCAATCTAAGTGCAATAAACTGGAGTTTTAGATTTAGGGGGTGTGCAGGGAAGATATGATGGAGGGAGGTCAACTGATGAGAGTCGATTATTGCCCATGCATGCTTGCGTACGGCAAGGGTCACTTTGTCAGAAGAATATGAACACATTTGGATGCGCTTCTTGATACTTATTTTAAAAGCTGTATTACTTGGGGTGAGATTCCAGAGGTCACTTGCTGATAATTCATGAAAAACCGACTACATGATCCGCCAAAATTGCTAGAGCGGCTATCTGACCATAACAATTTCTCGAGGGAACCAGCTCCAGCCTACCTTATCTTGTGGCACATTTTTAGATAGGCACCTGTGCTTAACTTTTCATAGCTTAGAAGGCCTAGTTGTATTCAAATCTGTGCATGACATTCAGATTTTGGCAGCTGAAGGACCCTTTTGTAAATCTTGTTCACATGTTGGTTTTAATGTAGTACTAGGTTTACCCAAGGAGATTTCAAAGCCGTACAACAACGTGGGGCCTATTTTAGCACTTATGACTTCCAACATTGGGGTTAGGCTCAGACCTGTCAACTTTTTTAGAAAGTTTTGAAAGGTTCACTTGAAGGGCCACGGCTTTCATAGGGATGTTGCTGCAATGTTTGACAAAGGTGCCCCTAGAGTCTATGTTGATCCACAAGTATTTATATGATTTTTTTACCAAGAGTTCAGAGTTATTATATGACAAGCCACCACCTCCATGATGCTTCCTGCCAAATATGACCACTTGAGTTTTCTTGAAGTTTACCTCAAGGTTGTTCATGTCGGTATGACTAAATATAATTTATTTAGCAGCCGTTGCAGCCCAACTCGCCTAAGGCTGACGAGGACAAGGTCATAGGCATACACCGTCAATCTTGAGGGATGGCTTTTTATTGCATCTAGCTCCTCTGAGAGGTCGGCAATGAACAGATTAAAGAGCAGAGGTGCTAGCACGCATACCTGCTTGGCTCTGCTTGCAGTCGTGATTTTTCGAGATAGGTGTGAGCCAGTACCAGGCTTGACTTATGTACAGGTGTTGGTGTGTAGTTGGACTATTGCCTCCAAAGGTTTGACCAGGATTCCCCATTTCATTAGCTTGGCCCAAAGTGCTTTTCTAGGAACCCGGTCAAAGGCAGCTTTGAAATCAACAAAACAGAAATAAACCTCCTTGGATGAAACTATTGCATTATTGATAAGTATTGATAGAGCCATTAAGTTAGAGATGGTGCCAGAGTTTGCAATGAAGCCTGTTTGATTTTTTGGGATCATTCCTTTCAGGTCAGCCCATGAGCTCAGTTCTTTGAGTAGAATGCTCGCAAAGTGCTTCACCTTATTGTCCAGTAGGGCTATAAGGCTGTACTTGTTTGGGGATGAATGACAGTCAGACTTGTAGATTGGATGAAGTATTGCCCCACGCCAAGAGTCAGGTATGATTGAGCTTCTTAGTGAATAATCAAAAAGGATTGCTAGCTGCTTTGACCAGAGAGGGATTTTCGATTTAAACAGGGCCTGTGGCAGGCCATTTGGGCCCGGCGCATCATCTGATCTCGTTTTAGATAGTGTTTTAGCCAGTCTTGTTTGGGTGATAGAGATTTTCTTGCTTAGATGTTGCTGCAACTCTTGTGAGCAATCACGCCACTCCTAGGGGCATCTTTAACAAATGTGGCAATGTTGATTGCTATCGATTCTACACCTCCATTAGCCTGGAAATGACCAGTCAAAAATGTTACCCATTCTGCCTCTGCAATATTTGCACTCCCCTGGCTGATGTTTCCGTTGGATTGCCTGTTCAGTAGAGCCCAGAATTTTCTTGAGTTCTGGTTTTTACTTTCCCAGAGGAGCATGCACCAGAATTGTGCAATTTGGTGTGGTTTATCCTTTTGGTATGCCTCCTATAGTTTTTTTGTGCGATTTTATACTCATTCACTAGTTCTACAGAGTCAGGGTGCTTCCTGGCTGCCCAGAGGGTGGTGTTTCGGGTCTTCCTTAACACCATAGTTTGATTTGAAGTAGGGGTCTGAGTGCTACGAAAGTCGGTATAGAAATGCGATGGAGATGGAAATTGACTTAAGAGTTGAGAACAAAAGGTTGCCCAATCAGCGTTGAAAGAGGCTTTCAACAGGAAAAAACCTGCGGTAAGTACCAGGCATTCCTTCATGATGTTTATACTGATGTCGTCATTCCATCTTAAACGTTTTAGGTTTTCAGACTTAACTCCCCTGTGAGTAATCGTAGCAGGACTGTGATGGACTGAGTTTAGGGTAACAGTAGCGACTTGTGGCGGTGATCACACTCGGATCGAGCTATGATGCTGGTCTAAATTACAGATGTTTTAGCCTAAGTAAGAATGCTTTCGACCATTTATCCATGTCCAATTCGGGGGAATTTCCTGTGAAAATCTACCATTCATTATGATAAAACTGGCACTGTAGAGTTGCAACACGCAGTGTTCCCCTAAACCACAATGCGATTGGAGTGTGGGTTAGACCTAATCCTTCAATACGGGCCGAAAAAATGGTAGGAGACTTCCCAAATCCACTGGGTTTCCCTGAAAAGGTTGGTGTTAAAATCCCCGGTAAGCAAACAATCTGCATGAGGAAAGTACCCAGGCATGTCGCACAGAACTGTGAGCAGTTGATTTAAGTGAGATGTTTTTGTTTGTGCACTCTGATTAATATAAACATTAAGAAGCTGTAAAGGGTACTGTTCTCTCCACTAATTAAGTTTAACTCCAAGCAGCCAGTCCTCATCAAGGTCCAATAAATCAATTGGGCCTTTTAAGCTGCAAGAAATGTAAATGGACAAGCCCCCTTGGGCCGTCCATAATTGCAGTGCCTTACATCTGGTTTCCAGTATTCGATGTATCCTACTAAGTGGCAGTTTTGAGTTGCCCATGTTTCCAGGAAGGCAAGTAGGTCATATATAAGAATAACATTTTGAGTCTCTAATGAGGCCATTTTGTGTTGAAGGCCACTAATGTTCCAGGAGCATAGAGATGATCAAGACTGCGACTGCGAGTTGGTATGAGTTATGGGTTGAGGGTAAAGTTTGCTAAGTTTGACAACTTCTTTTTGTTTGAATTTTTGTGAGCATTGCCCATGTGGTCAAGCTGAGATTTTATGCGGCAGGGCTGCTGGCAACCATCCCCAATCTTGAACTTTGTTGAAATTAGGGTGTGTGGTCCATGGTCTGTCTTTTGTGGCTACGTAGCCTACAGCATTTTTTAGGATTGAGTACGGCTTGATTCTGTCACCATTTGGGGCGTGGCGAGAACTTGGCTGAGTAACTGGTAACTCCCCATGACTGGAAGATGTCTTTGCTAGCTAAGAGGGCTAGGGCCCAGATAGAGGATTTAAATGTGAACAATGTTACTTCCGAGGGTTTTAGCCCTCTTGGAAGGAGAAATTCGATATACTTGATGTCTTCAGATGCCAGGTTATCAAATCTTAGTACTCCTTTTAATAATTTGATAATGTTGGCTCTGTTAATGACATAATGTTGTCCTTTTGATTTGTATTCAGTTACAAAGAGAATGTACATGTTTTTAGGATCACTGGCAGCTTTCTATTGGCAAGGACCAGAGTCGAATGGATCATAGTTTTTTGGAGGTGAGCCAGAAGATGTTCCTAGTTTATGCAGACAATTTTCTCGAGCGTCTAGCTGACTAGTCAGGGGATCGCCAAGTGACTTTGGTGCGTGCTTGATGGCTACATTTAGGTGGTTATTTCTAGCAATAGATCAAAGGGTCTAAGGTCGAGAATGAAGAGAAAATTGAATTGGAGTGATCAATTTGGTTGTCTAATTTGTTTTCTCTACTTGTGGTTTACCATTTGTTTTTTTCTGTGCCAGTTGAGAGCTCTTTTGATTCTTCAATAACTGCCGCACCGTGGGTGTTTGATAAAGGATGGAGGGGAAGCATGATGAAACTGGTGGTGTACAGGAGTGGGCTGTTGAGCGTTTAGTGTTGGGTTTGCAGTAAACATTTGCTGTTCGTGTTTCTGTAAGCTAGGACTTGAATCTTGTTTATTGTTTGGTAATTTAAACAATGGTTACAGCTTAAGAGACTCAGCTGTAGTTTTTATCACTAACTTATTTCTTTGCTTACATTGACGTTTCCTTTCTCTCTTGTTAAGGGGATGGATGATTGAGAATTGGGCTTCGGATGTAGTGCGGCCAGTGTGAGTGGCATAGGGTCCGGCTCTGGGTCAGCTGGCTCAACTAGTGGAATTAAGTGACTCCCAACTTGAGGGCTCTACGTCAAAGGTAATGGGGTCTTCTCTGGCAGCATCAGAACTTGATCATTGTAGAACAGATTTGATGCTATCCAGTGACTTACCTCTCCACTCCCTGTCACCCCGTGGGCCACTGGTGCCGGAGTTTTTTAATTTATTTTAGCAGAGCTTGGTCCTGCACGCTTTAATTGAGCCTGTTCCTGGAACTTATTATCTCTGCATCCAGTCAATTGTTTGACTTCATTCAGGACACAGTTTAAAAAAGCTGGAAGTGCTGAAAGACTGCCAATGACGGGTGAACAACAACAAACTGACTGGACCAGGTTTGGAGATGATTGAGCCCTTATTATTAGATAATTTAGGTTCTCTAGCTTGTTGTCAGTGCTTATTGTGAACAGGGCTAAGGTGTTCAAAAGATCAACTTGAATACCCTGTTTATCTGAATGATAATTTAATGCCGTAACTGTAGTTTGAAGAGTTTGCAGCAATTGTGACCATGCTGCCGACTTTAGTCTGAAGATAGGGCTTCTTGTACCGGGATCCGATTTCTCACTAGATAGTTTGTCTGCTCTTTAAGAAAAAAAGATAACTCCAATGATGGTTGGTCATTTCAGTCGGCTCCTGTTTGTAGCTTTGTTGGGGCTGTTACTATAACTGGGTAAGGAGGGATTTGGGGCAAACAGGATTTAAAGTTTCCTTTTACTGATCTGTCCCATTGGGATGCAAAGGGCTGAATACATCGGCACTCGTTGATTGTACTTTTAGTTTGAGTGGAGAACTTGGAGACGAATGTTGTTGTAACATAATGATAAATGGGTATGTTTGTTGTTGTTTTGTTATGTTATGTTACAGTTTATTTGTATAGCGCACGGCTACTCCAACGGAGTGTCCCGGCGCTTTAGATTGGCAGCTCATCGAACAGGAAACATAACAACTAAAAACATGCTAAACAACAAAGTGAAATAAACTAAAGGGTAAAAAGCCAAGTTTTCAGTTGCCCCAATGCCATGTTGCAGAGCATTAGGTATTGACTCAGTGGTTTCACTCCAGGAATGATTGTTTGAAGATTATAATGCATGGCTTTCCTGGGACTGAGATGGATAATGAGATAGAGAGTGCTGATAGTCTGGTTGAACCCCCGATTATTGCCGCAAGGCCATTTTCTGGTCTTCTGCTGTTGTTCTTACACTGGAGATGTCCAACGATGGTTGAGTTTCATTAATTGGTGGCATGTGGACAATTGCATCTTGTGTTGTTTGTTGTAGAGCTCTAACCTTAGGATCCTTTTAATCTTGAGGGGGGGACTTAGCCCCTCCTGATGTTTTTTTTAAGTTATCTTGAATGGAAGGGGATTGCAGATGCGTAGAGCCATGCGGAGAAGTACTCTCCTTGTTGCTATCACAGTCTGGTTCAGGAAGAAAAGAGCTTCATAAATGCAGTGCGGGCTTGACCATGCATTGTTTAAAATAGTTGCTGCAGCTCCTTCTGCCACTACTGCCGTCCGTTTTAATTTTTTTGGCTTGGAGATGGCAATACCTTTCTTATTTTCCCGGATCTCATCACTCTGTTTTGTTAGGCTGCCTAAACAACACGGCACAAACACGTCAAGATACCACGCCACCACCTCTTTGCCAGTACTCAGTGACCCGTGCAGTAATAGTGAGGTCCCAGGGTGGTCTTGTTCCAAGGGGAGTAGAGGAAGCCCAAGCGGGAACACACCAGGCCCCTGCTATCCACACCCAGACCTGGCATGGCCGCTCCTGCTGGGACCTGGGTTTGCACTCAGCAGCCGGTAGCTACTACCGCTGCAGCTTTGACACCCCCCTGCCCCTCCTCCTCTTCTCTGCCTATTGTGATCTGCCTTGTGACCCTGTTACCTCATCCAAATATGAGGGAGGACAAATACCAAGTACCAGATGGTATGTGGTGTGAGGTATAAATGAGGCCCAAACAAGCAGTCAATGTAGGCAGAGAGGAAGAGGAGGGAGGATGCTCAAAGGTGCGGGACCAGCGAGGCAGGGCAAGGCTAAAGCAAACAAACCAGCGAGCGTGACAACTGCAGGCTAGTGCTGTTTACGTTGTGGTGCGAGCGGTGCAGCAAGGGTACAGAGCGTAAATAGTGTGGAAGTAGGTATAGCAGAGTAAGTGCAACAAGAGCCTGTATACAAGGCTCCTTTACGGGGTAGGGGGTTGTGAGGAGATCGAGACTGGGACTCACCTACCTCTACTGGAACCTGGCCGTTGCTGACCCGCTATCCCCCGCAGGGCAGGGTTCCACACCTCATCTTGTCTCGTTTCCACGGCCGCGACCACTGAAGCTCCGCCCCATGCTCCACGCTGCTCTTGCGCTCGCTCACTGCTCTCACTGCTCGCGTCAGTATCTGGTATCAGAAAATTCCATTTATATTATCATATACAGGGAATCACTCTTTTAACTAGAAAGCCGTTAAAATGAAATAACCCCCGCACTCTGCCCCACTCCCACATGTATACCACCTTCGCCCATACTGTATTCCTTATCAGGACAAGAAAAGCCAACATACACATTTGTCTCGTAGTGGTCATTTGTTGGCCGCAGTTTATTAAGAATACAAAGAAACATGTATATACTTTGCATATTTTGCATGTTATGTCCTGACAAACTTCCTTGTTATTGTCTCTTGGCCCTTCTGGGTCGTTCTCGTGGTAGGTTGGTTTTTCGCACGCCATTTGCGCGGGGAGGTAGTAGCTTCTGTCCAGGAGTTAGGCCACCTCGCTACCTTGCCCGACTTTGTTGTGCCCTGCCTTCAGGCGGGGGCTGGGCTGCGAGCGCCGTCTCCATTTGCTACCCCCCATCTTTGGTAGGCCAACTTCTTTCCCAGCCGTGAGGCATCCCAGAGTTAGTGGTCCTACACACCTGTCCTTAGGCCAACTCACCCAGCCGTGAGGCATCTGAAGGTGAGTGGACCTATTCCGGTGTGCCTCGTACCAACCGCTATCAGCGTAGTTCTTCGCCACACTTTGCCTGTTCCTCAGCCCTGTGACATTGCTGTTCCTTAGGTGTGGGTGGGTGGGACAAGAATTTGTGCTCCGCCGCCGGTGCTGCTGCCCCACTCCGATAAGACAGGAGCTTGCCTGGGGGAGCAGTGCTTATATGCCCCCCCCAATTGCCTTCCAGGCCAGTCAGGCCCCATGCCCATTGGAGAGTTCGTAGCCTGCCTCGGCCTCCATTGGTCGGGGGTGCCGGCGCCTCTTTGGCGGCTGCCGCAGGGGGGGCGGCCGGGCGTTTCCTTCATTCCTGTCGCTTTGCGTGCCAAAAACCCAGCCCCCACTAGTTTGTGTCCGGGGGCGCAGCGATAGTTATGGCACCGGCTCTCGAGCCCCCTTTGGGAGCAGCCTCTGCAATAACCCCCGCACTCTGCCCCACTCCCATATGTATACCACCTTCGCCCATACTGTATTCCTTATCAGGACAAGAAAAGCCAACATACACATTTGTCTCGCAGTGGTCATTTGTTGGCCGCAGTTTATTAGGAGTACAAAGAAACATGTATATACTTTGCATATTTTGCATGTTATGTCCTGACAAACTTCCTTGTTATTGTCTCTTGGCCCTTCTGGGTCGTTCTCTTTGGTAGGTTGGTTTTTTGCACGCCCTTTGCGCGGGGAGGGGTGTAGCTTCTGTCCAGGAGTTAGACCACCTCGCTACCTTGTCCTACCTTGTTGTGCCCTGCCTTCAGGCGGGGGTTGGGCTGCGAGCGCCATCTCCGTTTGCTACCCCCCATCTTTGGTAGGCCAACTTCCTTCCCAGCCATGAGGCATCCCAGAGTGAGTGGTCCTACACACCTGTCCTTAGGCCAACTCACCCAGCCATGAGGCATTTGAAGGTGAGTGGACCTAATCTGGCACACCGCCCTCCGGTGTGCCTCAGTACCAACCGCTATCAGCGTAGTTCTTCGCCACGCCGTCTGGGAGGCTTCCGTCTCCCGGCGGCTCCCCCCAACTACGCCCTGCTCTTCCATGTTTGCCCCCTGCCCAGACCATCGCCCCCCACAGGTTGGCCCGACTTGAGCATCTACCCTCTCTATCCCTCATGAGACTGTCTTATTCCATTTTCTTCCCTCTGTGCCCCCCTGTGCGGCTTCCCGAGGGGCTTGCAGGAGCATTGCCTCTACTTGTCCTATGGTGGTAGGCCACCCTTGTCTTCTATACTGCCCATCTGAGCCTGTATAATGGGCGTAATTACATCTAATGTTGAGGCCACCCCATTTCGCACTCTTCCCCTTGTCCCCGGGGACCAGGACACTACCAGCAAGCTGTCTGGGCCTGTTCTATTGAGATGCAGCCATCATTCCCATTCGGTAAACGTTGCATTCGTAAAACATTTGCTTAACTTTGTAGCCGCCTACTCCATTGCAATATTGTCCAAACAATCATTTTATTATTTCAACACTTTTGAAATTGCTTTTGCTTCTTCTAGTATCCAATATACCCACTCGATTGCGCATTTCATTGTGCTATTTCCATGTGGGACATTGTTCCTTACCTGCCACCCCACCCTCAACTGTACTTATTTCTTACTTGGAAGGATGGAATCATGGGTTGGCCCCACTGGGGTGGCAGGAATCCTAACCGTCCTATTTGTAAAGCTCATGTTGCCACAGGACATCTTTGCGCTGAATAACAGCTGCTTATTGTTACCTCCCCGACACTCTCTGGTACTGCTGTTATTGACCTCGAATACCTGACCAGGCTCTTGGCTTTATGCCAACTGTTGTCCTCTTGCGTTTCATCGGCGAGAGTGTGAGCTACTAACCCCCTTTTGGAATCTGGAACCCCTCAGCCCTAGCTGACATCTTAATAAAAAAAACGGGCACACTTTAGCCCCCAGCCGAGATCTATCTTAACTTACTGTAAACATACTGACTGCAATTTCCACAGTTGGTTTAGCCAAAAGAGATAGATATGATGAAGGCAGTTGGCGCTGGGGCGGTGGCCCTGTTGTCTCTATACCTTCTCCTTCTTCCCTATTCTACCCAGACTGCAGAGCTGCCGGATGTTTTTGACACAAAAATCCTTTTTCTTTTTTGTTGCAAGTTCTGTGCCAGCTCCTATTTATTTATTTATTTATTACAGTTGTAAAGCGCACTGTCTCCTCGAGAGGCATCCTGGCGCTGGAAGCTCCTAGCTAACTGTATACTGTTATTACCAAAAAGGGGAGTCTCGTGATCTGCATGGTCCATGTCCCTTGCAGCAGGCACATTAACCCTTGGCCCTGTTTACTATGACTAAAACCCAGAACTTCCGAGTCAAAACTCCAACTACATAAGACTCTGCTTCTGCCAGCACGTTGGGAGATTTCATGCCTTTCGATTGTTTCCTGCTAAATTGCTGGAGGGCAGAAATGAGGCAGCCTGGCTCTTAATCACAAAAATCAATTAGCATCGGCGCTGAACAGGTAGCTAATGCCCAGACAGCAGGTCTGCAGGACCCTTTTCAATCTAACTCATTTATTTATGCTGCAGTTTGCTCATCTCTGGGTTTTTATTTCACACACTTTTGATGTCACAAATAGCCCCCTCCGTCTTTTCCTGTCTGTCTTGCCTTCCCCCACACACCTAAGGCCACAAAGCATTAAAATCTATAAAACACTGTTAAATGCTTGCTTGACTGGCCTTGGCCATGGAAAATCACTTGATGGAAGCCCTTAAACACGCTTTTTTATCATTGCATTTCTGGCAGTTTCAATTGTCATTTTTTTTATCAGTTGCTGATGTGTGGCTTTTCTGCACTCCAACGTGCTGTCCGTATGCATCGTGATATTATATGTTCCTTTTTGACTAAAGAAAGCGCTGCGCTCTTCAAAGCAAATATTTATTAAATTAACTGGAGAGGCCGGGGATTGAACCCGAAGCCTCATACATGCAAAGCACGCGATCTACCACTGAGCTACATCCCGATGTTAGAATATGTGCCAGTGAAGTGGTGTAAAACAGGAACCAGTTAACTTATACAACTTATGTGTAAGGAGAAAAGTCCCAATCCCTCAACTCAGTCATGCCATCCCGTAATCTCGGGGAGTTCTATAAGTGAAGATATGATGTCTCTCCCGAGGACACTCTTATGTCCCGGAGATTGGATTAAACCACCCCGGATCAGCCTGCAAATAACCTCTTGAATAACCTCCGGGCACTAACTGGCTGCTGACAGCTGCTTATCCCTTTCGGGATAATTTGGTGCACACAGTAAATCCGCCCCTATGGGAGGGAAGAGTGAGGGGGGGTGAAGCAAACCACGGACAAAGAAAATGTGTGGAAAAGGCCGCTTTATTGGAACAGGAGCACATCACATAATAAATAAACCTTGGCAAAACGCCTTCCAAAACTACGCCTCATTAAATATTTAACACCTAACCCCGCCCCCTCCCCTAAAATGTATGGCCCCGCCCCACCATACAATACAACATTTTAAAACATTATAAAGCATAACATTATAAAACATAACATCACCATATCAACCAGTATAAACCTATAAATACAATCCCTCCGTTATCCAACTCCCATGCCTGCCCCTTCACAGCTGTCAATCCCCCAAAAATGTAACCTAACAAAAAACAACCTACCTATCCTTTCCCTGTCGATAACACAACTTACCCATCAATCAACAAACCTCTGCCAAAAACTGCCCAAAAACAAATATAATCCCCGTACCGCACCTGCTCCAAGAGACAGAAATACCACAAAAAAACCCTGCTCACCTGTTCCAAAAAAGGCCAACTAAACTAAACAATTGCGAAAATAGCCCTGCACAACAAAGGAAAAGGAAAAAACAGCAAACCCAAGTGATTAGGGAGGGAGGGAGTGAAAAAATTACTGCCTAAGCTCCCAGCCACCAGGTCACCAAACCTAAAATGGTGGCCGGGAGCAGGAGCCCAAAGCATTTATGCTTGGGCTCCTTTTGGGCTGCAAACTAGAAACAGCCCAACACCTAAAATGGCTGCAGCCATGAGCTCACACCCCCCCCACAGCCCCTCCCAAATCGCCCGGGGGGACCTCCCTTCGGTCGGCTGCCCCCCCAAGCCTCCCTTGGGAGGGAGGGGTGAGGGTGGGGGGGGTGAAGCATCCCACGGACAAAGAAAATGTGTGGAAAAGGCCGCTTTATTGGAAACAGGTGCACATCACATAATAAATAAACCTTGGTGAAACGCCTTCCAAAACTACGCCTCATTAAATATTTAACACCTAACCCCTCTCCCTCGCCAAAAATGTATGGCCCCGCCCCACCATACAATACAACATTTTAAAACATTATAAAGCATAACATTATAAAACATAACATCACCATATCAACCAGTATTAACCTATAAATACAATCCCTCCATTATCCAACTCCCATGCCTGCCCCTTCACAGCTGTCAATCCCCCAAAAGTGTAACCTAACAAAAAACGACCAACCTATCCTTTCCCTGTCAATAACACAACTTACCCATCAATCAACAAACCTCTGCCAAAAACTGCCCCAAAACAAATATTCCCCGCCACCCAGAAAGACGGGGGGCACAACCCCTCTTTCTGCCCCCCAAGTAGGAAAAAACCTTCAAACCCCACACCGCCAAACCTCAATCAATCAGAGCATTTGTATAGCGCACTACTCACCCGGAGGGTCTCAAGGCGCTGGGGGGGGGGGGGGTCCGCTACTGCTCGAATAGCCAGGTCTTGAGCTGCTTCCTGAAGGCGAGGTGGTCCTGGGTCAGGCGGAGGTGGGTCGGAAGGGAGTTCCAAGTCTTGGCGGCCAGGTAGGAGAAGGACCTTCCTCCTGTGGTGGCTCTTCGGATGTGGGGGACGGCGGCGAGGGCGTGGCTGGTCGATCGAAGCTGGCGCGTGGGAGCGTAGAAGTTGAGGCGGCTGTTGAGGTATCCTTGTCCTTGGTTGTGTAAGGCTTTGTGTGCGTGGGTGAGGAGCCGGAAGGTGATTCTCTTGTTGACCGGGAGCCAGTGCAGGTCTCTCAGGTGTCCGGAGATGTGGCTGCGGCGGGGGATGTCCAGGATGAGTCGTGCTGAGGTGTTCTGGATCCGCTGGAGTCTCTACTGGAGTTTGGCGGTGGTTCCGGCGTAGAGGGAGTTGCCGTAGTCCAGACGGCTGGTGACGAGGGCCTGGGTGACCGTCTTCCTGGTCTCGGTGGGGATCCATCGGAAGATCTTGCGTAGCATTCGCAGGATGTGGAAGCACGACGAGGAGACGGCGTTGACTTGTCTGGTCATGGAGAGGGAGGAGTCCAGGATGAAGCCCAGGTTGCGTGCGTGGTCATTTGGGTGCGCTGCCCAGGGCAGGGGGCCACCAGGAGTCGTCCCAGGCGGAGGGTGAGGATCCCAGGATGAGGACTTCCGTCTTGTCTGAGTTCAGTTTCAGGCGGCTGTTCGACATCCATTTGGCTACTTCTGTCATCCCTTCGTGCAGGTTGGCTCTGGCGGTGGCGGGGTCGTTGGTGAGGGAGAGGATCAGCTGGGTGTCGTCGGCGTAGGAGATGATGTTCAGGTTGTGCTGGCATGCGATGGCTGCGAGGGGGCTCATGTAGACGTTGAAGAGAGTTGGGCTGAGCGAGGAGCCTTGAGGGACGCCGCAGATGACTTCGGTGGCCTCCGATCTGAACGGGGGGAGGCGGACTCTCTGTGTCCTTCCGGTGAGGAAGGAGGTGATCCACTCCAGTGCCTTCTCCTGGATTCCGACGTTGCTGAGGCGCTGTACTAGGGTGCGGTGGCAGACAGTGTCGAAGGCCGCGGAGAGGTCCAGGAGGATGAGGGCCGCTGTTTCTCCGTTGTCGAGCAGGGCTCGGATGTCGTCTGTGGCTGCGATCAGGGCGGTCTTGGTGCTGTGGTTGGCCCGGAAGCCAGACTGCGAGAGGTCGAGGGAGCCGTTCGTCTCGAGGAAGGCGGCCAGTTGCTTGTTGACGGTCTTCTCGATGACTTTGGCCGGAAACGGGAGCAGCGAGATGGGGCGGTAATTCTTGAGGTCGGTAGGGTCTGCTGATGGTTTCTTGAGTAGAGCGCTGAGTTCGGCGTGCTTCCAGCTCTCCGGGAAGGTGGCGATGTTGAAGGAGGTGTTGATGATGTCCCGCAGGTGGGGTGCGATGACAGTGTCGGCCTTGTTGAAGACGTGGTGAGGGCAGGGGTCTGTCGGAGATCCGGAGTGGATGGAGTTCATCGTGCAGATGGTGTCTTCGGTGCTGATCGGGGTCCAGGCGCGGAGGGTGGTGGTGGGGGGCGGTGGTTCGGTCGTGGCGTGCGTCGGTTGAGTGCTGAAGCTGTTGTGTATGTCCGCGATCTTGTTGTGGAAGTAGGAGGCGAGGGAGTTGCAGAGGTCTTGCGAAGGGGTGATGTCGTTGTTTCCAGCGTTGGGGTTGGAGAGCTCTTTCACGATGTTGAAGAGTTCCTTGCTGTTGTGTGCGTTGTTGTCCAGTCGTTCCTTGAATGCAGTTTTCTTGGTGGCGCGGATCAGCTGGTGGTGTTTTCGGGTGGTGAGCTTGAGGGCAGTCATGTTGTCCGGTGTTGGGTCTGTGCGCCAGGTTTTCTCGAGTGCTCTGCAGTTCTTCTTGGAGCTCTTGAGTTCGTCGTTAAACCATGGGGCTTTCTTGCTGCCGGGTTGGCTCGGCGGGGTCTTCAGCGGGGCGAGTTCGTCTGCGCAGTCGCTGATCCATTTCATGAGGTTGGTGGCTGCTTGACTGCGGTTCGTTGTGCTGGTGGGAGGGTTCTTGCTCAAGGACATGGTGAGCTGGTCAGCAGTGATCTTGTTCCAGCTTCTGCGGGGAGCCTGTTGCTGGTGATGGTGGAGCATGGTCCTTCTGAAGCTGAAGTGGACGCAGCTGTGGTCCGTCCATGGGAGTCCCGTGGCGTGGCTGAAGGCGATGTCCTTGCTGGAAGAGAAGATCGGGTCGAGTGTGTGTCCGGAGTAGTGGGTGGGGGTGGTCACCAGCTGCTTGAGTCCCAGGTTTGCGAGGTTGTCCAGCAGGGTGGTGGTGTTGCGGTCGTTGTTGTTCTCCAGGTGGAAGTTGAGGTCCCCGAGGAGGATGTAGTCGGCTGAGGGGAGGGCGAGCGGGCTGATGAAGTCGGCGATGTCCTCGCTGAATTGTGTGCGTGGTCCCGGGGGTCTGTAGATGAGGGTGCCTCTGAGGGTGGTCTTGGGGTTGGTGTGGATCTGGAAGTGCAGGTGTTCGGCGGGTGCGATGGTGTCATCGGTGTTGGTCGTGATGCGGATGGTGTTCCTGTGGATGATGGCGAGGCCTCCTCCTGTCTGGTTGACGCGGTCCCTCCGGATGATTTTGTAGCCGTCCGGGCTGGCGATGGCGATGTCGGGCGCTGAGGAGGCGTTCATCCAGGTTTCCGTGAGGAAGGCGACGTCTGGGGCTGTGGTGTCGAGCAGGTTCCAGAGCTCCACGGCGTGTCTGTGGACGGAGCGGGTGTTGAGCAGGATGCACTCCAGGTGGTTGCTGCTGGTGCTCTGCTTGGTGGACGCTGGTGCAGTGCAGGTCCGGATGCAGGAGAACTTGCAGGACTGGCAGATGAAGGGTCCGTGGGTGCGTCGCGGGGTGGCTCGGTAGCATCCCGGGGTTCGGCCGGCGTTGAGTGCGTTGAGGGTGGCGGCGTCGTACGTCCGGCGGGTGGGCTGGGGTCTGCGAGGGCCAGGGGTCCTGGCGCTGGGCGCGGTCCAGGCGCGGACGGGCGCAGACGGGCTTACCCCTGACGCACCTTCGGCGCTCAATCGGTGCTCCCGCTGCGCGCGTCCGCTGCGCGGTCGCTCAGGGGGCATCATAAGAAGGGGGACGGGAGGGCGGGTCTGCTGGGCTGGGCGAGCGTCTGGGCCAATGGGCCGGTGGTGGGCGGGGCCTCAGGGGCCAGCGGCGGGAAAAGTGGCGAGCGGCCGGCTCCGCTGTGGCTGGGCCGCTCGGGGGTGCTGGGGGGGCGGCGGTGGCGGCAGGCAGGCAGGCAGGGCAAGGAGGCTGGCTAGCAGGGCAGCAGGCGAGTGAAGGGGGTGACCCGGCCTCGAGAGGCACAGTGGTCACCTTCAAACATCTGGACAAAACCTCTCTAATCTCCCACAAATATAAGTCCATACCCAACCTAGACAAATGCACTCTATCATCCCTGAAAAAATTATACCGACTCAAAACGGATATCCCTGTGTCATACTCTCCCGAAACCCAATTGCGGCAAAACCTTGAAATGACTGAATTCACCATCTTCCTTGCCCTGCCAATGGCTCTTGGATTCCCTAACCCCTCTCCATATCCTCAGCGGAACCAATTCCGACCACAACACGTGGCGACCACACCAGCGTTCCTTAATTAAAGACAAGTCCCTTTTCATTGCCCTCAACAAAACCACACCCTTTACCCTTTACCCCACAAAGATCATTCTCTCCCAGGTGTAACAACAAAATGTCGGGACAAAGGCCCCTCACCATTACTTTATTCAAACATGGTATAAGTTTCCTCCAAAGCATACCCCCCTTTTCCTTCCACACAATGTCAAACATTTGATCGTTAAAACCCAACATTTTCCAAAAATAACTCTGGGCCGCCACTAACCTGTGCCCATTTGATGACTGAATGCCCCACTATCCAAACCATCAGAACCTTAGACTGGGTGCCCACCACAGAATCTGTAAAGAGAAAATACGCCTCCCCCCTGTTTGCCCTCACATAGCTCTGAAAAACAGTTGGAGGACCAACGTCCTAAACGCATAATTTCCCCTTGAGGTCAGCCCCTGTTCGCTGCACCAATCCTAAAAGAGTGAGTTCCATATTGCTCTCCGTCCAACCCAATCTTCCGCAGTGCTTTTCGCAAGACCATGCGCAATTGATATGCAGTGGCAGGTGCCCCATTGATATGTTGAAAAACAAAATCACGCTCAGACCCTCCTGACAAAGTCTTCCAACGACGGGTCAAATGCAGAGGGCAAGTAGCCCTGGGGGTCCTTGCTTCCAACCAAACCCTTTTTCCGAGTTTCTTCTGATCAGTTTTCAAACTAGACAGCCAAATGTGCAGACCTGCCTCCAAGAAAAATACTTCTTGCCAAGTGACTCCCTTCTTTACTTTGGTACCCAATAGCTCTGATACTCGAAAGGCCCCGAAAAACATAAAAGCCATCAGCGTGGCAAGCAAACATGTCTCAAAGTCATCCCTGCAAACCAATGGTAAAACTTCCCACAAAAGAGCCAAATTCTGCCACTAGAGAGGAGAGTGTGCCAACTGATCCCCACCCCGCTTCCTAGCCCAGCCTTCAAGCATTCTCTTCCCTACCTCACCAACGGACGGGGAATAATCCCAAAAGAGTTTCCCCATAAAAGAAATGCCCGCTAATTTCCTGGCGATGATAATTCGGGAAAGATATCTTTCAACAAGATCCAAGATGAACTGAACTACATCATCAGAAACGGCGCCATGCCTCATCTCGCCTACATGCACCGGACGCCAAAAATTCTTTCCATGCAAGGGAATATGCCAATCGCGTGGATGCAGACAACAAACCTACCACCCGTTGTAACACCCTACGTTGCCTACATACCAAAGATGTTCCGGCATTGGGGTCGGTGTCATGTCCGCCTCCATGGCCAACCCACGGAATCTCCCTCACTGCAAATGAGATAAAGCATCAGCTATGTCATTGTCCACACCAGGTATGTGTAAAGCTCGAAATTTAATGTCATGTTTTAAACAGGTAGGCACAAACACCCTTATCAACTTCAAAATCTGTTCCTCTCTCGCCAACTGCCTATTAACAATCTCGACCACTGCCATGTTATCTACTCAAAAAAGAACCTTCTTGTGTGTTAATTCCTCCCCCCAAAGGGTCAACACAACTAGCAATGGGAAGAGCTCTAAAAATATTATGCTCCTCCCTCCATCCCTCCAATTCTGTGGCCACCTCTCTGCACACCACCTGCCCTGCCAGTATAGGCCAAAACCGCCACTGCCTGCTGCATCCGAAAACATTTGAACATCCCATTGACATCTTCTTCCCTGACCACAGGCATTCCATAAAATGAAGTAAGAAAAAGGAACACATAAGCAAATCATCTTTCACTCCAGCTGACAAACGAGCACGGTTGTGAGGCAATGCTGACCTGCTAAAGCTCTCCCCAAACGCAGAAAGTCCTCCCTGCCCTGACCACCCTGCAAGCGAAGTGAAGATGCCCTAGCAACACCTGAACCTCCCTAACTGTCACCTTCTGTTTCGACAGCATTGTGCTCAACAAGTCTAGCATTTTCAGTTTTTTGTCATCCGGCAAGCGAGCCCGCATTGCCACTGAATCAATTCCAATACCCAAAAAGGATTAAACTGTAGACGGTTCCATTGTTTTTTAGGAGCCAAGGGCACTCCCAAATCCTCCATGAGCTCATGGAAAGTGTCCAGAGATATCTGGCACTCCGCGGAGCCCGGGGAACCATCAAAGAAAAAATCATCCAAATAGTGAGTTACCAAGGAATGACCTGTGTGGTGCATAAAATACCATTGCAACAAGGTGCTGAAACATTCAAATAAAGCACATGACATGGAGCAACCCATCGGTAATGCTTTGTCCACGTACCATTTCCCTTCAAAATGATGCCCAGAAGATCCCAATCATCTGGATGGACTGAAAGCGACGAAAAGCAGACTTAATATCACATTGTGCCATCCTGCAGTTGCGCCCGCGGTCACTACTAGTGACATGGCCACGTCAACTGAGGAATATGAAACTGAGGCCGCCTCCTCATCAATGAAATCATTCACCGTAGACCCCTCAGGCCACGACAAATGCTGTATGAGCCTGTATTGCCTTTCCTCTTTTGTGGGCACCACTCCAATCGGTGATATTATCAATTTCTCAATTGGCCAATCATCAAACGGGCCTGCCATCCGACCTTCATGTACTTCTTTGCTCAGTTTTTGTCGCACCACCCCACTATGTTCTGCCGCTGATTTCAAGTTATCTGCTCACCTTCTCCACTTTGGTCCCCGATAACCCAAACGAAATCCAAATTGAAAACCCTCCAAGAGCTTCTGTTTCACCCCAAATCCTCAAACTCCCGCTTTGTGTATTCAAACCTGGGCAACCTAACTGGCGTAGGAGCCCTTTGGCCCAGTACCCTGTGCCCCTCTAACCCCGACCCCCTTGAAATAACTGTGAGGTGCCAGATGTACATGCGCCTGGTTAAAACCCTTGTTGACCTCCTTGCTATATCGCTCCCCAACAGTTAACAAGGGGATGCCGCCTACCACACTTGGAGCACTCATGTCTGTACTTACAATACTCTCTTGTGCATAGTCCTTTATTGCTCCCGTTCCAATCTGTGTAGATGTTGCGGTTCCCACCCCACCCCGGGTGGGCGTCCCCTGAAATGTCCGACATATTAAAGGCAATCCACTAGCTGTGAAGATAATTTTGCCACCTGCCGCTGCGCCCATTGTATGCGGCCATAAGTCAGTATCTAACTCCCCCCACTTGCTTCTGGATCCCAGGCCATCCAAGCCCTAAACTCCTCATCTTATTGAGCCCATGCATAACCCCCACCAGTAAATTGCGCTTTGCGATGCACATCCATATATTAAATATAGACACGCTGCGCTCCGGGAACTTCTCACAATATACACTTGCATAAATTAAAAACGCTGCCGTCTTATTCTCAATGGTCAATGGCACCTTAGGACCCTTAGCCAACTCATACTCCTCTTCCTTGGACCCCTCCTTAGACCTGACCTCCCTATGCCGGAGTTTCATTATCTCAACATACTCACCCTTCCATATGCGCTCCTTGGTTGCCAACATTAAATGAGCACACAAAGGCTTGGTTACCCCCATGTAAGGCAGCTTCTTAATTTCCAATTGCTTACTGTCAAGCGGCTCTTTTACTCCCCCCGTTGAATCTGTATTGGACCCACTCTATACCTTAGTACCCAAAGCCGCACCCGTGGCAACCATACCCACTCCCGTTGTAGTGTAGTTCCTATGTTCCCAATAGGCTCTGCGCATTTGAATAATATAAACAGCAGTGTAGATGTAGGACTGAGGTCAACTAGGTCTCTACTGACTATATTAGACTTAATTAGTTTCGCCAGCTAGCTCAGAGGTCACTAGAAACTTTCTCGAATAAACAAGGAGGAGTTTAACTTCCCTGGATAGACAAGAAGGGATTAGCTTCTGACAACCATATAACATGACAACTTTGCTCCCTCAGAATAAGAGTGTATCTCTAGAGTCGTGTTAAAACAATAGACAGCTATTTCACTTAGTCAATTGTGCATACTTAGTTTCACCAGAGTGCAGAGAATAGAGACGGGCGTTTTCAATAAAAGGTGTTATTTATTGAGCAGTCTTCTTTCTCATGCCAGAGAAATGAATTGCCACAATTGCAATACTTATAGTAAAGTAAAGTGTGTACAGTAAAAGGAGTATTATAAAATAATACTGTAAAAGCATTGATATGGTTTCTTAGCCATATGATACTTTAAAATAGATAAAATATATACATACATAAAAACATTGACTAACATACTCAACTGGTGCGTCTAAATACGCTTACCCCGGTGTACCTGACCTAAGCCTAATACGTGGGAAGGAGTAAGTAAGTAGCAGTTTAAGTTAAGTTGGTTTGGCCAAGAATCTGAATCAAGAATTCTTTTTAAGGGTTTAGTCAGCTCCGTACCTGGGTAATAGAAAGCAGGAGGTCTGGTATCTCTCTTTCAGGACTCGATATCCCAGCAACCCGCGCGGGTGGATAGAAACACCGGAGCTGGATTTTCTCGGCTGGAGAAAAAGCCAGCGTCTTTCTCAGTGTTTCAAAAGGGAGGGGCGACGTCCATGGGCTCTCGCATCAGCTGGGCTCTCTGGCAAGTAGATAGCCGCTCTGCTCCAAACCACCGTGTGTTTGCTTAAGGCAACGTTGGTATATTTATACCTGAAAGGTGCCGGGTTTGACGTAAGGTTGGACATAAGACGTCAATAAAGATGTCACTAAGAACTGGCCGTTCTTTCAGTGCTCGCAGGAGTTCTATGACAAATCAAAACAGAAGCATGGGGATTTCCCAGGTTGTTGGAGGTGAACGCGTTGTACTTTCTAGGAGTCTGGGGAAGTAGCCTTGCTTAATTTGGACTGCATGGGCTACGACTAAATATGGATATGATTCTTATGCCTTTATAAGGATATTATTTATTATAGCCATACAAGGGCATAAATTGGGAATATCGAATTAGGGTCCTAGATCGAAATACAACACCCACTCCACGATCTAATATCCATTATTACTAAAACTAAGCAATAGTAAACATATAACGATGCATGTGTGTTTTCCAACCCACTCCAAAATACATGAATAGCATTTGAAATGGTATATGGTAAATACACGAAAATGAGTATTAGTACTGTACGCTTTTCAAGCAGTTGTATCATTCAGTTAAAAATGCATATATATATATCAGCTCAATGAATTGCGAAATGTACACATGAAATGGCTCTGAATACAGAAAAGAAGGTCGAGACCATTCCATCACATATTTATACAAATTCTGTACATGTGATGTGATGTGATGTGAAAAGCACTTGTATAGCGCGGCTTACACCATACGGTTTCTTGGCGCTTTGGCGTGAGGGGGAGAAAGCAATAGCGAGAGAGAGAGAAAAAGAGAAAGAAATGATGAGATCCAGAGGGATTAGTCATAGGCCAAGTGAAAAAGAAAAGTTTTCAGCAAAGACCTGAAGCGATTGTAAGAGGGAGCAAGTCGCAACTCAATGGGTAGAGAGTTCCATAAGGAGGGCGCCAAGAACGAGAACCGGAGACCGCCAAGTCTCTTACGCTTAAATCTCGGGACTTTAAGAAGAGCCAGGTGAGAGGAGCGCAGGTTCCGTGAAGGGACATGCGGGTGCAGTAAGGCAGAGATGAAGAACGGGCCAGTACCCATTAGGGTTTTGAAGATCGTACAGCCTAGCTTAAATTTACAGCGCTCGGACACCGGGAGCCAGTGGAGTGATTTTAACAAAGGACGGACATGGTGGTGCCAGGGCTGGTGATATATTAGGCGGGCAGCCTGGTTTTGGACCAGCTGGAGTTTTTTAAGCTGGTAGGCTGGGATCCCGACGTACAGAGAGTTGGCGTAGTCCACCCTAGAGATGACTAACGCCAACAGGGCCAGGGTAAGGGCTTCCGTAGTTAGGAAGCGGGCAATCTTCTTAATTTTCCTCAGCTGATAAAAACTGGAAGACACCGTGGCACTGATCTGAGCCTTCATTGTTAGATCCTGACTAATAATGACTCCTAGACTTTTGGCCGTTTTAGCGGGCAACGGAGCAGCGCCCAGACTAGACGGCCAATAGGTGGAGTTCCAGGGATTGGAGAGGCCCCCGACAAGAACCAGTTCGGTCTTGTCGGGGTTGAGCTTTAGTTGGTTGGCCCCCATCCAATTGCTAATATGGCAGAGGATGGTTTGAAAGTCAAGGACTGACTGGTGCGAGGAATCAATATTAAACACCAGCTGAATGTCATCCGCATAGTTGAATGCAGTGACATTCATGCCACGCAGAGACCGAATCAAAGGGGTAAGATATAAGTTAAAAAGAAGAGGGGATAAGGAAGAGCCCTGCAGGACTCCACAGGTCAGCCCAACTCTGTCGGCCGAGAAGTGGGAGAGTCGCACCGCCTGATGCCGATCGGTCAGGAACGAACGAACCCATTCTAGGGCCGTGCCCCGGATGCCAGCCTCCCTGACACGGCCGACCAAAATATCATGGTCGACCGTGTCAAAAGCGGCCGACAAATCCAGGAGCACCAGGGCCCGGCTGATGTTTGAGTCAGCGCCCCTGCGTAGTTCTTCCATGACAGAAAGAATGACTGCCTCTGTCGAGTGGGCAGGCCTGAACCCAGCCTGTTGAGAATCCAAAAAATGAGATTGTTCAACAAACGAGCTCAGGGTATTGGCCACGTGGGACTCAAGGACTTTACTAAGGAAAGGGAGAAGAGATATGGGGCGGAAGTTGCTCATGACCGCAGGATCGGCCGTGGGCTTCTTCAAGATGGGAACCACTTCCGCAATTTTGAATGAACTTGGGACAAGACCGCAGGAAAGGGAGAGATTCAGGAGTGTCCGGGGAGGGGTGGGACAAACGGTGAAGATCTCGCAAAGAACCGATGGAGGACAACAATCTGTCGGGGAGCCTGAGGTAACCTTACTCAAGAGAGCAGGGAAATCCTCTTCCAGAATAGGGAGAATCTGAGTTAACAGCGGAATATTTTGTGAGGGCAGAGAAGTATTGCCAGCAACACCAGATTCAGTAGCAGCCACAGAAGAAATGCTATCCTTAATTTTCTTAATCTTTTCCACGAAAAACAATTTGAGGGAGTCACAAAGTGCCTAAGAAAGGGAGGGGTTTAATAGTGACCCTGTCCGGATGTGAAAGTTCCTCCATGATGGAAAATATATCTTTAGCTTTTTGGGCAGAGTCTAAGATCTTATTGGAAAAGTACGAGGTCTTGGCCGCCAGGATGGCAGATTTATAACCTTTCATAAGGGCTAAGAACTCCGCTTTAGCGTCAGGGGCATAGTACCTGCGCCAGCGGCGCTCAGCCTGTCTGAGTTCTAATTTCAAGGTTTTAAGGTCTTCCGAAAACCATTTTTGAGCGTCATGAAGGCGCTTGGCTTTAATAGTTTTATAAGGAGCAACCTTGTCACTGGCCACTTCAAGCCAGCCCGTCAAATCTGACGCGTAGGCATCAATTGAGCCCTGGACAAGGGGGGGGGGGGAATTGAGAAGAGTGACAAAATCGCCAAGATTGGCCTTATTCCAATTCCGGGCCGAAAATGTCGACCCTCGTGAGTGACTGTGACGGGCGAGCGATTTAAGGGAAAAGGAAATGACAGAATGGTCGGACCACAAACAGGGAAAGACATGGGGGGTGGATATTTCTACATTCGAAGTCCATACCTGGTCCAAAATGTGACCTTTAACATGAGTGGCAGTTTGTATGTGTTGACAACAATTCATGTTATGTAGAAGATCGGAAAAAGCAAGTGAGCTGGAGGTCTCTTGCTCATCCGAAGGCCAGTAATTAAAATCACCAAGAACCAAGATTCTGGAATTGTTAATAACCACCTGGGAGAGCAGGTCTCCAAACAACGTCACAAAGTCAGGCATGTGTTGGGGGGGGCGATAAACCAGGACACACACAAGAGGCGACACAGGCGATTCCAGCCTAAGTGCTAGGAGATCAACCTAGGGAATGTTAGGCATCACAATCGAAGAGAATCTGATCGGATGTCTGATAATTGCTGCGACCCCACCACCCGATTTACCGGGCGCTCTATTAGCATGGAGGATATAATAACCAGGTGGGGTGGCAGCCAGAACATCCGGAGTAGATTCTTCGGTGAGCCAGGACTCCGTTAAAAATAGGACATCAGGGCGGTCAGAGTCCAAAAAGGGGAACATTTCTAACTGGTTTTTCACCAGGGAACGGGTATTGAGGTAGCTCACTGAAAGGGCCAAATTGTCAGGTGCTGTAGCACTGAGCGGGACCTGACTAGCGGTGGGGGATAAGGTCCGTTGGAGAGCAAGGGATGGCAGAATAGCAACCTCAGGAAACCTGTCACTGGCACACAGTAAACCTAAAAGCTCTAACCTAGACCTAATAAGGGGATCAACGGAGCGAGGCGCTTGTAGCTGAATCAGGTCCCAGGAAGGAGTAACATAAGAGTAGGCAGAGTGACATGCCCCGTGCCCCGACCGGGCGCAGACGGGCTTAACTCAGGCGCAACTCCGGCGCGCCTTCTGCGCGTCCGAGGAGGCATGTGCAAGAAGTAGTCTCGCCCCGCCTCCGGCTAGACCGCTAACTCTGGTCCTACCGGTCAGGAGACTGACCTAAGATGGCGCCCCAACCCGCCACACTAGCGGCAATACAGCCGTGATGGATCGGGTGGGGAGGGAACACACCTAGCAGCAGATAAGTGCAAGGAACAGTGCGGGGATTTTAAAACACAGAATGCAATTTTAAAAATCAGGAAAATGCTGCGGTAACAGGGTGGGTCAGTATACAAAAATAAGGGTTATTAAAATGCGGCTAAGTCCGAGACAAGAAGGCAGAAGAGAGCGCAGTGATCTTAGATCATCACAAGCACACGCCTCGCAGTCTGCCCCTCAGCGCACAACAGTATTCACAGGAGCTGCCACCACCTGTTACAACCGCAGCGTCGCCCTCGCACACGGCCAAGATGTAGTCTCGCCCCGCCTCCGGCTAGACCGCTAACTCTGGTCCTACCGGTCAGGAGACTGACCTAAGATGGCGCCCCAACCCGCCACACTAGCGGCAATACAGCCGTGATGGATCGGGTGGGGAGGGAACACACCTAGCAGCAGATAAGTGCAAGGAACAGTGCGGGGATTTTAAAACACAGAATGCAATTTTAAAAATCAGGAAAATGCTGCGGTAACAGGGTGGGTCAGTATACAAAAATAAGGGTTATTAAAATGCGGCTAAGTCCGAGACAAGAAGGCAGAAGAGAGCGCAGTGATCTTAGATCATCACAAGCACACGCCTCGCAGTCTGCCCCTCAGCGCACAACAGTATTCACAGGAGCTGCCACCACCTGTTACAACCGCAGCGTCGCCCTCGCACACGGCCAAGATGTAGTCTCGCCCCGCCTCCGGCTAGACCGCTAACTCTGGTCCTACCGGTCAGGAGACTGACCTAAGATGGCGCCCCAACCCGCCACACTAGCGGCAATACAGCCGTGATGGATCGGGTGGGGAGGGAACACACCTAGCAGCAGATAAGTGCAAGGAACAGTGCGGGGATTTTAAAACACAGAATGCAATTTTAAAAATCAGGAAAATGCTGCGGTAACAGGGTGGGTCAGTATACAAAAATAAGGGTTATTAAAGTGCGGCTAAGTCCGAGACAAGAAGGCAGAAGAGAGCGCGGTGATCTTAGATCATCACAAGCACACGCCTCGCAGTCTGCCCCTCAGCGCACAACAGTATTCACAGGAGCTGCCACCACCTGTTACAACCGCCTGCGGCTGAGGTAAAATATTGTCTCTAGAGTTCCTAAAATAGAAGCTCTGTTCTCTAAGAATCGTTTCTACTTTAAGCAGAGTATTTTGTGCCAGAAAAAGCTAAATATTTTGGAAATGAAAAAAAAAATATTTTGTTTTCAGGAGAAAAATAATTCCAATTGTTTTCAGTAGCTGTGTTTATCAAAACTGAAGGCCGAATTCAGAGTTTAGGGAACGCTGTGTGCTTGTTGTTTAAAAAGAGTTATTCTTTCTGTTCAGGGGAGAACATCATATCAGACAGACTTGCAAAAAACTGGTCTAAGTGAAAGTTCGACCAAGTTTGAAAATGCTGTAACAGTGCATGTGTGAGAATGAATGCTATCATCGATGTCAGGATCAGCAATGCTCACAGAAGGTTGTACCTGGGTGATGCTGCTTTCATCTCGTACTCCACTGCCACATACTCGTAGTGGTGAAGTCTCAACGAATGCCGTCATCAGAATAGGTAGCCGCTGGGGACAACACGATGCATGAGCCGTTACGGGACCTAGCAAAGTATCGATATCCATTGGTACTGCTGATGGTAGTGTGAGACAGGTGTCCAACATGCATTCTTCTCCGCATAGCATACGTCGAAGCACAGGTAAGATGCAATTTTGCCAGATCGGTCTGAATGAAAGAAACCAGGTCATATTCAGATCTCTTAGCCGGGCTAATCCGAGGACTTTAGTTATGCGGTCCCGGTAGCGTATTGCTAGGATCATTTCTTCCATCGTTGCTGGAGTCTTGTCTGTGGCTAGGCTTACCATATCGGAGCAGAAGAATAAAAAATAAAATTCCTGCTACGAGTCCCAATAGTAGAGGCAGACCGCCAAAAATGGAATGCACAAAATTCGGGATAAAGCCCAGAACTGTTTCAAAGGGTGTTAACATTCCCGAAAAAATTGTCTTAAATACATGTGCGATGCCACTGGTATCTGACATGTTTAAGATTTGGCACAACATTTCTATGAAATGCACGGGGCAATTTTTTGATAATAAGGAATGTATCTCTGCTGTTGTCCTTGCAACTTGCAGATCATACGTTTCTTTAGACGAGGTCAAAGGCACAGTTGTCTGTAAAAGAATAGACTTCATTCTGCTTAAAGTATCAATTCGAATAGAAGAGATATTCAAATAAGGCCATATTGCCGCCTCTATGTCTGGATTGCTGTTTTGATACAATACTTGCATACAGCAAGTGACCATGGAACTAACACTCACGAGATAGGCTTTTCCTGGCACCATGCCACAACAGCTGTGGTCACTTATTAGAACATAACTGCCGTTGGAAAGCTGTCTGAAAAATGGCTCTATCTGAGTTGTAGGAGTGCCGTGCAGGTGACATGAAAGGTTATTCAAAGACCCTTCGCAGGCTCCATGCAAGTTAATACCTTGACACAGAAGTGTACCGCTTAGTTATTTTTTACAATTATTACCACTAAGAAATACCTCCCTTTTCTTTTCACTGTAACATTTGTGTGTATAAGGTAATTTCCATGTTGACTTGATGTATCCTTTACCCAACCTTTCATACTGGCCCGCTGGTATATACTCTTGGCAATATTTAAACTGGAAAGTTGTTATCAGAATTGTAATTATTCTATGTATTATCCATTCAATGACCGGTCTTTCTGACATTGTCAATGGTAATCTCTCAAGTTTTTCAATGCTCAGAATCATATAGTCTGCTGCTTTTTGTGCCAAACGGATTTGTTTATCAGTAAGGTTAAAGATAGAGAATAATGACGTTGTGTTGATTAAACGCCATGGCACGAAGCCTGAACGCAGATTTTGCAACGTCCAGCCAAGCTGTACAATAGAACGTAATTGGGACTGACCATGTTGTAACATTAGCAAGTCCTGCTCTATTATATCAATAGCAGATGATACAATACTGTCCAGTGAATATATTTTCTGGAGGACAGAGTCGTTAACCCATTGTCCACAACAGAAAGTGATTTTTCCAAATTAATACGATCAATTTCTCTTATTTTTTCTGCTGTTTCAATTTGTGTTTCTTTCCAAGCCTTGTTGTATGCAGCGTATATACCGGCCGCTATGAAATGTTTTTGACGCTGTTTGCGTGGTCCCAATATGAAATCACGCAAGTCAGCACCGTCTTTAAGTAAAGTCAAGTGTTGCTTAATTTCAGCCACTGTGGATTTTTGTAGCCATTCGAGGCATAGTTTCCCTACACTGTATGTTGTAACTATCCCTGGATGTTGTCTCTGGGAGTATCTTGGGTCTGGCCTGGTCATTTTGAACCCCTGTGTTTTGTTCAGGAATCTATCTTGACAGTTATTTGTGTCTGTGGGCCAGATCAACCATTTTTTCCAATCAGGATGTGTTCTGTTTTGGTATAAAATATGGGATACGTCTATCTCCACATCTTTAGTGCTATTACTATCAGGTATGGGCTTCGGAATAGACGGTTTGTTTAAGTCTTTTATCTTAGCTAGGCCAAGAAAAGTAGTCTGTTGAATGGTATCATTCAAGAATATCAATTGTTCTGGGATCATGCAGGCCCTAAATAATGCTTCTAGGCCTTGTACCTGCCAATCTTTGGTACCCCAGATGGTTTTTGTTTTAATGTTCTTTTTCCAGAATTCAAAACCAAATGTAAAATGTTTCAGAATAAATCAATTTAGTATTTGTCAGCATTGTTTTCATTCCTGTCTTATTTAGCATTCTAAAATAAAACGTTTCTGCATCACTTGTGTTAAACCCTGAGAAGTATGGGAATTTCTCATAAAATGTTTTCGAGCTGCCTTTAGGCGGTGTTGCACAATGTTCCCATTGGTTATAATTAAAAACATTTCTAGGCTGTGCAGATTTATGCAAATAGTGATGACCAAAGTGATTATAGCACTACATTTCTTCATAATTTGATGAGCCCTGTAAATAATCATGTTCTGTGAATTTGGCTGACATTACTAAATCTGACATCATATTGTTAATATTTTCAAAGTCCCAATCATCAGAGAAAGTACTTGGTTTTACAAAGTCACTTAATGAAACCTTGAACAGGTGTAGATATTTCAAGAGCTCGATCGGGCCATAAATTTCATAATCCGTTTTGTCCCATGCTACCCCACCGGGTATTGGATTGTCTGTGATGTTCACTAACGACAGTTCTCTTTTTTCGATGTGAGATGATTTGTGAGGCTTTAGGACCAAGTGGATGTTCTGACTTGCTGTGTCCATTGTAATGTATTTTCCTTCAATTAATTTTCCCAAACAAAGAAACATGATGAGCCAAAGCAGAAGGAAAAGTACACCTAACACACTCCAAAATTCAATCCATGGTGAGATCAGATAGGTTTCTTTTAGTTGATGAAAGAGTTCAGTTACTTTGTCTTTGAAAGTTTTTGTTGCTGGCATTTCTTCAGGCTCACTTGGATCATCAAAAAAGTCATCAAAATTGATGAAGTAGCCAGATGCAGTTCTGTCTATTGTTGGAATTGCTTCCGAATTTTCATTTGCTTTTGGATTTTTCTTTGTCTCATTAGCATAGTCTGAGGCTACATTGTTGTAGACTGGTGTTTCTTGACAAACTGTTGCAATTTGGGTTTCAAGAGACACAAGTTCCATGGCTTTGTTGCACAGTCCTTTTTTATTCACTGCAGGTTTATCAAATGTGATCAGTTTCTCCGTTTGAACCTCTTGTATTGTAGCAAATTTTGGTACTCTGCTATATCTTAGGAGTCCACTGGGCCTACTACTTATTATTGGCCACATGATTGTGGTTTTACCAGGTCGATGGATACAACTCGGTTCTCCTTTTTACCAGCAAGTGGCGGTAGTACAACTGATCTTGTTCAGCTGATGGCTAAGACAGGTACTGCTTTTCTGTAAGAAGGCCCAAATTCCTTCTTCACCGCGATCTTCTCTCTGACCAGATCCTCAATCTTTGGAATCCAGACAGGTCTTGCTGGGACAGGTGGTTTTTCTTCAGTGGCCGTTGGCTGTTGCTTTAATTTTATGTTACTCAGGTTTCTTCTTGTTTCATTTAAGTCCTGTAAAACAGCCAACCGGTCTTTGATATCAAAGGATTTTTCTTCTACCACTGAAGTGTGACTATCAAGATCCTGAATGTGCATTCTAGTACCGAACAATAGTTCGTACGGAGTGAGACCTTTTAGAGAATTTCTTGGCAGATTATTAAGACTACGTTGGACACTTGTTAAATGTTTGACCCACCCATCACCCGAACCTAATACCTTTGCCGTTATAGATTGCTTTATGTCCCGTTTTTTTCTTTCCACTACCGCATTTCCCTCAGGATGGAATGGAGAAGAGTACCGCAATGCAATGCCCATGCTGGTCATGGCCTCTTTGTAAGCTTGAGAGCTAAAAGCAGGACCCTGGTCAGAATGTAGCATGCCAATTGCGTATGTGCCGATAAAGACTCGCAAATCTTTTATAACAGTTTTGGCGTCAGCCGAGTGCTGGTGTCTGCATTTTAAGTGAATCTAGTCTTAAATATTATGGGGACGCATTTCTCCTGCTGGATTTTTGCGTATAGATAGCCTTATGCTTTCTAATAACAGGGTCCTGACAATACTCCGGTCGGTTCATGACTGCGATCTCTGTTGCAGTTTGGACAGCCCATTGCAAATTTGTAATGTTGCAGGCTCATCCCCGGCCACCAGTATTTTGATTGTAATTCTTTCAGAGATTCCTTGATCTCTTGGTGCCTTAGACCTTCACCCATGTGTGCGTCTGCTATTAATAAGACTCTCCTGTTCGTGTTTGCAATTACTCTATCCCCCACTCCAGGGATTTGAGCAAAAGGAACGGAGTTTGCATCAATAATGTATGTATTATTGAGTGGATAGTTCACAGGTAATGCTGCATAGTTGCCTTTTAAAGACGCTTTTACCGCCAGCATGGTTTCCCCGTCTATGTATTTTTCTGAACGCTTTTTTGTGGCTACAGGAGCCAGCTGACCTGCTTCCGCTTTGGCTCTGTGAGCCAATGAATTCCCTGCAACGTGAACGCCATCACGTTGATGACTCAGTGTATGTATCACGTGAGTCTTTTGTAGTTCTTTCTGCAAAAGAACTACCTGTTGCCAAAGCTTCATATGCTTTATTGTGGCACCTGTGTCATCTTTGTAATCGTTTTGAACCCAGTTCTGCAAGTCATTATTGTAAGACTTGACACAGTAATGCGAATCGCACACTATTAGTGTCGGGAATTCACGATCGGCATTTTCAAGCGCCATCCTTAAAGATCTTATTTCAGCTCGCTGATCTGAACAGTTTCTGAGTGATTCAGTTTTGGTGACTATTGGTCTGAATTTACCAAAGTGCCAGCGACCTTTAACAATCGCGCACGCCGCGTTGTTGGATTTTTTCTCTACATCGTAGTGTTGTGCAAATCTGTCCATGTAGATTACACATGTGTACTGTTCTAGAGGCCGAATTTCGATTGGCAGAGGATATTCTTCTTCATATTCTACATTTTCTAGTTTTTTCATTTTCAGGTAAAAATAGTATTTCACGTCTTCTGCAGCAAGAGAATTTTCCCATTGTATCCATTTTGGATCTAATGCCACAGCAGTCAAATTGCGTGCACTTGTTAATGCCTCAAGGGCTGATTCTGCTGTTAAAACAGTTATCCTTCTGCCTTGGGCTTGGGCTCTTTCTTTTGCTACAGCAGTTTGAACTGCTATTAGAATTTTTTCAGCAGAACTGAATTTCATATCAGCTTGTGTGTACAAGTGAGATTTGTATGCTATTGGTACCGTTTCTCCCTCATTAGAGGTCAGGTACGTGAATCCGCATCTTCCTGGGATGACTCGGATTACAAGGTTGCGTACGTTTTTGCAAGTTTGCAATTTTGTTTTAGCTAACATGTCTGTTTGCAATGATCTTAAAATTTCTGTGTGTTTCTGAGTCCATTTAATTGGTTTGAAATCAGGTTTTATTAATTCATAGAGAGGTTTAACCCTCTCTGCATTATTTAGAATGTATGTCCTTTCGAAATTCAGGAAGCCTAGTATAGATTGTAAGTTCTTCAGCGTTTTATGTGCTTGGAGTACAGCACACTTCTCTAAGAAGTTGTCTGCTAGGCTTTTGCCTTCACTTGATAATTCATATCCTAAAAATAGGACAGTTAGATGGGCAATTCGTGACTTTTTTAAGTTGAATTTGTAACCCTCAGCTGCAAACCCAAGTATTATGGTGTTTACTCTTTTCAAGTGAGTCTCCAGGTCATCGTCTGTGAGATAGATGTCATCGACATAGGATAATGCCTCATCATCATATATTTGTAGTAACTCTGTTACTCTTGCTGAGAATAATCCTGGGCTATTCTTGAATCCCTGTGGGAGTCGACAGAAGTTTTTTGTGACCCCATTATTGAGAAAGCGGTCAAATACCTGCTTTCAGGTGCTATGTTTTGACAAAAGAATCCGTTAGAGATGTCTAATGTCGTTTTATATTTTTTGCGCACGATGTTATTCATTAGTGCTGCACTGTGTGAATTTTGTACTGCAAATGTTTTGCAGCAAGAGTTTAAGTGTCTGTAGTCCAAAACTAGACGATATGATTCGTCTGGCTTGGAGACAGAAAACAAAGGATTGTTCATTTGTGAGGTGCATGTTTCAATCACCCCCTGATATTCAAGTTGATCTAAGATCTCCCTGACTTGTTTTTTAGCTTCTTGTTTAATTGGGTACTGCCTTTGTGCAGTGGGTTGACATTTCAACTGGATTTTGTGAGGAGGAGAGTCCTCATTCCATCCTACATGATTTTTATATAATGCAGGAGCTTGGGCTACTGCCCATGTTCTTGCATATATAGATTTTGTATGAGTTGAAATATGATTTGAGAAGGCAGGCATAATCATTTCTTTGCCATGAGGGCCCTCCCTGACAAACTCTGGTGGCCAGTCTTTCTCAGCTAGAAGGATGTCATAGCCTTCAGAAAGGTTATCCCAAAAGAGACCCCTTACTTTCCTAGTCTTATCTACCTCTATACGCAATGTTATTTTGTATATTGTATGAGGTTTGCTAACTCTGGTATCTGCAGTTTCCACCTGAATGTATTCATTCGTGTCCACTGTCTCCAGAAGATTCATCAGGATCTTGCGAGCTATGGTCACTTCTGCTACGCTGTCTAGCATTGTCTGGGCCCACTCTCCGTTTTTCAGTTGTTTCCTCAGTATCCTCGGCATGTTTAATTATTTTAATACTGGCTACCTTCTTTCTTGGAAATTGTAATTTTTTACTTTGATGAGCAGGTTCCTTGTCTTTGGAATTGACGTGCTCATCCCTATGTTCTGACCGTCCTCTTCTTTCCGATTTCTGCGAGGAAGTCTGAAAAGATCGAGAGGGACGTGTATCAATATCTTGATATCTATCAGGCTTTTTCAAATTATCCCTATTTCTAAGGTTGTATCTTTTCTCAGAGGGCTCCCTCTGGGGAGACTTGTTTCCTCGGTCTGGAGATCTTTCTCTCCTTTGAGGAGACCTTCCTCTGGACTGGAATCTTTTTTCTTTGGGAGTGGATTGTTACCATCCCAACTCTTTTTTGGAGTGTTTAGATTATTTTTAATAAAGGTTTTTTCAGGATTTTCAGTTAGTTGGGGTTTTACTAGTTTCCCACCCAAACTATCTCTACCTAGTTCTTCATAGGATTTTTCTATGATTCTGGCAAGTTCAAATGGTTGTTCTGCTATATCTGTTTCTTTCAATTTCTGGCGGATCGCCACAGATGCTCCTTTTATGTTGGCTAATAATATAGCCGAGGCCTGCTTGAAATCTTTTAGTAATTTCATACCCAGAGTTAAAGCAGGTTCTGGCCGTATTCATTTTGAATCTGTCTTAGCACATCTGGTATAACCGCCATGGATGGAACACCATGTGTTTTTGTGTATATGGAAGCAAAGACTGTGCCCCAAGTGTCACAGTCCTCCACATGTGGTGCGATCCCCATTGGAAGACAGATAGTCAGAATTCTGTGTTTTTCAGTAGGCGTAGTATCAGGAAATACTGCCTATATTTGAGTGATTTTTTGTGCTAACCAGAATGGAATTTGTTCCCGTTTTGAGGGTATTTTACCAAGACATGATTGTATGTTCTGTGGTGTTATTTTGTTTGTGTTCCCCTGATGAGGGGTCAGCTGTGGAATGTTAATTTCTGGTTGGACTGTTGAAGTCCGCATTACATATTGGACCAATTGTCTATGTATTTTAATTAGTATTTTTAGCTGAGCTAAAAGTTCCCGGTCTGACATTTTATCAATGTCTGGATGTGGTGTGTAGCTGGCTAGAACCGGCCACGTGGCTCCTGGTCTATCTAGTGGACCGAGCCTGGTGATGTGATTTTGATGTTTTAGGGCGCCTTTAAACCAGAGCAGGTGCTCTTGGTAATTTAATGGGATTTCCACATCCTCGAAAGGAGTGTATTCATCCGGAGGTTCCTCTATTTTGTAATAGTGGAATTCTTTTGTTACAGCGTTAGCTGCTGGAAAGTGTATCCATGAATAGAATACCTCTGTCTGCCGATATTCATGGGCCTCTACCACGAATATGACTGTACCACCTCGTGATGTCAGTCCATTTTCTATAAGTTTAATAGTTATAGTTCTTCTTATGTTGACCGGAATGAGTATACCATTCGGGTCATTTTCTTGGAGACTTGTGTCATCCGCTAGGAGTTGCGCTGCTATTCTAGCTCTCTCTGTTTCATCATCACTTTCCACCATTTTACTGACAGAAAGGTTTTTGTTGCAGATCAAGTTTCAAGGAAACAAAGATTAGGTGCACAATATTTTGGAACACTGTATCCTTCAACGTTGACTAAACCAAAAACTATACATAGGAATCTCTTCCTCCTAAGTTCCGACGGATTTTTAACCTTTTTAACCTTTTACCCACTTCAGACGTCTATAGGAGTTTTTACGGGAAAGGGGTCTGTGTGAAAAAGCACGACTGAGTTACTCTAATGTCTTGCGTTAGTTTTATCGCCTTACCAAACGTTGGGCGCCATGTAGTGTAGTTCCTATATTCCCAATAGGCTCTGCGCATTGGAATAATATAAACAGCAGTGTAGACGTAGGACTGAGGTCAACTAGGTCTCTACTGACTATATTAGACTTATTTAGTTTCGCCAGCTAGCTCAGAGGTCACTAGAAACTTTCTCGAATAAACAAGGAGGAGTTTAACTTCCCTGGATAGACAAGAAGGGATTAGCTTCTGACAACCATATAACATGACAACTTTGCTCCCTCAGAATAAAAGTGTATCTTTAGAATTGTGTGAAAACAATAGACAGCTATTTCACTTAGTCAATTGTGCCTACTTAGTTTCACCAGAGTGCAGAGAATAGAGAGACGGGCGTTTTCAATAAAAGGTGTTATTTATTGAGCAGTCTTCTTTCTCATGCAAGAGAAATGAATTGCCACAATTGCAATACTTATAGTAAAGTAAAGTGTGTACAGTAAAAGGAGTATTATAAAATAATACTGTAAAAGCATTGATATGGTTTCTTAGCCATATGATACTTTAAAATAGATAAAATATATACATACATAAAAACATTGACTAACGTACTCAACTGGTGCTTCTAAATACGCCTACCCCGGTGTACCTGACCTAAGCCTAATACGTGGGAAGGAGTAAGTAAGTAAGTAGCAGTTTAAGTTAAGTTGGTTTGGCCAAGAATCTGAATCAAGAATTCTCTTTAAGGGTTTAGTCAGCTCCGTACTTGGGTAATAGAAAGCAGGAGGTCTGGTATCTCTCTTTCAGGACTCTTTATCCCAGCAACCCACGAGGGTGGATAGAAACACCGGAGCTGGGTTTTCTCGTCTGGAGAAAAAGACAGCGTCTTTCTCAGTGCGTCAAAAGGGAGGGGCGGCGTCCGTGGGCTCTCGCATCAGCTGGGCTCTCGGGCAAGTAGATAGCCGCTCTGCTCCAAACCACTGTGTGTTTGCTTAAGGCAACGTTGGTATATTTATACCTGAAAGGTGCCGGGTTTGATGTAAGGTTGGACATAAGATGTCAATAAAGATGTCACTAAGAACTGGCCGTTCTTTCAGTGCTCGCAGGAGTTCTAGGACAAATCAAAACAGAAGCATGGGGATTTCCCAGGTTGCTGGAGGTTTGGTTTATTTAAAGAACGCGTTGTACTTTCTAGGAGTCTGGGGAAGTAGCCTTGCTTAATTTGGACTGCATGGGCTATGACTAAATATGGATATGATTCTCATGCCTTTATAAGGATATTATTTATTATAGCCATACAAGGGCATACTTTGGGAATATCGAATTAGGGTCCTAGATCGAAATACAACACCGTGCCCTTAAAATATTTGCCTTTTAGCAGCCTCCCTTCTGACACCACCCCCACACCCTCCACCCCGTCCCCACAGACACCATTTTCACTCTGGCCTTTGGTCCAATGATCTCACCTGGCTCTAAAGAAGCTGCTCTGGCGGACTCCGACCACCGTGTTGAGACATCCAATTTATACCTCACTCGAGGAGCCCTCACCGAGGGGCCGCGCTCTCGTCTTTCTCTTGTATGCTGAACCATTTCTAAATCCTGTAAAACACTATAAGACAGGTGAGAAGGCCCGCCCCCTTCCACCTCCTGCAAGTCCCCTTCCTCGGGGCTGTCATCATCATACTCAAGCAGAATCGGCTCCACCACCTGGAGCCCATCAATATCAAAATCCACCACATGGGTCCTACCAGACCCAGCATTACCAACACTGGCCTTCATGGCCTCTGAGCGTCCACCTGGCGGGGGAGCCGGCTGTACCCGCCGGTACTCCCCCATGCATTGACTCCGTAGCTCCATAGCCATCGGCAAGGTAGACCACCTAGACCTGCTAGTCGTTGGGGCCAGTGAGGTCGCGCCAGACCTTCGTGTGCTGACCGCGACGGGATCCCTCGGTGGTACAGAAAGTGCCGCGCAAGGCTCTACCCTCCCTTCACCTCGGCGCAGTTGGGCCGAACCACGCCCTGAGCCGATCTGTATCCTGAAAATAAAAAGTTTGGACTGATGTGCTGGGATCAATAATAGCAAAAGCCGATCCAGACCCCTGCCAACTAGTGATTACCGGACCTGCTGAACGCCTTCTTACTCGACTAGACTGCACCACTCCGCCAGAACCTACCACCGAAAAAGAACAACCCCTTTCTACATCATCGCTCCATTCCAACAAAGCCCCTGCCGCTGATAAATCTTGGCCCCAACTCTTGCCCAACGTGCTAACTTTACCCTCCCCCGTTGCTTCTCCACAGGGGGCGTGACATCCTTAAAAAAACCCTAGGCGCGCATGCCGTTCTGACCTTTCAGCCACACCCTGACCCTGTAGACCCACCAACCAAGAGGGAAAAAATATCTAAACCCTCCAAAGCCTGCCCACCGCCTGCAAGTTCCAAATTCCTTTGCACCTGTACCAATGAACTAGGAACAAAAACCTCTCACATTCTCCCCAGGGGACCTGTCCCATATTCCAGCTTGAGTATCCACAAGTGCACCCTCCCTACCTGAAAAACTTCTTCCCGCCTGCTCTGCCCCCCAAACTGAAGCCACCCCCTTTCCACACATTACTCCCTCCACTTGAGCCCATTCACCATCACCCTTAGAGCTCCCCCCCACGGACAAAGCACCCCCCCTCAAATATGCTGGGGGCGAAAACAGCAAAGGACTGCCCACATTGTCGTCATTACCCAACTCCCCATCCTCCTCCTCTTCAAAATGCTGTGCGACATTAATGCCGCCTGCCGGAGCGGCCGCCGGTACAACAGTAATAGCGCTCCCTTGAGGGCCACTAAACAAGCCTACTGCAGCCTCTAATGGATTGGCCTGCTCGCTCTCACCTGACACCACCGAAAAATTCCCCCTCAACTTCCCTCCCTCATCCCAACAGCTTCGACCCTCCCCAGGCGCCACCACGCTTACCTGCCTCAATGGGTGGTGCGCCCGCCCCCACGCGTTGCTCACGGGGCCGGGCTGCCCCCAAAAAACGACTTTCACCGGCCAAACGGTGCACTTCCATGATAATAGTAAGCACAATTTAGATATATGCTCACAAAAACGCGACCTCATGGGGAGGAGCTACGCTAGCAAACAAGATGGTTGCGTGAGCTCCCGGCTCCTCCGACCTCCGACTCCTGCCAGAAGATCCTGTTATTTATCCTGATTTTGCACCCTGCCTCCGTGTGTATGAACCTGACTGGAGCTTAATGTTGCAATCCCGAGATTTCTACCAGTTTGGTAGACAAGGATACGCCGTGTGGCAGTTTGCGGCCTAGACCAACTTGGAAGCCAGGGTCTCAAATACTGGCCCAGCCGGGTTTCAGTTGAACAACATCGGCTGCGGTTGTGTGACAGGGTCCGGTCTACCGAGGTGGAACAAAAAATGTCTTGGATCGAAGTTGACGATCGCTGGCTGAATGGGTAACATCGAAGGAGGGGTGACGACGTACAATTGGAGTGGTGGACGGGGATCCCTGGCCCGGCGGCCCGGTTAGGGCCCCGCCGGTGTTCGCGGGGTTGGGATCTCCACCTGCCGTGGCTGAGTTCAGATTGTTATTGTCCCCAACGCTCAGTTCCCCTCTGACGTCGTCCGTTCCGCATCCACCTGTTCCCCCCGAGGAGAACGGGCTCTCTGGGGACGCGAATATGACGGAAACCGAGGGAGGAGTTGTGGAACGGACCGAGAGTGACCCGTCACTACGAACTGTGTTGGCAGCCATAAGGTTGCGTTGAAGCCCACATTCACAAATTGACTGCGTGTTTGTCTGGAATTGGGTGGATGGGACCGGACCCTGGTCCACTGCAAGACAGGGAACTACTTGAGATACCTAAAATGGCCACTTCGATGGAGGAAGCAGACCCCGGACTATGGGAGGCGTTGGAGCCCCGGACCAGTGTTTTCGGTGATGAGAGCAAGCATGATGCTGCAAATAGATTGTCAGGCCTACGATCGTTGCTGACTATGGAAGGACTATTTGATGCTCCCTTTCCGGAGACTTTTGATGGGAACTGTTGTTGGTTTGAAACTGCGTTGCTACCCTATACATTGGCACCACTAAGATGGCGGACTAAACAATCTTGGGAGTCCATGACGGTGTGGGGAGTCTTTAGGCCAGGCGTAGTTCTCAGCCTTTTCATCTCTCTGCTACATCTCTGTTTGAACTTTGCTACAGCTTTTTTGTGCATTGACTATCCTGCGGAAGCGGCAGTTCGTCCGGAAGGGGCTCACATGTCTGATCGGAAGAGTCAAGGATGAGACTGTGTGATTGAGTTTGACATCGGGTATTGCTGGACACGGGATTTGCAATCATGATGCTTTTGGGAGGTTGGGCGGTGTTTGAAGTTTCCCCTGTTGCGGTACGTATTTGTAGCTTAATTGATTTCGAGGCCTTAATCCGGGGATTCTTGGTTTTGGCGGGGGGAGGGGAGACCGGGGGCATGTATGAGGATGCCCTCCTCCATTTTTCTACTTTTAGTACATAGTTAGTTGGGGCGACAGGCACACTGCTAGTTTTGGTTAGGAGACAGCCATATGCAGGGGTGCAGGGTGGGGGGATGGGTTTATTGTTTTGTCCTATTTTTGCTTTTATGGTTTCTTTTACTTCACACTCTCTTTCACTTCCTTTTCTAAGTATAGTTGGTGGAACATCCTGACTTTGTTGGTATTCTATTATCTGGTGCTCATGCTTCTTTTACTATCCTGATTTTATGGGTGGGCAGACTCTGAGGGCTTGCGCTTAATGTGAATTGTATATTGTAATGTGGCACATCCTGTTTCTCGTACATTAGCGTAGGCATCTCAACCATTTCTTCACTGCTTAGTATCTATCCTGTATCTACGTCTGTTCGCCTTATTATTACGTCTGGATGTATGGAACCTGATATGTCTATTTCCTTCTTTGTTTTGAAACTAATAAAAAGAATTACAAAAAAAAAAAACGCGACCTCAAATACCTAGAATCAATAAAAACGACCAAAATTCCTAAAGAATTCCTGCCTAAGCTCCCAGCCACCAGGTCACCAAACCTAAAATGGTGGCCGGGAGCAGGAGCCCAAAGCATTTATGCTTGGGCTCATTTTTGGGCTGCAAACTAGAAACAGCTCAACACCTAAAATGGCCGCAGCCATGAGCTTACACCCCCCCACAGCACCTCCCAAAACGCCCGGGGGGGACCTCCCTTTGGTCGGCTGCCCCCCCCAAACCCCACTTGTACGCTGCCTGCTCCCTGCCGCACAATGTGAGTGCCGTCACGGACTCCTAAGCAGGAGTAGGCAAACCGAGAGAAGTTGCGATATGAACACCAGGGCTCCCCAACCTTGAAGCGACCCTACTACACTTGCAAACGGAAACAGTAATGCCCGCTGTGACCTGACCTCACGAAATACCCTTGCGTTGTCTGATTCCTATGTGCTTCCTGCGACACTCAGGCAGACCCTGTGTGCTGTTACTTATTTCCCCACTCGTTCAAGTATTTTGAAAGACGGGTCCGTCTTCCCCTCATCGGAGCTCGTGCCCTGTAGAGCCCCTCGCAGCGCGTCATCACTCAAGCCATGTTTGCTGCTGCCTCGCTCCTCCTTTTACCCAGCCGTGCTCGGTAGGCAGGTATTTAATGTGCGCGCCTGATTTATTATGCAGTAACCGAATACCTCAGTGATTACCATCACAGGAAACGTCGCCCCCGCCCCCAGGCCGCCATCTAACATTAACCTGATTGCGGGCATTGCTCTCTGCCAGGTCCAAGCCCTTTGCAGCAAGAATATTAACCTCTGTGACTATAGCATGCAAGTGTTGGACTTCTCTGGCCTCGTCAGACGAATCACCACGGTCAGGCTGAAATGCTCCTAAATGGTTTTAAACCATGCTCCTAAATGGTTTTACACGTGGGGAGTCGTGAAAGCCAAGGCAATTTTCTTTATATCTCAATTTTTTGTCTTTTTGGGTCGGGCCTGAGCCCCCTTCACCTAGCAAGCTATCCACACTTATCCCTTGTGAGAACGCAGCTTGGTCTATTCGCCTAGTTGCCCGGGTGGTGGATATTATAGGCATTCATTCCTATCCTGCTGAAAGAAAAGTTGCGCTGGTCCATCCAGGATTTGCCGGTTAATGTAGTAATTAACCAAGCTCCAGATTACCCAACATTATTTCCTCCATGAAGGTACTTCTGAACTGACAGGGAACCAAGAACCCATGTACAAGTGTAGCTGTCTTAACTGGCGTTATCAAAACGCACCCTTCAAACCCCAACTGTATCTGTTATATAGCACAAACTCGACCTGGGGGTAATGGAGCGCTTTACATGGGCACCGTATTGACATTACGCATTCAGGCGCGGGGAGATTAAGTGTTGTGCCCAGAATCACATGATGACTTTCCTTCTGAAAGGATCTAGTTTCTTGCCTGTCGCCTTTACATAGCCGCAAGGGAGCACCGCATGGGCTCTTGTACAATGGCCTGGTTTGTTTTCACTGTCTTATTGCCGTAAAGTGCACGCACAGGCATACCCACACCGGGGGCAATCTCACTCTCTGAACATGCTTAGGGCAAGCATACATGCCAACATTTCAGGAGAGCAAAGTGGGAGATTTAAAAAAAAAAATCGGGAGAATGGGACTTTGAATCGGGTTACTGGCATGTATGGGCTTTGGAAGTGTGCTGCTGTAGGATCGGACATTTGAAACGTAAATGCACGTTTTTGTCTTACCTTTCAGAAGCTTGGAGCATAATGGCAGGCAGAGAGGGTGATGCAAGTGTTGGGCACTGGCCTGGCAGGTTGTTGGCAGTGCATGCACCTCCCACCCTTCTGTGGCAGCCCGGGCTGAAACAGCTCCCCTCCTACCCCCCCTCACCCCCCACCCAGTACTTCGCAGGTCTTTAAAAGACGATTCCCTTGTTAATGACGCCTTGTTGGTTTTTCACCCCTTCGAGAGCCCCTGCATCGCTACTCTTTGCTGGAAGAATTAGCACTTTACACAATACCAAGCCCTGTCAGCTGAAACCCCCGAGGAATCGGGTTTTTGTTTGTAGGAATCGGGAGGCGGGAGACTAGCCTTCAAATCGGTAGTCTCACGCTGGAATCGGGAGGGTTGGCATGTCTGAGGGCAAGCCCCACCCCGTGTCCCCAGTGTAATGGCCATCTGGGGGGCAGGGGCGAGCGCTCCTCTGCTCAAGTTCCCCGAAAAACTTTCACTTCCAGCCCCGCATTGTATCACACAAAAAGGGGTCGGGGGAGGGCCAGCAGTACAATTATATCCTGAGCTGAAAAACTATCTGCCACTAATATGGTGTCACTCATCGTGTAATTGCGCAGTTCTCAGCTTGCATTCCGCAAGGCTTTGGCTTCTTCTCTGAGCCAATCTTGATTCTTGTGCGCAGCTGAGCCAGCACACAAGGGCTCAGGCATCTGTGCATATTCAGCCTATGAAGTGTGGGGGTGTGGTGTGAGGAGTGTTTCTCAAAACAAAAGCACGTTTGAAGCGATGGTAGCGCGAGTTTCTAATCCTCGTTTCCCGGCCTGAGAGCACCAGGGGCATGTATCGAGTAAAATAGTCCTCCGTCTATCGTTTACTATTTTATTTTATTTACCTTATTTCCATGGTATCTCTTTGCTGAGATCCCATGTTGGCGCGAGTGTCTGATGTAAAAGCAGCGCGGCACTGATCTAAGGCTCCACCCTGACCTCCCCGCCAGGGTCTGCAGCCACAGCGTGAGATGACCTGACCAGCCTGGGCCACTCCTACTATCGCCATCTTCCTGTTTTTTTTTTTTTACTCGCGCCCCAAGGTGGCACCGCCGCCATACCGCGATGTGAGAAACCCTGCCTAAAGCACCATTGGAAACTGGTCCTTCTACGGGGGCGCCGCCATAAGTTCCGCGCCATCGATCTCTGGCATGCCAAGGATGCTAGGTATCGGGCGCTTTCTATCCTCCCTATTTCCTTGTACCTTGCATTGCCGGGCAGCAAACAATATTCGCGCCGCCCTGTTTCTTTCCTCCTTCGATCGCTGCGGGGGCACTGCCGCCCGCCCCGGTCTTTGTCATCTCGGGGGCACCACCGCCCGCCCCGACTGGTTCTACCTTGGCTGCTGTTCCTTAAATGTCCCAGCTGCTTGCGCCAAAACCTGCCAGCTGCCCTGGATCGCTTCCTCGTGAGCACCGCCGTTCTGGCTTGAGGTGCATCCAGGTCGCCGTTCTGGCACCCTGCTCTGCCTCGGTCGCCTTCCAACAGCTGGTAGTTGATCCCAACCTCCTGCACCCCGGTTCCCGCGAGGTGCCGCCTAGCTCCCATGTCGTCCTGCTGCTTGCTCTGTCCTGCAAGTCGGAGGGGGTACCTTCGCTTCCGACGAGCTCCGGGCCGTTTTTCACTCTCCTGCAAGGGGAACGGGGTGGGCACCCCGACGTGTCTGGAAACCCCTTGTTCCTCTTCGGGCAGCAGCGGCCGGTTACTCAGTCGTGGAGGGCTTCGCCTTCATGAATGGAACCCTCGGATATAAATGGAATTCTCGACAAGAATTTGTGCTCCACTGCCGGTGCTGCTCCCCCACTCTGATAAGACAGGAGCTTGCCTGGGGGAGCAGCACTTATATGCCCCCCCAATTACCTTCCAGGCCAGGCAGGCCTCATGCCCATTGGAGAGTTCGTAGTCTATTGGCCGCGGGTGGCGGCGCCTCTTTGGCAGCTGCCGCCCGTTTTCTTCATTCCTGTCGCTTTGCGCACCAAAAACCCGGCCCCCACTAGTTTGTGTCCGGGGGCGCAGCGCTAGTTATGGCGCCAGCTCTCGAGCCCCCTTAGGGAGCAGCCTCTGCAATAACATTCTAAAAAAAATAGATACGACGGAAAATACAGCGTGGGCATTGAAAGGCGGTTAAAACACACATAAAATACTTTTTTAGCGCGCCTCTTGGTGCACTTGATAGAATCCAAGTAGGATATAAAAAGAGCAATGAGTGCCCAATGACTTCATTTTGAATCAAACGGGAAAAACAGAGGTCCACAGTCAGAACACGGTGAGTGACAATACGAAGGGCCGCTAGGATATTCTGTGGCGTAGGTTATAGATTGCCACGTTCCTTAACTTTATTAAACCTTATAGAAATCATCATGATATCGTTTCGAAGGATTGTTCCTCCGTTGTAAACAATACAAAGGAAAGTAGTTACAGTATCTCATTAGAAATATCTGGGAATGCATGTTTTGTTAAAAGTTATGAAGGCATTTGGCCGGTAAGCACAGAAATACGACAAACTGCACTCGAGGTAACTGTTCGAGTAAATATTAATTTAATAAAGTATACATTAATTTCTTCTACTTAATTACCATAGCATTCACTTGATGCACTGTTCCATTCACAGATCCGTATCAGGGGGACTCCACCATATTGGTCTATATTCATCAATTTTTAACATTGGCAAGATAGAACTGTGGTGACAGGAAGCAACGCACATTAGAAGTAAAGAGGTAAGAATTCATATATTAAGATACAATGAGCAAACAATTTACTAAAGGTTTAATTAAGGAAATTGAATAAGAAGTATAGTTTTATTGTCTTCCATGTCTTCTCTATTATAGTGATTAATACCAATCCAAGTGAAAAAGAGGTTAAAAGAAGTTGGGCAATAAGAAAGGAAAGGGGGGCCGCTCGGCCCCCACGCACGCATGGCTGGGCCCAGCCCCTCCCCTACCCCCTTTGTGATGATGGGTCCCGCCATTGATCCGGAAGCGATGTAAGTGCTTCCGGGTCAAGGGGCGGGACCATTAGGGTTTAAAGGCCTATGGGGCGCGGGAAACGCCCTCTTGTTCCCCCGCTCCCCAGGCTCGCTCCTCGCCCCCGGTGTGGGGCTGATAACTTTTTCCCTTTTGTTTTTCCTGCAGGTCTGTGCGGAGTTGTGCAGGAAGACGGGCGGGATTGGCGATTCGCAGCAAAATGGGGGCAGTCTCTGAGCCAGCTGTTGCGGGTGCTAGATGCGGCGGGCACTGCGTCGAGATTCCCCCACTCGAGGGCCGCTTGGGCTACAGTGTTGCTCGCCTGGCGATGGGATCAAGTGTCGGGGGGCTGAAGCTGATTGCAGCGCCATTGAAGATCCGAGGTGGCAGAGCCATGCAGGTACGAGGCGCTATTCTTGCTGTTGCGGCGTGCATTCATTGTTGCGGGGGTCTCCCCAGGTTACGTGCGTGCCATGTCCATTGATAGCGGTATGAATGGGATCGATACATACGGGGCACGCAGATGAAGTGGCGCAACATATTGGTGAAATGATCTTGTATTTTGGTCGGCCGTGAGTGTGGCTCAATCGTCGGCGCGCTCGCCTTCGGCCATGGGGACCCGGGTTTCGAGTTTGGCGTGGGCGGGAGTAGTTGTTGTGGCATGGAGTTACATTGGTTGTCGGGACCACTCGGTTGTGAATCGGGATGTTTTTTGCTGACTTTCCGCTTGCTTTTTTGGGAACGTAACACGCTTCGGTTATTGAGGAAGAAGCATGGGCATTGAGCGGTGGTACACGGCACTGTTCTGCAACTCTCCCTTGCCTCCCGTTGCATGTGACAAGCATGTGACAAGCAGGGGAGTCATCCTGGGGCACACGATGGCGCCCCCATCACGCGATCTGCGGGTGAGGAACCAAGGTGATATTGGGTGCTTTTGCACAGCGCTTGAAGTGGGACATTTTCAAGCCCTGCATTTTCAATTGTGGTTTTGCCCATGTAACGCTGTTGTTTTCTATGCGGATTGAATGCGAGGCCAATTAGTTTACATTTCCCATAGTCTCTGACCTTTCGTGAGCATGACATTACATTATGTAGGCCAATTCTTTCTTTCGTGTGCGCCTTTCTAGGCCAAAAGTGCCACAAATACGTGTCTTCCGTGGTTACCTTATTTTATGTTTCCACTGGGAGGTCTTCAGTGGTATTAATGGGTCATCAGATGTGGCTGGCTAGCTACCTCTTATGGCAGTGGTTCCCAAACTTTTTTGACCCACGGCTCCCTTGACCCATTGGCTGTTGGCCACGGCTCCCCATTATGTCACTTTTTTATTCGGTGGGGGAATGTAAGCCCAGCCTCAGCTCAGTACCTAGAAGCAATTAGTCCCAATTCAAGCCCGTTCTCGCCGCAGCGCCAGTATCCTGCCTAAGTGTGAGTGGGAGTGTATTCAGCCAGTGGAAGATGGGAGCAGGGTTCCGCACATATGTTGTACTGGTTCTCGGGGCTGCAGACAGTTACATAGCTGCCAAGGTTTGATTGCTTATGTGTGACATTTTCCTAATTTCTGAGTAATTATGAGTGACATTCAACGACTATGAGTGACAATTATTTTCTCCCCAGCAAAACCAAGCAATAAAGATGTGAAAATGGCCTTGGCCCTTGCCTCTCTCAACCATACGCTCCTCTGTATCAGACCTTTAAAGGCTCTAATTTTTACCTGCGCCAGGCTTGCAATATACATGTTTTAGTGCTCGCAGTCACATAAGGAACATTGGAACAGTGGGATACAAAAGTTGCTATCCACCCTGTTCTAGAAAGGACAAAAATGTAGAGATTGTATTGACAAATCGAAAATGTAATGTAATGAGATTAATGCAAAGGATGCTTTTCTAATTTAGTTTGTCTAATTTGCCAGGTCAGCTATTCAACACTTGAGCTATCTGTTGTTTGGCCAGGCTGGGAAGGAGGGTCACGGGCTGCAGAAGCATGCAGGAATTGAAGTGTGTCTGAGAGCATGCAGGAATTGAAGTGTGTCTGAGCCATGGTTTTCACTGTTGATTTGCCTGTCATTGAAACAAACATAGCAATGCTCATTCATTACGTTTTCTATTTCTTACAAAACATGTGTACAACGTGTCTGCGTGAAACCTTACACAATTTGCAAGCATGTCACTTAGTGATGCACCTTTATTTTCGTGCCTGGGCCTAATGTCTTTCTGCCCTTAGATGACTCTGGTCAAAGTTCACGGAGAGTTCCAGGCAGTGTGATCTCTCCTCGCTAGGAAGTGTTAATCATCCGGTTTCTGAGGGCCAGGAGGCAGACAGTAATTAAGTAGTGACATTTACAGGACCATGCATTCCTCCTCAAAAACACTCATCCACGGCAGCACGACCTCCTTACATAGCGGAATAAACAAGACACTGTTAAACACCGACCCTAATAGAAGACACTCAGTTAATTTACACACTTTGCACATTACCTTTTCCACGTTCCCAAGACGTGCGTGGTGCCCCTGGCAAGTTCCAACAGCGCACTGGGGCGTCGCGGCGCACAGTTGGGGAACCGCTGTCTTATGGGATAGAATATTCAATGAGTAATATCTTGCCCAGGGCTCTTAATGGCGTATTCTTGAATTGAATACCTGCTGCTTTTAAAGGTTCCTCATGCAGCACAATGGCCGCACGGCTCGTAGGGGTGCTTTATGTTAAGGGGTCTGTTCAGATTGTGTCGGGCTGACGTGACTTCCCTATGCTACGGCCCCTCTTTCTTAGGGTCCTCTTTGCGGAGCATCGTGTATCTAAGGGTAGGGTTTGACGAGGGTGTGAAAACCATTTTCCCAGGTTGCACAGCACAGTTTGCTACGCACAGACCTTTCACCAGGTCCCCTGCAACACAAAAGCAGAAAGCCAAACAGCGGACTTTGTATCATGTATTATTATGGGGAGGTCAAAAAGCAAAAAACTCAGCAAGACATCTTAGGTGAGCACATTTGGTGCGCTGCTGGGAGCGCTCTTTACGGGAGCTGCTTTCCACCTAACTCGAGAATTACCAAAGTTCTTGGCATTTTGTTTTATTGCATGTTGTGCAGCACTGTATTTCTGGACGTGTCGTGTTTTGACTTATACTGGGTGTGCCCGTTGGTTATAGGACAGAGCTGTACCTCTCTGAAGGCTCTAAGGAGGGTGAAACACAGGTCAGGGGTTGCTTTTGAACATGTTAAGAGTGGCGTGGAGGGTAGTTTACCAAACGCTGAGGTTGTAACGTTGTGCTTGGAGTGGTAAAAGGCTCTTGGTCCATTGTCACAGCACGGCATGGATAGCACTGTGCTAATCCTATGCTGAAAGACTTTGCTGCTGAACTGGCAAAAAGACTGTGTCCTTTTCAATCCTATATCCTATGCCAAAAATACTTGGATAGAAAAGCAGACATTGGAAGTGATGTTAGGGGTATTCAACATCATGTGTATTCAATTACACTAGGCTCACAACACCCCGAGTCCTTTAGCTTCCGGTCAACCAGTCCTGAAAAAGGAACTGACACATTATTACATTCATGGCAAGTGCTCTCATGGGGAAGTACTCATGTAAAGGAAATAGCACTGTACTTAGTGGGGGGGGGGTCTTTTTCAGGAAGGACAGAAAGAGCCCCATTTTATAGTGCTGGGCTGAGGATCTGAAACTGTCACTCGCAAGCAGGCCTGGCATCAACCATTGATGCTCCCAGAGGCCTGGCCTTTGCAGGACTTAATCTCGGTCCTTGCTGTGAGTGACTGACTGTCTTGTGTAGTTCGCAATCTTTGCAGGGATTGACAAGCAGCACTGAGCGGGCAAATAAGGGAATGTCAATGATGTCGATAGTAAAAAGCTCAAGCGAAAGGTTTCTTCTTGTGGGATGTAAGGGGCTTTCAACATCATTAAACTACACAGGACTCACAACGCTCCGAGTCCCCTAGCCTCAGGTCAACCAGCCCTGAGAGGAGCCGATCCATTATAACATTAATGGCAAGCACTCTCATGGGGAGGTTACACATGTGAGGGAAATAGTGCTGGACTCAGTGGGGGGGAATCTGGCATAAGGGACTGAAAATTCTCCATTTTCTACGCTATACCTTCCTTAGGTATCCAGCAAGGCGCTATTGAGTAATTATGGATACGGCATGTGCCCTCTGTGGAAATTGTAACAGTAACTAGATAGGTTACCTTTGGTGCGGACTCCGGGTTGCCCTAGGCACCAAGAGGTGGTACACGTAAGCGTTGAAGGGGTGCCATGGCCAGGTCCAATGGCTCAGTGGATTAAGGGCTCATGTGTAGGGGTCTTTTTTGACACAGGTTTAACTCCCAGCAAGGGTTCTGAAATCTGTGCTTATGTAAAACAGTCATACACGTATGTGTGGACAGGCTTCAGGAATACCAACAGCATCGGCCTGGTAAGGAAGGTACTGGGCTGCAGCATACTTTTAGTAACCACGGTTGCGCTATATGACTGCACTTCCCACTGTACCGTCGTTATGGGGTCATGAAGGCGCTATGGCTTTCACTGTGGAACCCAGGTCTATTCTTGAATAAAGGTCATACTACAGGGCACCCTATACTTCACATGTAAAACAGGCTGATGCGTCTGGTGCTAATCTTGGTGACGTTAGAATGTGATGTGAATATGATACGGGCATGTGTACTGCAGCTTGCATCAGGAGGACAGAAGCACTAATCGTTTGTTTGTTTTCCATTTATGTGTAGCTGGATCTATGGCAGATATTTGGGAAGTACTCCACAACGCGACAAATGCAAGAGGTGGACAGCCAAAGGGGCCCTGTACTTCGCAAACAGGAATGGCAAGCAACAACATCAAGTGTGATGGGCATTCGTTCAAGGATTCAAGAGGTGCCAACACTGGGTTGGATTGCTTATTGGTGTGTTAACCATAGGTTGGGCTGGCCACATTAATGCAGCGGGATGTTGCTTCAAATATTATGGCAGTATGTTCTCTATCAGGAAACAGTATCTCTACAGTAATGGCGCCTGTGCTCGCAGGGTCATCGCAAACAGGCGTCACATCAACACCCTCGTGGTGGGACGGATACGGCGATGGGTCGCCGGTGCTCGCGGGCGCCTTTCATAAATAACACTGCGGTGTGTTAGGAGGCTCCATAGTAGGAAGATAGGCTGGCACAGGGCTTAGCCTGGCAATGGCAGGGTAGCATCAGCAGCGAGTAGCATCAACGTGTGAGTTGTGGAGATCCGGCGCACCGTGGTGCTAATGACGGGGGCCAGCTAATGGCGCCAAAAGAGAGGTGTCAAGTGCCTATGAATAGCACAGCCCCAGCTTTAGACCCTGTAACTAGAACAGGATACTGAAGTAGGTTGGGTTTACACGTCTAGGGCCAAGATACGCCCGGTCACAGCAACTACAGGCATTCCAGAGGTGGTGTTTGTTCATCCAGAGTAGGAAGTGATAATTACTTGATAGTCACACTACACCGCCCCCAGTCTTTATCGCACACGGGGCTGGCAACGATTTGGTTAAACTGGGGGGACCATTTATAGGGTGGGATGGGGTCCACCGGATTGAGACAGGCAATGAGCCACTGACAAAGGATAGTTTTAGCATGGTTAGAGGGTTTCGCAAGGTAGGTATAACCTTTCGGAGTAGGAGGTTTGGGAGGCCCAGATAGTCGGTCAACTATGCTGGCCTGTGGCGGTAAGGTCATAATCGGTGAGCAGCAATTTAAGGTGCTTAGGGGGCGGCACCATTTACGAATGGGGTTGCCCAGGGGGAGGGGCCACTGGTCTCTCCTAGAACTTCAGGGGCAGGATATCCGCTTGCTTGGAACGGTGTGGGGGAGGGAGTCACGCTTTCCTCGGGCTGGTAGCCACCCCGCACATTCACTATGACGTCGGCAAATGGCGCGAGTGAAAGGGCCCTCCTTTTTGGTTAAATGGAGTTCAAGGTGCGTACAAGGGTAACCGGGAGATGTACTCTCCCAGTAACCGGGCCCTTGTTGTGCATGCGCACTCGGACGTGAGGGCGCAGCGGGAAAAGGATCTGACACCGGTTAACGACCTTGCCGTAGGCCCAGAAATTATTAGAATGCAAAATTGATACGTAGGATGTTAGATTCGGTTAGGAACACGCTGTATTAGACATTTGTTAAGGTTAGCCCTTCATACCTGTCTACCTTGCTGTAAATCTAATGTCTGAATTTTGCATTTAATAATTATGTAAATATTGTGTTATTTTATGACGTTTTTATTTGTTTTCATATTTTAATAAATACGGCCGGGGGGTCGCGAGACCCCCTGCCTTCCAAAGAATCCTCCCTCCTGTCAAAATTAATACGGGGATTGTAAGTGTTATTTGTATGATGAGAGGGGGGTGGTCGGTAGTCCCAGACCATGAGACCAGTATGACCTTCAAGATACTGAATTTAGAGGTGAACAGCGTTTACAACACAACTTTTACCTCGCAGTACCTTTACCACACAACTTTTACAACGCAAGTCGTTACAACGACTTGCCCTGGGGGGCGCTGTAGGATAGGGGAGAGTTTAATTTACTATCCAAAACCTTCCCTACTATCCACAGGGACTGGAATTGGAATAGTAAATTAAACTATTCACTATCCAGCGCACCCCAACGCAAGTCTTGTAACGACTTGCGTTGTAAAACCTGCGTGGTAAAGGCATGCGTTGTAAATGCATGCGTAGTAACAACATACATCCGAATTTAGAGGTATAAACTACAGTATATTAATTTATATTTGGGACAAACTAAAATAGTATCTATTGTGGTGAACAATAGTTCAAAAAATGTAATTGTGTGGGAGAATGGTCAAACATGTACATTGTGCGATTTTAGGGCATAATGATAACTACCATGTTTCCTAGAATTTTTCTGCTAGATATGAATTACCTTCTCCGCACTCAGTTGATGTGAATCTGACCCAACTCAACGTATTTATTTTGTTTTATTTATGTTTTCACTTGGCAAATTACAAGGTTATGATTTAAGTTGTTTGTAACAAAGTGTGTTGTCAAATACCAATGTGATTACATAGAAGGTAGACATTTATAGTATATGTACAGAATTTTTTTAGATTCATTACATTTTATATTCATATGATATGAACTCTCAGTGAAATGTTGTTTTTATGATATAAAAATATATATATAGATAGATATAGCTATATATATATGTATATATGTGTGTATGTGTGGGGTATGTGTGTGTAATAAAAACACAGCAAAGTACTCTTGGGAGCCTGAACAAATGTGGCGAACAGCTTCTGTGAGGATCACCACCCTCAATAATTCACTCCACTTACTCCTCTCTTTCAATTGTAAGAAAGACACCACCACACTTCAAAGTGCAGGTTTTATTGAAACTTTGTACTGTGACAGAAGCTCAACATGTTTTCAGCTAATGTATAACCGTTGTTTGATTCAGAGGAGATAAGTAAGTATATATATATAGGCAGCGTGACCAAGGGCTTTTGGCCCGAAACGCGTCGCTGGTTCTGTTTTTGTTTTGTTAAATAAATACCATCTTGCTGACTCTGCTGGTCTGGTCCTTATTCTTTGCTGGCGCGGAGGCGGTGTCTGCGAGCGCAGAGCAAGCTGAGGAGGAACTTTCTTTTCATATATATATATATATATATATATATATATATATTCACTGGAAAAAACCATAGGTTTTACAGATGTTATAGTCGGGAATTAGCATTTAAAAAGCCTTTGAAATTCACAAAAAACCATATTCAAGGACATTATAGTTAGTTGGACATTTGACTCATATAAAACCAGAGAAATTCGCCCGTTTTAGTTTAGTTAGTTGAGCTAACTTTTACTTGCGCGCCTCCAATGCCCTCCAATGCACTGCTGTTGACGTCACAAATTAAATCACTCATGAAATGGTCAGTGACATCACTGATGACATCTCAAATGACATCACTGATGACATCACTGATGACATCATCCAGTCAATGTGTGTTTAAATATTTTTCATATATATCTATGCCAAGGTGTATTGAAGAATGAGTTGATTTACAAGTGCCTGAAGGGATTATTTAGTAGGTGCATGACTGTATAAGTGAGTGATTGAACGTGTCTTACTGAATGCATGGGTTAGTGACTAAACTGTGTGAAAGTCTGTATAAGTCTCTCAGTTGGTGAGTAAGCGGCTGCATGGGTTGGTGAGCAGCTACATGAGTGTCTATATGGGTTATTGATTTGTTGTCTGAGTATCTGTATCTGGGTGGGGGGTGTGACTGTGCATAGGTTATTCACTGGTTGTATGGATTCAAAAGTGCATCTGGGAAGGGCTGTATAGGTGAGTTAGTGTGTTTATGGGTGTGTTGGTGAGTGAATGAATGTCAGTAGTATTGTGTGAGTAACTACATATGTTTTAAGGCAGTATATGTGAGTGTTGGAGTATATAAATTACTATACGTGAGAGTAAGTTATTTGAAGAGTGGGTGTATACATGAGTGTCTGCTTGCATCAGTGATTGTATAAGACAGTAAGTATGTGTTAGAATCTGCATAAATAAGTGATGTGGTGACTGTATAAATAACTGAGTTGGAGTGCATAACTGTATACATGAGTAAATGGGTATGTGATTGATTCTTTGCATGACTGATTAGGTGTGTGCGTAACTCTATGGATGAGTAGCGGAGTGTGACTGTATGTATAGGTGTATGAATGCATTATATAGTATTGTATTGATGAATAACTGCATGTATAAGTAACTGTTTGTGCGTGTAGACCTAGGAAATAGTGGGTGGTATGTAGTATCTGGCATTGTTGTGTGTATGTAAATGTAATGTAAATTGATACTTGTATACCGCACTACTCACCCGCAAGGGTCTCAAGGCGCTTGTTTGTATGAATACCGCTGTGGAACCCATCATGGCTTTCCCTATGAGGTGTCCACTCCTGGGCACCCCCAAGGTGGAGGCCAGGCATCCTTAGCATTGTGGGGGCCGTTGTGGAGATTAAGCAAGCTATTGCCCAGAGTTGCAGAGTGGGACTCCATGATTAGAATAGGCACTGAGGCGAGAATTATCAGGTTCGTGGAATTTTGAGCCCAAGACCTGCCGAGGCGGGGAATTGATCCCTGGTCCCGGGCTAGACCTCTGCATCAGGGTCTGCCGCTCTAACCATTGAGCCACACTTCTCCTCTGTATGGTTTCAAAAATAGTAGTCTGTATTTTGGAGTGGGTGTATCAAAGTTTATATTAGGGCATCAGTATGTGCATCAGATTATCACATGATGTCATCAATGATGTCATCAGTGATGTCATTTGGGATGTCATCAGTGATGTCACTGACCATGTCATGAGTGATGTAATGTGTGACTTCATCAGCAGTGCATTGGGGGTGCGCGAGTAAGACTTAGCTCAGCTAACTATAACTGGTGAATTTTTCTGATTTTATATGAGTCAAATGTCCAACTAACTATAACTTCCCTGAAACCTATGTTTTTTTAGTGAATTTCAAAGGCTTTTTAAATGCTAATTACTAACTATAATATCTGTTAAACCTATGGATTTTTCAGTGAATTTCAAAAGTTTTTTAAATGTTAATTTCATATTTTATTATTTATAAAACCTATATTTTTCAAATTTTTTTGGACTACTTTGGAACTCTATTATCCATTTTTTTTACTTTAAAAACTATGTAATGTTTTATATCTTCGAAAAAAAATATGCATATCTTTTTTTGGGGGGGAGAAACCTGCATTCCTGTACCGATAGTGTACCAAGCTCCATCAGCACGCGAATCCTATCCGCCATATTGCTAAACTTGTAAATGATGCGCATTTTCAATCCAACGGTTTCGTGGCACCTCGTCCCGAGTAACATTATATACGTATGAGGTCGCGCCAGCTGCTACTTTGGTATGCGATGGGTACACAGTACCAAGCCACGCGTTATGTTATGTACGTATGGGGTCACGCCCGCTGCGCATCGCGTATGTGATGAGTGCGTGTTTACCAGGCCCTGTGTTATGTCATAAACGTATGGTGTTGCGCCGGGTACGCCATTCCCTAATTTTTTTAATGTCTCAAAACTATATCTAGATAAGTTTAAAGTGTATATGAGAGCAAGCGATGATCTAAAATATTTTAAACATTTATATTTTCTAACTGAATCCATTCTAATATTATAAAGAGAGAGCCCAAACCTTTGAGGCGGGTAATCTCAGTAACCACAGCACCAATCACAACACCCAATACACCCAATTCCAGCAGAAGGACATAGGCTATGCAGACGGCCACCATATATACTTTTTTTTTGCAGAGTTTTATATAACGCAAACTTGACCCGAACTGAATCAGGTATCAGAGCGCTTTACATAGCACCAGTTACGCTACAAGAGGACACACATTCATTTTTGTTAGGCACGGGGAGATTAAGTGATTTGCCCAGAATCACAGGATGTTTGGCATCGTTACAAAGACTCGAACCCAGATCCCCAGGTCCGAGGTCGAGCGCCTTAGGCATTAGGTCAACTCCTCTATACATTTAAAAGGTAAAAGAACCGTGCCAGCAAAGTAGTCCCTTGTGGGCGTGTCTGCGTTTTGCTGTGGGCGCGGGCTGGGGGCGTGACTAACGCTGGGGGCATGTGGTACGGCCATCACATCTTGGGCTGTGGGTGTGTTCTGGGGGTGTGACAAACGCTGGGGGCGTGTGTCCGCCCTTCATGCCATGTGAGCCGTACATACAAGCGCCAATTACGTTGCTGCACAGCATCAAGGGGCACGCTGGGGGCGTGACACGCTGGGTGCGTGACACGCTGGGGGCGTGACACGCTGGGGCAATAGAAACACTGGGGGCGTGTGTCCGGCCTTCATGCCATGTGAACGCAATTGCGCCGCATCTAGGGGCACGCTGGGGGCGTGAGAACGCTGGGGGCGTGTGCTACGTTCCGCCCTTCATGCCATGTGGGTCGTACATTAATCAGAAGATCGTCTGCTGTGGCCGTGTGCTGGGGGCGTGACAAACGCGTTCACCTGGAGGCCTGGTAAGTAACGTTACTGCAGCCTCTCCTGCGCGCTGTTACTGAACTCTCTCATTCAACGTAATTACACGCGCCTGCTACCATCAACCAGGGCTCTAGCCGGGCTCAGGTGGCGGATCAGTACACTAATTACACGCGCCTCATAACATCAACCAGGGCTGCAGCAGGGCCTCAAGCGGGGGGACACACGCCTGCTAACATCAAACAGGCCTGCATCTGGGCCTCAAGCGGGGGAACACGCAAATGAGCGTGTCTGCGGGGACAATTACTGCAGCCTCTCCTATTCGCTGTCAGTCAACTCTCTCATTAAACGGATTTACCCACGGCTGATTACTCTCTCATTCAACGACATTACACGCGCCTGCTAACATCAACCAGGGCTGTAGCCGGGCTCAGGCAGCGGATCACTACACCAATTACAAGCGCCTGCTAACATCAACCAGGGCTGCAGCTGGGCCTTCTCCGTCCCTATTCTAATAAAACAAAAAATGTTGTCTACCACGAGATTTTAAAATAAATTGCCCTTGCCAAATACACACATTACACACATTCTATTTCGTACCCGGACAACGTCGGGACGGGCTGCTAGTAAACTTATATTATGGTAAAATATATTTTCTCAAAATCGCATCGGATGCGTCTCTTTGCGCGCTCGGTGTGGGATTGCCATCTGACTTTAAAGAAGCATTTGATTGGTTCATAACATTTCCCATTGTAACAGTTGGAGGATTCCACCTATTTTTGTCATTCTCTCCACAGCTTTTGATGAGAGACACCTCTTCTGCTTAGAGAGCTTTTTTGAAAAGTTTTTTGCTGTGTACACATATCTTATACTACACACAACATGCAACAATCATCTCGATCAATATTCATGGTCTGTACAGTAGCCTTCCACGTGTGATGGCCATGCATCTGAAATGGTACATTAAAAAAAAATGCGTGTTACACGATGCCCCTGGTGTGTATGTGTGAGCATTATTGTGCTCTCTTTCGGCCTGGGTATTGGTGACTCGAAGGGGTATCATCAGCCACGGGCAGAGTGCACTTCCTAAATCACATGTGACAAACCTTAAAGAGTAATGTGCAGATTTGTGATGCAGTATGCTATGTTGTCAGGCTTTACCAGTATAGTAGTGTGTCATATGTGAGACTTTCACATTCACGTCTGACATGCATTGCTTGACTGTAATGAGCGCTATCACAGTGTATGAGGTAGCTTCACTGCTGATCCTCCTTCCATCCGAACACATTCACATGTGTGTGCTTCGCGATAGCAACACTTTCAATAATACCGCACACCATTGACATGCGTGTCTGTGCATATCCACAATTTTGACCACAACATGTGATGTTGGCTATTCAAAGTTTTCGGACAGCATCTCATAAGAGATAGTTGCCGCCCTCCGGGTACATGCTACATTAATGTAAATTGCGGATTGTGCGACATCAAAACTGCAACAGGGACACACACATAAATACACTTCCTGGCCAGGCAGGAACTAAACAACGCCCAGGTCCCTGGAATGATTATTCACACCCCTACGCTCGCCTGGCATAAGCAAGCCCAGCCCACTTGGCGTACGTATAAATAGGATAACGACGACGCCACATATCCCAGTTCTTCCAAACTGCCTCAGGTGATATGGCAGCATCCAATTCGCATATCACAATCCGCAATAAAAAAAGGGATCCTAGAGGTGTACACCACCCTGGCAATCAAAACTCCATCTGAATTGTGAACTCTGCTGGCCATCGTTTTTGGACACACAACAATGACAGCAGGTGAGCAGTGGGGCCAGGGTGCACAGGGGCTGCAATTGAGTGCGGTGCAGCGGGAAGGGTGGGGTGCATCAGCCTGTGTGCGCAGGTGCGAACAAGCGATGTTGCTGTATGTAGTGATGTGATCTCTGACCTCATTCAGTCACATCTCTGTCTCATTTTAAGGACCAGCTGGATGGTACTGTAGGCCTAAGCCAGCGGGCAGTGCTGCCGAACAGACACGTGGCGTTGGCTCTTGGGGCACTGTAGTGAGCATATTACTAAAGTGTACATGCACACAAGCTTGCGCCACTGCATTACACACGCACATTATGCTTCTAGCATGCGCTCTGTTCCTTTGTATGTGAATTTTGGTGTAAGATATTATTATTTAACATTATGTATTCTCGTTCACTCCAACTCCTCTTTGATCCACGATTACCACTAACAGTTGGTAGATCGTACTTCAAGAAGGAAGGATGCACTCAACTAGTGTTCTCTATTAAGCTTGAAATAAACCTTCATTTACCTCAAGACATTTCCAGCATTATATTACTTTTCCCTTTTCAGACACTGAGTTGGTTGTGACAAAATGGGCGGAGCGGGTGCTAAGCCTGCGATTATGCCCTGGGCATTCTGACGCCTTCCATTGTGGTATCTAGACACCGTCCCGGACCGGAGACCTGCTGTGCCACCCTGAGAGAGGCACCCCAAACTCGGAGCTTGCACTGGCACATCGTTGGACACACCGGTGGTGGCAGGTAAGCAGTGAAGCCTCGGTGCGCAGGAGCTGCAATTGAGCACAGTGCGGGGAAGGGGCTGGGTTGCAACAGCCTGGGTGCACAGGTGCAGGCAAGCGATGTTGCCGTAGAGAATAATGTCATCTCTGACCTCATTCATATCTCTGTTTCGTTTTAAGGACTTGCTGGACTGTACTCTTTCTCACGGACCCAGTGTCCCAGACACACGGGTGATGAGAGGTGAACAGTGAGGGCTGGGTGCAGTAGGCCGACGCTCTGTCTCCTCCTCCCTCTGTTCTTTTGACTCTCCCTCCCTTCTCCCTTCCACCCACTCGCTCTCTGTCCCATTCTCACTTTCTTCCTTTCATTATGACTACTTTTCTTTTTCTCTTGGACATGGTACACATACGTATGTTTTTTTTTGGTCTTGCAGGTTTTGTACGCTGTTTCCAGAGGAGTCCCACCACACTTATTTCATGTTATACTGTTGTTTGTTCGAATAAAGTTGTGTTTCTATTTATTTGCTTTCTTTTAATAAAGGTAATTTTTTTACCAATAAATAAGTGAGTGTATGGATATTCTTTTTCTTACAACACTTGTCTATAGTTTATTGTGAAAATCGGCGGTTGATAGGAGGTTATGAGGGAAAACATTTGTTATTTTGCGGTGCACCTACCAACTATAAACCAACAGACTATTACATAAATGAAGCCTGGGTAATTCTACAACTACAAGGGTTCTATGAGCGTATCACTTTATAACACCTGAGTACTGCCCGTGTGACTACAGAACCAATAAGGCACTGCCTAGGGCCACCAGGGCTTCAGGGACTGGTGAGGCCCACCCTGCATATTTAAATAAAGCCCCGGAGGATGGCGATCCCCTGACTTGAGTTGGCCTCGAGTTAGTAAACAATACCCGGGGACGTGGTGATCCCCTAGACTGCGAAACTTCTCTGTTCCCTCCCACACCTAATTTACATGTAAGATTAAGGTCCAGAGTGCTGCAGACACCCCGCAATATAATAATAGGATTGGCCCCGGAACATTACCCACTAGGGGGCTCATTTAAATGAACGGATGAGACCATTAGCATCTCCATTTTTACCATTCGGATCCGCTTTATTGAAGCAATACAAGGTTTTCCTCCTCTTGCTTCAACGAGGTAAACAAGGATTTGCTATCACAGGGTGTAAGCAATCTTTCCGCCCTGCAATAGCAAACATAAATGTCCCACAGATGCACACCCCGAAACATTGTATGAGCTGCGCCTGGGAGGTGGCGCTCCATAGGGCCATGATAACATAACAGGTGTATTTGTAAAGCGCACGATTACCCGTAGGTGTCTTGGTGCTGAATAACAGATGTTTATTGTTACCCAACTCAATGGTACTCGTTTTATTGACCTCAGATGGATGAAAGGCTGTGTGTACCCGCCCGGATTTGAACCTGTGACCATGAGGTCGAACACAAGCCGCTGCAATGGACGCATTAGTCCACTGAGCCACCAGAGCCACCAGACCCCCCAATGATGCAATGGTTACTGCATAACTACAGGATTAGTATAAACACATACTAACACTACTTGCACGCGTGTAGTACAAACACTAGAGTGTAGTGAAGAAGCAGAGGAAGCCCAAAATAAATTAAAAAAATCCTACCAGAGGTCGGATGACATAGTTCGATGAGCCGACGACCATGGGATGAGTAGAAACAGCTTCACGAAGAGAACGAGTCTTTAGCAGAACGCAAGGAAGCTCGAAATATTGGTGAGTGCTACCTTCTTTTTACCTTCTTCTACTTGTCGCCAAATTTATGTAGTGAAGAGGCAGACAGCAGTAGATTTATTGCAGGAAAACAAGACAACTTAAACAGCCACCAGCAGAAGCAGACAGCAAGTCAACCGTCTTCTCCAGCACTGTGTACAAATCCTAAGATTCCCCTCATGACAGCCCTAAATTCTAACATTACATACTTACATTCTAGTAGCATTACATACTAACATTCTACTGTGACTTACATTGGAATACTACACAGAGCACATGACTTTACAGCAATGAGCTCATGGTTTCATCCACGAGTCTTGAGACCGGTAGGGGTGAGTAGTTAGCTTCCCACTCCCTGTATTGTAGAAACGCAAACTAACACTACTTCCACAGGTAGGCTACAGCGCCCAGAGCACATCACTTTACAGCAATGAGCTCACGGTTTAGGCTCACGGTTTAATCCCTGAGTCTTCAGACCTGTAGGGGTGAGTAGTTTGCTTCCCGTATGCTACACCGCCCAGAGCCCATCACTTTACAGCAATCAGCTCGGTTTGATCCTCAAGTTTTCACACCGGTAGGCGTGAGTACTTCGCTTCCCACTCTCGGTATAGTATAAATGCATGGTAGGGGTCAGTAGTTCACTTCCCACTCCCTGTATAGTATCATGCCTACTAACACTACTTGCACACGTATGCTGCAAAGACCAGAGCACATCACTCTACAGCAATGAGCTCACGGTTTAGGATCTCGGTTTCATACCCGAGTGTAGCAGCATCTCATCTCAGCACCATGTCACTCTGAGCAACACCGCACTTTCAGACCGCTAGGAGTGACTTCTTCACTTCGCACTCCCCCACAGAGGCTACAGTGCTCCTATCCTCCTCTTTCCTACTCTTTTCACCCTTTTTACCTCTTGCTCATTTCAAAGGAATCACAAAATGCCTGCCAACACTTCCTAGTTGCAACCGCTCGCACCGCTCACAGGCAAGAAGCAGCAAGCTCGTGCTCATAACGCCTCAGCCAAACAGATGGCAAAATTCCCAAGTATCGATATCTGTAAAATTCCATATTTCTCCAAAACTACTGAACAGATTTATACCAAATAAACAAATGTGTGCTTTCTAGACCAAGACCCTTCTATGTGCCAAATTTGGGGTAATTCCGTTCACCCTTTTGACCTGTAGCCTTGTCTAAAGTTTCCTATAGAAATTGCATGGAGAAAACACATTTTGGTACCCCCTTTTTTCTCTGCACCCCTTGCGAATCACCCCCAAACTTTCCACATAGGAGTTGATATATACAAAGAATTAGTTTGGAGAATTTCATGATGCTTCATCAAACGACGCCAAAGTTATAAGCAAAAACAGTTTCTTCCTATGGAAACTTGGTCCTAACTATTACTACCTTCTGGCGAGGGCCAGTGGGTAATATATATATATATATATATATATGCACTGAAAAAAACATAGGTTTCAGGCACATTATAGTTAGTAATGAGCATTCACAAAAACCTTAGAAATGTACTGAAAAAAAACATAGGTTTCAGGGGCATTATAATTAGATGGACATTTCACTCGTACAAAACCATTGAAATTCCCCCGTTATAGTTAGTTCAGCTAACTATAACTTAAGCGCCCGCAATGCACTACTGATGACGTCACATATTACATCACTCATGACATGGTCAGTGACATCACTCAAGCCCCCCAGAAGCTCCAAAGGGTGGCGCTCCCCCGGCCATGAGCCCCCACAAATATTTTTGAAAAGCCCCGGGGGTGGTAGTCCCCGGGGTGGGGGGCCCCTTTGGGCCCCCATTACTATATCAAGATTAGAAACCACCGCAATGGAGCGCACACCGCTAGCCCCTCCTCCGGATCGCCCCTCGGGACTCTGGTACTTGTAGTTCAATAGTGGATCACCCAGGTGGGTGCAAGTCGGTACTTGTTGGACTGATGAATCTCTAGACCCGATACATGTCCCGGGTTTTTGGGTATCGCCCGAGACATGGCTCGGGTTTCGGGATAACTTCCCTCATCAGTAGAGAAATGGTTAGGGGTGGAGGAGAAGGCCGCCAAACAACCGTCAATGCCCTCGATGCCCGAACCGGCACGCAGGGCAGCATCCAGGAGCCCGTCGGCTCAAAGCTCAAGGGAGCCAATTAATAGAAACCACCGCAATGGAGCGCACACCGCTAGCCCCTCCTCCGGATCGCCCCTCGGGACTCTGGTACTTGTAGTTCAATAGTGGATCACCCAGGTGGGTGCAAGTCGGTACTTGTTGGACTGATGAATCTCTAGACCCGATACATGTCCCGGGTTTTTGGGTATCGCCCGAGACATGGCTCGGGTTTCGGGATAACTTCCCTCATCAGTAGAGAAATGGTTAGGGGTGGAGGAGAAGGCCGCCAAACAACCGTCAATGGCCTCGATGCCCGAACCGGCACGCAGGGCAGCATCCAGGAGCCCGTCGGCTCAAAGCTCAAGGGAGCCAATTAATAGAAACCACCGCAATGGAGCGCACACCGCTAGCCCCTCCTCCGGATCGCCCCTCGGGACTCTGGTACTTGTAGTTCAATAGTGGATCACCCAGGTGGGTGCAAGTCGGTACTTGTTGGACTGATGAATCTCTAGACCCGATACATGTCCCGGGTTTTTGGGTATCGCCCGAGACATGGCTCGGGTTTCGGGATAACTTCCCTCATCAGTAGAGAAATGGTTAGGGGTGGAGGAGAAGGCCGCCAAACAACCGTCAATGGCCTCGATGCCCGAACCGGCACGCAGGGCAGCATCCAGGAGCCCGTCGGCTCAAAGCACAAGGGAGCCAATTAATAGAAACCACCGCAATGGAGCGCACACCGCTAGCCCCTCCTCCGGATCGCCCCTCGGGACTCTGGTACTTGTAGTTCAATAGTGGATCACCCAGGTGGGTGCAAGTCGGTACTTGTTGGACTGATGAATCTCTAGACCCGATACATGTCCCGGGTTTTTGGGTATCGCCCGAGACATGGCTCGGGTTTCGGGATAACTTCCCTCATCAGTAGAGAAATGGTTAGGGGTGGAGGAGAAGGCCGCCAAACAACCGTCAATGGCCTCGATGCCCGAACCTTGAGCTTTGAGCCGACGGGCTCCTGGATGCTGCCCTGCGTGCCAGTTCGGGCATTGAGGCCATTGACTGTTGTTTGGCGGCCTTCTCCTCCACCCCTAAACCATTTTCTCTACTGATGAGGGAAGTTATCCCGAAACCCGAGCCATGTCTCGGGCGATACCCAAAAACCCGGGACATGTATTGGGTCTAGAGATTCATCAGTCCAACAAGTACCGACTTGCACCCACCTAGGTGATCCACTACTGAACTACAAGTACCAGAATCCTGAGGGGCGATCCGGAGGAGGGGCTAGCGGTGTGCGCTCCATTGCGGTGGTTTTTACTAATTGGCTCCCTTGAGCTTTGAGCCGACGGGCTCCTGGATGCTGCCCTGCGTGCCAGTTCGGGCTTTGAGGCCATTGACTGTTGTTTGGCGGCCTTCTCCTCCACCCCTAAACCATTTTCTCTACTGATGAGGGAAGTTATCCCGAAACCCGAGCCATGTCTCGGGCGATACCCAAAAACCCGGAACATGTATCGGGTCTAGAGATTCATCAGTCCAACAAGTACCGACTTGCACCCACCTAGGGGATCCACTACTGAACTACAAGTACCAGAATCCTGAGGGGCGATCCGGAGGAGGGGCTAGCGGTGTGCGCTCCATTGCGGTGGTTTTTACTAATTGGCTCCCTTGAGCTTTGAGCCGACGGGCTCCTGGATGCTGCCCTGCGTGCCAGTTCGGGCATTGAGGCCATTGACTGTTGTTTGGCGGCCTTCTCCTCCACCCCTAAACCATTTTCTCTACTGATGAGGGAAGTTATCCCGAATCCCGAGCCATGTCTCGGGCGATACCCAAAAACCCGGGACATGTATCGGGTCTAGAGATTCATCAGTCCAACAAGTACCGACTTGCACCCACCTAGGTGATCCACTACTTAACTACAAGTACCAGAATCCTGAGGGGCGATCCGGAGGAGGGGCTAGCGGTGTGCGCTCCATTGCGGTGGTTTTTACTAATTGGCTCCCTTGAGCTTTGAGCCGACGGGCTCCTGGATGCTGCCCTGCGTGCCAGTTCGGGCATTGAGGCCATTGACTGTTGTTTGGCGGCCTTCTCCTCCAACCCTAAACCATTTTCTCTACTGATGAGGGAAGTTATCCCGAAACCCGAGCCATGTCTCGGGCGATACCCAAAAACACGGGACATGTATCGGGTCTAGAGATTCATCAGTCCAACAAGTACCGACTTGCACCCACCTAGGTGATCCACTACTGAACTACAAGTACCAGAATCCTGAGGGGCGATCCGGAGGAGGGGCTAGCGGTGTGCGCTCCATTGCGGTGGTTTTTACTAATTGGCTCCCTTGAGCTTTGAGCCGACGGGCTCCTGGATGCTGCCCTGCGTGCCAGTTCGGGCATTGAGGCCATTGACTGTTGTTTGGCGGCCTTCTCCTCCACCCCTAAACCATTTTCTCTACTGATGAGGGAAGTTATCCCGAAACCCGAGCCATGTCTCGGGCGATACCCAAAAACCCGGGACATGTATCGGGTCTAGAGATTCATCAGTCCAACAAGTACCGACTTGCACCCACCTAGGTGATCCACTACTGAACTACAAGTACCAGAATCCTGAGGGGCGATCCAGAGGAGGGGCTAGCGGTGTGCGCTCCATTGCGGTGGTTTTTACTATATAAAGATTGCCCTCGGGACTTGGCCCGCCCGGGGGCTAAATAATAACGAAGTGCGGGAGCCCGCGCTTTGGTTTTTTGTTTCAGCCGGCTCATCCGCACATACCGCGATTTTTCCCCAAAAATAATTTTGGGGGACCCCCTGAGCAGGCCTAGGGGGTCAGGGTGTTTCTACCCAGCCTCCTTTTTGTGTTTTGCGCGTTTGTTTTTCTCTTTTCTTGGGCCTCGGTTCTACCAAGGCACAAGATGGCTGCCAACACCTCCTGGTTTGGAGTGTTGACAGCCAATTAGCATGCAGCTCGTGATCGGGAGGGTGTGCGGATCCTGTGTGCCTCTAGATATATATAAATTTTTTTAATTTTGATTTTCTCAACAACTACTGAACGGATTTACACCATTTAACCATTTAACAAAAAGGTCTCTTTCTGAACCAAGGGCTACCTTTTCTCCAAATTTGGTGTAATTCCGTTCAGCAGTTCGGGCTGTGGCCGTGTCTAAAGTTTCCTATGGAAATTGTATAGGGAAAACCTGTTTTGGGACCCCCCTTTTTTCTCAGCCCCCACTTGCCGAATCAACCCCAAACTTTCAAGATAGGAGAGGACCGGACCGGGTCATAAGTTTTGAAAATTTCGCAAAGATTCGTCAATCGGCGCCAAAGTTATTTGGAATAGAATGTTTCGATTTTCCTATGGTAACTAGGTCCTAATTATAACTACCTACTGGCGACCGCCAGTAAGTAATATGTATATATATATAGTTACTTAATCATACTTAACTTCACAATAATTAGTTTGATATAAAACTTCACTTATATGTACTGTTACAACACAAATATCTTGAAGGAACTTGAATGTGGAGTTAAGAATAGTAAATCTATATTTACTTGCACAATAGTTTATATCTCAATATTGAGGCTACAATATTTTAACATAAAACCCTGTAAACACAGTACCTTATGCTATCCTATACATAAATAATTATTGGGCTAAAACTAAAATTCAGGTCTTGAGATTCTCCACATCAACATGGAATATTATTCAAGGTCCATCGCCGTACCAGGAGAAGGCAGGGACTGCGCATACCTTGATCACTGAAGCATCCGAACTTAAGAGAGCCTGTGGCATTTCCTGTTCATGTTTAAAAAAGATAATGATTCCTCAACAAAACAGTGACAAATGCTTGACTGACCCACATGCAGGTCAGGATTTCAAGGTGGTGTTGTATAGCTCGAAAGGTTCAAAGCAGTTTTAAACTTTTTCTGAAGAGCCCAACATTTTGGCTAGGATGTATGCTTAACACTACACCTGTATGGTATTCTTACTGGGGCATCATACACAAACCTGCCAAGACCCGAAGTCCCACATGCTTCATTGATCAGCTCTTTTAGGCTAAAGCTTCCCAATGACCCGCACCATGGATAGCCAGGGTCAGCATCAGGAATGAGAGTGATTGCCTCTTCAAAGACCAGTGGCATAGCAACAGAGTCATGGAGAGCAAGAAGAAGAACAGTCACCCAGGCCCTCGTCAGCAGCGGACTCGACTGCGGAAACGCCCTCTACGCAGGAGCCCCAGCCATTCTCATCAAACGACTACAACGCATTCAAAATGCCTCTGCACGCCTCATCCTCATCGTACAGTGTCACAGCCAGATCACACCCCACCTGAGAAGCCTGCACTGGCTCCCAGTCGACAGGAGAATCTCCTTTACACTCCTCATCCTCGCACACAAGGCAATCGACAAGACCAGCCCAGCCTACCTCAACAGACGTCTCCTCTCCTATGTCCCCAACCACCAGCTCCACTCCGCTGACCTCTCTGTCGCCACCCTCCTGCGCATCCGAAGAACAACCACCGGCAGCAGATCCTTCTCCCACCTCACCAACAAGACCTGGAACACCCTTCCACTCAGCCTATGACAGACCCAATTCAATTCAATTCAATTCAGTTAATTTGTATAGCGCGCTACATACCCAGAGGGTCTCAAGGCGCTTGGAGAAGGGTGGGCAGTTACTTGTCGAATATCCATGTTTTAAGTTGCTTTCTGAATGCTAGGTGGTTCTGAGTGAGGCAAAGGTGGGTGGGAAGTGAGTTCCAGGTTTTAGCCGCCAGGTAGGAGAAGGATCTTCCTCCCATGGTGGTTTTGTTGATGCGAGGTATAGCAGCAAGGGCTTGGTTGGAGGAGCGTAGCTGGCGGGGGGGGGTGTAGAAGGAAAGTCGTGTGTTGAGGCATTCGGGTCCAAGTTCGTAAAGTGCTTTGTGTGCGTGGGTTAGGAGGCGGAATGTTATTCTCTTATTGACGGGGAGCCAGTGGAGGTTTTTCAGGTGACCAGAAATGTGGTCGTTACGCGGGATGTCTAGTATGAGTCTGGCTGATGCGTTCTGGATGCGTTGGAGTTTTTTCTGGAGTTTTGCGGTGGTGCCGGCGTATAGGGTGTTTCCGTAGTCCAGGCGGCTTGTAACCAGTGCGTGGGTGACCGTTTTTCTAGTTTCGGTGGGGATCCAACGAAAAGTTTTTTTGAGCATGCGAAGAATGTTGAAGCACGATGATGAGACGGCGTTGACTTGTCTGGTCATCGAGAGTGAGGAGTCCAGGATGACGCCCAGGTTCCGTGCGTGGTCTGTCGGGATGGGTGCTTTTCCAAGGGACTCTGGCCACCAGGAGTCGTCCCAGGCAGAGGGGGAGGTTCCTAAGATAAGGACTTCTGTTTTGTCGGAATTCAGTTTCAGACGGCTGTGCTTCATCCAATCGGCTACTTCTTTCATCCCTTCATGTAGGTTTGTTTTAGCGGTGTTAGGGTCTTTGGTGAGTGAGAGGATCAGTTGAGTGTCATCAGCGTAGGAGATGATGTTGAGGTTGTGTTGGTGTGCGATGGCCGCGAGGGGGCTCATGTATACATTGAAGAGGGTGGGACTGAGTGAAGACCCTTGTGGCACGCCGCAGATTACTTCAGTGGCCTCTGACTTGAATGGGGGAAGGCGGACTCTCTGAGTTCTTCCGGCAAGGAACGAGGTGATCCATTCCAGTGCTTTTCCTTGGATTCCGATGTTTCTGAGGCGTTGTATTAAGGTGCTATGACAAACTGTGTCAAAGGCTGCGGAGAGGTCGAGGAGGATGAGGGCGACTGTGTCTCCATTGTCCAGTAGAGTTCGAATGTCGTCTGGTTCTGCGATGAGTGCGGTCTCAGTGCTGTGTTTGGCTCGGAAGCCAGATTGTGAGGAGTCGAGGGATTTGTTGGTTTCGAGGAAGGCGGCGAGCTGGTTGGTGACAGCTTTCTCGATGACTTTGGCCGGGAATGGAAGGAGCGAGATGGAGCGGTAGTTTTTGAGTTCGGTGGGGTCCGCTGTGGGTTTTTTCAGGAGGGCGCTTAGTTCGGCGTGTTTCCAGCTTTCCGGGAAGGTGGCGGAGTTAAGGGAGCAGTTGATGATGTCTCGGAGGTGTGGTGATATGATGGAATCAGCTTTGTTGAAGATGTGGTGAGGGCATGGGTCTGTGGGGGATCCTGAGTGGATGGAGTTCATCAGGCGGATGGTGTCCTCAGTGGAGATTGGGTTCCAGTCATTAAGGATGTTCAAGGGGGATGAAGGTACGGCGGAAGGTTGGGTGGGTTGGTCTCCGGGTTGGTTATCGAAGCTGTTGTGGATGTCTGCGATTTTGTCGTGGAAGACGAAGCTAGGGAGCCGCAAAGGGCTTGGGAGGGAGTGATGTCGTTAGAGTTGGCAGCGGGGTTGGTAAACTCTTTGACGATGTTGAATAATTCCTTGCTGTTGTGGGCGTTGTTGTAGAGTCGGTCTTTGAAGGCGCTTTCTTGGCAGTCCGGATCAGTTGGTGGTGTATGCGAGTGGCGTTTTTGAAGGCGTCCCTGGTACTGGTGTTTGGGTCTTTTTTCCATGCCTTCTCAAGGGAGCGACAGAGTTTCTTGGATTTCTTAAGATCATCGTTGAACCAGGGGACCTTTTTGTTGCCTAGTTTGATTTGACCTTTTCTCAGGGGTGCTAGGTTGTCGGCGCTGTTAGTTAGCCATTGAGTGAGGTTAATGGCTGCTTGGTTGGGGTTCGAAGAGTGGGCAGGGGGGTTTTGAAGAAGCGATGAGGAGATCTGGTCGAAGGTGATTTTGTTCCAGTTTCTTCGCATAGTAGGTTGAGGATGGTTGTGGGTAGTGGGTTTTTTGTAGAAAAAGTGAACGCAGCTGTGGTCTGTCCAATGGAGAGCTGTGGTGTGACTGTAGGAGATATGTTTACTGGAGGTGAAGATAGGGTCGAGTGTGTGACCTGCGTCGTGAGTGGGGGTATTAACAAGTTGTTGGAGTCCGAGGTTGGCGAGATTGTCCAGAAGGGTGGTGGTGTTGTTGTCGTTGTTTTTTTCCAGGTGAAAGTTGAGGTCTCCCAATAGAATGTAGTTCTCGGAGGGGAGAGCGTGTGGGGTGATAAAGTCAGTGATGTCTTCACTGAATTGAGCACAGGGTCCTGGTGGCCTGTAGAGGAGGGTGCCTCTGAGTGTGGTCTTGGGGTCGATGTGGATCTGGAAGTGAAGGTGCTCGGCGCTAGCGAGGTTGACGTCTGAGCTGGTTGAGATGCGGATGGAGTTCTTATGGACGATGGCGATGCCTCCTCCTGTTTGATTGGCGCGGTCTTTCCGGATGATCTTGTAGCCTTCCGGGATGGCAATGGTGATGTCTGGGGCATACATTATACCTGATCCAGGTATAATTTGACGCAGGGCTTTACAACGTGACACATCTCCCTAGATGCGTCACGTTGTAAATTTGTCATAATGTGGGGCATCGTTAAAGATGCTGCTGGGTCACAGAAGTGATGCAATGGCAGCGCAAAAGTGTATCAAAAGGCTTGTAAATTTGCCCCAAAGAGTCTAACATCCATAATCTATTTGGCACCCTGACTCGCCACACGCTTGTTTACTGCCTTGAATGACAAGATTGCTGTTAATATCACTGCCTTCTAACAAGGTGGTGATTTAAAGTCTTGTGAAAGTAGTGACCATCCTCGTAAATATTACACAATGCAGAAGTATTAGAGAAAAAGGGTCCCTTAGATATAAAACAGAGGGATTATTACTGTCACCCATTTAACAGCATTTAGTTAGCCAATAGATCTTCTAAACCCCATCTCCTCTGCTGTTACATAAACGCTGAGGGGCCTTAGCATTGTGTGGTTCAGCAGAAATGCAGTGCTAAGCTTCGGTGCTATTACCAACTAATGTACTGGCTTATAAAGCTCAGATCAAAAACTATAAAATGTTATTATGATGAACAGAGCACCGTAGAACAAACCTGATTCTCCAAGGAAAGGTAATTAGTTTATCCCGCTTTTACAAAGGTCTGTTTTTTTTTATCAAATAGCTCAATAACGTTCAGTCTAACTAGAATTTATATATCTCTGATTAAACATTGATTTATAATTTTTTAGTGTCATATAAAACATCTGCAGACTACTGGCGAAGGGCTGTTAAAACTGTGTATTTGGATTTTCTAGAGAGTAATGTTGGCTCCAGAAACAATGGAGCACCCATAGTAGGGCAGAAGTTTACTGGCAACAAAAATCGTCCCAACCATTAACTCAGTCAGCTAGCTTTTTTATATGAGTAAAAGACTTTAAGATGAAGAAAGGGGGCCTTTTGGTTGCGCTTTTCTTTTAACACTAAGAGGCTCATTTACAAGCTGCGCTAATGGAGCTCATGCAGGCACAAAGGGGCGAATTCCGATCTCAGTCGGAAGGGCACCGAATTGGGTTCGGCATTAGCGGACCCGATTCGGATGCTGAATTTCCGTCCAAGTCGTACACGGGTCCGGACGTCGAAGTACGATGCGAACAAGCGAGGAATCTCCGTCCGAATCGTTTCCGGGTCTGAACCGCTCCGTACAAGTTTGTCACAAGCAAACTTTTGCACACAATGGAGATGTTTCATGACTGAGCTAGTACGATGCTCGATTCGGACAGCCGGATCGAGTCGGATCGTCCGACTCGCAATAGCTCACAGAGTTGGAATTCGGGGGTCGGCGTCGGATCCCCTGTTAACTGCAGCCTTACGACTCGGACACAGGGGGAGACCCATGGGTCTCCCCAACACATGCATGTACAGTGTAGATGGCACTGAGGAGTACCCACTGTAGGGGGCGCACTAGTCCGCGACGTACCCATTCAGTCAATTGGAGCCCATTGACTTCTATGGGAGTCCGACCGAACCGAGTCAGACAGCCTACGGCCGCATCGTACTCGCTCAGTCGGACTGCAGGAGTCCGGATCGGTCGGAAAAACCCCAGATCCGGCTCGGCCGGAGTGCTTTCTGACCCAGATTGGGTTCAGCCCCTTAGTGCAGACCCTTATCTACCAGGCCACATAAAGCCACCCTATGTGGCTTTTCATGGCCTCGTAGAAATGGTATGAGGCAGCGCAGTGCAAGTTGCTGCGTTGCCTCACACTACCACAGGGAGGTGTGCCATGGGCGTAAAGGTCGGTGATCCCACATACAGGCATTTGAAACATTCCCTGGTGTACAACTTGCTGTCAACCTAGGAATGCGTCAAAAGCCTAGGCCTCCCTAGGGGTGGCGTAACGGTTGTCTTTCTTCCAAATGGTGCCCCTTACTAGATGAAAAGAACCTGATTTAAATGCAGGCAACCTTGCACCATAGTGCAAGGGTGCCTGCTTTGGCGCTAGACAGCCATTTGTGTACCAGCGCAGTAAAAGAGGACAGATATGGCACATTACCCATTCTGTTAACATAGGGCCCTGCAGCATGAAGCTTTGTAGCACTGCCCTATGCCAAAAATAAGTAAATTAGGCCCTAATAGGCTTATTTATGAGCTTTTATGCTTCCTGACGTATCCTGCTGCTTTGCGATGGGTGGGTGGGCGGGGCTGCTCTGCTCTCCTAGCAGGGTGGAGCAGGAGGGGTTTGCCCACTCCAAAGTGTTGAAAGACTGTTCAGTCAGACCTCTGGAGCTGCCAAAACCAGTCATGCACACTTCCCTGTTTCCCTGCTGTAGCAGCGTTGTGATAGGCTTAGAGGAGGGAGCAATGGACCTGTCGATGTAAGGTCAGCTTTTTTTTTATTTCGGCCAGCCTGTATGACACAACCCAAAACCCCCACTCACCCCCGTTCCGAACCCTGAACCCGCCCCCCACCTGAGAGCAATGCCAGCTATCAACATCAGCTGATACTACTGCCCATCCAGAAATGTAAGATCTATGGATAAAGCTCTGCTTACTGTACCTCGAATTGTACTTTCACAATGAGGAAGTAAATCCTACTTGGCCCCTTCATACTGGAACAACATAACTCTTCACCTCCGTATCTGCACAGACTACACTAAACTTAGAAATGCTTAAGTCTGTTTTGTTTTAACTTAGTGCTATTCCTTTTAGGTGCCAGGATGCCCACCTGGTGCAATTTGTGTACTATATTACATTATATTAACATAACAAATGAACATGGTGATTGGTGACAGGAGGTTGGATGACTTGATCTGTTGACAGACCTCTGAAATCAAAACTCATTTCTTGCTGTACTGCAGTTGTTGTTGGAAAGAATTATTAAAAGAAAAAAATTAATTTTTAAGGCTTTTGTTTTACTGCCTGTTGCCCAGTAATCAGTAATGAGCCCTTGTGCTTGAGATAGGCTGCTTACAGAGGGGCAGATTGACAAGAACTGATGCATCTCTGCATATCAGCAGAGATGCATCAGTTAAGATGCGTCTCGTAAAAAAACCCTTGCGCCACCATGGATGCGTCAAATTTACAATGCGGCGCACCAAGGTGCAAGGATCGACAGATGCATGACACATCTGTCAGCGTAAAGGTGATGCAGTGCTGGAGTCGTGTCGCAACCGCGATGCAACTCCAGCACTGCTTCAGGGCGGCTTATACTTGGTGGGCTGGGGCAGGCGTAAGGTTTTGACGCAGCGGCTCAGTAAAAGTGACTCCCTGAAATCTTGCAGATTTCACTGTGTCACTTTTACAAGGCTTTCTTGGATGGGACACTCACCCTGCATACATTATACCTGACCCAGGTATAATTTGACGCAGGGCTTTACACCGTGACACATCTCCCTAGATGCGTCACGTTGTAAATTTGTCGCAATGTGGGGCATTGTTTAAGATGCTGCTGGGTCACAGAAGTGATGCAATGGCAGCGCAAAAGTGTATCAAAAGGCTCGTAAATCTTCCCCAAAGAGTCTAACATCCATGATTTATTTGGCACCCTGACTCGCCACACGCTTGTTTACTGCCTTGAATGACAAGATTGCTGTTAATATCACTGCCTTCTAACAAGGTGGTGATTTAAAGTCTTGTGAAAGTAGTGACCATCCTCGCAAATATTACACAATGCAGAAGTATTAGAGAAAAAGGGTCCCTTAGATATAAAACAGAGGGATTATTACTGTCACCCATTTAACAGCATTTAGTTAGCCAATAGATCTTCTAAACCCCATCTCCTCTGCTGTTATTTAAACGCTGAGGGGCCTTAGCATGGTGTGGTTCAGCAGAAATGCAGTGCTAAGCTTCGGTGCTATTACCAACTAATGTACTGGTTTATAAAGCTCAGATCAAAAACTATAAAATGTTATTATGATGAACAGAGCACCATAGAACAAACCTGATTCTCCAAGGAAAGGTAATTAGTTTATCCCGCTTTTACAAAGGTCTGTTTTTTTTTATCAAATAGCTCAATAACGTTCAGTCTAACTAGAATTTACATATCTCTGATTAAACATTGATTTATAATTTTTTAGTGTCATATAAAACATCTGCAGACTACTGGCGAAGGGCTGTTAAAACTGTGTATTCTGATTTTACGGAGAGTAATGTTGGCTCCAGAAACAATGGAGCACCCATAGTAGGGCAGAAGTTTACTGGCAACAAAAATCGTCCCAACCATTAACTCAGTCAGCTAGCTTTTTTATATGAGTAAAAGACTTTAGGATGAAGAAAGGGGGGCCTTTTGGTTGCGCTTTTCTTTTAACACTAAGAGGCTCATTTACAAGCTGCGCTAATGGAGCTCATGCAGGCACATAGGGGTGAATTCTGATCTCAGTCGGAAGGGCACCGAATCGGGTTCGGCATTAGCGGACCCGATTCGGAAGCTGAATTTCCGTCCAAGTCGTACACGGGTCCAGACGTCGAAGTACGATGCGAACTAGCGAGGAATCTCCGTCCGAATCGTTTTCGGTCTGAACCGCTCCGTACGACTTTGTCACAAGCAAACTTTTGCACACAATGGAGACGTTTCATGACCGAGCTAGTACGATGCTCAATTCGGACAGCCGGATCGAGTCGGAGCGTCCGACTCGCAATAGCTCCCAGAGCCATTTGTGTACCATCGCAGTAAAAGAGGACAGATATGGCACATTACCAATTCTGTTAACATAGGGCCCTGCAGCATGAAGCTTTGCAGCACTGCCCTATGCCAAAAATAAGTAAATTAGGCCCTAATAGGCTTATTTATGAGCTTGTGGCACAGTACAGCAAAGCAAGTCACCTTCCTGCACTACACTGTGTAAGAGGAAAAGGGTAGCACTGTATTCAACACAAGCTAGCACATTCTTGTCCTTTCCTTTGTGCTGGCGCAACCTAGCGACATCGCAGGCACCCTTGCACTATCGTGAAAGGGAGCCTGTGAGGCATACAGGATTATTTTTGTGCAGCAAGGGGCACCTTCTTGCACAAAAACATTCCTGGGAGGCACATTTCCTCTTTCTATGTGTGCTGCAGAAAGGAAAAAGCGAGGAGAAATGGAGATATTTCCACTTGTCTGCTTCCCCTGAAAAGGGTGTGATATTTTGGTGCATCTCCAGTTTTACAAGTTCTTGTAAATCTGGGGATGCGTCAACGTTTATGGGAGTTGAGTGGGAACCCCTTCCCAGAGCTGAGTAATGCAACACAGCAATTTGCGATGCGTTACTCACAGAGAGACACAACATGGTTTTGCATGGCTTTAAAAATCTGACTTAGAGGTTTGCATCACGCATGTACCACATTGTGTGGTGCAAACATGATGCAAACCTCTCATAAAGAAGTCCCCTAAGGGCAGACTTACTAAAGTGCCACCCGTTGCAGTGCTGAAGCCAAGAAATCTGTGCTGCTTTGCAGGAAAGGCAGAGAGCAGGAGAGAATCCTAACTACAGAGATATGACCCTCTCCTCCCTTTTCCCCAGCACCGGCACATCATTTTTCTGCTGTGAGCCATGCACACACCTTTACACCATAGTACAAGGGTGTGCGTGTGAGTCTAGGATAGGTTTTGTACTGGAAGGTTACACTTCCAGTACAAAATATTTTCCCTATGTCTGCTATACAGTGTAGAACACATGCAAAGTCGAAAAATAAAGGAGAATTGAAAACATTTCTTTTTTTAACACATAGTTTCAAAAGGTGTTTTTTTTACTCAAAACCCTGTCTCCCATTTTTGATAGCTAGGGTTTTGTGTAGTTGCATGGAAATGTCCATGTAACCTCACCTTGACGCTAGGTAATGCAATTTGTGTAACATTTAGTTAATTTCCATAAAAATTATTTTATAACTGCATACCTTCTTGTATATTGTATCGACTTTTATATCATGTAACCTGAACTTTAAACGTGCAGTGTGCTTTTCCTGTATAATGCACCCCCTACCTGTCCCAATTTATCCCCCCGTCCCTAGGCTTCTATACTACCCCTTAATCCTGTATAGCGCTCTGATACCCTCACGGGTCTGGTTCGCGCTCTATAAAACTATAAAATAAATAAGTAAATAATTTATGATGCATAGCCTTTGAAAAAGGTTTGTAAATCTCCCCTGCAATTAGTTGATTTGAGCAAATTCTACAGTTATTTTGGTGTGATCAACAGAGCTTTTACAACTAAAAGACATCGGGGGATATTCTCAAGAACGTGTGCTAACTACTGCAAAAGTAGTTTAACGCAACTCCTCACATCGCAGTCTATTGCAGGAAAATAACACTGTATTAACGTGGTATTCCCAAGCCGGTTTTACCATGTGATAGGCCCACGACAACGCGTGAAATGTCCGCGACAAAGTCAACACGATGCCACAAAAATGCGGAACATGAATGGCCAAAAAATTGCAATGAGGTCACGGGATACAAAAAAAAAATCTGCAAAAACCAGCTACAGGCTTGCAAATCCCATGCGTCATGCGGGAAAATGCACCATAAAAGAAACAGAAAAAAAGGGAGAAAAAAAGAAACTGTGTAGCACCATGGATGCACCCAGATCGAGTGCAGAGGGCAACGCGAACCCCACAAGCCCCTGAGAACGCCAGCATGGAACCTCGGGACGGGGAAGGCCAAGGAGAAGAGTGAGAGGAAGACGGGTTGCAGTCCACATGAAAGCCAGATCAGCCACACGGAGGTGACAGAACACTACCATCAACTTATACACAAGTTGACCAACGTGAATGCAGTTGGAGTGTTGAGGAGGGCAATGGAGGAGGCCATGAGGCACTGGCATGATGTGAAAAGCCAAACCAAGCACAAACCTGCTGCCAACAAGACTGGAGGTGAGATACCTTCATCAAAGGAGGGGCAGGAGGAAACGGGGGGCACAGTCATCAGTGTGGAGACAGTGCAAGGAGGTGGCAGTCCTGACTCAGCTCAAAAGGACCTGAGACAACAGCAACAGGGTGAGTAATGGCCAGGGACTGGTGGACGGGGGGAGATGGGCACAATGGCACACATGTACAATGATGTGTAGCACACTGCACACGCACAATGACCCTGGAACATGTCCCTCATCCCTGTGGCACACAGCAGCACACACACAGAGCAATAACAGCACATCCCACGACAATGTAGTACAAAGTGCAACACCAACACTGCAGAACAGAGGACACAACTGGCAGCGCTTATGCTCTGAAACAGGCCAACCACATCTAACAGAGCAGGAAATTGTGAGAAGGAAATGTACGCGTACAACCTGCTCGACCACAGTGTAGGCCCGAGGCAGCGGTCATCGTGGGCCAGACGCGGTTCAGTGAGCTCCTCCTGGAACACACGACGTTGACATGCCATTTGTGGGTGACTTGTGGTTGACGGAGGTAAAAGCACCAGAGCCGAGCAGGTGTTCAGTCAGCGATGATGACATGTCCTGCCTGGGTTCGGACTGGATTGGATTGTGTGAGGCCTCCTGGACCACAGTGTAGGCCGGAGGCATAGTCATCAAGGCCCCACACACATGTGTGTTTGGGATGCCTACACAGACTTGGTGTCACTGCATCAATGGGAGTACAGTGATATAAACACTGCATTAATGTGTGCACTCTGACAATGTATGATCACGACTCAGTCCCAAATGTGTGTCCTACTCGCCCGCAGTGTAGGCCGGAGGCAGTGGTCAGCAAGGACCCACAGCCCTGTGTCATTGTCTTGCAATTCACAGAGTTAGTGACACCAGGGCAGATGTCAGAAGTGTTTGATCACCTCCATAACAATGATCCTTTTTTTCCTCCTGACTGACACGCGTCTTTCTCTCACACCTTTCCTTGCATGCAATGATATGTACTCTGCCATTAAAAATCAAGACTGAGTTCCAAATGTGTGCTCAACTTGAGCGCAGTGTGGGCCGAGGGGAGTAGTCCGCATGGGCACACAGACATGTGTGGTGGAATGCCATACACAGACTTGGTGTCAGCACATCGAAGGGGATATAGTGACATAAAAGCAGCCTTAGTTAATGTTCTCTGGCATAGTGTAATCAAGACTCAATTCCAAATCTATGACCTATTAGTCCGCTGTGTATGCCGGTGGAGTACGTCAACGTGAAAGGGGTACTGCGGGCCTGTGTCACGGAGGCCGTGATGGTCTGAGGAGGCTGCCAGGGTCACGGTACTCGGGCTTGGAGCTTTCACCGGCACGTGGTGGGCCCTTTTCCACACACGCCAGTGTCGGCGGGTGTGCATTGATGCCTGGGCGCATAGGTCCTGGCAGAACTGGTTCTTGTACCTGCGGGCCGGGGTGCAGAAGGTGTACAGGGGGGCGGCAACGGCAGAGACGTTGGGCATTCCAGAAAAGAACCATGCCTAGAGTGATGTGCTTTTTATTCACACCCCTACGCTAGCCTGGTGTACACCGGGCCAGCCCACTCCGCTCACGCTTACAGGGGGGGACGTAACAAGCTACATTTCTGGGGTCTTCCCCACTGGCTGGGGTGACATTTTTTTTGCAGAGTTTTATATAGCGTAAACTTGACCCGAATCGGTTATCAGAGCGCTTTACATAGCACCAGTTACGTTACATGAGAACACACATTAGTTTTGTTAGGCACGGGGAGATTAAGTAATTTTCCCAGAATCACAGGATCTTCAGAGCCATTGACGAGACTCGAACCCAGTTCCCCAGATTCGAGGTCGACCACCCTAGCCATTAGGCCAACTCCTCTCCCCTCTGCGTCCACTGTCCACTGCACTCCTTTCACCAGCGGTGTATGTTGACATGCATATGTGTGTGGTCTGCATACTGCAGTCTGGCCATCGTATCCACGCCACACTTGGCATTGTGTACCTTCTCATTCATGGGTCACTTGCCTCCTTCGCACATGCCTGGTCCCGGCCTCTTCCCACAATTTGCTATTGAGTGGCTGAGGTGCCATGCTGTTGATGGCTTATGTTCAGAACAAGAGCAAAATGTCCAGTAAGGAAACATTCAAATATACATTCACTTATTCAAATGGTGTCATAGATATGAACACTTAATTCATTGAGATCATAGGGATTACATGCAAGACACTATTATTGTATCAAAAATAGATTTTAATCCTCAGTACACATATTGGCTTCTCTTCATGAATAAAAAGTCTGGCAAAAAAACACTACCAATCAGTTATAAAAGATACATATACACTGGTAGTAAAGAAAAATGCCTGTGGAGAAGTGTGGCTCACTGGTTAGAGGAGGCAGACCTGGAAGCAGAGGTCAGCCTGGGACAAGGGTTCAATTCCCGGCTCGGCGGGGTCTTGAGTCCTAAAATGTCCATGGACTCGACAATTCTCGCTCCGGTGCCTACTTGATTCATGGGTTCACACTCTGCGACTCTGAGCAATAGCTTGCTTAATCTCCACAACGGCCCCTCGCGGCGGGATGCCTGGCTTTCACCTTGCGGATACCCTGCTGGGGTTATCTCACAGGGGAATACCAGGACGGGTTCCCTAAGCAAGCGCTTAGAAACCGCTCGGTGATTTGCGCTATATAAATTCCTGTACATTTACATTAAAATCTATTTTTGATACAATAATAGTGTCTTGCATGTAATCCCTATGATCGCAATGAATTAAGTGTTCATATCTATGACACCATTTGAATAAGTGAATGTATACTTGAATGTTTCCTTCCTGGACATTTTGCTCTTGTTATTAACAAAACCCAGTTCCGGGGGGGATTATTGGGTGGCTCTGTTCTATTGTTGGCTTATGTTCATGGCTGGCCCAAGTTGCTGCAGTAAGTCTTGCTGTTGTGTCTGGTGGATGGGCATGTTATTTGGCATATTGTATGTGGATTTGTGATGTGTGCATTCCCAGTGTTGTGCGTTGCATGATTGTGGAGTTGCGGTGTGTGGTGTGTTCATTTGGTACTTACCAACGGGCAGTGCATTTCCATAGGTGCCATCCTGAAAGTGCCGTTTGATGATGGACTATCGGGAAATGAAGGAATTATGCACACTGCCTGGGGGGGTGGTGTCGACGTTGGTGGAGATTCCCTGGTGGTCCACTTTTGCCTGCACATTGATGGAATATGTGTTTTCGGTAGCGGATATTGTGTGTAGTGTTGCCAGGGGGCAAGTAGGCCATGTGTGTAGTCAATTGCCCCTTGGCACGTGTGGGAATCCAGCTATGGCGTAGATGCCTTGCTTGGTATCCAGCTGTTCCTGCCCAGTGTGGGTGAAGGATAGGTAGTGTGGTACCAAGCTGATGATGGCATTCACAACAGTTGTGGGGAACTTGAATTGTGCTGGCTGTAAGACTCCTCCAACTCAGGCATTTGTTGTTTGGAAGGTACCAGAGGCCAACAGATGCAGCAGAGCCAGCATCTTGTTCTGAGGTGGGATGTTGGTTGTCCGCTGTGTTGGTATCATCAATCAGTGAGCTATGGTGGTCTGGATGCATGGGATGGTTGTCCTTTTGAGCCTGAGTTGGGCAATGGCATTCCCTGGTGTTGGGTCTGTGAGAATAGTGCGTTTTCATGAGGCCGCTGTCTTGGTCTGTGCTGCCTCAGTGTTTGTCTGGGAGGAGGACAGGGGGCGTCCGGGGGGTTTGTGGGAGGTGGCGGAGGGTGTAGCAGCCCTGTTGGGGGTCCGAGCTGCATAACCAGTGGATCCATGGCATTTGTTGGTCTTCAGGTGTGGCTGTGGTCTGGGCTCCCTTTCCTAGTGCCGGTTGTCATCCGACTTTGCACCAGGTCAGAGCAGGTGTTAGTTTCCTGCTGCTAACACGCCTTATTGCAAGTTTTGTGTTCTTATCCCAGATCTGGCTGGTCATTGAGAGTATTGCAGTGTAGTGTTGTTGCAGCTTTTTGCTCTGGAATGCATCTCATTAGCGATAGTTGCCGAGGTCATCCTTGGCAATGTTTTTTGACGAGGCTATTGCCCGAAAACTGGTGGTAATAGCTATTAGTGCCAGCTTGTGAAGGGGGCGGTATTTTATTGCGGCTTTGACTGCCATAAATCGGCGATAGCTCCTTGAAAATATGTCTCATCATGTATGATGGAAAACAGTGTGTGTGTGTTTGTGTGGGTGTATGTATAAAGATCAAAAAACATTCAGCAAGGACAGATTACAGTGCTGTCCCACATTTAAGGGGCAAGGTGGTGGCAGAGAAAGAGACACATTTGACTGTAGTCATCAGATTGTTTAGTAGAGTAGAATCACTTCAGAGAAGCCTTACTCACCCCTGCCTTTAAAATCAGCCACTCCAGTAGTCAACAGTACAGTATTGTAACAGTGTACAAATGCACATAATGGATCTAGTTGGACTAACATAGCAACAGTATTTGTTTATAATATGTTTGATATTGAAAGTATTATCTAGAATGGTCTATAGTCATCAGAGTCTTTAGTCTATGCTGGAGAAGTATCCACAAACTGATGCTTGCTCTTAGTGCAGAGTTGCATGAAAATTAAACTATATTGCAACTCTGCAAGACAAACAATATAGATCAATATTAATTGTCTTTCACCCTTTGCGGGGCAGTCTTCTCCTATTGAGGATTCTCCACACAGCAGCTTTCACATCCTTGTTCCTCAAGCTGTAGATCATTGGGTTGAGCATTGAGATGATGATGATGTAAAACACAGACGTAACTTTGTTTTCTTCATCGGAGGGTGTGGTGTTGAGGTGTAAATACACACTAAGTGCTGAGGAATAGAAAAGCACAACACACGCAAAGTGTGAAGAGCACGTGGAGAAGGCTTTGTGCCTTCCCGACAAAGAAGTAATCCTTTTGACAGTGATGATGATACAGGCATATGACATAACTAATACAATAACATTGCAACATCCGATGCTTGCAAATGCTGTGTACATAATGATTTTCTTGGCAAGACCATTCTTGCAAGAAAGCTTAGACAGTGGTGCCACATCACAAAAATAGTGGTCTATCTTGTTGTCTCCACAAAAAGAATGTCTGAATGATAGTACAGTATATACTATTCCATACACTAAACCACATGTATAGGCCAAAGCTGCCAGTCCACTGCAAAATGGCCCTGTCATTATCAATGAGTAATGCAATGGCTTACAAATGGCTGTATAACGGTCAAATGCCATAACGGAAATGAGGATGGACTCAGCAGTACCACATGTAAAAACAAAACATGATTGCAGAGCACATCCAGTGATTGAAATCACATTCTGATCCTCTAAGAAGCCCAGAAGCATCTTGGGAGTGACTGCTGAGGAATAACAGAGATCCACAAATGACAGGTTACTGAGGAAGAAGTACATGGGAGTGTGGAGGTGAGGATCAATACGACAAATGACCATGATTCCAATGCTGTTCACCAGAGTGACGAAGTATACTAGTAAGAAGAAGAGAAAGAGTGGAGTCTTCATGTACGGGTCACTGGTGAGTCCCATGAGAATGAAATATTTTACGGTGGTCTGGTTGCTGACTTCCATTGTATGAGTACATAGAACCTGCTGGAACACAGCACAGGCAATATATTGGTAAAGCTATGATTCATTCTTTTTTAACAGTTACACTAATCACAAAATGCTTCATCTTATTACAAACAGATGAACCACTTTGAATCTCAACACAATTTCTCTATTTTGTTCCCTTTCATTCCAGTGAATCTTCTAATACAAAGAAAGATTCACCACTGTGGGACAAACAATCTGCCTGAAGGCTTGACTAACTTCTGCTAGGCTTATGTGGTGAGGCATTTTCCAAGTGAACTCTAAACTCACATCACAAAATGACAAATTAGCCCTGTTGCCTCATCCTGCTTCCACACACTTTGCATGTTCTGCAGAATCTTCAAATGAATTACAACAAATACCAAAAAGACAGATAGCCAGGCCCTCGTCACCAATTGCCTCCTCAGGAGACTCTAGACCATACAGAACGCTGCAGCTGGACACATCCTAGATCTCCCAAAATGAACACACATCTCTCCCCACCTGAGAGACCTCGGCTGACTCCCTATCCAGAAACAATGCAGTTCAAGATCTTCACGCATGACTACAAAGCCCTCCATGACCTACCTACCTCAAGCACCAACTGACCTTCCACCAACCCGCTAGACACCGGTGCTCCTTTTCACCTGGCCTTGCATGCACTCCCCACATCCATTATGGCCGCAGAAGTGTCCTCTTCATCTCCTACACCATTGCCAAGACCTGGAACGACCTCCCACTCCAGCTACATACCGCACCCGCGCAGGAAGACTTCAGAAAGAGATTCAATACCTGATTCTTAGATGTAGACACTGCATCCAGATGCCCCTAGAGGTGACAGTGTTATGTCTTATGAACTACAGATGAACCTGTTTTCAAGAGTTCTGTTTATCCAAAACCTTTGTATCCGAGCTCACCCAAACTTTCCATCTTTTTACTCTGGAGGGGACTCTACTATAATTAACACTAAAGAATGTGACCTACTCAAAATATGGCCTCATGAGTTTCATTCACAATGGAAAAAATTAAATCATATTTTGGCTTTTCACAACACTTTTCATTGGTTGAGTGCTCTATGTGCGCTTCCAAAGGGCCATTTCCGATAAATATCTTGCCATTTGGGGATATTGGTTCATTACTGCTCATTCACTTGCCTTTGGAAGATTCCCATACGTTTGTATCCTTCCTAATATGATTGGGTCAGGTGCAGATGTCTTTCACTTCAGGGATGAAAAACCCTGTCGCTTCTTTCCAAATTCCCTGATGAATTGTTATTTTGTCAAGGTCTGACAATAAAAAATAGCATTGGTGATTAGGTATTCCTTTATCTGTAAGGAGATCTAATTTACACATTCTAGACAAAATATTTAGAAAGCTCTATTACATGTAATTTAGTGGAATTGTCACGCATTATAGGCAAAATCACCTACTTTCGCCCCTCCTCCGCAAAGTATTCCTGTGACACAGAAACATTTGACAAACCTATTATAACTTGCCTTTTTAAAGAAGCATTGGCAGTCCAGTTCATGTGCACTTGTGCCTTGATAATGTGGAATCAGCATTTTTCATATGCAGGTGGTAGCACTTTTGGCTGTTACTAGTGGCCCCAAGGGTCAGATTCAAATCCTTGCTGCAGCCAGCATCTCTACCATAGTTTACTCCATGTCTGACACAAAACCATCCTGAAGCAGGCTAAACACCTTAGAAGACTGTCTCTTACTTTTGGCACCTTGTTTAGGTGCCATGAGTAAGACACACGTCCTTTCTTCATGCAATAGGTTGCAGTACTGTGGGCTGCCAGTAGAGGTGCCATCAGTAAGACACATGAAGGCATATTTACTAGAGAACTGCTGGAGCATGGCATTAGTCTCCTTGGCTTAAATCCACGCTCCGCCACTTCTAAAACGAAAGGCTGCAGCATATTTACAACAACCATGTGCAGCCTTGCTTTTCCCCCTGCAGTACATTTACCAGCCTAGCACTAACACAGGCACCCTTGCACCACAGTGCAAGGGTGTCTGCGTTGAGGGGAATATTGTTTATGTGCAATGGGCCTTCCTGCACATAAACAATCATAGGTAACTTGCTGTTTCTGTGTGTAGTGCCAAGCAAACAGCAAACACGAGGAGAGAAATAAAACATTTCTTTTAGTTGCGCCTGTTTAAGACCACGTATTCCCTGGCCTTAATTTTAGCGCTGCCCCATATTTATGCCGTCCTTGTAAATATGGGGCAGCATCAAAATCAATGAGGGTTGTGGCCCACCGTAAAACCCATTGCCTGCCCCTTCCACGCTAAGTATAGCATGAAAGGGGGACTTTTTACAAGGCAGCGTTGAGCCATGTTAAGTGGCTTATTTAACACTGCCTTGTACATAAGGCAAAACACATATCACCACAGGAATGTCGCTAACTGTGATAGCAGCTTGTAAATATGTCCAATGCTTTCTTCTTGCAGTAGGCTGCAGTACTTTGGACTACTTGTAGAGGTGACATTACTAAGACGCACATCCTTTATTGCTGCAGCAGACTAGAGTCCCCTAGGCTGATTGTAGAGGTGCCACAGGTAAGAAATATATCATTCCTTGCTCCAGCAGGCTGCAGTATCCTAGACTGATGCTAAAGGTGCCACAAGTAAGACACAAATCATTCCTGGCCGCACTACCCTGGGTTGATAATAGAGGTGCCATGAGTAAGACACAAATCATTCCTTGCTGCAGCAGTCTGCAGTACTTTGGACTACTATTAGAGGTGCCACGAGTAAGACACTGTAGGCTGTAGTAAATTGCGCTGCTTCTCGAGGTGCCAGAAGTATAAAATAAATCATTCCTTCCTAAAGCAGACCCCGCTACCTTCGGCTGCTTCTAGAGGAGGCACGAGTAAGCCAAAAATTATTCTTTGCTGCCGCCCTGCTGCATTACTTTGGGTTGCTTCTGGAGGTGTGTACATTGGGTCTCCTTCTCGTCGGAGCGCCACTGCACTCCCCAATCGGCACCCATGATGGGGCCTTTTAGCAGAGATCTTTTTTCCTGGCCATTTGGTGCAGTGCATGTGAGGGGCCTAGTGAGTGTAGATGTGAAAATTGTGAAGTTAAAACAGGAAGTAGAGGTCCACTCAGAACTAATTTAATTAATGTGGGCCCTCTCCTGATAAAAACGAGGTGTGGTGCACCCCTGCTGTAAGGTTACTGGGTACCGCACTCTGAGCTCAGGTCCACATGTTTCTTGCCATTATGTCATATAGACGGGAATTCTACAGGACCGATTCAAAATCTTTCTACACTTTTTGGTGGTGGTCTAATGTAGTGAAGGTAACCAACCAACCATATAGCACCCTAAAAAGTGGTACCTGTCGATCTAGACTATCAACCTGTAAGGAGAGAGAGGTTATATAAAGTAAATGTATACAACTAGTTCGGCATTCGTCGCACAATTTAAATTAATGGTGCAACACTCAAATTTTGGGAAAAGCATGCATCACGCTGGGTGATGTGACCATGCCTATGGCGGCTGAATTAAAAACGAGTGGAATGATAACGTAAAAATCCCAGTGTGGTGAACACGAATAAAGACTTACACCTCTGGGGTCAACAATTTGTAACAACGTGTTCCGGCAGGTTTAGACACTTAACAGTGCAGTGTCCTACAGTGTAAAAATAAGGCATGGGATACATGAAAGGTGAAAGGCAGTTGGTATCCCCACCTTATACAATGGCCCGGAATCCAGCGGTGAAGTTTAAGAGCAAGTCCCAGAATGTGAAGTACAGGAGAGCCTTGTTTCAGACTCCTCAGGAAGTGTGGTATGGTGCGGACAAGCACAGCAGCCCACGACCCGGACAGTGTGCACTGTGAAGGGAATTGCCTCACACGTAATGCTCGCTGGGGCCGTGGTGGTAGGGTCGCTCTCAACTCATCATCGACATGTTATTCAACTATGGATGAACCAGCCTGCGGTCCATCAGCTCACAAGCATTGAGGGCTCGTCTCAAGTGACCGAGCCTGGGTCTTCCCATAATCAGGAAGTCAGTTACTTATGCGTCTTCTTCGTTAAATGTCGGCGGATGAGTACGTAAAAAATTATTCGTTGCTGCAGCCGGCTGCAATTATTTGGGTTGCTTATGGAGGTTCCTTTATTAACACCCATCCATCCTTTCCGCAGAAGGGTTCCAGTACTTTTGGCTTCTTTTAGAGGTGCCACGAATAAGACACAAAATATTCCTTGCTATTGCCGGCCGGAGTACCCTTGTGTAATACTAGAGGTGCCACGAATGAGACACAAAATCTCTGTATCTGCAGCAGGCCACAGTGCTTTGGACTGCTTCTAGAGGTGTCACAAATAAAACACAAATCATTCCTGGCTTCATCCAGCTGCAGTACCCTAGACTGATATTAAAGGTGACACGAATAAGACACAAATCATTCCTGGCTTCAACTAGCTGCAGTAACCTAGACTGATACTAAAGGTGACACGAATAAGACACAAATAATTCCTTGCTAAAGCCGGCTGCAGTACCCTAAACTGATACTACAGGTGACATGAATAAGATACAAATCAGTCCTTGCTAAAGCCGGCTGTAGTATCCTAGACTGATACTTTCAACGATAACGGCAAGTTCGAGACCCAAAAACTCGACATTAAAAGGAAAGCAAATTCCCTCATTGGTGCACTAAGATCAATCCAGAGAACCATTGGAGACTTGTCTTATCGTCCCTTATTAAAAACAATTGCGGCAAAATTATTGCCAACTTTAACGTACGGCAGTGAGGTGCTCAACGGAAAAGACGTAGACATCATTAACACCTCAGTCGCTAAAACGTATAGAATTTTATTTTCTCTTCCTAAGAATGCCTCTCAAGCTCAAGTGAGATTGGAATTTGGGCTACACAACCAGTGCTATGCAAGGAAAGGGCACACAATGAAAGTGTGGAACAGAATAAAAAACGATCAGGACAACGAAATGTCTTGTCTACTGTGGCTTGAAATAAAAAACAACCGGTCGCTAACTGCCAGCTCTTACTTAAAACAAGCAACTGAAGAGTTCGGTATAACACCCATCTGGAACACTACTGTTGTGCAGGAGAGCTTTAAAAAAGTGGTAAATAATCTAACTGATTACCTCTCCCTAATAAAGGACAAAGATATTCTTGTTAAACGAAAGCACGCTTGGTCAATAGTGAACGGTTTAAAAAAAAGAAGATTCAAACCTACCTGGAAACTTCATGGTCAAAAAAAAACAAGCAAGTTTTTATGAATGCTAGGTTTGGCCACTTTCCAGGCTTATGCCACTTGGCACCATGGGAAAGATCAGACGAAAATTGCTTATGCAGACTATGTAAATCAGGTCAAGAAGCCATCTTACATCTATTGTGTCTTTGTCCTGATTTGGAAGCGGAAAGAAAAAGTACACTTAAGAAAATGTTTAACGAACGTGGTGTAAGGACTTGTAGACAGGCACTAGTGGCAAGCTTAAATCCAGAGGACTTACCAATGAACTCAGCTTTCGTTAAATTTCTACTTATGGTTCAAAAAAAGTTGGAAGCCTGTACTTGATTCATTTATGAGTTGTGTGAATATGAACCTTTTGAATTAACCAAAAAAACAACAATTTTAAACGATTGATTTTTATATTAGATTGATGAAAATTATTCGAACATACGGATAGTTTTTGCATTTTATAATTGTAAATGTTTTTACTTGCTTTTTGTAAGATTTTAATTAATCAAACAAATAAACAAATTAATTAATGTGGCTGCAGTACCCTAGACTGATACTAAAGGTGACACGAATAAGACACACATCATTCCTTGCTAAAGCCGGCTATAGTACCCTAGACTGATACTAAAGGTGACACAAATAAGACACAAATAATTTCTTGCTAAAGCCAGCTGCAGTAAACTAGACGTCTACTAAAGGTGACACGAATAAGACACAAATCATTCCTTGCTATACTGGCTGCAGTACCCTAGAGTGATACTAAAGGTGACGCTGGTAAGACACAAATCATTTCATGCTAAAGCCGGCTACAGTACCCTAGACTGATACTAAAGGTGACACGAATAAGACACAAATAATTTCTTGCTAAAGCCGGCTGCAGTACCCTAGACTTCTACTAAAGGTGACACGAATAAGACACAAATCATTCCCTGCTAAAGTCGGCTGTAGTACCCTAGACTGATACTAAAGGTGACATGAATAATACAGATCATCTATATCAGAAGCAGGCTACAGTACTATAGGCTACTACTAGAGGTGCCACAAGTAAGATACAACCAATTCCTGGCTGCTGCAGGCTGCAATCCCTTTGGCATCCCCAAGAAGGGCAGTACCTTTGGGATTCTTCTGAAACGTAATTCATATTGTCATCCTAGGTTTGTACATGCTGCATTTTCATTTTTCAAAAGGTTTGTCATGTTGATTGGGAAGTAGGCTCTAGTTTAAGGTCCATATGAACGTTAGGATGACATCAAAATTGTGAAAACAGGGTAGGGGTCATAGGAGCAGCCCTCAACGTGTCGAAAACGAAGTGTATGTCCGGGTTATTGACTGATATGTCGTGATGTCAGCACAAAAGCTACAAGTTAACAGTTTAAACCATTTCATGTGCCAGTCCACAATTCAAAGGCAACGTGCCAAGAAACTGCATGGTTAATTGGATAAAAACATACATGCTTCTAATCATAACTGATACATCACTTCAAAGGCTGCTGGACATTTCTCCTTTGCAATGTAAGTCAGAGAATAAAGCACAGTTTGCTCGCAGCTGTTCGTGAAGTTCCTGTAATCATTCACATTTTCCCATCTATAGCACAGCTGTGCATTTCTCCTGATGTAGTATTGGGCACCAACAACAGCTCTTTATAAAACTGGCACAGTGCCTCTGCAGAGGAAAGAAACAAAAAACATACTTCTTTAAAATACAGTGCAATGTTTTTAAGCACTTTCTTGGCAGGAAAGAAAGTGTTTTATGAACGTTTAGCTTGTTCTAGCATTGTTTTATTTTTCAAATGGCGACTCTGAACCAGCTTGTGCGGGGATGGGCGGGGCACAGGAGGAGTGCTATGTGCCCTCTCTAGGTGCGCATATGTGTTTGGCCAGCCGTCTCAGGCCATCAAAACAAACATGCTCACTTTGGGCCTGATTCACAGAATAAACTTAAGGCTCAATCCTAAACTTACTGCTATTTTGGTATTCACAGAATGCACATACTACTTTTGGAATTCACAGAATAAACTTACTACTTTTGGAATTCACAGAAGTTAGGATTTTGTCTTAAGTCTGTCTTAAGTCTGTCTTAAGTCTGTCTTAAGTTTGTTTTAAGACAAACTTAAGACAAAATCCTAACTTCTGTGAATACCAAAAGTAGTAAGTTCATTCTGTGAATTCCAAAAGTAGTAAGTGCATTCTGTGAATACCAAAATAGTAGTAAGTTTAGGATTGAGTCTTAAGTTCATTCGGTGAATCGGGCCCTTAGGATTTTCCAGCCCGTATGCATGAACAGCCATGCTGGAGAAACCCCCACAGACTCTCTGGCCTAAGCGAAAGCGTCTTTTCAGCCCGCTCAGGCCAATCACTGTGCTGCTGCTCTCCTAACAAGGGGATTGGATGAAAGTCTGTCCCAGAGGCTGCTGAAGGTAAATGAGGAAGAACAACATGATGCGGGAGGCCACCGTCGGCTTCAGGTATGCGTTTTTTCAAAATATATTCTAACACCCCCTTGTTGCCTCCACTGTTATTTGTGACGGCCATTACAGGGTGAGCGGCGGACAATTTGCAGAAATACAATAATCGAGAGTAAGGGAGACAAGCATGTTACTTAGAGTATTCTACACTAAGAGAAAGAGTAAGGAATGCAGGGTGGTGCATAAGGAGAGATACTTTTTTTTGGGGGGGGGTGCATTAAATGGCACAAACTCGACCTGAAGATATCAGAGCGCTCTACATGAGCACCAATTGCGTTACAGATAGACACATTCATTTTGTTAGGCAGCAGGAGATTTAGGGCCATATGTATCATAGTTCCGTTTTGCGAATTCTAAATAGCGATTTTTAAGGAATCGCTATTTAGAATTCGCAAAACGGTATGTATGTAAAAAATCGCTTTTTATAGCGATTCTTTAACATTCCTAATTTGCGATTAGCAAATTGCTAATCGCAAATTACCCATTCATTTCTATGGGCCAGGAGGCCCATAGGAATGAAGGGGAAATTTGCAATTAGCAATTTGCTAATCGCAAATTAGGAATATTTTCAAGGGTGCAGGGGTGTCTCAAGAACACCCTGCTGCACCCCTGAAAATGACATGTGGGGGCATATGGCGCACATACATGCCCTAAGGGCATGTATGAGCGTCATATGGCACCTTTGGTTTTTTTGAAAATAGCTTTTTTTAAAGAATTCGCAACTTACCACCAACTAGAAGTTGGTGGTAATTTGCGAATCCTTATGGGCATTTTTGAAATATTTTTTCTTTGATACATTGCATTTAAGGAATCGCAAAATTTGTGATTCCTTATTTTTCAGCAAAACTGTTACATACATACCATTTAGCAAATTAGCATTCGCAAAGGCTGAAATTCGCCGAATTTCGGCCTTTGCGAATGCTAATTAGCTTGATACATATGGCCCTTAGTGAGGACAGCATGCATTGAAACACCCCCAACTATAAATATTGTAAAATATATTCTAATATACCTCACACATACGAGCAACATCACCAAAGGCACAGAAATGGAAATGTTCTTCTAGATCAAGTGCATAATGTAAAAAGTGTACAGACAATAATAATGCAGTTTGTCATAGGGAAATTACAAATACATGTCGTCTAGTCCTATGGCCTGCTTCAAACAAACATCAGAAGTTGCTTCCAGCCTGAGAACACTGCTGCATGTTAATGTGTGGGGCAAGTTTTTGAAATCTACATATATTTGCAATTGGAATGGATGGGCAATTTCTGCCACTGACATGCTTCAAAAATTGTGCCTTTCAAATTTAATTACACACACACTGCTAAGCTATTTTACCAGCCAGTGTTACTTCTGCACAGAAGTAGAAATGGTAGTCAGGGAAGGATGTCTGCGTTTCAGGAAAAAGCCCTTAATTTGAAATCTGCATTCACAGTACAATAGAAAACACTGTCACTGGGGCGAGAAGGGTCTGGGGAGAGGTGTCCAAGGCAGGCACTGTGCTGCAGGGGAACTCACTAGAAAGAGGCGTGTGGCTGTACGAGCACTTGAAATGAGAGAGGAGAGCCTCAAAGCGGGGGAGGACAGCTTTTACTGAAAATATAAAGAAAGTAAGAACGCTGATAGAAATAATGGTAGATGGAAAGTATATGCAATGTGAAGGAGACGTGGACACTGAAGACAGGTAAAGGGACTTATTGGAAAACTCCTCTAAAAGGGTGATAGGGAGACTTGTAACATGCTGTCACCTCTCATCCTGTCTTGTCCCTTCTCCGTTCCCGTCCTACCGTCTGTGCCTTGTCATTACAGACTACGCCGTAGTGGGAGTGCTTTATACTACTGTATGATGGTGGTGTATGCATTGAGATGTACTTTATAAGATCTTTCTGATTGCAAATAAAGTTTTATGACAGTGATGGCTACTCTCTGAATCCTTCATCACGTCTAGGCTTGATTCTTTATGTAGACCAGTGGTTCCCAAAGGGTGCACCGCGGCACCCCGGTGCGCGGGTAAAAAAATGGTGGGGAGCCACGGCCAACTGCCAATTAGGTCAAGTGAGCCACGGGTCAAAAATGTTTGGGAACCACTGGACTACGGGGAAGATTTACAAGCCCTTTGTGCCACTTTCGCGTCACTTTTAACATGGGAAAAGTGACGGAAAAGTGGCGCAAGGGGCTTGTAAATCTGCCCCTACATGTGTATGAGAGAAGAAAGCAAAAGATGAAAGAAAAGTGAAAATAGGGAAGAACAAGGCACCTACAAGATGGAATAGAAGATGATGGGGAAGACAGGTGAGAGCCACAACTTTAGAAATGAAAACACAAAATGAAAAAAACAGAACAGTGTACAAATGACAAATAAGAAGCCGGGGAACAGGCACTGCAAATGTGAACGTAACATAGCACGGAGGTACAAGAAAGAAACAAACACAAGGTGAGAAGGAAAGCCAACGAACACGAGCAAGCATGCGGTTGTATGACGTTATAACGCATTCCGTTGCAACGCAGCCTTTACCACGCATGCGTTACAACGCGAATGCCATTGCCATGCATAACCTTTACCACGAAAATGCCTTTACCATGCATACCTTTACAACGATTTTCGTTGTAAAACCATGCATGATATTGGCCTATTCATGGTGAAGGCTCCGATCCCCTCCCCCAATTCTGCGCTTGGATTCAGCTGTGTTTCAATAATCTTTTTTCTCCACTAGATGGCACATTCTGCATTTAAATGCAGTTTACTTTCATGAATGTTCTTTTTTTTAAATCCATTTTTCAACATCCCGATGGGAAACAGGTGCGTTTTAATTTTTTAACATCGCAACGGGAAACAGATGCTTTTTTGGGTGGGGAGACCCCCTCCAAACCCCCCCCCCCCCCACTTTTCAATCGCACGTTTTTTTTTTTGGGGAGGGGAAAGACCCCCCCCATCCCCTTTTTTATTTTTTCCGTTAGCACACATTCCTTTACTATGTATCTCGTAGTAATGGTATGCGTGGTAAAGGCAGTTTGTGGTAAACACTCATGCGTTGTAATGCATGCGTGGTTATCGTAATGCGTGGAAACGGCAGCGTTGTAGTGGCCGTTTCCGGCAAAGAAGGAAAGTGGAATCGGCATGTTAAGAACAGTGACCAACTAGTGATGTGAACTCACAGTGGAAGCAGGTGCATTAAATACAGGTGAGCGCACACTAGTTACCACTTAGAGCCTGCCAACAAAGTCGAACATAAGATAGGGGTGTATTAAAAATACAAAAAAAACATATTACATAGTTGCTTTTCCTGACTCTCAGAAATTTCCAATCTAATCTTACGACAGAGTATCTATAGTTACTAGGCCTGGGCGTAACTACGATTGCGACATAATAATCAGAGTAATTTTTGTAATTCTGCATTGCTCTTTGATGTGCAATTAATCATAATATCGCAATTATGTCTGCCGGCATAATTAAGAGTTATTTTGGGGGGAAAATACTACAGCGAACACACGTTTACCAGTGCTGTTTATGTTCTGTTGTGTTTAGCGTTATTTTCTGAGTACAAAATGCACCCTCACGTCCATTTTGAATGTGAGGGTGCATTTCGCACTAAGAAACCAGGGCTAAATGTTTGGAGTAAGTTGGGGTTTAATCCTACCCCAAGTGCACATGTAGCAAGCGTGAGCGGCTGTTTGCACTGCTTTTCATGTTCTGTGGCATTTTGCACTATTACTTAGTGCAAAATGAACCCTCACATCCACTTTGAATGCGAGGGGGCACTTTTGCGCTAATTGAATAGTACTAAATGCAGAATTACTCTTCTCATGTAGATCTGTATAATCTCACAGAATTTTTGGGTACTTCTGTGTGATTACTCTAAATGATGTGAGTTATGGGGTAGTTTAAAGAGAATTGCCAGAGCCAAAAGGTCTGTTTCTGCGAGAGGGCAAAGTTTTTTATTCATGTTTTGCAAATTTACACAATAGAAAATAAAAGTAAAATTTTAAATAACAAAAGAATTACAAGAAATGAGAGATTGGCCCACAAACCCTAGCAGTGATGTACATGATATTTTAAGCAGCGCACGTGTGATCAGGAAAAATGACACTATTCAGTACAAGAGAGAGACAAAAGCAGAAGTCACACCTCTGAGGAGCTCTGTATGGCTACCACTCCACAGCAGTGTTTCCAAAACTGGCCGTTGGGAGCTGATTCTTGGTGGATCGCAAACATCCTGATCTATAGGTCATATTTAAAATAATTAGCCCTGTTTCTGTACCAGTGCGTAGGTGCTGAACAATGTCCCTAAGTCCAGTTGTAAAACAAACCTGTGCGAGTATTTTCAAGCAGGACTCTGGGTGAACCTTCCAGTAATTGTTGCTGTTGTTTTTTTACTTCACTAAGTAATTTCAACAGAGAATGTGCTCACTATACATGATCCTACACAACCATACCTCTTGAGCATAACTTTCAAACATATACGGATAAATATGTATGTGGCCTAGCAGCTAGAGCTGCAGACTTGGGATCTGGGGAACCAGATTCTCTTCCCATTGGCTTAACGTATTTGTATTCTGGCAAATCACTTAATCTTGTAATGAAATGAATTTCACCCTGTAATCTGTTGCTTATGTAAAGTGCTCCAAAGCCCTTGGGCTGTTTTCGCGCTATGAAACTGCAGACTGTAATGTAGTGCACCACTGGGCCAGGTTTTACCTCAACAACTGGTATGAGGCCTTATCCCATGCTCTGCTGATGAAGGGGTCTTCAAATTTGCTAAAAAGAAAACCCTTGTATTAGCACCAACATTTTCCAGAAGCCTTGTGAATTTAGTGTATGAATGCCACAGGCCAGCACCCCACTCTGAAAAGTGTTCCAGTTCCAGACGCCAGTGCAGTTCACCATCTGCCACTTTTATGGGCAGATTAATAGCTAGTCCACAGTCCCATAATGAAGGGCATGGTCAAGGTTGTGACGTTTACAAACACTTGCTGCTATTACAATAAAAAATCACCCACCTCATCATGTCCATTATAATTAGGTGGGCCACAACTTTGTCTTCCTTAAAATTGGGTTGTGGTTCTGAAAGGTTTAGGAAGCACTGCTCTACAGTCATGAGGGAGGGATCTCCTCAGCTCTGACGTGCTAAATCGGGATAATAGAGCAGCACAGAATCTGCTAATGCTTGTGAAGCAATTAATCAAGCATTGGCAAACAACAAGTTGGTAGCAGATATAGCCAATGAGCAGTGGCTGAGGCTGTGGCCAAGGTACACTTGGAGGGTCAAATGAGACAAAGTGGCAGTGGGGCAGGGGCAAGGGAGGGGACAGCAAGGTTGAATGGTTACAGGGGAAACTAATTAAAGTCCCATGTAACCATTCACAAAAAGCCGTGGCTTTAAGGACAGCCTACACAATCAATGACCGCATATCAAAAAAATGCAAACCGCAAAGGGCTGGAGGAGGCTGACTAAAAGCCCAGTGTGTGTGTTTGTGTGTGTGTGCGTGCGTGTGTTTTAAGGTCATCACCACATAGCTACAGCTATGTCTAGGTGACAAATAGGATTCCAAATGTCCCAGACTGACAACTAATCCCAGCCAGACTGACAACCAAGGGAAGAAATTAGTAATTTTTTTGTATGATCTTTGTGCAAGAACTTCTGAATGTAGGATCTCTCACTGAAGTGGCCATATGAAACACTGCAAAGTTAATTCCATGAGTAGTAAACAACAGACTTACCTGGTTCACCGAATGCACTTCTTTGCACGGTGACACAAACTCTCATATATATGGTATATTCAAAGAGTGTTTAGTAGTCCTGGGAAATGTTGCAGCTTTCTAGGCTCAGGGGTGTTCCATTGTGCCCAAAGGAACCAATTAGACATGCTTTAAGTGTCTCTTTCAGTTTAGTCACCAGCTATTTCCACATAATGCCTTGTTCCTATTGTTGTAAACCTCGAGCATTAAAGACATTGTTTAACATAGTCCAGGTTTCAGTTTTGAAAAAAAAGTTGTTTTAAACTTCCTCCACAAAAATGTGTCTCTGCTGCCAGTAAAGCATCTACTATAAAACATATCCTTATAAATATGTGAAAGGTCTTCTCATTGTCTTTCTTGATTTTAAGTTATTTAAATTATTTTTCAATCCATGTAATTTCCGTGACTTGCTTTGCTACAGTGGCCAATTCACATAGAGTCTACATTTAAAAACACTGCTAAGCTACCTTTGTCTCCATACAGGCCCTGCTGATACGCAGCTCAAATGATCTTTTTGTTCTCTTTTGAGAAGGTATTTAGTAAACCAAGAAAACAATGGGCAAAATGTCTACCTGTGTAAGAGTGAAGATCAGTAGGTTGTAATTGATGTTAGTTTAAACACACACTTAAGACAAATTCAACAGCCAGCTAGGAGCCCACCATTATATCAGTATGACTCATTTTAATAGATTGGAATCCTGACAAATCTTGGCCCAGGCTTTCATCATTCTGTGGTCGAAGCAATGAGTATAATTCAACAAAAGCTTTTGCTTGTCCTTAATTGCGAATATTAAGGAATCACAATTAAGGACTCTCAAAAGCCTATGCAGGCAGGAATCGCTATTAAAATAGCAAATCCTAAACATTCCTTCACCCTGTTGCACCCCTGAAATTGTGATGTGCACCAATGTTATGCACACACATGCCCCAAGGGCATGTCTGTGTGTGTAACCTGAAACCTTGGAAAAAGCACTTTAGTGCATTTTTCAAGGTTTTTGCAAAATACAGACCAGAGTAATTTCTCTGTATTTTGCGGCCCAAATAGCGAATTTGCTATTTCTCAGTGCTTCCAGTATTGCATTTAAGGAATCGCAAACTGCGATACTTTAAATGCAATCGCAATTTAAGAAATCACAATAAATTTTGATTTCTTAAATTGCGAGTGCCTAACACTGTCATGCATCGCAAAAGGCCTTTTTGCAAGAACAAACGGCAGAATTTTGCGAATTGCACCATTAGTGCTTGCAAAAACATTTGATGCATGTGCCCCAGCATGTGTTTATTTATTTAAGTATTTTATTTTATTTTGGTAGCGTTTTAGAGCGTGAACATGACCCTTGCAGGTGTCAGAGCGATTTTCAAATTTACAGAGAGCAATAATAACAATAATATAATATTCAAGAAAGAGACAGGATAGGATAGTGCCCAGAAAAGGGGGTACGCTTTATAATGTTCAGAGAGCAGAGGAGATAAACCAGTAAAAACAAAGATATCATAACCAAGAAAACTGCAAGATCAGGCAGTAATGTCAGGACTGATGAATCAAAAAAACGAAAGTAGCCGGTGAGAAGTAGTCATGAGTGTGATTGAGGAATCGGTATCTTAGGGTCTAAGGAAGAAACTTGTTCGCAAGGAGTACTTTGACATCTTTCTTGAAGGATACAGTAGAAGGATTCATTCTGATTTCAGGAGGCAAGGAGTTCCAAATTTGTGGGCAATCCCAGAGAAAGATTGGTTGTTAAGATTTCTTCTTGTGGAATCTCTGTGGTTTCAGATATAAGGTGTTGGAGTTTCTGGATGATCTGGAGCCACCAGAAAGTTTGAACTTCTGGACGAGATACCTAAAGGTTTTAAAATCGAAGGTTTTTTGTGTCATGCAGGCTATTTTTAGCTGGATTCTTGCTTTGTAAGGAAGCCAGATGAGGGTTTCAGATCAGGGGTGATATGGTTGTTTCTTTTTGAGCAGGTGATGAGCCTTTCAGCAAAGTTGAGCAAGGTCCTTAGAGGAGCCAGTTTGGATCTGGGCAGTTCAGAGAGGGTTGCACTTCCATAGTCCAAACTAATAATCACTAGGGCTTTCCCTTATGCTTGACATCTTTGGGGGAAGGGTTTTAATTTTCTTAGAATGTTCATTTAGAGATTCGCTCCTCTGGTGGTGGCATTAATGTGTTTCTGCATGTTGAGGTTCTTGTCGAAATCTGATTTCCAGTGATCTCGCAGAGTCAATGACATATGGAATGTAGTTGAAGGCTGTTAGATGTTTTAACCATTCTTTAATGGGAGGTAACTGGTTGGGTGGGGCACTTTGGAGGAATTCGTTTTTTTGAGTAATTAGTTTGCGATAATCGGATGCTGTCAAATTTTGAGTTTTCTGTGATTTGTGTTAAGGGAACTAATGTCATCTGGGGTGGAGGCTTTTTAGTATAGTAGGGTATCACCAGCATACATGTGGTAGAGGATGTTAGATGTACTCAGAATTTCCGTTAGTGGCTCCATGAACTGGTTGAAGAGAGTGGATGAAAGTGAGGAGCTCTGTGGAAACCCTAACTTGACCATAATGGTCTGCGATTGTGAGTGATTAACCTTGACTCTTGAGTCCTGTTTCAGAGATTGCAGCTGAACTAGTTAAGGACTAATGCTGATAGCCCCAAGCGGTGTTCCAAATGTTCTAGTAGATTGTAATACTTAACTAGATTGAATGCTGGCGACAGGTTGAGGCGGACTAAAAAATAAGATTGGTTCTGATCCACCATTTTCAGTTCATTGTCCACTATGTGTGCCATAGCAGATTCTTTGCTGTGCCTTGCACGGAAGCCGGATTGCACTTGGTCTAATAGCTGTAATTGATCAATGTGGTTACAGAGTTGAATATGACACATATTTCAAGGAGCTTTGCCAGGGTAGGAATATTGGAGATAGGTTGGAAGATGTTCAAGTCAGTTATTTTTTTATTTTTTTTTCGGCTGGGGAAAACCTGACCGGCAGTTAGGGATAGTGCCTTGAAGGAGAGAGGAATTAACAATCACGGTTGAAAGTAGGATATCGAGGGTATGATGTCCTTGGAGACATTGGGTGTTAGAGGGTCATTGAAGTGGTTTGAGGGTGTCAGCATTGTTAGTATCTTGTGAATGGAACTTTCCTCAAAGTTTTTGAAAGAGTTCCATGAGGTGCTGTTTTTGGGGAAGTGCCTAGGAGGACAAGAAGGAATAGTGGCACAGGAGGCAGAGAGGATGGTTTGAGGTGGAAAATGATGTTCCAAGGCTGTCTGCAGATCATTTTTAATGCTTTCTGTCTTCTGAAGAAAGAAAGAGGTGAATTCTCCACAGTTTGGTAGCGGACTAGGGGTGGAGTAGGTGTGCAGTTCAATTGTACTTTTATGAGTTCAAAACGTTTTTTGTGTCAGTTACTGGCTTATCTCAGCTGATGTCTGAAGAAATCAGCTTTTGAAATGATGATGCTTTAGTAGTATGTGTTCCTCAATGCTCCCAGGTGCTTAAGGTCTTCCAGGGACAGAACTGATCTCCACTGACATACAGCGAGCCTCAAGTCCCTTCTTTCTGTAGTGAGGCTACCATTAAACCAAGGTTTGGGATCTTTTGTGGACGCTCTATTTAGTTGTAATGGAGCAATCTAGTCACAAACAATCTTCATGGAGCGAGTGTAGTAATTTGTAAGATTATGGACATCTGACATCTCTCCAGGAGGCTAAGAGCGGTCAGTTCATTACCGTTGATGCTGTGCATGCTCGGTTACCATAGTCTGGGTTTCATAGTTGAGCTTTGTTGGTTATCACAGTTTCCGTTTAGAGGAATGTGATGCAGTGGTGGTTAGTCCAATCACAGCGGAAATGGAGTATGTGAACACATTAGTTTTTATTTAAGTCGTTAAAACATAAAACCATTTTAAACGTTGATGGAGAGTAGCATTCTCTCTCATATAAGATTTAATTTCACCTAACTACCATTACATTATTTTATTCACTTTTGTTATACCAATGTTCTGAAGAGAACTTTAAGTCGCAGGTGTTAAAAAGTACAGGCGAGTAAAACGATATTTTGCAGAGTACAGTACCCCACCCTAGACATGGGCATAGGGGTTAATGTGCTCAGCCCTGTTATTCACTGCAGTTATGACCGCCGGGGTCTCTCAGACAGTACCTGTTAGACCTGGCATCCTTGGTGTGGTTCCCCCAGTCTTCTTGCCTCTACCTCCTGTATTTTTCACTATGTGCTGGACTTTGTCTTTGCTGGTTTAGGTGCTCTGCACACTTAACCACTGCTGATCAGTGCTAAGGTGCAAATGTTCCCTGTGTAAATTGTAATTATGATTTGATCTCCATGATTGGCATATTTGATTTACTTGTAAGTCTCAATAAAATGCACTGAGGGTTCCCAGTGCCTGTAAATAAAATGCTACTAGTAGGCCTGCAACACTGGTGGGGCCACCCACACAAGTAGCCTTTCAAATGTGTCTCAGACTTGCCACTGCAGTGTCTGCGTGTGCAGTTTTAAACTTCCATGTCAACCTGGGAAGAGGACCCACTTGCCAGCCTCTATCCTTCTCTTTTACTACATGTAAGTCACCCCTAAGGAAGGCCCAAGGTAGCCCCTGGGTAGGGTGTAGTGTACGTGAAAGGTGGGACATGTACTGGTGTGTTTTACATGTCCTGATAGTGAAATACTGCCAATTTCAATTTTACCTATTGCAAGGACCTGCTCTCCCACCGGCTATCATTGGAGTTGCCTTGTAGCATCTTACATGTATAGCTTTTAATTAGGAAGAGATCTGGAGTTTGGGTTCTCTGAGCTAAAAATTTAAAAACACATCTTTTAGTAAAGATGATTTTTAAATTGTGTGTATGAAAATACGTCTATGAATAAGTAAACCCACGGAGATGATGGACTTAGCGCCATCATCATTCTTTAGCTCACTTCGCCACCCCAATTCAGGCCCAGCCATATGCAAATCAGTCTTTACCGTTGAAAAGAAGACAGATTCATAGTAAGCTTCAAGTCTTCTTTATTCCGCCTGATCACCACAGCATCCCGGCAGCAACTGCCAGTGCCACGACGTTCCATGTTCTACACAGGGAACGCAGAAGGAATGCAGGCACAAGAACCCAACACACGCGCTTTCCTTCACAAAAAAACAAAAGAGATGAGAACATTCTTAACAAACAAAAAGGAAAGAAAAACAATATAAGTTTTATAAATGATAGGTAAATAAATAAATCAAGAAAATTCAATACCTAACATAGTCCCAAAATCTAGAAGTAACAACCCTTGTCCTGGAAGAGGTGGCTCGGTGAATAACTTCATTGACCGGAATAGAAACCTTTGAACTTTTCCCAAAGGGCAGTCGTGGAAGGAGTGTAAACCCCAAACTTTCCTTTCACCAACTCAGCTTTTGACTCAGGCACCACTGAGACAGCACACTTGTTCCAGATCTTACCATTCTCCAACACAAGAACATGCTCTCTTACTTCTTTCACTATAACTGAAGCAGAAAACAGAGAAGAACCTTTGTGAACAAAAACAGGCTTCTTGATTCTCACCCAGTCACCTTGACGTACTGGAGATGCCCTGGCACAATCAGACACATATCTGGCTTGAGCAGAAGCCCTGACATCAGTTTCCATGCCTAGCCTCTGCAGATCCACTTCCTTCCATGACATCCAATCTTTGTTCAGCGAGAACCTGCAACCCTAATCCTTAACAAGGTGAAGGGAGACATGCCAGTACTGGTATGGGTGGTTATTTTCATTGCCCACAACATGTTGGAAATGACTTCCTTCGAGGGCAAACCATTGACAAAAGCAAGCTGTAACTGATCCTTGATCACATAGTTAAGCAGTGGAGGCTCGTGAAATTCCAAAGTGGTGAGGCGTAAGACAGAACCATGAATTTGCTTGAGAGAGTGCAGTGACTGAACATATCTCTCCCCAGGGTGGTGCTAGGGGTCTCTTCCCCGAGAGAAAATATATATATAAAATGGCACAAAACTGTGCCTTTTTTAGCATAGTTTCTTTAATAAAATGACCTAAAATCAGTAGAATTTTTCAGGAACACTCATACAATAATTGAGAAAATTCCTACTTTCCTCCCCAGAGGCGCAGTTACCAGGAAAAATTACTTGGGATCTCCCTTATAAAACATTTGTAAAAATGTGTTCTTTTACCTCCATGTGCATGCAGATTTAAGTGGCATGTGAGTGTGAGGACAAGGGGAGCTGGCCAGAAAGGCCTGGACTGCTCAATGTATTAGTGACCTGCACAAAGAGGCCAGAGCTGCCTAATGGTCAAGTGAGGTGAGAGTGAAAAATACTTTTAGGTTAGTCCTAAAGATTCAGGTCATATTTATTGCACTAATTACAAATATTGCCTTAACAAGCCTATGAATTACCACATTGCCCAAAACTACATTCATTGCTATTCCAGTTTACTCATTGTTGCAAACTGCATATACAAATGTGCAGCAGGTTAACTAATTCTCTAGAGCAATGTTGCTTGAAGTCTAAGCTACGACCTTTGAGTTTTGTGACAATAAATGTTATTGAAATTTTACAACCAACGGGGAGTTCTCCCGGCAAATAACAGTCATGCAAGTCATGAATGACAGATATAGAAACTGCTGACGTGGGTAGCATTTGAGGAGCAGTATCACAGTTAAACAAACAACCCCCACCACCCGCCACCCCCCTCCCTTGCACCGCATGTCCCACTAAAAACATTATACAGGCATAAAACATATAAGCATATCTCCACGTTGGCCCAACCGTGTCTTGAAGTGAGAATCCACTAAATAGTAAGTCTGTCTATATTGTCTGAATCAGCTGATGGTGATAAGAGGGAGAGGTCTATACCCCGATAAGAAGCCCATGCTTTCCAGATCTTCCCATGCCTCTGCGGGCATCCTCGGGCTTGAAACACCGCCACTTTGGCTGACATACATTTGTCTAAAGCAGATTTCCAGGCCGCCACCCCGGGGGGGAAGAGGACTTCAACTGTTGAGCTATGTCCCGCTTGGCCAAAGTTAGTCCCAGAAATAACAAATGCCATTTGTAGACGTTCCCCCCAATATCGTCCGTACTATGGAGGAGAATTAGTCGAGGGTCTGCAGGGAGGTCCCATCCTAGTACCCTCCCCAGGCAGGACAACACATGCGACCAGAAATGTTGCAAAGCCGTGCAGCCCCAGACCATGTGAAGAAAGGAGCCATCGTCAGATTGGCATCTAAGGCATGTGGGGTACTGGATAGCTCCCATCTTCCAGAGCCGGAGACGGGTGTACTACACCCGGTGTAAGTATTTAAACTGGATTAAACCGTAACCCTGGGGCTGGCGAGGGCCTCAGTCCAGTCATCATCTGAGAGGATTGGTACATCCGCCTCCCAAGCTGCTCTCATCCGGTGTAGGTTTTTCTTAGAATGTGTGGTCAGTGTCTGGTAGAGTTGGAGAATTTTATGTTCTCTGAAGTCCCCCATCAACAGTCTACCCTCAAATGGGTGAAATTCTGGCATGGCCTTAAGGTTTTTAATCAGGAGAGACAGGGAGTGGCGAAGTTGAAGGTATTCATGGAATTGGGACTTGTGTAGATCAAACTCCTCCTGCAGCCGTTGGAAGGATTTAAGTGTGGGCCCACGCATTACATCACCTAGCATTGAGATCCCTATATCATCCCATCTGTGGAACCCGGGCAGGGTCACGACCGACCAGAGGCATGTGCCCCACCAGAGGGGGTTCCTGCACATCAGCATGCCCCACCAATCCAAAGTCCTAGAGACGCTCCTCCATATCTGTATCACTGTGCGACAGGCCGGGGGAAGGGCCCCCAGGGAAGAGTTGCTATACAGGAGGTCAAGCAAGGGATGCCTCTCCAAAAGAGTCTCTCCACCACGTACGCCTGGTCATTTTGCGGGTTATGCCACCAGTCATTAATGACTAGCAACTGGGATGCCCAGTAGTAGGACCGCACGTCTGCCGCCGCGATGCCCCCACAGTAGGTAGATTGGACACAGGTCGCCAGAGCCACCCGAACCGCCCCGCCACCCGATAGGAAGCTATTCAAGAGCGCATTCATTTGCCGCGACCACGACGGCGGGATTGGGTCTGGGTAGTTTTGCAATCTGGACACAAACACGGCAGGGACACTATTTTAAAAATTGCGGGCCTACTGTACAAGGACAAGGGAAGATGGGACCAGACTGTCATCTCATCCCGGACCGCCGAAAGCAAAGATGCAATGTTAAGCGACCACGCCACAGTAGGGCTTCTGGTAATGTGAACTCCTAGGTATTTAAACCCCTCATTTGCTATGACCAGCTGCGAGGCCCAGTTCTGACTGCCCTGATCCCTGCAGATAGGAAAGAGTGTCGACTTGGACGGGTTGGCGTGTAGCCCTGTCGTCTCGCCAAACACCCACATCATTTGTAATACCCTCGGTCCGGTAACCCACGGGTCAGAAAAAAAGAAAAGTGCGTCGTCTGCATATAATGCAATTTTATCTGAATATTCCGGTGACCAAACTAGACCCAAACTGCTAGCGGTTCGATCGCCAAAGCGAAAAGAAGCGGGGAAAGAGGGCATCCCTGCCGCGTTCCCCTCCGAATATGGAAGGGATCTGAACGGTACCCGGCCACTCGTAGGTCTGTGTATAGTAGTTTAACATAAGCTCTAAAGCGGGGCCCTAAATTCACAGCCTCTAACAGTTTAAAGAGATACTTCCAGCCCAGAGAATCAAAAGCCTTATCAATATCGGCTAGGAGGACCGCCGCGGGGCGTCCCAGCCATTGGGCTTCGGCAACCGTGTTATGCGCCCACCTTATGTTATGTCTGGTGTAACGTTGCAGCATAAAGCCTGACTGGTCCGGATGGACGAGGTCCAAAATACAGGTGCAGAGACGATCCGCCAACACCTTTCCCAGTAACTTCGGCTCAAAGTTTAATAAAAATATGGGGCAATATGAGCCTGGGTCTTCCGGTGGTCAGACATTTGTGGACAGGTTTAAGGAAGATGACAATTTCGACGTGATGCCCGTCTGGGGCAGCAGGATCTTCTGCTCGAGCACTTGATGTAGAGCGCCTAGCAGATGCGGCCAGCGGTCCCCATATGGGGGCGCAGGGAGTCAACAGGGAACCCGTTGGGGCCCGGTGCGCTATCCGGATGAATATTAGTGACAGCAGCCTGCAATTCGTTCAGAGAGATGGGCTTGTCGAGGGCATCCCATTACTCATCTGATAGACGCTTCGGCGGAATATCCACTAGGAAGACATCGATGAGCGAATCGGCGAGTTCCATCCGGGTGCTATACAATGCTGCATAGAAATCGGTGAAGACCTGCACCACTGCCTCCGGGGAGGAGCACAAGGCACCTGTAGATGACCGAAGCACCGGGACCTGTGATGGGGAGGACCGTGCTTGGCAGAGCCTGTGGAGCATCTGACTGGATTTATCTCCCCATTGATAAATCTGATATTGGGTCACCAACCAGGTCTCCTTGGCAGGGTCCGTAAGCAGCTGATGCAGCTGCTACTGAACCTGGAGCAGATTGCGGCGAGCACCCACGTCGGTCCCCCTTATCACCGAATCCTGGAGGGCATTTTGTCGCTCCTCCAACTCAAGAATCTGCGCTTGATGGCGCCTCTTTTCACCTGTGTGATAACTAATGTCGACCCCCGTATCGTGGACTTAAAAGCTTCCCACAGTGTAATCCGGGATGAAACTGATCCTACATTCGAGGCAAAATAGTCCACCGTGGCACGATGCAGTGCCTCTTAATACATTGATTGCGGAGCAATGAAGGTGACATATGCCAGCGATAGGAAGGGTGACTAGTCTGCAGGCAGAACTTGAGCTGGGTAGGCGAATGATCAAATAAGCCGCATGGGAGAAAGGACGCGCTGAGGATCCTGTGTGTGTAACTATGGGGAAGAAACATGTTATCCAACCGAGACAGTGTGGGGAGGACACATATGTAAATCCTGCCTCGTGAGGATGAAAGGCCCACCAGGTATCAGTTCAACCTAGAGCATGAGCCAGGATGTTAAGTTTGGTCTGGGGGAGGGACCGTCGGAGGTTGTGCCCGCCTTCTGTCAAAAGGGGCCATGATGTCATTCCAGTGTCCCCCGAGGATAGTCAAACCCACTGGGAGTTCTCCCCAGAGCTGCGTCAATCTGTCCACAAATGTCTGACCAAGAGGGGTGGGGCATATATGCTCCCCATAGTTATTTGCTCCCCCACCAAAGTACCAGACACGACCGTGAAGCGGCCGCCGGGGTCCAACCACTGTCGAGTGATCTGGAAGGGAACTCTGCGGTGAACACGTATGGCTGTCCCGCGTGCCCCCCTGGAAAAGCCAGAGTGGTATACCTGGTTGTAGCCAAATCAGGAAAGACACAGGGCCTTATTACCTAATAAGTGAGTTTCTTGCAGGAACAAGACATCAGCGGAGTGGCGCTTTGCTTGGGTCAGTACCGCCCCTCTCTTGACCTTGTTCAGCAGGCCCCGCACATTCCAGGACACAATGTTCAGGTCCCCCAGAGGAGTGTCCCTAGCTATGTGTGCAATGAGCCCTAAGTGAAACAAAGTGTGGATTACCAGTGGAGCATGTGAAATAATGCGGTGCAACAAACTTACAATATAACTGCAGAACAAACTGCCCAACCCCCCAACCACACCCACCACCCCCCAAACCCAATACTTCCTAAAACTCGGAGTACCTGTCGCGGCAGAATCTCGTCTTGGCCTTCCAACGACCCACCAATGTATCCCCGCACCCAACCCCCACACTAACTAAAAACAAGAAGGCGGGTCGGATTTACTCCCACCAGAGCTAGCGTAAAGGGTCCACTAGACACAACGTCCGGAGTCTTGGGTGTCGCCCCAGCCGACACAGAAGGAACCCTAGGCACCAAGTGGTCACAAAGCCCCAATGTACCTCACTCTGCTGCATCAGTAATGTTCTGGGAGCGCCAGTTAGAGCGGGAACGGTATCGCCTGTGAGAGGCATTCCCCGCCCTGTCGGCCACTCCGCTGTGAGTTCTGGGAAGAGTCGGAGTCAAAGGGTGGCAGAGTGTGTGGTTTCACATGCTGGCGCTCATCAGTCCAAGCAAAAACCTCCTCCGGGGTGTCAAAGAAGTACGATTTGGAGTTATAAAGTACTTTCATGCGCGCTGGAAACAAAAGAGCATAGGAAAGGTTTATGTCACGGAGTCGCCCCTACAAGGACTGACGGTGTTGCTGGACTATCCGGGTGTAGTCGGGAGGGAAAGGCCATTATGGGATGAGACTCAAAGACCATCTTTTCTTTATGCGTCCTGGCGAAGTGTAGTATAGCATCATCGACGGCGAAGTTAAGGAGGCCGGCTATGACTGGGTGCGGGCGCTCACCAGGCGGCGGCTTCTTCACCAGGGCACGGTGCGCTCTCTTGACCATGAAGCTGGATACGATGTCCTCAGTGGGCAGCAGCACCCAAAGCCAGCTGGAAAGGAAACGGTCCATCGAGGGCCCCTCGCAGCCCTCCGAAAGCCCACCAGACAGATGTTGTTGCGGCGGGCCCTCCCTTCTACGTCCTCAGCCCGGGCCGCAAGCTCTTTGGAGACCATGGACAGCTTATCAACCTTCTTCTAGAGGGCGGACACAGTATCTTCAACTGTGGAGACCCTCGTCTCAGCCTCCGTGCTGCGATCCACTGCCTTCCGGAGGTCTTGACGGAGAATCGCAACCTCAGATCCCACTGCGCCGATTTGAGCCTCCAGGGCAGTGTGGGATTGCGTGATGGCCTCCTGGAGCATCGCCGTGTCCGAAGAGACACCGGCAGCAGCCTCCCTCCCAGCCGGAGCAGCCGTTGCATATTGATCTATTGTCGGCTTAGGCGCCGCGCGCCGGTGGTATGCTTGCCCATGGCAGCACGGGGACAGTCCCCGGGCTGCCCGGGAAGGAGTGGGCCACAGGGCCAAGGAGCAGGGGGAGGACAGCGAGTCTCAACAACCACCGTGCAGCCAGTCAGAGCGCTCCCAGGTAAGCAGTCAGGCAGGTGTGGTCCCCTGGTGCCCCGGGCCCCCACAAGCCTGGCCCACAAGCGGTGCGACCCTCGGTGTAGCCCACAGGCCCCCGCAGCAGAAGTCCTGCCCGAGTGACCAACACCCAAACAATGGCAACGTCTTTACCGTCCTCAGGAGCAGACCCCGGGCCCCCGACAGGTATCTTCAATGGGCCCCGCAGCCTCAGGCGCCCACACCAACCTGAAGCAGGCCCAAATCAAGCAGTCTCCTCAAAGGGCTTCCTGATCCAATGGCCCCAGCAGCAGGGGGGCGCCGTGATAACAGGCCGGGACCCGCCTCTCCTCGTTGACCATGGCGGGCTGACCGCCGCAGGGGTCACACCGACGAGTAGGCGCCAACCTCAGTTCTCCACCAGCAAGCGTGGCACCGATCCCCTGCACCAGTGTCCAGGTGAAACCAGAGGAAAAGGGGGCCTCCACAACTACTGCGCGCCCCTTGTCGGCTCCGGACGGTCCAGTCCACGCCACCACAGTATGACCCCCTCACCAGGGCCACTCTGTTCAGGCCCAGTCAGGCCACTCGCACAGAGAGATGAGGGGAGGGGCGCAGCCGCTCCAAAACTGCGGCCGCCGTTCCCGAGACTCCAGCACTGCCCCACGGCAGGCAGGCACTCCACAGCAAGGAATTGGCCCCTCCGGTGCAGCTCACCCAGGGCATGCGGCCTCCGTCACCCAGTTGCCACTGTCTCCGCGGAGCCCCGATGTCAGCCAGCCGGCGGCGATCAAGCACGGCAGCCGGAGCGCCCCCCCCGGACCTTCAAGACACACCGACCTGCTCCCAGCACAATCGCCGTCACAGCAACCCCCAGCTTCGCCGGTGGGGACCAGGATATTGTCTCTGGCGGGAGCGAACAGCGGAGCTCTACAGATACACGTCTGCCATGTTCGGCTCCCAAGCCACGACCCCCGACCTTCGAGTTTTAGTGGATCCCTGGGGATGGCACACAATCCTGCTGAGCTAGTTAGTATGTTAACCTTTGACCTGCAGCTTGCACGCAGATTACTGCAGCAGTAATGTTAACCATCTGATTTATGTTACCTGCATTTAATTTGTGACACGCATATAGGTTCACAGAACTCAGTTCATTGATTGACTGAGTTCAGTGCTTAATTAATAAAAAGCATAACTGAAGGTTGACAACGTTTTTATTTACAGTCCACTTCAAGTGTTGCCAAATGCTGAGGTTGCCCAACAAAAAGCTTTCATCCACCATCCAACCCTTCCAGTATCAATATCCCACACTTGATTTGGTTACTTTTCTATTCTTGCTTTTTCCCCTTGATACTGTCTTCCTATATTTCGTGTCCTCCTGTCTCCCTTTTCTACATTTTTCTATTTAGCTCTGGGCCATAATGTGTTGTATAATTAGCCCCCATCCCAAAAACGAGTGCCAGTGCCCACCATCCGCAACCACAGAACAAATTAAGTAGTGCCTGGCCAATTACAGACCGTTTAGATGAACAACGATGCACACATAATAAATCAATAGTTATTTAAAAAATAATGGAAGAAAAGCCCTAGCCTAGGAATGCGACTCAACGAATTATGCACTCACCTTAATATGTTGAAATCACACTTTCACCGAAGTTTTCATTGTGAAATGTGCCAGACTGAGTGTCCAGGGCTCAAAAAATCCACTTGAATGCTCGCATATGCGAACTAAATTTAACAAAGTCGAGCTGTTTTCAGGCCGTACCTGCCCTTTCTGGCGGGTAGGAAAACAAACTAACTTTTGTTCTCTGAAAACGGAGCAAATGTGACAAGATAACAAGATTTAAAGGCATTTTTATTGCTCACAAAGTTAATGAGCAATAAAGATGCCTTTAAATCATGTTATCTTTTCACATTTGCTCTGCTTTCAGAGACGCAGGTCAAGTAGGTTGCAGTTAGGTCGAGGCCATTTTTTAAGGTACTAGTCCTGCTGGACTAGTACCATTTTTGTGATTTTTCGAGCCCTGGTGTCAGACAAATCTTTCCTAAAGTTCAGCTAGCCACTGGTGGCCCGTAAATAAGACGTTGAGCATGTTAAACTAAATCCTGCATGAACTATAATTATCTGAAATGAAATTGTGGGGAAAAAAACACTGCCTTTCAGCGTTTTAAGTGAACGCCTCTGAAGGAACCGTGTGACAATTTTAAAAGAGAGGGGAAAGGGCTAAAGATATATGTGAAGGTCAGGATGCAGGTTTTGCAATAGAAAAGCCTGGACTCAAGAGACGTGTGATTGGACTGGCTCTGAAAGAGGCCAATGGGGTTAATAATGGGGTAGAATGCAATCATTGATTGCAATAAATGGAAAACAAAATTTTACCGAGTGCTTTCTTATAACCATGGCAATGTTTCACATTATTGAAGTAATGGTTATAAAGCTGAGAAGAAGACGCATCATAAATGCAGCCCTCATTTACCAGTATAATACACATAGCCACCCCAAATCCCTTCTTTCGCTATGCAAATGCTCGTACCTGCGCTCCGAACAGACTACAGTCCCTCCCTTTGCCAACCTCCTGTTCTCGGTGCAGCCTGGCCTGCTCTTATCTTCAAAGCCCCCGGGGCCAACTCTCTAACTTGGGAAACACAATGTCAGGCCTACAGGAGCACTCTGGGCATCTGGGAGCTCCCCGTGGACACGCCATTATCACACGATAACCCCACCCTTTCCCAAGTCGACACAAGCCGGGGTGGGGTCAGTGATGTTTGCTGACCCCAACCCAGACTGTGACACCTTGAGAAAAGGCGGAGTTAGTGATTTATGGATCGATTAGTAATGCACAGCTCAGAAAGTACAGGGCTGATGCCCTACGCGCCCAGTGCAGCTTTAGAAACCAACGTTGCTGCAACGTCATATGGGGGTGGTTCCGCAAGGCTCACAAATAGAAGGCCAGGGCGGATGTAAGGTAAGCTCTTAGCCTAAATCACATTATAGGAAGTGACACGCATGTGTCTGATAAATGAGCATGGCTGCCTGCCCTTGCATACGAGAGGGTCGAAGATTGTGCAGGAGGACAGTAAAAGTATTTAGTGCAGCCAGAATACTTCCTACTAAATGTAGACCCATTAATGTAAAACCAACGTGGATCGTAATTACTATTAGCAATTACCATCCACAAGATGATGAAAATTGCAAGGGCGTAGCACCTCCGCTCATAGAGAGCAGCCGCCACTGCGGTTAAGGATTTCCACTATACCATTTCTGCGGGTATGGTAAAGAGAGGTGAGGATATGTTTGATGCCATGCACTTTGAGAAATTCCTGCATTTCCACAGACACTAATTGAGTCCCATTATCAGTCACCAACTGTACTGGAAAACCTTTGCGAAGAAAAACATCCTTGAAGAAATTGATGACTGTCACAGAATTTATACCGTTAACAAACCTGACTTCTGCCCATTTGGACATATAGTCGATCAACACCAAAGCTTATTTGGGGGAACTGCCCATACCACCAAAAGGGCCAGCAATGTCAAAAGCTAAATTACACCAGGGTGAATCTTGCACCACAATGGGATTGATGGAAGAGGGATAAGTTACTTTAGTTTTATCACTAATGACGCACACACAACACTCACAAACACAGTGCTCAACAGACCTATTAACACCCGGCCACCAGAAATCCTCCCGGACCCTCCGCTTAATGGCCCAAATGCCCAAATGACCTTCATGGGCCAAATCCAAAACCTTCTTGCGCATGGACATGGGCACAACCAACAATCCACCTCTACGTAGAATCCCATCAACAAGGGACAACTCATTCCATATTCTGTTGAAAGGAACCAGTTCAGGAAACAATTCTTTGTTATTGGGCCAGCCATGAATCATAAAATCCATTACCATCTTGATCTCTACATCTTCAGAAAAAAGCCAATTTCCAATCGATTTCAGACAAAGCAGCTCCTGTGTCAGCACACACCATTTCCAAGTCGTCACCCAGAGTTACAAGCAGACTCAACAAGGGGTAACCTGGACAGACAGTCAACTAAATTATTCTTCACACCGGCCACATACTCCAGCTGATTATTAAATTCATTTAACCTGTACTGCCACTTAGCTATGCATGGGGTGGCCCTGTCACCACCCTCGGTGGTGAAAAGATCTACCAGTGGTTTATGTTCGACCCTTAGAACGAATTCATTTCCCCCAGGAAATTACGAAAATACTGTACACCCCACCATAGAGCCAGGGTTTCCTTCTCTATGGTAGAATAAGTATTTTCCGCTCCCTGGAGTGCTCTAGAGGCAAAAGCAATAGTCTCCTTCCTATTGTCAGATCTTTTCTGCATAAGAACATTACGCGCATCGGTGGAAACAATGCAGCAATCATTGATATTAAATAAATTAAGTGGATGTGTTTGCACAATTGCTTCTTTCAACAACTTGAAAACGCAAGCACAATGGTCTGACCATACATATTTCACATTCTTTCTTAGGTGCTCACGCAAACACACTGTTTTATCTGAGAAATTTGCCACACATTTTGCATAGTACTCCACCAACCCAAGAAACCTGGTCTTTATTCTGTAGTTCAGATGCATTTCGGATGGCATCAAGAAGTTTCACTTTGGGTTCCACCCCCTTCTCAGAAATGTGGTGCCCTAGATAATCCACACCTTACTGGAGAAACTTAAACTTGTCTTTTTTTAGAGTTAAACCACTAGACTTAACATTGTCCAATACTTCCTTGAATCTGGAATTGTGCTATAACTCTGTTTAACCATGAATCAAAATATCATCCTGGAAAAGCACAACTCATGCAGTGTTCTTTAACAAGCTTCACATGAGATGCTGGAACACTGCAAAAGCTGATGCCAAACCAAATGGCATGCATACATAGCAAAATGCACCTTCAGGTGTCAACAAGGATTTGAGATGTTTTGAGTCCTTGCATATTTCTACCTGATGGCAAGCAGACGAAATATTGAGAGAAGAAAAATACTTTGCACCCTCAAGAGTAGACAATATTTCATTAATGTTGGGCAGGGGTTGACGATCTCCCCATATACAAGAGTTTAGGTTGCGCAAGTCCACACACATTCTAAGAGACTTATGAGCCTTATGCGCCAAAACAATGGGGGTCAACCATTCAGACCCCTCAATGGGCTCCATTACACCCATGGAACACAATTGCTCAAGTTCCTGTTTGAGTTCATCATGCCTACTGAGAGGCACTTTATGTACTTTATGTGCAACAGCTCTTGCACCTACCTTCAAAACAATGCAGTGCTGAAAACCCTTGAGTTTGCCCAAATCACCAATAAAGAGCTCTGAATACCTTTGAACCCATTCATTTTTTGATAATGATTTAGCAGTAACAGTATGCAGAGGGGTAAGCTCCGGAAGATTGGAGTAAAATTGCTTGGCTTCGTGTTTCGATAAAACCATGTCTGGATGATTGGGGTCTAGGATGATCCCCAGTTCACCTTGCTCTTCCCAACCTAATAAATCGGCACCTTCTTTTACGATGTACACAGACCCTTGTGTTAAATCCCCTTTGAATTCCAACTTGCCCTCAAACTTCCCAAGAACCTCTACCCTTTTACCACCATAAGCAAAGATTTTTATGTTGGACTGAACAACAGAAATGTTACCCAATCCCTCAAAGTCCTTGGCATTGATGAGGGTAAAAGGAGAATCAGAATCAGCAAGAAACTTTATGTTTCTCCCGTTCAAATTTATAACACAAGAAGGGGACTTTCTTTTATGTGGTTCAACAATGGAAGCAATTTCAACAACACCATCGAATTGAGTAGAAAAAGAAGACAACATTAACACTTCATGACTTTCATCATCATCCCCATAGTCAACTATGTCACCTTCAATAGTTTTCACAGTCTTGATTGTCCCTTATGTGCCAAATTAGCTTTGCACATGCATGCCAAGTGACCTTTCTTATCACATTTGAAGCAAGTTTGATTTATGGCAAAACAAAACTTAGAATTGCCCAAATAAGATTTGCTCCCACATCGATAATAAGAAAAATCGGATTTTTCAGGTTTCACAGGTTTTCAGATTTTGATTTAGGCAAACTGGATGCAGAAAGAGAAATGCAAGGTACATTGGTGTCAGTTTCTTTTGTAGGTGTACACGTGGATTGAGTACTGACTAACTTGACTTCGTTGGATGACGCAGACCCACTCATCTCTTTCATGCAAAGTTGAGAATGCTCAATAGTTCTGGCTAAAATGAGAGCAGTTTCTAGGTCAGGATCTTCGGAAGCCAACAGTTCCGACTGAATCTTTTTATTGCAAGTGCGCTCAATTAGCTTATCATGGATTATTTAATCTCTGAACTCTCTATAATTACAAGTGACTACTAGAGTTCTGATAACAGCTACAAAATCATCAATTGATTTGCCAGGAATCTGGGCACGTTGCAAAAACTTATGACGTTCCAGTACGATATTTCTCTTGGGGTTAAATCTCTTATCCAAAGTTTTAATAAGAGAGGCGTAATGATCTACTATTAAAGAGTCACCTTCCTCACCACTACAGACACATGCTCTTACAAGTTCTAAGTGTAAAGTCTTTAAAATGGTCCTCCCTTCTGTGCCCAAATTATATACAAGTAAGGCTTTCTTCTTCTTTGAAGTAAAAGTGTTACCATCAATCGACTCAAGATAGGCTTCAAATGTCTCTTTCCATTGTTGCCAAAAGACAGGAGGAGTACCAGGTGACTGCAAAAACAGAGGTGTTACCACTACGTGATCCATTGCGTGGGTGAGTTGCTGCCTCGAAGATCACTACCAACAAGTAGTTAATTTGCAAATTGTATCAAGAGTTTTCAGTGCCACCATACAATTAAGCAGAATTTTTTTTTAATAAAACTGACTTCTCGATGAAAAAAAAACAGGGTCATCTGTGGCTGTGGGACAACAAGACGCTTCAGTAACCGGGGGAGGGTAAGAAAGATTTAAAGAGCGCTAAGGATTTTCCCCTTTTCAGTAAAAAAAATCTTTACTGGCTACCCCCAGTTTCACAATAAAATCAAAGGAAGCCTCCCGAGTGACACAAAAAGGTATATCCCACCTCCCATCACAGGCCCAGACCACACAGATGGCTGAACAGACTCCATTTTGTTCCAGAGGGGGCCCGTAAATGCTAAATCTGGAGGCTTCTTTATTAGACGTGGATATGATGCTCGTTCAAACAGTAGGTACAGTGGGCACATCGCAAGAACAGGCGCAGTCTACTTTGCCATTACCATTACCTGTTGCCACAGAAATGTCACCAGTAGATTCGCAAAACCAGCTGCAAAACCAGCTACTGGAACAGTCTTGGGTTGGAACTGGATTATGCATCGAGGTTCTCTCGGCAGCAAACCAAAAACCAGACGGGAAGACTGTTGAAGACAGTCTTAACTCCTTGTCAGAGGGGGACTTCAACTTCAACAGTTGGATATAAAAGACATGTTAAACCTCATTTTGGAAGAGATTAGGGAGATGGATAAAACACAAGAGTCTAGGCAAAATTGAAGAGGCTGTTGCTTGCTTTCCTGGAAGATTACAGGAAGCAGAAACTAGAATAGCGGAGCTAGAGGATCAGATGACCAAAATGTTTGTGAAAGTGAATGAAGCGGGAAAAGCAAGGCTTTTCCTGAAAATAAACGCGAAGAACTCGGAAATCATTCTCGTAGGTCCAATCTTTCAATAGTGGCCATTCCAGAAGGAATTGAGGGGTTCCAAACTCTCCAATGGACCGATACGTTTATTAAACAAAAAGTTCTCCCAGACTTCAATGGAGACTTAACTATCATGAGGACACACAGGGTTCCCACCCATTCCCTGCCAAACTCGAGAATGCCATGAACAATTTTGTTGAATTTCTCTGATTTCCGTGTTAAGAAGAAAGTCCTGACAAAGGCAATTCAGCAAAGACAATGCTCTGTCTATGAAACTACTACATGTTGTATATTTTCTGATATGTCAGCAGCGCGCATGCGTAAGGAATTTTTAAAAATGCTGTACTTTTTTAAAGCACAGGGCGCCCAGGCCTCAATTGCGCAACAATCAAAACTTGGCGTTTTAGTAAAGGGGAAGTTTTATCTGTTCTCATCCCTGGAAGATGCTCAACTTACAGGTACAGGAAAGAGGAGGAAGTGTCTTCATTGTTGGGGGCAGCACTGTCACACTGGGTGTAGTTCCATGACACACAGCTGTTATGTAGGGAGGTCTGAAATGTGGCTAGCGTGGCTATTGGTGTTCTCCACATTTCAGGTGGAGGGGGGTCGTTGGAGGGAGGGGGTTGGGGTAGTGTTGGGGATTTTTCTGCAGGAAAAAGAGCACGAGCTAAAAGCACAAAATGTGGAGGGAACAAGATTTTTCATTTGATTGTATATCAAGCTCTTTTCTTTAGATACAGAAATTACCAGTAAATTTAGTATTTTGTCTGTTAATGTGAACGGAATACTTAATAACCAAAAATGTGGTGATCTTAATACGTGGCTTTCATCCTGTTCACCCCATGTACTGCCTCTTCAGGAAACACATCTGAAGACTAATTCGCCTCAACTTTGTCAGCCGAGGTTTTTTTTCCAAGGCTTTTTTTGCATCCGCTGTAGTAGCTATGAGAGGGGTAACCATTTATTTTTCAAAAAACATTTACCTTGGGAATTTGCTCAAATTTACAGGGATCCACAGGAGAGATGGCTACGGGTAGCTGCGAGACTGAATGAGAGGATTTTTAAACTTTGTAAATGATTACGGCCTGGTCTTCGATGATGCCTCTGGGTTGACCAAGAATAATGAGCTTCTAAGGGGCGCCCCTGGTCAGATCATTGTTTGGGGGAAATTTTAACTATATACCGGATTTAAAGCAGGACACCTCTAACAAAAATAAAAAACAATTGAAACCAGCAATTAAAATATTTTTTAAGTCATTAGACACAATTATCAGCTAATAGACCCTTGGCGAACTGCCAATCCTGATGAAAACAGCTACACTTGCCACTCTTGCTGACATCAGTCCGCTTCGTGCATAGACTTATTCCTAATATCCAGATCATTTAATATTCTGAAAACAGATATCGGGATTAATGCCTTCTCTGACATTCCTATATCTGGCTCGAAGTAGAGATTTGGTGAGGCAAGAGTAGAACAATCCAGATCAGAAATGGATTGAAGGTGTTAAAACATGGAACCTAGAATATTTTAGGATCATCGAGGAGGCAGCAGAACCCTTCGTGGTTTGGGGTGGGTTAAAGGCTGCGGCGCGTGCACAGAATATTTCTTTTTCTGCCGCCCAGTCGACACTGCAACAAGCTAGAATAGTTGAATTACAACTGGCTGCAGAAAGGGCAGAGAATCTAAATCAGCTTGCTGATGCTAAAATAGCTCTAAAGGAATTTTTTACGCTAGAAGGGATTAGCAGTTCTCGAACTATCCAACAGCAGACTTACGAAGAAAATCAAATGGTTGGTAAACTGCTAGCCAGCTCCACCAAAGTGAGACAAGAAAAGGCTCACATCTCAAAGATGATAGACCCAAGAGCGGAAATGAAGTGTCAAATAGTGAGGGGATTGCACAGATCTTCTTCGAGCTCTATACTACGCAATACCAGGTCAGTGAAAGTAATATACAAGATTATTTCAATAACCTAAATCTTCCAATATTATCCGACTCACTAATAGACCAGCTAAAATCAGTTTTAGAAAATTCAGAAGTTGTATCGGTCTTAAAATCTATGGCCGAGATAAAGAGTGTGGCAAAGATGGGTTCCCTATATAATTCTATAAAGTAGTTTTTAAAAGAACTTGACTAACCTTTGAAAAAACTCTTTAATTATATTAAAAATGACAGAAAGGTGCCCTCCTCATTTAAAGAGACGGTCATTGTTGGTTTTGTGAAGTAAGACAAGAATCACAAAAATGTTAATTCTTATAGACCGATAAGTCTTCTCAACCAGGACTATAAAATTCTAATGAAAGCTTGGGCGCAGCGCTTTTCGTCTGTTGCTCAGGAAATAATTCATAAAGATCAGGCTGAGTTTATAGTAGGGAGATCTATGGCATCAAACACCGAGTTCTTAATACAGGCGTTGGATTACTGCAACACCAACTCTATTCCGGCCTGTATTAGGATGGTGGATGCTGAAAAAGCATTCAACCTGGTTATTTGGAACACTTTCTTTTTTGTCCTAGGCAAGTTTGACATCCCTCCTCAGGTCATCCGAATGCTTCGAAACATTCACCAAGGGGCTCAGGCCCAGGTGGTGATAAATGCAAAACGGGCGGGGGCAGTTAAAATCAATCGGGGGACCAGACAAGTGTGCCCGCTTTCCCCTTTGTTGTTTACGTTTTTTATCGAGCCATTGGTCATTAGAATTCGAGATTATGTCGCAGTTTGTCAACCAATCTTGGGCATATCTAAATTATAAAAACATATTTTGCAGATATCAGCAACTTATATTTGAGATCTAATAGTCAAATGTGGAATCGGCATTGAGGGAATTTACCAGCTTTGAATTAATAGGGGGCTATAAGATAAATCAATGTAAAACAGAAATTCTTTTTTTATTTCAAATCATATTTTATTTATTAACAATAACAGAGATGATAGCGGCAAGAAAGCATCAAAAGAATTACAGTCATGTTACCAAAGTACCGCAACCAGACATGGGTTATTACACAAAACAATACGTATACAGTAAAGGAAAATAAAGTACCATCCTTGCATTCTCATATTTGTACATAGTTCCGTAGAGCCCTCTGTCCAAATCAAGTCATATCACACCATGTATGTTTCATCATTCCTGCTTCACGATTCTAAGGTTGTCAAGCCCGTGAGCCCAAGATATAGCCATTACAGTTCACGCAACATGCAGCACATAATTCACTGAGAACAGACCTCATCGTTTGGAACTTCAAGGTGGGTCAAAGATGAAGGAGGCTCGGTCCAATGAAGACCATAATTTTTTGTTGGTGACCTGCCATGGTGATGAGTGTAACGCGGGGTTGTCAGTGCCCCTAATGCAGGACAGCCATTCCCTCCAGGCATTGAAGGAGACCTCACCCGTTGATTTCCAATTGCACAGGATCACCTTACATGCTAAAGTTAGTAGGAGATCCAGGAGCTGGCGGTCATGGTCACCTTTTAGTGATGGATCTAATGCCCCTAGGAGAATGTAGATGAATTCCCTCGTAGGATGTATGTGGAGCGTGTGTCCAATGTAGTCAAAGATTTTTGCCCAGAAGGCGTGGAGCATGGGGCAATCAAACAGCATGTGCGGAAGGTCACCAATACCAGAGGAGCAGTTCCAGCAATTCGGTGTATCCCGTAGGCCAACCTTAAATAGCCTCTGTGGGGTCCAAAATGCTCTGTTGATAATCATATATTTGGTTTGTGATAGTATCGGTGATACCTTGTGTGTGAGTGCTGATGCATGTATCCTGACCCAGTCTATACTTATGCCAGTGTTGTTTGTTTCTGATTCCCATTTCAACTCATTGCGCTTCATTGATTTGCTGGCCGTTGGCGCGAGTAGTTTATATATTTTAGAGACAAAATGTCCAGAGGATTGAAAGTGGGGTAGCATAGCTTTTAGCCAAGGCTTCACTAGTTTGAATGTTTTAGTGGATAAGGCTGATTTTAGCTTTAAAAAGGCATAAAAGTCGATCGGTAACAGGGAGTATCTAGCCTGTAGAATCGAGAATGGCAATGGCATATTATTTTCGTATAGATCAGAGACCACATTAAGACCTTTATCGGACCAGTGGTCCCATACGACAGGTGATCCACTAATTTTAATGGACGGGTTACGCCATAAGGACGCAGAGGAGGAATTGTGGATTCGTTGACCATTGGCATGAACGCGATCTAACCGCAGGAGGGCTCTCTTGGTATTGAGCATGATGTATTTAGAGTTCGTGAGATGTGAGAGGTCCATTGTTAGGACTGCAGACAGCGGGGCTTTGCCTATAATGGATTTTTCAATATTGATCCATAAGGGCGTGTAGACAGGGTCCTCGATAAACCAGGAGGCTCCTTGCTTACAGAGAAAGGCGGTCTGGTAATTCCTGAAATTTGGCAATCCTAATCCCCCTTTAAGCTTTGGAAGTTGCAATTTTTTCATGGCAATTCTCGGCTTCTTTCCTTTCCACAGGAAATCCGAGATCAGTTTTTCAATTCTATGTAAAAAGTCCTCCGTGAAGGTCATGGGGAGCATACATGCCATATAGTTCACCAAAGGACTAATCATCATTTTTAGTGTTTCAGCCCTGCCCCACCACGAAAGAAATTTAGGGGACCACCCATCCAACAGCTTTTGTATTTTCTTGTAGAGTATCTCCTCATTAATTTTTAAGGTGGATATCAAGTCCTTTTCAAATTCCATGCCTTAATATTTAAAACTCTTCGACTGCCAGGTAAGCCCGGAGTCGCCCAGGATGGCTTTATCGCATAGATTATTCAATGACTTCACCTCAGTTTTATCCTTGTTCAAGGAGTATCCAGAAACAGCTGAGAAGTCATCTATCGTGGACATTAGCGCAGGGATAGCCTTATCAGCTTGTTCGCTCATGACCAACACGTCGTCTGCATAAGCCGTGAGTTTAATCGTACAGTCAGTGAACCGGATTCCAGCGATGTCAGGGTTTTCCCTTATGTAGTACAGAAAAGGCTCAATAGCCAGGAGGAATAAGGACGGGGATAATGGACATCCCTGTCTAGTACCCTGCTCTAGACCAAATGGGGAGGAAAAAGCGCCGCCAGCTCGTACTCTAGCAGAGGGACAGGCATAGAGGGACATGACTAATTTAGTGAACGTGGGACCCAGGTCAAATTTATGTAGTACAGCATTTAAGTAACCCCAGTCTACTTTGTCGAACGCTTTTTCAGCATCTAGTGTGATGGCGATGGTGGGTGTAGCTAAGAGTTTCGCCTTCTCAATGACATGAGCCAGGATTCTCGTATTATCGCTCGAGAGCCTGTTCTTCAGAAAACCGGCTTGCGAGGGATGTATAAGAGACGGCAGGACTCTTTGAATGCGATTCGCTAGAATTGATGCTAGGAGCTTACAATCTAAATTTATCAGTGAGATAGGCCTGTAGTTTTTGGGGAGTTTGTGGTCTTTGCCTTCCTTGGGTATTACCGCAATCACAGCCTCTGCCATAGTCCCCTTAACTTTACCTGTATTGGTAATTTCGTGAAAGACCTCTAGGAGAGGGGTGGAGAGAATATGGCCAAAGGTCTTATAAAATTGTGCTGTATAGCCGTCAGGCCCAGGGGCTTTTCCCTTTTTGAGAGACTTGATCGCGCCAATAACCTCCGACTCAGAGATTGGTTCATTCAAGGAGTTTCTTTCCGCAGCCGTTGGTGTTGGGAGCGTGCAGTCGGAGAGGTATTTCTCCATTTTTACGCTGTCTACATGCATGTTCTTAGCATAAAGTTTCTCGTAAAAGTCCTTGAAGATATTCGCAATCTTAGTGGGGTCAGAGTTAGGAGTCCCATTGTCATCGAGTAAGGATGCAATGGTATTCTTTTGAATTTTAAATTTAAGATAAGCGGCTAATCCCTTCCCGGCTTTGTTCGAATCACAAATTTTGAAACGCTTCCTCCTGTCTAACCAAATTCCCGCCTTTTCACTAATAAGTTTGTTATAGGTGTATTTCTGATTGGACAGTTCAGTTAAAACCTCAGGGTTTCTATTCCTCAAGTATGTGTGCTGGAGTTTTGCAATGTCCTCCTCTAATTTTAACAAGGCTGCAGTGCGGTTCTTATTAATTGCAGACGACATTTTTATAATAACCCCCCTTATGGTGGACTTCAAAGCATCCCATCGAGTGGTGTCTGAAGTGTCCCCCCTCTTGTTTAATAATAAAAAGTCTTTTATGGCAGTGTCAAGGGTTTCTTTGTGCTTTGTGTCATTGATAATGGTGTCATTGAATCGCCACATAGATTGACGGGTGGTCGGTTTAATATTAGACAATGTAAGGGAGACGCAGGAATGATCAGAGACTAATCTGGGAGCAATGTCCACGTCCTCAACTCTTGCCACCGCGTTATTAGATATGAGTATATAGTCGATTCTTGAGAACGAGTCATGCGGTGGGGAATAGAATGAGTAGTCTCTGCCATCAGGGTGCATCAAGCGCCACGTGTCTACCAAATGAAATCTATTGCACAGTTTCATGAATGCCTTATGGGCCTTCCCCGGGCGAAAGACGCATTTAGAGTCTCTATCTAGTATTGGGTCGTGTGGGAGGTTGAAGTCGCCCGCCAAAATATGGACTGCTGTGTCGGGGATGGAGTTTATCTGCTTCGTTAAGCCTACCCAGAAGGACGGATCATGTGTATTTGGGGCATAGATAGTCGTGATAAAGAATTCAGTGTCATCCTTGAGTAGTCTCGCTGAGACCCATCTGCCTTTTGTATCTATTGCACTAGAGACTATTTCCACATTTGCATTCTTAGCCACTAGCATTACCACCCCATTCTTTTTTGAGATCGCCTCAGAGCCTATCACTTCGGTATAATACTTATTGCGTAGTGTGTGGAATTGCTTTGCTTCCAGTTTCGTTTCTTGCAATAAGGCTATATCTCCATGCTGTCTTCGTAGATAGTCAAGTATCTTTTGGCGTTTAACTGGCTGGTTGAGTCCTTTCACGTTCAACGATAGTATTTTAAGGTTAGTTACAGTTGTCGTTCCTATCGGAGTATCTATAACAGCAGCCATCAACTATGCATCCAGTAATATCGTCTCATAACACACGTGTATACATAAGGACTAGGCCATGGAAGCGGTCTCATACCCCTTAAAGAGTCGACAGCATCTTTTGACACATATGATGTGGGGCTAGGACAGTATGCAGGATACAGAAGTACAGAGTATAAGCTTCGGAACATAATGTGGTACATTGGATGTAAGCTAGTATGCAAGGCGGACAGAATTAAGCAAAACCATATACGAAATAACAAAACAACCCCTCCCTTCCTCCCTTCCAACCTCCCTCCGCCCTCCTCCCTCACCCACTTCCCACCCCTCCCTCCCCAATAGTAGATACAACAGAACATGGCGACTCAGGAATGACGACCAGTGGGCCGCCTCCAAGCAACTTACTCTTAACTACGATTCTACAGGCTGCAATCCTAATTCTGAGGAATTAGCCCAAATGTGTTAGGCAGCAACAAACAATAAACAGCGCTGGTGCCAGAACATTAAACACAGGAAAATCACTGCTTTGGGTTCAGTGTCGGGACCAAATATATCAGTACCTGCAAAGAATTATCGTAAGCGTGTTCAACAACAGGTCAACAGTACAGCAAGGCATAGTGCCTATTTAAGGCCCATAAGGGACATGAGCAATATCATGGTAGCATGGTATCATATTAGCATAGGTATGGTATCGTGGGTGCGGTAGCAAGGATAGAACCATACTGAGGCAGCTTATAATGATATGTGTTTCAAGGTGAAGGTTCATCAGATCGTTCAAGGGATCGGTCTAATCATTCTAATCTAGATATCTAATCTATCTAATCTAGATATTTCAAGTTAAGGGTTCACCAGATCGTTCAAGGGATCGTTCCAATATAGATCTGGAGTCAGATGAATAGCTGATATAGGGCCCAAGGGTACAGAGTACATTACCGTGTCATTACCGTCCAAAGACCACTTATGCTCACCAACCAGGTATCAAGTCCAAGACAAGAGAGCCGCATATCAGATCCAGTTCAGATAGGCACTTTTATAAGAGTTCTGGAGTATGAGATTGGTAGGACAAAATTTCAAAACCAGAGTTTATCCGAAGCCAGACGCAGAGGCTCCCTGTTGATCTGGGGGGGAGACTTCCATACTGCCATCACCACGGTCAAACAGGAGTTGTCGTAGTTTTCGCGGATCTGAGAACACATGGGATATGCCTTGTATCGTCACTCTAAACTTAGTTGGACCGATAAAGCCATACAGGTGACCAAGTGACTTTAGTTGGGGTCTCATTGCAAGGAAGGCTTTTCTGATCTCCATAGTTTCCTTACTGAAGTCCTGTGAGATGAAGATTTTTTGGCCTTTCCATAGTACGTGGTTGTGTTTACGAGCGAAGGTGAGTATCTGTTCTGTGTGTTGGTACCTTAGTGGTTTGCACACAATCGCTCTTGGGCCCTTTTGGTCCTTTGAGATTCGTCCTGGCACCCTATGCGCCCTGTCAAACTCCAGTGGCTGAGTGAAAGTTAGATTTGTGGCCTGCGTGAACCACTCCTCGAGGAAGGGTATGCAGGAATCATGTTTCTCCTCCGATTTCTCCGGCATACCAAAAAATCTTAGATTCCCTCTTCTGTTTCTGTCCTCCAACTCTGCAACCTTCCTCACGAGATGGTCAGAGCATAAGGAAAGGTTCTTGACAGCTCCACATGTCTTATTTTCAAGGTCTTCCAATTTACTTATCCTGGTCTCGGTTAATCTCGAGTTGATGTCCTTAATGTCTTGGCGGATAGCAACAACCTCTTCCTTGGTGGATTTGGCCAAGTCTCTGACTTCTTCTAGCCTGCTCAAGATTGTTTCCACGGCTTCCTCCATTTTTTTCCCTTTGTTCCCTTTGACCGGTGTCGGTGGGTTAGATTTCAGGCGTTTGGCAGCTGCACCATTCTCCTTTTCTCCCATACTGTAAATGCGTAGGCGATGGGTTGTACAGGCGTCTTGGGTTTTCAGGCATGTAGTGATGAGACCACGTATATTTGGACTGCGGAGTATACACCCCTCCCTTTTTAAAGATGTTCTTTATAGCTGCTCCTTGTGAATATCAGCTCGTGAGGGTAATTACAGCAGTAGACCAACAGTAGACAGGCAGGTAAACACAAGTAGGTAAGCACCTAATATGCTGCGGGGTCCCCAACTCGAAACAGCAAACCCTTGCTCTCTATCCAGTGCCGCACGTGGCTTCACTTCACTCAGCTTCCTGCATGCGGGAAGTTTACGCGTTTCGCGGCAGGGTGGTCTGGCTGCGATGTCACCATTCAGGCTGCCTTCATAGAGATAGAGGAATTAGAGAGTCTGTGGTTGTACGACCCGTTTTACACACAGTCAATCAATGTGCCGCAGTGTGGGGGGAGGTCGTGTAAAAATCATCAAATGCACACGTGTACTGTGTTTTCCAAGAACGCCAATAAACACTATGATATTATGAGGGCAGTACACTATGTCGCTGAGCCCCACGATCAGCCGTCATTTTGTCATTTTGTTGGAGCGCTTTGGGTTTTCAGATGCCGCGCTGTTGTGTGCCGGTGTTTTCGCGCTTTTTTCGCGCCTTTTTCTGGAGTCTTGGGCTCCCGCTGCTGTCCCGGTGAGCGGACTTGGCGCCCTGGTTCAGTCGCGCTGTTGTTTATACGTTAACAGAGATTTTGGCATCTATATTGATCTCTCAGCTATTCCCAGCCGTTCCAATTACGCCGTTTCAGCTCAGACCTTCAAGCACTGTCATACACCACCTAGGCATTGTGGGCGCTGACAGACTTGGGATTAGTGAAAGTGTTCAATTTCAATTTCTAAAGCGCTAAATCCAAGTAATTGCGGCGTTATGTCAAGAAAGTAAAGCGCATGGTGGGCGGAGTGATTGTGGAGTTCAGATCCTCGTGGGCACAACCAGAGGCATCACTGCATCAGAGCCCGGGATGGCTCGAGCGCGATAGCAGACGTGCTGGGAAGCCGCCATTTTAGTTAATTAGACCCTGCGCTGCATTTTCACGAACTGCACGTTTTGCCAGCAGCATGTTATCAGCAGCATACTCCTGTGAGGTTCTTCTACTCACGATTCCGTTGGTGCAGCTTGCAGTTCAGTGCGGGCGGGCGCTCCCAGTCAGAGATTCATGATGAAACCGGAGCTCCGGGAGACCGCGTGAATGTGTCCGGAGGCGGGCTCCGGCATGAAACGCACTTCCTCCGGTCAGGGGAAAACGGTCCGTTTAATCCCGTTTCCCTCGACGGATCAAGCTCAAACTTCTCCCATTTGTAGGTCTGGTGTTCTGACGGCCAGCCACCCGTTTTGGTCCGGGTTGGAGTCGGATCGCAGCCCTTGTATGACAATTGCTCACAGCCGCTTGGAGGAGGACAGGATTAAGCCGCCATTACTCCGGCGTCCAAGCCACGCCCCGTAAAACAGAAATTCTAACATTGAATACTGATGTGGAATTCCTCCCAGTTAATCTCAGAAGGCAAGCAGCAAAATCCGACCCCATAAGATATTTGGGGATCTATATTTCTGATCAATACCATCATTGTACAAGTTGAATTATTTAAAAATGCAGGACAAAATTAAGAACCTACTAGACAAGTGGATACTACTCCCTTTGACTCTGGTAGGACGAGTATCCTAATTAAAATGTCTATACTTCCGCTACTTGTCTTCCTTTTTATTAATTTACCTATTCAAATACATACTAATTATTTTAAAGAATTGGAATCTATGTTTAGACAGTTTGTATGGGGGAAGAAGGCACCAAGGGTTACATTGTCAGTACTGCAATTAACTACTGAACAAGGTGGGCTGGCTTTGCCGCATACACGGACATACTATGTAACTGCTTTTTGGGATTTAATAGCCTGCTTATTTATTCACAATGGGTCAAAGGATAATTTCTTATGGATAAAATGGTTCAGGAGGCTGGTTCTCAGATACCGATATTTTAAAAAAAATTCCAAACTTTAAAAAAAAAAAACAAGGTACCAGACGGTGAATGATTACGCAATGAGACTTCATTCATTTTTTAAAGAGGCGGGCTCTTCCAGGTTACATTTTTTAAACTTGAGGGAGTGCAAGAATCTTGACCTTCCAATTCAATCTTGCCATCTAAAAATCTGGAAGTCTTGTGGTATACGTGAGCTAAGACATTTTTTAATTCTGAACAGGATTTTAACCTGGGAAGAGGTGCAGGTGGAAGACTCCCTTTTTTGAGTATTTACAGATTATGCACTTTTTAAACAAACAGAATTTTCTACATTGTATTCTGTCAAAACTTGTATCAGCCTTGTTCGGAGGAAAGATAATCGGAGTGGGGAATTGGTATTGTTTGTTACATAACTCAGGCCGTTACCCGTTGGTGCAGTGCCAGCGTGAAAGGGTGTCTCGGGTATCGTAATGCAATTTCTCAGAGCATGAATGGGAGGTTCTATGTATCCAAGAGAGGAAGGCCCTGCGAGCACCCAACTTTAAAATAATGGCCTTCCTATCCCGCTGGCTTGGATATCTAACTCTAAAAGCGCTCAATAAAAGATTTTCGCAGGTTGTAAATAGATGTTTTGTTGTCAGGCAGAAGGCGAAGGAGGATGGCTACATACTTTCTATACTTGCTCCACAATAGGGTACTTCTGGAGGGAGATCTTTTTGGCTTTAAATAGGGCAATTAAGAAGAAGATGGTGCCAGAAGTTGAGGTAGCCCTGTTTGGATTTAGCAAGGATAGGAAAAATTTGAGAAAGCGGAAGAGACTTTTCTTGCCATTTCCTCCCTAGTCGCTCGCTCTCTAATCCTGCAGAATTGGAGGTTGAGGGAAGTTCCCACTTACAACAACTAGATTAATAAAATGAAGTGGTTAAGGTCCCTTGAGGAAGCCTACGTGAAGCGAGTGGGTGCTTCCAAGCAGTTTAATGATGAGTGGGCGTTTTTGAGTAATTTGGAAATTTGATTGATCATTAGCATTAGCCTGAAATAGATCTCAGGCTCATTTTTATATCAAGTCTGTTGTTATGTGGAATATTTAAATAAATGGTCAGAGGTTTTTCTCGTTTAAAATCCAGCACTTTAGCACTAACACTTTAGCCCTAGCACTTAAACACTGTGACACTTTACTATTATAAGGAGGATTAATATTGCGGGTATTGATTCTGTAGAGACAGCTTGTATAGTGGATTAAATGCTATGTAAAATGGATGTTATATAAAAAATGTTAATTTATTATTGATTCCTGCCACTGTAATGTGCATGCAGTTGTTTTGTTCTCGATGCTCTGCTCAAAAAAAAGGAAAAAAATCCAACAAAAAAAAAGAAAAAAAATGTCAGTGTGAATAAATACAATGGTAGACTGCCACACAACTAAAGCTTTGAGTCAGATGTAGCACATGCCGATTTGTGCGCCGGTTGCCACAATAAACATAAAGTTACAGCTGATTGCAACGACGCCCTAATATACGCGCTGGTTGCTATGTACGCGATGGTCGCTATGTCAACAGGAGCTTAGCGTTGATTCACGCATGCCACAACAATGAAAGTTCAGCTGTCTAGCATGACGCGTGCCGACAAACACACCGGCTGTCACAGCTCCTAGACTTTTAATGTCAGAATAGCGTGCGTTGGCTCGTGCTTGCACAAGAGGCTCCACAAACTTGAATTCACATAAAAAAGAGGGAAAACCTCACCACAGGCTTCAGGAAAATTGCAGTTTGCCGACGAAGGCGATCTGCATTGAGGTCTTCACTGGATGTACCTCAGAAGTGCTGAATCGGTTTTCCATACCATGACCAGCAGCAGATGAGGATCAGACATCATCATCAGAAAATTCACTGAGGTGTTGAGGTACCAGTGGTTGGCCACGTATGGTGATGGACTTACTTCAGGTGTGATTTAGCATACATTTATTAAAATTTTGGATTTCTTTGGCTGTTGTAACTTTACATTCATAAAGTTGGCTTCACCCACGTCTCAGGGGGGAAGACATGTAAGTCTACATTTTTTAATAAATGTATACTTGCAAATGGAGACAGCCAAATGTAGTACATTTACTGCAGTGAGTGGGTAAATTAATCTTTTTAACTTGATCACATTTAATTTACCTCTGTGAATAGGCACATTAATGTCCTGGTCAGGATTCCTCCCTATGACTTTGAGATAGCTCACAGACCTCTGTAGTAGTGTGCTATTGCTATTCCACCAATGATATGAGGAATACATCTGCCCCAAATGATATCATGTTATTTCTCTTTGGATGAGTTAATATACATTGTATTGCATATCTTTGAATAAATGAAAGTTTAATGTTGGATTAGTTAAAGCCTTACAATATATATGCAGTAATTCTTGATAATAAAATCCAATTATGAAAATTGATTATAAAAACATTTGGGCATCAAGTTCATTATACTATTTACATATTATGTACATCCTACATTACTTTCTTTTAGTTTTTGATGTTCTAACTTAATTCACAGCTGCATTAGGAACTTTACAAAAGCTGAAGTTAAAATTATATTGTCAGTATGAAGGCATCTTATCAGAGCTTGCCTGCAGCTCCTTATTCCACAAACCTTAAATGCCTTTTAAGAATGGACACTCGCTCAACCTTCAGTTCAAGACAAATACAGAGGAGGTGCATGATGTTCTCTTCACCAAGCTTGTTGGTGCCTCTGTGCGCTACCATGGCATTAGATGACATGTGCTTGGGAACACTTTAAAGCGAGCATTTATAAATATTTGCTCATACTTAACAGACCAAGGAATTTCGAGATCCGATTGCACTTTTACCTTGGTATATCCGTTCATTAGAGTCCACTCATGCTTTCTTTTTGAGAAGGTCTCATTATCCAAGAGTAATGATTGATGCTTAGTTGGACTATTGATAACTTTTTTAAATGAGTTTGAATTAATTGCCATTTCCCAGACCGAGTTTACTGAATATTCTTCTAATGATCTAAATAGATATTTCCACGTCTTGGCTTTCCAATTTAAATTTATTTCCTGACACAATAATTTTGACTATTGATTTGTGGTATCCATTTTATCCTTTTCCAGACTTTAATAACTTGGCCTTTCCGCGCAAATGCCTGATTAGTCAACCCAAATTCCATTTGTATCTGCGCGGGTGATGCATTATGTAGAATTAAAAAGAGGGATTTGTAGATGTTCGTGACTGAATTGTTGATTATGAGTGAGTCTTTTCCACACAATGCTTCACTTCTATATGTCAGAGGTGGCAACATTTTTGCTGATATTACTTTCAACAACGGTCCATAACTCTGCCCTCCAATGGATTTCTGTATACTTCTGAAAGCCGCTAGCAGTATTTTTGCTCTCCGTTGAATATCAATCTTGTGTGGTTGAAATGATCCTCGGTTATCAAATAAAACTCCGAAGTATCTATATGTACTCACTTGTTCTAATTGTGACAACCTTGAGTATTTATTAACCTCCATTATTTGTGTCTTTGTTTCATTGATCGTCATTCTCTTTTCTTTAGAGATCTTATTTAGCAGGCGTTGTAGTCCAACCCTCGTTTTGGCTAAGTAGGATAACATCATCTGCATATAGCAGGTTTGATATCGGAGTATTGGCTAATTTAAGTGGACAAGCATTCACCTCCTCTAAGGATTGTGTAAGATCACCTAAAAGTAAGTTGAAAAGCAGTGGAGCCAGAACGCATCCTTATTTCAATCCTAACGCTGTTGGTATTTTTTCTGATACTGTTTGTCCATCACCCATCCGAACCCCGACTCATGAGTCAGTGTAGAGAAGTTGGACTAATTTTAAAAGGGAGCGTGGTATACCTTGATCAATTTACTTCTGCCATAAAAGATCTCTATGCACACAGTCGAAAGCCGACCTAAATTCTACAAAGCATAAATATAGTGGTTGTTTATTTGCAATGTATTTGTCCATTAGGACAGATAATACAAGGATATTTATGGTGGTACCTAATCCTTGTGTAAATCCAGTTTGGTTCAGAGATATTATCTGCTTTTCTCCTACCCAATCAGTTAAGTTAGAGAACAGTACACCTGCAAATCATTTGACATCAGTGTCCTGGAGCGTAATGAGTCTGTAATTTTCAGGCAGAGACCAATCTCCTTTTTTGTAAATGGGAACTATCAAAGAACCCTTCAAAGTTTCAGGTATCGAAGTTGAATTTACAATTTCCTTGAAAACCTTAGTCAGATAACCTGACCATAGACTAAGGTCATTCTAATAAAGTTGAAACGGGACACCGTTCGGGCTAGGCGCACCAATTTTTTGCTTCTGGGTTAACTTACATATTTGTTTGCTTGTTATATCAATTTCTTGTATCATGTTGTTCTTTGTTAGTTCAATCATCTTGGCGCTAACTTTCAACTCCGTTTTATCCCCACAAGGATTACGATGTATAGACAGGAACCTGATCCATTCATTCTCTGTTAAGGAAGATGTTACATCTGTCTAAACCATTTATTATTGTCCAGAATTCTCTGGAGTTTGATTTATTTCCGGCAAAAGAGGACGTTAGCCCACAGATCATGTTTTATGTTTATTCCTTTCATCCCACGATAACTTTTGCAGGTTGCGATTGACCCCTTCTAATTACAGAATAGTCGCTGTTAATGATAGCGTCAATTTCTTCCCACTTTCTGCTTGCACCGGTTGTTTTTTGAAAGTTTTTTGCTTAAAGGTATTAACAAGTTTTTGCATAAAATCCACCAATTGGTCAATCTCAATTAAGGTGTTATTTTCAAAGGAAGTTTCCACCAATTTAAGGGCCATCATCTTAGTCACATCTTTGCTGTTCTCCTTCCAAATTAGTTTCCTGTAGTTTATGGAACCCGTCTGTCCTGGCAGTGTTTCATATTCAGTATGCTTGTTAAAGGTAAAGTTGGTAATAAGTATTTGTTGCCCGTGATCACTTTCAGATGTTTTTACAATTAAAAAAGAGATCACATTAATAAAGATATTCAAGGATACCATTGTGTAGTCGATTCGTGATTTATGATCCTGCGATTGGAATGTCCATGCCGCTGGGGAGTCTTGGGGTAACCTCCTATTTAGGATTCTTCAGCCCAATGCTTCCACATCTTTGACAAAGGTTGCACTTAATTTGCTTTGAAAGACATTAGGAACCGTTGGGAGGTATTGTTGCGGAAATGCCCAGAGATAATCTTGTTCCTGGATGAACTCATCTCTCATGTAAGGTACAAACAAATTTAAATTAAAATCCCCTGTAATAATGTACTTTGAGAAAGGGTCATTCATCATTAGCTTAGATAAAAATGCAATCATGGTATTAGTCATATCGATTCTTGCATTAGCTGTAGGTTGTATGTATACGTTTATTATAAACAGTTTTTTTTAGAGTTTATTTTCCATATACCGCAACTTTGCTATCAATAAGTTAGAATTATTCCTATTAATTAGCTCATGTTCCACTCTTAATTCTAGAGCAACAAATGTGGCTACACTCCCCCTGGGACACCCCCATTTACTTTGCTTAATTGCTGGCATCAAATATCCTTTGTATCCCTCAAGCATTACGGGGTTGAAAGACCAAGTTTCCTGTAGCAATATAACATGAAAATAACTAGTCATTGGGGTTAAATAGGCATTGTTTATTTTTTTTGCGTAGGCCATTAATGTTCCATGAACACAATTTTAAAGTTTCATCTTCTTTATTTATTTTAGGTATTGATTTTACATTTGCATTCTGCCATGGAGAGCCATACCAATCCATCTTTCATTTACTTTAGTTTGATTATCAATTTCTACTATTGGATGAGACCGTCACACCGCTTGCTTGTGGACCGCAGCACGTCACTGCAAGAGTCGTCGCAGAGCCATCACATCGAGAGGCCGCGAGAGTAGAAGATCGACACTGAGCCGTGCATCGTCGCCGCACCGGAGATCGTAGCAGCCCTGAAGATCGTCGCATCGCACCTTTTGCGAGCAGCTTCCACTGAAAGCTGCGCACCGGAATCCACGCAAGGTACGCATCCCTCCTCAAACAGACCGGAGTCATCCCAACACGCCCGCTGCATCCAGCGTGGTTGTCGCATCGCCTTGCTTTTCAACGCTGCAGCTTTCACTTGGAACTTTTTTCTAATTTAAAGGCACTGTTGGCTAAAACGTGACGCAACTGTGGATTATTTTAACGCAACCTTAAGAACTCTTTTGAAACCATATTCTTGAACTGTGTCTGTTGGATTTGTGTTGCTTTGGTCTTGTGTAGTTTAGATTAAATACCTTTATTTTTCTAAACTGTTGTGGAGTCAGTTTGTGGTTTTTTCACTGTGTTACTGTGAGTGTTGGTACAAATACTTAGCACATTGCCTTCAATAAGCCTGACTGCTCGTGCCAAGCTACCAAGGGGGTGAGCAGGGGTTATCTGAAGAGTGTTTAGTCCTTACCCTGACTAGAAGCAAGGGTCCCTATTTGGACAGTGGTACCTACCTCTGTCAACTAGAGACCCCCAGTTCTAATAACCCCACTCAGGCAAAATCCCAATTTCCTACAAAACCCCTTGTTGTTTATCATTTATAGTTTCCTTTAAGGTATTGGTAAGTACACTAATTTGCAGTTGGATGGAACAAGGGATTTCATACTTATTTCCACTGCTTCTTCTCTTGTCTCTTGTCTCATATTATCAAGAAGATCAGGAAAGCTATTCCAATAGCCCCTGACTTAGCCACAAGAAAGTGGTACCAAGATCTCCTCCCTCAGGATCTAAACTCCAATCAGGCTTCCACTTTGGGAGTACTTCTTGTATCAGTTACAGAATGGGGTCCTCCTTCCAAATCACCACAATGTACACCTCATTGTGTGGAGATTGAACAGTGACTGTTAAAAGCATCTCATTTGCAGACCGAGGTGTTGAATGTGGTCTGAGCTGCCAGACACCTGAAGTTCATCTATGCTTGCACTGGGACACATTTGGTGCCAAGTGTGAAGCCTGAAATATCTACTCCCCTACAAGCCAGAGTTTTAAATATTATTTTGTTTGTTCTCTCGTTAGCCCAGTAAGGGCTCGTGGTTGGCGCAAAGATTATTTATCAGCCACTTCGGACTATCTGTTTTTGCCAGTTCACAAAGCATCAGTGGTTTTGATGATCCCTCAATTGGTTTTGACATTTCTTATGTGCACACCCTTTAAGCCTATGCAAAATTACTCCTGTAGGCTCTTGATGTTGTAACCACTCTTCCTTATTACCATCACATCAGCAGGTTGCATTAGTCAATTGCTAGCATTGTGACTCCACACCACCTTTTTTCCAGATAAGTTGATGAATAATCTCTGAGCCTTAATGAGATGTGTGAGTTGCTGCACCAGTTGGCAGATCAAATGCCTGTGGATAAAGTAGGTTAATTCCCAAAATGTTAAGCTTGACTTTCAGGACAAAAGTCACAGGGTTCATATCAACATAGCTACTATCTTGCACTTACCTGCTGATCTGGTGTTGAAATTTCCAAAACCTCAATAAAAGGAGGTCTCAGATATTTGTATCTGGTTGTCATCAGAGGGTCCCTTTGAAGTCATGGACAGGGAACTGACAAGCCAAATTAGGTGGCTGGCTTGTTATAGCAAGGGGAGAAGGGATAAATGGAACCTAAAGGTTGGAAGGGTGCCCACCAGTCACAGGTAACCCCACCTCCTGTTTTATGTCCATCAGAGGTTCGGAAAAACAGGCAGCTGCAGAAAATGGCCTGACTGATGCACTCATTTCAGGACTTTGAAGACATCGAGCTTGAACTCCAGCTTGTGTATTCTCTTTCAAGACCAATAGAGGGTGGACTTGCTTGAGACCCTAAAGGAATGGGGTTCTCTTGACTTTATAACTCTAGAAATGGGCACATAGAATCTTGCTGTTACTCACAGCCACCCTGCAAGTGGCAAATGGCCGGGGTTGCTGAAGAGTGCAGACAAGTGGATTGGTATGCCAAAGAGGACTTGGATCTGCCTTCATGATTATCCCAGCTCAGGAGATTATGCAGACTGGACTTGAGGGCAGACCCATTCCCATAACGCCAAGTTGCTGCTAAGAATGAGAAAGAAACTAAGCTAGAGGCTCAAGAAGGCAGCAGGAATTCCTCAAAAAAACTCTGGGGATCTGGAGGCCCCTGCATGGTAGTGCTGACCTTTTCATTGCAGACTTTTTAGGGAGCTTCCTTCATCACTCCGACATTCAAGATGCTGAAAAGCAAATAGGGAGTAGAACTGAGGCAGTGTTCTTCAGTAAGGGACACCAACAGTTAGGGTGCTGGGTAATGGGGAAGCTGGGACCGCCATGCCGTCACTGAGAAAACGTGTTGGAGCCCATATGATTGTCTCTATGCTAAAAAGCCACTAGACATACATTGTTAAATGTAAGCCATGTATGTGTTCTGTAATAGGCACTTTTAGTGTTATTGGTGTGTTCTGCAATTTGCTGGAGTGAAAACAGTCATATGATACGTATACACTAAACACAAATATCCTTGAAGCAATAATTCAAGCTTATTCATTGTACAATGTTGAATATGCCAGTCAACAAATTTGCCTTCCACAGTTGAACTCGACTCTACATTTAAATGTCATCCAAAGAAGACTATTGAACATATCTCATCATGGCCAATGACCATTGCCTGTTCTTCAAGCCCTAACTAAAATGTAGAACAAGCATTGTGTACCACTATTCATCATATATTTCAGGAAACATATCATTCAGGCTCACACTGTTTAAGGTAGGAGTCAATAGATTACTTGAGAATCCTATAAATCATTGGTTTTAATATATGCAACGAAGGCAGCAATAACAGACATCATCTGGGGAAACACAATTTCAATTGTAAATTAGACTAAAACTACTAACTGGTATACTTGCATCAGTCTTCTATTGCACCTAGGGAAGCCTAATTCCTATGGGATCCTGTCATTTCAAGAAAATTGAGTCCCACAAGCCCCTGCACAGAAGATAAAAAGAGATACATCTAGTTTCTAGTCCAAAGCATTGAAGTGTCAGAGGTTCCCTGTCTGGAAGACACACATCAAATGAGACTGCTTGTGCTCAGTTTTGTATGAGTTCTGAGGTATGTAAGAAACTATGATACACTGTCATAAAAATCTGCAAACGACAATCATTGTGTGTTCGCTTTAAAATGTTTATTTTTTAAGTTCAAAAAGATTTTATTAGGTAGAGAAGTAGGCATAAAAAGAAATTAAAAGAGAGGGGAAGAGGGGGAAAAGGGTTGACAATAAGGGGGAAAAGTATATATAAAAAAAAAAATACAAATACAAATACATTCGCAAGTACAGTAAATATAATGATACATAATAGTCATGAATAAGAAAAAGGCGTAAGTTAATCTAGGCTTAAAAGTGATTACCGGATTAACAAAATGCAAAAAGGAGAGAATGAGTACATATGGAAATTTAACAATGAGGGAATGATAAGGCAATCAAGGGGGTTTGAGAACTTCTTGCTGGGCAGGTAAAGGACAATGGGAGGTAGTAGAACATCTGTTCAGGTATAGAACAACAGGAAGCCATAGAGCCGTTCTCTTCGTAGCTAGCTGGGGGGGGAAAACAAAGGTAGTGTCCAGTCTGTGATTATGACAAACATTATTCCACCATGCTTGGAAGGAAAGGTTAGATGAGGATTTCCAGTGGGTGGTAATCTGTAAAATGTTTATTTTGAAATCAATATTCAGGTATTAGCCATGATTATCTTGGTTTCTTCATTCGTATCTGTGGGTTGTCTGTCACATTTTCCTTGTATCACCAGTGCATAGGAACATATTTCTTAGAACGTGTTAGATATGTATTTTGAAACCCTATTGCAGTATTAAACACCTACCAAAATGAATACAATTCCTTGTCTAAATGTATTTTACCAGTGTATCTTTACTCCATGCCATTGCGGAAAATATGTAGGCAGTGTACTACTACCTCAAATGCTTCGTCTCCATGCAATGATCCATTCACAAAAGCATCAGAGCAAAGCAGTTGCAGTTTATCCTTTATAGCAATATTTCTTTAAATAAAAAGGAGAAATATTAGGATTCACACATTTGTGTCCTTAATTTTTTTAAGTGCATTGATATGTGTGTGTGTGAAATTCTTAAACCACGCCCTCCTGAGGAGCCTAAATATAATAACTGTAGGCAGTGTTAATGAGGCAAAATGATGACTTTTACCGATAACTTAAAGTTAGACCTTAGGTCGAAGTTTACCTTTGTGAAGAGGGCTCTTAGACTTCAGGTCTAAAGTTAGATTTCAGGACTAAGGAAATGATTTTGATCTTGGCGGACGGGTAACTCCCTCACAATGGGGATAGATATCCCGTCCGCCGAAATCGAAATCCTGTTATATCCCATGGGATTTGCATTTTGGTGGACGGGATATCCGTCACCATTGTGACAGAGTACCCTGTCCTCCTCGGAACTCTAAATCAGGCCCATCGTAAATCGGACTCTGAGTGTGCAAACCACTTAATCAAGCAAGTAGGGACAAGAGTCACCAGAGGTCTGTGAACATATATCATAAACCAAATTCACTGAGAAATGTAGAACCTGACCATGCTGCTCAATCTGAAAAAATATGATGTGACCATTCAATATTATTGGTAGCCATATTGATTGCTGTATTTGTAGATGCTTTAAAATGGTCGCTTTTTCTTCAGGCTGCTCAAGAAAGTCCATTGCAATGGTCTGTCATCAGTGATTTAATCGCTTCTGCAGCAATTCAGTAACATAGGTAAGCATACAGGAAGCGAGAAATTAATGAATATAGCGTAGACCAGCATACCCCAGATCACGTCCTCATCGTTCTGCGTAATCAGGTTTTCTGTTACTTAGGAGATTTATGAAAAAGCACTCAACGCTTCAAGAAAAATGTTAGGCATTCATCAGCAAGCCTTATCACTTCCACCTAAGGGGGTGTTGTTGCATGGAGGTAGACCTGCAGCAAACACGTCAACAAGACGAAAGCACTAACACGTTTGGTAGGATCAATTCTGAAAAAATCAGCACATGTAAAAAAGAAAGACTACGTATGCTAATAAAATTTGATGGACTGCTTAGATAGGATAGGGTTTTTATACAGGATGTGGGTAACAGCACAACGCAGGATTATCCTCTCAGTACCAATTCCTACAGATAGATGAGGAATAAGGGTTACCAAACAGTACAAAGGCTACCATAAGATTGGCAGCGTTAAGCTGTTTAACGTGTCTTAACACTGCCTTGTAATTAAGGTCCCCTTTCACGCTATGCTTAGCATGAAAGGGGGGCAATGGTTTTTGCTCCGTGGGTTCCTCTGCAACACCCTTTGATTCTGACCCTCCCCTATTTAGAAGGGAGGCGTAAATAGGAGGCAGCGGGAGAATTAAGATTATTTCTTCTCGTTTTTGCTGCTTTCATGTGTGCCGCGTTGTGCAGCCACATGAAAACAGTAAACAGCCAATGATTGTTTGTGTGCAGGAAGGTCCCTCTTCCTGCACATAAACAAGTTTTTTTTTAAAATGCTGTTTTTCAACTTCTATGTGCTGCACTTAGCAGCACACATAGAAGTTACAAGAAAGTATTTAAACTTTGCTTATGTGCAGGAAGGGGCATATAAACAATCATTTCCTGCACGCAGACACCCTTGCACTTTAGTGCAACAGTGAATGCCTTGGCACTAGGATGCTAAGTGTAGTGCCATCACAGGGGGAAATACAGGTCTGCACCATATGCTTGTAAATATGGTGCACCCCAACATTTCTGAAGTGGTGGAGTGAGGCGTTAAGTCAGGAAGGTTGACGCCTCACTCCGCCACTCTGAGTATTCACCCATTAGAGGCAAGATTAATGATTTGAACATGTTACCACCTTTAAGACCCATCCAGAAAGGGTGTAAGTGACAATTGCAGTGCAGAAACTCCTGACTGAAAATGTCACTTATCTGCTTTGCTGCTGTTCAAAGGCAAATGTCTGAGGGCTACAGAACCTTTCAACTCTGTTATGTTATATTAAGCTGAACAACGTTGATGATTTCATTGTGTAGGGGTACACTCAGGGAGAGAAAAAAAACCTCTAAACGCCTGACCAAACAGACTGGAAGGAGCGAAGAGCTTTATTTGGCTCATAAGCGACTGTACGTTTCTGAAGCAACATAACTGCTCTCCAAAAATATGATCTGTCCTGATACACATACCCTTAAATTCCACTCCATGTAGATTTTTTTTTTAAAGATAGTGGATGAGACTTTATCCGGGAGCCATCATGATTATTTTGGTTGCATAATTTTTGGATGACTTGAAGCCAATGCATCAAATAGTCCGGTAGGCTGAGATGCATGAAATTGACATAGTCGAGTAAGCAAAAGCTCAGAGTGGGATACCTGGTGTTGAGCCTAGCTCTAAACCAGCCTGAGTCTGGCCAAAGGTCAACAAACATATTCACCTAAAACTATGGGGCATATTACCAAGCAATAGCGATAATTATCGCTATTGCTTGGTTAGAGACAAAAATTTACCGCTGAGCTGCGGCGATTTTTATCGCAGATAAACCTTGATATTACCAAGGTTTATCGCAAATGCGATAAAAACGGCCGCAATGCATGAATATCGCTGAGAAGTCAGCGATATTCATGCATTACCGAGCTAATGCTCTTAGCCATGTTATCCACCTCCCATTGGATAACATGGCTAAGAACTGCTCAGGGCAGGTGTTAGCTTTTGGAGATATTCGCGCTTAGCGCGAATATCTCCAAAAGTTGGTAATAGGAGATAGCGATGTTAGCGACTGTTTCCAGTCGCTAACATCTTGGCACGCCCACTTTGCCTGTCATTAGTGATACATATCACTGACATGCAAAGTGGGGCCCAAGATGGTGGCTATCTCCTACTAGCTGTCGCTAACTGGTGTTAGCGACAGCTAGGTAATAGGGAGATAATTTTATCTCTGCTTTCTTGACTTTTAAAGCCAAAAAAGCGGAGATAAACCCCCTTAATAATATGCCCCTATGTCTTTCTAATACGTGCTAATTTTGTGGAAGTTACTTTCTACGCACATCCAGATGTGTCTCATACATTTTTTGTATTTAGCACTGAATGAGTGGACCCCTACTAGCTGCACTGCCGATAGGGTGTCATCAGGGCCGGCTTTGGTGCTGGTGGCGCCCTGTGCGACAATGTCTGTAGGCGCCCCCCCTCCCAATGACCACCTCTGCCATGGATTCCCTCACCACCACCCAGTCTCCAGTACCACTGTCTCTCGGATTAATTTTGTTCTATAGAACACTCATACCAGTTTAAGGTGTCAGAGCACTTTACATCACCCATACATTGCACAGAGACAATCATTGGTGTGTAAATCTGTGTATAAGAAATAATACATCTAACAGCACTACAATGTGTAGTGTAGGAGTAACATGTCATCGAGACTGGTAGGCAATACAATTTAGGAGTCCATTGTTAGGGGTTCTCTTTGATAACAAGAATTGTTTTCCACCCAAATAACCCTTTTCGCAAGATTAGGATAATGAAAGACTGGGCAAAAAAACATATAACTCTAACATATACCTTGCAGTTTACATACAGCTCTTTGATGACAGTTAATAGCTCAAGTTCCGGATTACAATTTTGACTTACAAAGGACAATTAACAAAAGGAGCTGTCTTGCAGAAGCAGTAACCCACTGACCTATTTATATTATATGCACTTTGTTATCTACGTAGTGCGTGTTCTTAGCAGCAGGCATTTTAACCCTCTGTGCCACCTAGGATGAGTCAAAATGTCCACTAGACAAACCTCCAGCCTCTTTCCAGGGACACAATAAATCACATGAGTTATCTTGACGTTTTAATTGATGCCTACAAAAATAGCTTGAGGCCAGGAATGCGCCAGCAGGTTGGTGCTTTTAAAATGATAATATTACTTGTAAAAATGACACCCCCACCCTAAGTCAGTGGGGTGTGTTGGCACCGATTGCACCACCCTAGAGCCGGCCCTAGCTGTCATCGGCCTTCATAAACAAGGAGGGTGTTCTAGAGTGGATGGACGTGGCTAGAGTTTCCACAACTGCATCAAAAAGATGAGGGGAGTGAGGCCAGACCCGAGACACTCTATCATCTGAACTGGCATCGGTTGTATGAAATGAAGGGAGATGCACTGCCTGTGAGAAACCAAGTAAGATATCCCAGCCACCCCTGGAGTCCAAAAAGGATGGACAGGCCAGACAGTGTTAAATACTGTACAATGCCTCTATAAGAAGCCATCTTGAGATCAGTCAATGTGGCTAGGAGAACATTCGCAGTGCTATGGAGTGGACAGAAACCATGGTGGAATGGTTTTAAGTTCTTCGACCTGTTTGCATGTACTTGCTTGATTGAGTATCGACTGACTTTCTAGTATTTTACCTGTTGCTCATCGAAGAGATATAGGGCGGTACATTTTCATGATAGTATGTTATTTTCAGGAATGGCTCTGGGACCCTATCCGATTGAATTAAGGAACTTGGGGCCATATTATCAAGTAAGGGCAATACATTATCGTTGCGTTTATCGTCAGGAAACTGCCGCTAAAGCGTCAATAATGGGCTTGATAATATGCCTTTGTGAATTCCCATAGAAGAGCCCAGGTTAACACAGGTTAAGCCCAGGCTTCATAATATGCCCTTGTGAATTCCCATAGAAGCCCAGGTTATCACAGGTTAAGCCGAAGTTAACACACAGCTCCGCAGGGCGGCTTGCTGCATTGTGCTGCGTGAAAGTTGGTTATATGTGCCCTTAAGTGTTTAATATAGTAGGAGACAACAGTAAGTAAATGAAGAAGTATGAAGTTAGCAGGGAAAAGAGAAAGTTTGCGAGAGATAATTAAATAGGAGGGCAATAGTGTGTTCAGTAGAAATTGTTTTCCTATATAGTCCTATATAGTCCTCTATAAAGATTGCTACAAATGCAATAAGTGAGAATAGTACATACTTAAAATGTAGAACTGCCAGCATTGAACTTGTACAATAATATCTGTTTGGAATTTAGGTACATGACATCCTACATTTTTTTCTAGGTAAATTTTGGGTTTGAATATCAAATTTAGTTTTCCTAAAACAGATAATATTTGGCAAAAAGTTGTGATTACGATTATCATTTTATATTGAGAATACAAATCAAGGGAATGGCACATATTTTATGTGCCACCCCTATCCTGCTGCACATCTGTATTTGCCTAAATTTAGAGTGAGACAACTGATGGGGGGGGGGTAGTAGATGGGATATGACACTCTGTCCCAGTTTAATTCTCGCATCTTAGAAAGGATTAGGGGTTTGTTTTGAATGCCCACATATTTAATTTGCTTGGTTTATTTCTGAACACCACTAAAAGGCTGGTCAAAGACATACAATGAATGTATCTCCACATATATTTCCACCTCCCTTTCTTGACTGATCACTTGTGTTACTACTGATGGGCCCCACACTCTATGTTTGAGACAGGTATTGCTTCAGACAAACTGATGGGGAGAACAAAGCACTAAAAAAAACTAAGGGTGGTGTTAGACCTGGCTTCTTTGGTATGGTTTCTCCCTATCTTTTTGCCTCTACCTCCTGTATTTGTGTTGCTGTGCTGGATTTCATTTTTGCTGGTTTAGATGCTTTGGGCACTTTGCCACTGCTGTTCAGTGTCAAAGTGCAAGTGCTTCCTATGTAAATTGTTATTATGATTGGTTATCCATGATTGGCATATTTGTGTCACCAAGAAGTCCCTAGTAAAGTGCACTGAGTGTGCCAGGGCTGGTGATAACAAATGCTACTAGTGGGCCTGCAGCACTGATTGTGCCACCCACATGAGTAGCCCTAAAATTGTGTCTCAGGCCTGCCACCGCAGTGCCTGTGTGCAGTCTGTGAACTGCCATGTCCTCCTGGTCAGTGTCTCCACTGGCCAGGCCTAACCCTTCCCTTTCTGTACACATTGGTCACGCCTATGGAAGGCCCAAGGTACCCCCTTGGGCAGGGTGCAGTGTATGTGAAAGGTAGAGCATGCACTTGTGCAGGTGACATGCTCTGGTAGTAATTTTCGTTTTTCACTATTGCAAGGCTATCTTGCCCCATAGGCTATCATGGGGAATACTGGCTACAGTGGCTACCAGCATATCTTCCCATAGGAGCAAGATGGGACATAAAAGTCTGGTATCTCTAAACTCAGAATTTAATAACATCCTATAGGAAAGGTTGTTTTTAAATCCTGTGTTTGAGAACAGCACTTTTAGAAAGTTGCTGTTCTCTTGTCTGACCTTTCTGTGTGCCTTGGCCTGTTTGTGAATTGACTGTCTGGTTTGTGAGTGACAGGGGCTGGGTGGCTCCCAGAGTCTGAGGGGGTCATCCTTGGGCTGAATAGCTCCATCTGCATCTAGAGTAGAGGGAGGGGATAGCACCTGGGCCTGAATAGGGCTGTGCCTGCCTGCCACAATGCTGGGTCCACCTCCTGCTGGGCGGCTGATGACCCTGCCCCTCTCCCTGAAAGGAAAGGAGAGGCCAGGAAAACAAAGTGCTCAAGGAACACCCAGAACTGATGCAGACCGGGCTCAGAGCCCTCCTGCACAAAGGGATCAAAGACTTTTAGGGGTATAAGTACAGGACACCTGACTACAGAAAATTAGATCATCCTGGAATCAAGAAGGAACCTCTGCCAAGGAGAAAGCTGAAACTGAAGAAGGAAGACTGTCCTGCTGTTGCTCTGCTGGACTGACCTGCGGTTGCTTTGCTGCCAAGGAGAGGGGAAGGACTTTGCTTTGTGCTGTGTTCCCTGTCTTGAAGGAATCTCCAAGGGCCTGAGATGACCAGGCTCCATGTTAAGAAGTCTCAGGAACAAAAGGACTTCACCCCCAGATTCGCTGAACTCTGCTGAGAGAGTTCTGTCCTTCCTAGAGTGCTAGCGCCAGTTGTGGTGCCTCTGGAAGTTGTACCTGTGTTGGGAAGCTGGAACCCAAGCTTTTAAAGACTTTCTGCAAGTTTTGTCGCATTGCTCGCTTGCGAAGCACATCCCTGACAGTGCGAGGAAATTCCCGCCGCTACGAAGGTCGAGATCATTGCAGCGCCTGTTGCCGCTGCCAGAGCCTTCGCATCCTTCATTTGTGGGAAGATTACCATCGCTGCAAGTGTCGTCGCAGAGCCTGTCGTCACAGGGTGAGATTGTCGCACCGCTTGCTTGCAGACCGCATCACGTCGCTGCGAGTGTCGTCGCAGAGCAATCGCATCGAAGAGCTGTGAAAGGAAGATCACCGCTGGTCCGCACATCATCTCCCCTGAGATCGTCGCAGCACCTATAGATCATCGCATTGTGCCTTTGAAAGAGAAAACTTCCTACGGAACCTACGCACTGGACTCCATATAAGTCTTAGCCATCCTCCCCATACAGACCGGATTAGTCGCAACACGCCCGCAGTTTCAACGGGGTTGTCGCATCGCCTCAACAGGGTCTCAGGAGCAACGCATCGCTTGTTTTCCACCGCACCAGCTTCTGCTTTGGAACTTTGTTGCTTTTAAAAGGTACTGTTGGCAAAACGTGACTCAACTGTGAACTTTTCACGCAACTGTGGATTATTTTATCGCAACCTTAAGAACTCTTTTGCAACCATATTCTTGAACTGTGTATGTTGGATTTTTGTTGTTTTGGTCTTGTGTAGTTTAGATTAAATACCTTTATTTTTCTAAACTGTTGTGGAGTTAGTTTGTGGTTTTTTCACTGTGTTACTTTGAGTGTTGGTACAAATACTTTACACATTGCCTTTGATAAGCCTTGACTGCTCCTGGCAAGCTACCAATGGGGTGAGCAGAGGCTATCTAAAGAGTGTTTCCTCCTTACCCTGACTAGAAGCAAGGGTCCCTATTTGGACAGTGGTACCTACCTCTGCTAACTAGAGACCCCCTGTTCTAACAGGTGGCAAAAAGGGCAATGGCCTAACAATGTGGACACAGGCTGCACAAATTAAGAAGATTTGGCTTCTCCCGTATAGTTCATGATCCAACTTGCAAGTGACTGCTTGGTGTGTTTTTGGTCTCCCACTTACTTTAGACTCAGTGCTATAGCATTGAGTGTATTTGTTATATGCTTGTCATCGAGAAGTTGCTAGGTGTAACGATGAGAAGAACAGGATCCTTTGGACTGCAATGCACAAGTACATAAAGGCAGTGTTTTAAAACTTCAGCCCCAGAAAGTTGCAGAACCCCATTCTAAAATGTGTCCAAACTCACATATAGCCCACTGTACCAGTATGTAAATTTAAAACATTTGAATTTCCAATAATCTTGTCAAATGGTCTATCAGCTGCACAATTCATACTATATTCAGTCCCATGATTATGTTCTGGATAACACTGGTGGTTCATAGAAACATAATGAAAGTACAGTAGCATAACACAGTCCATGAAACTTCTGTGGCCACATCATCCGGAGCACGAAATTCTACTTCAGCCAACTAAGGAACAACCAAGGACCTTGGTACACCATCTATGGAATATCTATGTCAGTGCCTGTCTGTTTTAAGGCAAGCTACAGCTGATGCTGAGGATCCTGGTGAGATACAAACTAAAGGGAAAAGGTGAACTGTGTGACTGTGAGGAAAAGACATAGGGCCTGATTACAAGGTGGACAGTTTATTCCAAACCATTCATGAACTCAGGCTTATGCATGGCCAGAATTCTGAGTTGGTAGGTATGTAACATATCAGATAATTATAAAATGCATTAAATACCTCAAGCCTGCACATATTAATGGATGAAAGGCCTACAGTATTTACTGTAGAATGCAGATTTCCACATTTTATTAGCCACCAGCTCATAATATGTATTATTTATTGCACCCAATGAATAACATATCCTGCTGTATCATTATTTATTCAGTAGCACCGAATAAGGGCTGTGGAGTTCAATCCACTAAGATGTTGCTGTGATGTACTCTTGTGGCACTCCTTGCGCACTCATGAATTACAGAGTTAGCCAGGAGTAAGCCACCAGTATACTAGCAGAAGCCAGGGCTATGCCAGGAGTATTCAAGAGTAATTTACAACTACTAACAGCAAAATTGTCATACATTGAGTGCAGGATATACAGAACAGAGCAGGCTACTTGTCTTTCTCCACCACCTCAGCCATTCACTCTATTGAAATGCTAATCCTCCCTATATTTTTTCAAATGAAACTAAAACATATTTGTATAAATGTACTTCATATGTTTTGAATACATTTCAAGCATGTGTACAAAGGTGGAAGTGTCAGTTACAATGATCTCCATTCATCCAACATCCAATCTATTACCCTTCATTTAAGTGTCCCATTCTGTAACATAATCCGTTTAAATCCCCTGAATTCTTCTTCATACAGCCATGAGCAGCTCAATCTAGGGGTATTAACGGTGAATTCACCGTTATTTTCAAGCATTCAGAGGACTCTCTTAAATGATGAGCAAGGTAAGTTGCTTTAGCTAATCCTACTCAAAATTCTTTGAAGCCAGGACAGTACAGGACGAGTGGAGAGCTTTATGCAGTGCCCTTCCATGCCCGACCATCACCAGGAACCAGGTCACCTACACAAGGGAGTCTGCAGGGGGGGGCAAGGAGGGGCACTTGCCCTCCCCTGGAGCACCCCTCCTTTCCCCCACACTGCGAACACACATGCTTTTACGGATGCCTTTTGTCTATAATTCTGGGCCCTGCAGGAAGCAGAGCTGTTCCCTGCCAGAGGCCTCAACTCCCTGATTGGGCGCCTTGCACGCCTCCTCGCAGCCCCTCCCGCCCATTGTCATTCTGTCTGTGGCTGATTACCACATACAGAATGATGATGGCCCTGAACCAATGAGGCAGCTCAGCGGGTTGGGTATGCGCTGCTGAGACCAGCGGACACAAAGCAGTGTTGTGTGTGCCATCATCGGGTTGTTCTCCCTAAGGCCATGAAACGGAACAGGCTCTGCCTCGAGTGCCTCTTGACATCACCACTGCTAGAGGTGGTGAGCTTGTGCTCATTCGCATTCTGGTTCGTGCAGTCCTTTCCTTAATCAGCCATAGGTGAAAGTGCAGGCTGCATCCTAAGGAGAAGTGGCAAACTAGGTCTGGACACCGAGACCTCCTTTTAACACTGAGTAGCCTGAGAGCAAGGGTTCTTCTGAATGAAGTTCTGGGGTGGGGGGGGGGGGCGGAGTCGATGCATTATCCTCCCAAGTCAAAAATTGTGGTTGCAGCATAGCCCGGATTTCAGATCCCACTTAAACGTACACAGTCTCGTGTCAATAACATATCTATCTTCCAGTATGCACCCTATCATGTCTGGCAGGACGTCCCGACCCTGTGTTTCACTGCCTTATATCTCTCTGTACCCCACTCCTCGCGCTCACTGCCTAAAATCCCTCAGTACCCCACACCTTGCGCTCACTGCCTTGTATCCCTCTGTACCCCATACCTTGCACTCACTGCCAGAACATATTACTCTGTACCCCACACCGTGCGCTCACTGCCACAACATATCCCTCTGTACCCCACACCTCTCGTTCACTGCCACAACATATCCCTCTGTACCCCACACCTCTCGCTCACTGCCACAACATATCCCTCTGTACACCACACCTCTTGCTCACTGCCTTATATCCATCTGTACCCCACACCTTGTGCTCACTGCCTGATATCCCTCTGTACCCCACAACTCGCGCTCACTGCCACAACATATCCCTCTGTACCTCACACCTCGCGCTCACTGCCACATATCCCTCTGTACCCTACACCTTGCGCTCACTGCCTAATATCCCTCTGTACCCCACACCTCATTCTCACTGCCACAACATATCCCTCTGTACACACACCTTGAGCTCACTGCCACATATCCTTCTGTATCACAGTCCTCACACTCACTGCCTGATCGCTAACTTTACCCTGCCATTCACCTTGTAGGTGTTCTCTCCCCTTCCACTCGTTCTTCCTCTGTTCACCCCCTTACTTCTTTTAGTACTTTCTCAATACCTCTACTTCTTTTCCTCTTCAGGAACATCTCTCTGACACATATCTGCACTTCCTTTATAGCAACGCACCCCGCTACCTCAGTCTTTATTTTTCCCTCTTCCTCAGCTGTGTCTACCTGTCTCTGACACACCTCACCCTCTCTCTACCTGGCCCTTTCATGTTATACGACTGCATTAGTCTCTCCTCTCCATCTTTGATTTACCTGTCTCTGCTCGTGAATATTTTTCTTCTACACCTCACTTCTTTGTCTACCCTTCACCCCTCGCTACCCTTCTGTTTGCCTCACTACGATTTTTACCCGACCCACCTTTCAGTGCCTCTTTCCATTTCGCCTCCCTCCCTCAGAGCGCTCTCCTAGCATGCATCTGTTTCTCCTCTCGCCACCATGCCTGCCTCTACTCCTCCTTACCTCCCTAACCAGCCTAACTTTCTACCTTTCTGTTATTCCTGGTAGTGAACCTTTCATTTCACGCCTGCGGTTGTATTACCTACACATTCAAATTGAGTAGGTCATTGCTGTGCTCCCAACCCAACATCGAGACCCAGTCCCCTAGCCTCTCAACATGCCCAGATATAACAACAAGCATTGGCATAGCCAATAGTTCTCGCCTTTGGGACCTGCTCCATAACTAAATACTAATAAGGTCCCAAAGGCGAGACCTATTGGCTATGCCAATGCTTGCTTTCTCAGCTTGCCTTGAGCATTACTCGATCCTGATTGTCAGCCATTTTAGCCCAGCCCCTATTGATTAACATTAGCCACGCCCCTTCATTTGCCAGGTTACCCGCCCTCTGGAAAAATTTTGGCGGACGCCCATGCCCCTATGCCTGTAACATCAGAGGTTAGTTGAACAGCTAGCATTACTTATGTCTCCAAAGCACGGCACAAAATCACCGACTAGTGGAGAGCCTCAGGAAACTACCCCGTGTAGCAGTTTTTCCCCACTTTATTTAGAAGGCCCTGTGGCATGTCTAAACTGTAAATTACATTGTCTTAAAGGCACTCATGTAACTACTGAACTGATAGACGCTCCTACTCCCCCAAGTGGAGTTTCCAACATTAAGGCACAGAAAAAGATCCCACTCTTTTCACCCTTTGAACCCTAACTGCCCAAACAGTTTTCTCTGAAACATCAGGTCTTTACCTAAGCGTAACACTCTGGGACCTGCGTTCCTCGTTATCACCAGAGGTTATTTCACCAGCATAAACCTGGTTGAGTCCCACATCTTTGACAGCAGTTACACTAGCACTCCATGAGAACTACCACATGCGTAGACCTAACAGAAAAAAAAGAATGGAGGGCGATATTGCCATTGTTTTAAAGCCTCAGTTAATGTCTCTATTTGGCCCAACAAACACAGACCGGGTAGAGATATGCATTTTTTTTAAAAAGAACTTTCCCATAATGAATGCTGGAAAGGTGCTTTAGTATACCTACTCCCTGGACCCACAATTTTAGGCAGCACTTAACAGAGCATATTGCGACCAAAAATTTAGTATTCCAATATTTTCTATAATTAGGTGATTGCTAACTATCATGGAGAAGACTCGCTAAATTCCGATGTAGCACAACTTATTTCTGACCTCATAATGCTCGACTTGCATCAGAAAATCAATGGGTCTACCCATGTGGCATGGCAAACATTGAATTGACTCTTTACAAATTCTAAAACCTTGCCCAGCAAGTCCCCTTTACCTCTTGTCTGGACAGATAATTCTTTAGTATGTTTCTAGATTTCTAAAGTAGACAAGACTGGTAAGGCCAAAATAATTAGAAACAGAAATGTGGGTTCTTATTTGCTTCTGAGGCCTCAGAAGTTGACCAAGCTGTAGCTGATTATCATTAAGCTACTCCCAAAACCAAGCATAGAAACCAAGCGCTCTGGTATGCCACGGAATTGCATCAAGAGAAATCCTCCTGCTGGCACATAACCAATAATCTTAATGACAATGATGCCTATTCAAACTGCTCCCACTGTGTACAAATGAAACATCAAAACAGCGAATTAAATCTTATTATGATTCAAATTGGCAAAGCTTGCAACTCTCCTATACTGTTTTTTAAAGTGCTCGTGCTCAAGAACTGCACGTTTTGCAGAATTATGTGACTAGGTAGCAGACTAAATCACTCCGGGCGCCACAGAATGGTGTCTGAGGCTGAAATGTACCCGTGCAGAGGGGCGGATGCTTACCCCCTGCCCTTAAAAATCATGCTGATACCTAGGAGATTGGGTCCCCAGGCCGAGATCCAGTCTCAGGAAAGGGGGTCTCATTCTCCCACCTGAAAATCACACCAGGTCCTGGGAAATGGGGCTCCCCGGGGTCAAAATCAGCTTTGCATCCCCCTTTACTTAAAAGAGTGGCCTTATGAGATGGGCCCTGTGTCCTAACAAGGCTTGGGGAGGGGGGCACACAGCCCTCCTCCTCTTTAGAAAAACAAAGTCACTGGGACTTAGAATTCCCAGGGCCAGGCCTTTTGACAACTCCCCATTGCACACATGCGACGGGCTTAGTCAGTGTGGTGTTAGTTCCCTTTGTAGGGGTTGACCACAAAGGCCTGGCAGCAGGCTATGTTTTGTATGGGGTAGGGTGCATGTGGTGGGTGGGCCACATGGCTTCGCCACAGCCCAGCCCCTAAAGCCAACCCCTACTGAGTAAGGCTAAAGGCCATCTGCAGTGTGGGGTTGACTGACTTTGGGAGGGTTGGCCACAGTGCCTGTCCCTAGGCCAAGCCTTGTGGCCACCCACGCATGGCTGCAGGAGGGGGTTGCCTGCACTTTTTGGCCAATCCCACACCGTGCATAATTAAAGGCCCTGCTAGGGTCAGCTGCCTTTAAGGGGTTGGCCAATGGCCCTGTGACCAACCCCCCCAGTGTGCATGGCAGAAGACTGTGCAAAGCACAGCATCGCTGCATGTGGGGGGGGTTGGCCACAGCACAGGTTCAAGCTGTAGCCGTGTCTAAAGTTTCCTACAGGAAATGCATTTTTTGACCTCTATTTTTAAAAAAATTCTCAGGAACTACTCAACGGATTTACACCATTTAACAAAAAGAGTACTTTCTTAAACAAGGGCTACCTTTTTGCCAAACTTGATGAAATTCCGTTTGGCAGTTCAGTCTGTAGCTGTGTCTAAAGTTTCCTATGGGAAGTAAGAAGGAGAAAACACAATTTTTCTCGGCCCCTGCTCGCCAAATCTCCCCAAAACTTTCAAGATAGGATCTGAACGGAGCGCCCCAAGTGGTGATAATTTTGCGAAGATTCGTCAATCGGTGCCAAAGTTATTGGGAATAGAATGTTGTGATTTTCCTATAGAAAATAGGTGCTAACTATAACTACCTGCTGGCGACCCCAGTAGGTAATATATTAGGGTTATAGGATATATATACATGTGTCTGGACAAAGCTTTACCTCTCTGAAGAGCTGTAATTCGAGTGAAACACTGTGTCAGGAGTTGCTTTTACTCATTTCAGGTTGCCTTGAGCTGGTATTTTACCAATTCAAAGCTGTAATACTGTGCCTGGAGTGATAAATGGCTTTTGTCATTTTACAGCTCGGCAAGGACAGCACTGTGCTAGTCCTATGCTTAAAGACTTTGCTGTAGAAATGGCAAAAGACGTTGTCCTTTTCTACCTCGGTGTAAATGGCACTGTGCTAATCCTATGCTTAAAGACTTTGATAGAAAAACAGACATTTGAGATGAGCAGATCTGGAGTTTTGCTGGTGTTGAGAGTGCTCTAACAGGAGCTGCTTTCCACCTAAACTTGAGAACTACCCAGAGTTCTCGCCTTCTTTTTTGCATATATATATTGAAAAAGGCAGCAAGCTGAAACGCGTCTTTGTGATGCATGTGTAACCTGTATTAAATCTATGCTTACAGCGTTCCTGCGAGTGCTTTGCATTTTCTTGTGCGATTGAGCTTTGGATTAAATTCCACGCAGAGTTTGTCCCCGCGTTTTACAGAACCCAGTCGAGAGTGAAGGGAGGAATGGCGGACAAGTGAGCTCTTTATATATATATATATATATATATATATATATATATATATTAAAACACGATTGTCTCCCTCTTCCAAAGACACGCAGAGCACACGGGGAATTTCGTTCAGCTTTTTTAATTGCATCTAGCATGACGCGTTTCGTCTTGCGACTTCCTCAGATGCTGTGTGCAATTTGAGAAGGCTGTTATTAGCACGAACATTTAAAAGACAGCCTGTGGCCCCTCCTTTCCCGGCACCAGCGAAGAAGGACTTTTTTCATGGTCCTCCCCCTTCGAATTACTTGGGTGCCATTACTCAGTGTGTTTGTATATTTTGTTTTCGTTGGTGCAATTTTGTTTTCATTGCTGAATATACTGTTCATAGTCCTCCATCAGTTCTGGATGTTACACACTGTTTGTTCAATGGTACATTGGTCCGGTGATCGTTTGTTTAGCCATTCGGTCCGCTTCTTCCCCTTGACGCCAGCCGTCAATGACAATTCCGCTCCTGAGTATGCCGTTTTAGGTGCGCGGCATTCCCTTGTGTGAGTCACAATCCAACTCGGTTGGCAGGTGGCAGAATTCGTTTGTGACGGCGGTTCAGGCAGGCATATATCCACAGATGAAGCACGAACACCGCTGACCTGCTGAGCTGCTTGAGGCGGGTGCTTCTGTCGTGCAAGCGGCATTGCACGTGTGAAATATTAAAACACGATTGTCTCCCTCTTCCAAAGACACGCAGAGCACACGGGGAATTTCGTTCAGCTTTTTTAATTGCATCTAGCATGACGCGTTTCGTCTTGCGACTTCCTCAGATGCTGTGTGCAATTTGAGAAGGCTGTTATTAGCACGAACATTTAAAAGACAGCCTGTGGCCCCTCCTTTCCCGGCACCAGCGAAGAAGGACTTTTTTCATGGTCCTCCCCCTTCGAATTACTTGGGTGCCATTACTCAGTGTGTTTGTATATTTTGTTTTCGTTGGTGCAATTTTGTTTTCATTGCTGAATATACTGTTCATAGTCCTCCATCAGTTCTGGATGTTACACACTGTTTGTTCAATGGTACATTGGTCCGGTGATCGTTTGTTTAGCCATTCGGTCCGCTTCTTCCCCTTGACGCCAGCCGTCAATGACAATTCCGCTCCTGAGTATGCTGTTTTAGGTGCGCGGCATTCCCTTGTGTGAGTCACAATCCAACTCGGTTGGCAGGTGGCAGAATTCGTTTGTGACGGCGGTTCAGGCAGGCATATATCCACAGATGAAGCACGAACACCGCTGACCTGCTGAGCTGCTTGAGGCGGGTGCTTCTGTCGTGCAAGCGGCATTGCACGTGTGAAATATTAAAACACGATTGTCTCCCTCTTCCAAAGACACGCAGAGCACACGGGGAATTTCGTTCAGCTTTTTTAATTGCATCTAGCATGACGCGGTCGCCAGTAGGTATATATAGTTAGGATTTTTTCTCTATGGGATTTTTGAAAATTCTATGTCTAATAACTTTGGCGTTTGTGGACGGAATTGGCTGAAATTTTCAGGAAAATGGAACATTTCGCTTCTGAGCAGCCCCTGAAAATTTGGGGGGGTTTCGTCAAGGGGGGGCCGAGAAAAAAGGGGGGTCCCAAAACGTGTTTTTAACATTGAGTTTTCCATAGGGCGGTTGGCCTCACTTTTAGCCCGAACGGCTGAATGGATTTGCACGAAACTTGGCAAAATTGTAGGGACTGGTAGCCCGATGTGCCTTTGCTAGGTCTCAATATATGTGCTCCAGTGGATTTTGAGAAATTAACGTTCAAAAAAAGATATATATCTGTAACAGCGGACCGGGCAGCGCTCCAGTTCGCGTACTTTTCGCGTTACGGAGCTTTGTGAAGCGAAGCTGATTGGTTCTCCGGCGTCTGTAAACATTCCAAACAGTCCGTAGCGGCCGCCATCTTGTCTCTCGGTAGGATCGAGAGACAAGAGGAGGCCAAAGCGAAGGGGCAAATGACCATAAGGGGGCATAGTAGATCCTCCCTGACCCCATAGGTTTGATGTGGAGGCTTTAAAAGGGCTCCGCTGGGCAAAAAAATAAAAATAAATCGTTTTTTTGGTGGGGTGCGCCCGGTTAGCGTAACGGGAAGCGGACTGGGGAGCGTACTACAAGGAAAGAAGAATGATTGACTTTTAACTTATTGTATGTTTATAGACTTTTTTTTAACTTTTTTTTCTGCTGAGTGACGTCTCGGCCTATCTCCACGGGATGCAGTCCCTACCATCTCGGCGTTTAAGCCCAGGGGGACCGGTAGTGTGGGAGAGATAACGGGGCATATTATAAAGGGGGTTTATCTCCGCTTTTTTGGCTTTAAAAGCCAAGAAAGCGGAGATAAAATTATCTCCGTATTACCTAGCTGTCGCTAACACCAGTTAGCGACCGCTAGTAGGAGATAGCGACCATCTTGGGCCCCACTTTGCATGTCAGTGATATTTATCGCTAATGACATGCAAAGTGGGCATGCCAAGATGTTAGCGACTGGAAACAGTCGCTAACATCGCTATCTCCTATTACCAACTTTTGGAGATATTCGCGCTAAGCGCGAATATCTCCAAAAAGTAACACCTGCCCTGAGCAGTTCTTAGCCATGTTATCCAATGGGAGGTGGATAACATGGCTAAGAGCATTAGCTCGGTAATGCATGAATATCACGGACTTTTCAGCGATATTAATGCATTGCGGCCGTTTTTTATCGCATTTGCGATAAACCTTGATAATAGCAAGGTTTATCTGCGATGATTTCTGACGATGCTTAGCGGTAAAAAATTCGTTGCTAAGCATCGTTAGGGATAAATATCGCTTAACTTTGGTAATATGCCCCAACGTCTGTTAACGTTCGATTCGAAGGAAATCAGGAAGTGTTGAAAAACATTGTCTGCGCCATCTTGCCTTTTTTCTGATGCCACACTTTTGTCGTGCACGGCAGCCATTTTAGATGCCTTGACCAGACCCACTCTCTGCACGCTGTCGATCCTTAGCATGGCTCCCCACCCTCGCAAGCATCTCCCCCAGGCACTGGTCACCCCTGCTCTCTGTCTTATGCATGGGCAATAAACCTCCCCCCATCTGCGCTGCTCTTCCCTGAGAATCAAACCCTGTGCCCGCCCGACACCTCCCTTTCGCCCTATTCACTACCGCACCCTCTGACACTCCTCTTCCTCTGTGTCTGATTGTCCAGGCCGGTCGCAGGCTATCAGCTAGCCCTGCAGATGTAGTTTATGGCCCCAGCTGTAAAGAATCACCCCTCTTCAAAGGAGTTATAGTAGATCAAGCCCCACACCCGATGAGATCCGTCACACCACACGCGTTCCTACTATCTGAAAAACATCCTGTATTGTGATTGGGGAGGGGACCGAGCCTGAAGCGGAAGATTCCAGGGATGACTCTTTGTACATCAAAGTTTTTAGAATTATGTGTCACATTAAAAATATATAGCACTCCAACAAAGTAGTAGGATTATAAAACTTTAATAACTTATAAATATATACAACAAAACAAAAACAGTAAAAACATTTAAACATTTTTAGGGAAAAAGAAGGAACAATGGTCAGTAGCGGTCGGTTGTGCGAATAGTCCCAAGGCAGCACAACGTCCTGAGTTCTGGACGGCACCCAGGTGATGTTGCCTGGGTGCCGCACTGGTTTTGGGTATCCTACAATGCTGCTCCGAATAACGGCGTGGGGCGTCCCGGGGGTTGGCTCGTCAGTAGCGGTCTGTTGTGCGAATAGTCCCAAGGCAGCACAACGTCCAGATTTCTGGACGGCACCCAGGTGATGTTGCCTGGGTGCCGCACTGATTTGGGTATCCGGCGTGGGGCGTCCCGGGGGGTGGCTCGTCAGTAGCGGTCTGTTGTGCGAATAGTTCCAAGGCAGCAGAACGCGCTGAAATGTGGATGGCACCAAGGTGATGTCCAGTAAGTTGCCGCCCTCCGAATAACGGCGTGGGGCGCCCCGGGGGGGGGGGAGGCGGCGTGAACAGGCCTCGTCTGCTGTAGTGGGGCGCCCCTTTACCGTTTCAGTTGCCATTCCGTCCGCTTTTGGTCCACTGTGTCAAAATCCGCAATTCAGCTGAGTTGGGCCCACTCTTGCGGTGCAGCGATAGGCGGCTGTCACAGGACTCTCAAAATGGCGGCAGGCTCTTTCCTTTTTGGGCCTGGTCCACTGAAATGGCCCTGGGACACCTTGGAAATCGGACGCTTGTCTGCTAGGTCTTGGACCCCATTCTCGAAAGCGTCCCCTCCGCCTTGAGGATTCTACAAAAGTCTTGGGGGCCCCCGACTCCTGCAGGCTTCCGGTGGGGAGCGGCTGCCATGATTGCTCGCGGAATGACCACGACGGAGCCACGAGATGGTGGTGCTTTCATGCTGACGCCAGCTTCAGTCTGAAACATCCAGAAACAAGGTGGGGCTTTCATCGTTTGGGGGAAAAAAAAAGTTTTCATCCAATGAAAAGTGTTATTTTTAGGTCATATGATCAAGCCTTCCATCATTAGGAAACCAAAAGTAAAATGAACCAATGAAAAGTTTTATAAACAAGTCACATGACCTGTTATGCGGCATAGGGTATAAAAAGCGTAGAAAATCCGTTGGCACGTGAGGCGGCGTCAGTAGCGGACCGATGTGCGAATAGGCCGAAGGCAGCACAACGCGCCAAGATCCGGATGGCACCGAGGTGGTGTCCAGCAAGTTGCCGCACTGGTGTGGCCATCCTACAATGCTGAAAGTCGGCGTGGGGCACCCCGTTGGCCTGTGAGATGGCGGCAGTAGCGGACCGATGTGCGAATGGGGCCAAAGGCAGCGCAACAATATTTTCGGAATAGAAGACACCACAAGGCGCTGAGATGCCAAGATCCGGATGGCACCGAGGTGGTGTCTAGCATGTTGCCGCACCGGTGTGGCCATCCTACAATGCTGAAAGTGGGCGTGGGGCGCCCCGTTGGCCTGTGAAGTGGCGTCAGTAGCGGACCGATGTGCGAATGGGGCCAAAGGCAGCGCAACGCGCAAAGATCCGGATGGCACCGAGGTGGTGTCTAGCAAGCTATGCAGCTGAGTTGCGTGCACACTTGCGGCGAATAGGTCGAAGGCAGCACAACAATGTTTTCTGAATAGAAGACACCACAAGGCGCTGAGATGCCAAGATCCGGATGGCACCGAGGTGGTGTCTAGTAAGTTGCCGCACTGGTGTGGCCATCCTACAATGCTGAAAGTCGGCGTGGGGCGCCCCGTTGGCCTGTGAGATGGCGGCAGTAGCGGACCGATGTGCGAATGGGGCCAAAGGCAGCGCAACAATATTTTCTGAATAGAAGACACCACAAGGCGCTGAGATGCCAAGATCCGGATGGCACCGAGGTGGTGTCTAGTAAGTTGCCGCACTGGTGTGGCCATCCTACAATGCTGAAAGTCGGCGTGGGGCGCCCCGTTGGCCTGTGAGATGTAAATGTAAATGTACAGGAATTTATATAGCGCAAATCACCAAGCGGTTTCTAAGCGCTTGCTTAGGGAACCTGTCCTGGTATTCCCCTGTGAGATAACCCCGGCAGGGTATCCGCAAGGTGAAAGCCAGGCATCCCGCCGCGAGGGGCCGTTGTGGAGATTAAGCAAGCTATTGCCCAGAGTCGCAGAGTGTGAACCCGTGAATCGAGTAGGCACCAGAGCGAGAATTGTCGAGTCCATGGACATTTTAGGACTCAAGACCCCGCCGAGCCAGGAATTGAACCCTGGTCCCGGGCTGACCTCTGCTTCCAGGTCTGCCTCCTCTAACCAGTGAGCCACACTTCTCCAGATGGCGTCAGTAGCGGACCGATGTGCGAATGGGGCCAAAGGCAGCGCAACAATATTTTCTGAATAGAAGACACCACAAGGCGCTGAGATGCCAAGATCCGGATGGCACCGAGGTGGTGTCTAGCAAGTTGCCGCACTGGTGTGGCCATCCTACAATCCTGCTCCGAATAACGGCGTGGGGTGCCCGAAGGGGGGGGGGGAGGCGGCGCGAACGGGCCTTCCTAGGTGGAGGCTCGTCTGCTGTAGTGGGGCGCCCCTTTACCGTTTCAGTTGCCATTCAGCTGAGTTTCGGCCGCTCTTGATGCTACAGCAACAGGCGGCTGCAACAGGACTCTCAAAATGGCGGCCTGTTCTTTGGATTTGGGCCTGGTCCACTAAAATGGCCCTGGGACACCTTAGAACTCGGACGCTCTAATTTTTTTTCCTTTCCTCTACATGCAAAAAAAGGTAAATGCCCGGGACGTTACACGCTTCATCTGCCACGATGTACTCTCCAGAGGAACCGAAAAAAAATATAGTTATGGTAACTATACCATGCATCGTCATATGGAGAGGTGGCACCGATTAATTATAGTGCTGCATAAAAGAGAGATTTGGAGGAGAACCCCCGACCTGCCAGTACATTCATCAAAGAAGTGGCACTGACAGCATCAGAGGCAAGGGAAACGGTCCCAAATATTTAGAAGAACTTTGGAAAGATTAAAATGACATGTTTAGATTGTGGCAAATTAATTTCATGTGGACAGATGAGTGTTACTCTCATAAATACAGCATATGAACATCATCATAGTCGATGGTTGGTAGAGACATTTTGACTATATCCTGGACCTGCCCGTCCTCGCCCAAAATGGCGCCGGAATAAATGGGACTCGTAACTCCTTGTTGTGTACTGGTTGCACAACCTTGATATCACGAGATACGTATGCAGTTTTGAAGCACATGGTGGGTGGGGACGAGAATAGATTGAATATTTCGATATCCCTATTGATATTAAGTTCTGATGTGTTATTGATTACTGTACTATTGAAAGTTCGAATTACCGTCACCCATGGTACTTGCCCGCAAATGTATATCTAGATAATTTTATTGTAACTGGCCCTGTCGTATTTTAATTATAAAATGTACGTCCACCGATTCCGCAACTGTTAGACACCTTAGTTCTTGCAACCTAATGGCCCGCCCGTTACGTTCCTCTACAGTGTAAATGTCTACTCATCATATACGATTACATTTTGCTCCGTGGCCGGCCCACGTGGTTATAGGCCCGTATTTGTATAATGACATTTTAACAATAAAGGTTTTTAAAAGAAAACATGGTAGTAGTATATACATTGGTAAAGTTTTTAATAATAGTCACTGTTTTAGAATCAGTAAAAGGCAAGTGAAATAAAGCAGACAGGTAAAAGGTATAATACGCAGGAACGCAGTAAAGATAAATGGTCAAGGGCTGTTGTGTTTTCTACTCCTGCAACATAAAGTGATCGATAAGAATCTCATATTCAGGCGTATCGGCGAGTAAGACAGCAGGCCGACCCTCTTTTGCTCAACGGCTCCGTCATGGGACGAAGAAACGCCCTTTTTCTCGAAAAAGGAATATATTTTACTTGCAGGACAGTTGTACATTTTCCGGGAAAGTACATTAGCCTGGAACATTATAACATATATTTAAGAAAAAATAATGTTCGAAAGTAATAAAAAGCGTAATTTTTAGGTCATATGACCAAGCCTTTCATCATTAGAATAAGAAAAGTAAAATGAACCAATGAAAAGTTTTATTAACAAGTCACATGACCTGTTATGCTTACGTTACGCGCTGCACGTCGCGCCCCGGATCACTTCCGGATGCGCTAACGCGGCGCGTCATATGACGCATTACGCGACAACGCAGGTCCAGAATTTAGTCAAAATGTCTCCACCAACCAGCGGTCGGAACACAACCCCTTTCAGCAGGCTAAATAGTTCTATTAAATGACAACAGAAGGGACAGGCAACAAGAACCATCAGTCAAAGAGGGGAGGGCTAGTTCTTCTCTACCGGGTCACGTTGGGGCGCTACCGGAATTGATCGAATTGGTAGTCTACAGTGTTTCTGGATGTTTCAGACTGAAGCTGGCGTTAGCATGAGAGCACCACCATTTCGTATCTCCGTCGTGGCCATTCCACGAGCAATAATGCTAGCCGCTCCCCACCAGAAGCCTGCGGGAGTCGGGGGCCCCCAAGACTTTTGTAGAATCTTCAAGGCTGAGGGGACGCTTTCGAGAATGGAGCCCAATCTCTAGCAGACAAGCGTCCGAGTTCCAAGGTGTCGCAGGGCAATTTTAGTGGACCACGCCCAAATCTGAAGAGCCGGCCGCCATTTTGAGAGTCCTGTGGCAGCCGCCTATCGCTGCACCGCAAGAGCGGGAGCAACTCAACTACATGGTGAGCGAGACGCTGTAGTCGAAAGAGCGGGCGGTAAACAGCTGAATAGCGGAAGAGGCACAGTGTAGCAAAAGCGGGCGGAATGGCAACTGAAATGGTAAAGGGGCGCCCCACTACAGCGTGTCTTTAGGTGAAACGGATTGTGGGACAAGGTCAAGAATGGAAGAGTTACCAAAAGGCAAAAAGTTCCGCTTGATCCCGGGAGCCGGCCACCTATGTCGGGGGTGATCTCAGGCTACACCAGGAGAACACGACTTGGGGAGGGAGCCGGAGCCAAGCGCCCCCTCCGAGTCCGCGCCATCACACTGTCCCTCGGGGGCCTCCGTCAAGCGGTTCAGGGTGGCACCGCATCACATTGTTCACAAATGCAGTCACGTCCTTAAACAGCCCCCACTTTACTTTGAGAATAGTGAAGCTGAAGCAAGTGCAAATAGGCTTCAGACAGTGTTACAAGCACTCCTCAAAACTTTGAACCATCAGAGTGCATGAGTTTCATGCTCGATCGATTGAGCTAGCCGGATCGGGCAACAAAAAGTATAAAATAGTTATGTAAATAGTTGTTTAATAAAATGTTTTACCCTGTTACTTTGCTGGTGTGTTGTATATATTTGTAATATTTGCATAGAGTTTATCGTTATTTTGGGCGGGGTGGGTGGCGGAGCCGAGCTGTATTGCAGCCATCATGGTGTGGAGTTCAGTTCATCTCACTAGTTTCGTATTTGTCATGAGGGGTTGTTCCTAATGTTTCTATTTTAGCGAGGTCAAAAAGAGATCCCATTAGTGGCCTACTGATTTTGCTCGATTCCTTTTGTTTTTTTACACGATTTTTCGCTATCTGCAAAGACTAAACAGAGTATTGCGACTCTGTGCTTGTTTGTAAATAGAGAATGAACCAAAGAGAACCAATTCTAAAACAGTAAATGCTTGGATAACAATCAATCAAATGGAGAGAGAAGCAGGCACGACGGATTACAACGGGGGCAAAGGCCTGCGTTAACTACCTTTCACTATCTGCAAAGAGAGAGTACTCCTAATAGAAATGAGGGGGGGGCAGCATTCAAAGCAGATTAGTGTGCATAAACACGAAAATGTTTTTTCTTACCACGTACTTGACATTCGACAGCTTATGATATTTGCTATTAAAAAACCATTGAAATTCACTGAAAAAACCATAGGTTATAGACCATATATAGTTAGGAATTAGCATTTACAAAACCTTGAAAATTCACTGAAAAAACCATAGGTTATAGACCGTATATAGTTAGGAATTAGCATTTAAAAAACCTTATTTTACTCACACAAAACCATTGAAATTCCATATATAGTTAGTTGTACTAACTATATATCGCGCACCCGCAATCCACTGCTGATCATGTCACATATTACATCATTCATGACATGGTCAGTGACATCACTGATGACATCGCTGACTTTACTCCGGCAGCATGACGCAATTCGACCGGGGAAACCAGGGGGCATATTACCAAGCAATAGCGATAATTATCGCTATTGCTTGGTTAGAGAGAAAATTTTACCGCTGAGCTGCGGCGATTTTTATCGCAGATAAACCTTGGTATTACCAAGGTTTATCGCAAATGTGATAAAAAACGGCCGCAATGAATGAATATCGCTGAAAAGTCAGCGATATTCATGCATTACCGAGCTAATGCTCTTAGCCATGTTATCCACCTCCCATTGGATAACATGGCTAAGAACTGCTCAGGGCAGGTGTTAGCTTTTGGAGATAATCGCGCTTAGCGCGAATATCTCCAAAAGTTGGTAATAGGAGATAGCGATGTTAGCGACTGTTTCCAGTCGCTAACATCTTGGCACGCCCACTTTGCATGTCATTAGTGATAAATATCACTGACATGCAAAGTGGGGCCCAAGATGGTCGCTATCTCCTACTAGCTGTCGCTAACTGGTGTTAGCGACAGCTAGGTAATAGGGAGATCATTTTATCTCCGCTTACTTGGCTTGATAAACCCCCTTGATAATATGCCCCCTGGTCTTGATCACATAATGCAATCAGAGACCAACGAGTTTAAGTGCAGACAATCCACACATGCCCCTCCCACCCAGGCATAGACAGTAAAAACATACTTATAAATAGCGAAATATTTTAACTACTGCTTAAAAAATATCTTTTGTCAATTGAATGAATAAATATTAAAATACCAATGAATAAGAATATTTCACAATAATGTTCAATATAATCCATATTAAATCAGAAACCTACACTCAAGGATTTAAATAAAGGGGCCACGTTCAATCACGACTAAAATGAATTTACCGTAGACGCTATTGCATAGTCTATAAAGCCTGTGGTAGAAAGTGCAATGTGCGAATAAAAATTGTGCTAAAGTGGATTTAAAATTGAGTCTCATATTTACTCAAATGTCATAATAACGGATGTTATGCCAAATGCCCACATTTTTTCTTTTTTCTTTTTTTCTCTACAAACAAACCTTAAACGATCAGTGTAGTATATTTACAAAACATCAAACAACTTATCAATAGTAACAAAATACATGGTTAAATCCATTAATAAAACAATGCTTATTAATTGATCATAACACAAGTATTTATGTTATCAAAATGTTTTGTTTTGAAATGCCACAAATCAAATTATGCCCACTTATAAGTCTTTAGCGTTCCCTGCTACATCTCCCACAGATAAAAAATCAGAAAACCTAGATCCCTAGAAAATCCAATTAAAATCTGCTATGAACATAAAAGGGAGACCCAATGAAAATTCTTAAAGCCAGATTTGGAGCTTCAAGTATGTATAGTAGCAATTAGAGGTCTAACTTTAAACAATTCAAATAATATGACGGGAACAAGCCTGCCCCCAACAAAATTAAATTGTGTATGAATTGAATACTCGTTACAAAGATCAGAATATTTAATATATATACACAATAAATCATTATAAATATTCCATAAATATTCAAAGAAAATTCATAACAAATTCATAATTTTTTTTATAAATCTTCCACTGTGTTAAGACCATTCAGAATTTTTGTATCGAGGAGTAGAATATAGTGGCTCTTCAATTGTCTGAGTTTGTGTTCCCTATCCCCACCTCTCTTATTACTTGGGACCGTGTCAAGAACAAAATAACTCAATTCATTGAGATTATTTTGATGCACTAGTTTGAAATGACGCGCCACTGGATAGCTCGGATCGGAGTTAACAATAGCTCGTAGATGCTGCAAGATGTGGTTGTAAACCTGGAGCTTAGTGCTCCCAATGTACTGCAAATTGCAAGTACACGGTAAAACATACAAGGCATAATCTGTTTAACAGGTGAAAAAAACATTAATTCTAACTGCATCTTGACTAAAAGCATTAGGATATCCTTTCATGTTAAGTCCGAATTTACAGGCTCTGCATGAGCTGCATTTAAAAAAACCTGTACAATTGGTAAGCCAATTAGAGGATTTCACTACTTCGGGATTGGTCTTAACCAGAGCATCCCTCATTGAAGGTGCCCTACGAAATGTAATACAAGGGACCTCACTCAATAATGGTGCCAAAGTAATATCCGTTTTCAATATAGGCCAATTAGACTTGAGAATATTATGAATCTTTTTTCATAATTACTATAAGTCGTAATGAGTCTAATTGTCGGATCATCCTTCTTGGGGGCATCAATGCCCGTTATAGGCACAATTCCAGATTCAGTAGTTTATTGTGAGGCATCAGATGTTAAAAACATTTTGTTAAGAGCATTTTTAAGATCAGACTCTCTGTAACCATGATTCAAAAATCTGTGAAATGACTCATTCAAACATTGTTCTAAGTCATTATCATTGCTGCAAATACGCCAAATTTATAAAAACTCCCCATAAGGAATGCTCTTAATTAGGTGGCGGGGATGGGCACTAGAGGCATGTAAGGTTGAATTACCTGCTGTACTCTTCCTTTGAAGTTTAGTTAGGATAATGTTCTCAGAGATATTTACTTCTACGTCTAGAAATTCAACCCGTTCTTGGCTGATAGTAGCAGTGAATTCCAAATTGAGCACATTATTATTGATACTCTTCACAAATTCCTCTGCACTGTCTTTCGTCCCTTGCCAAATTAGGAACAAATCATCTATAAAACGCCAAAATTGGATGATACCAGTGCCAGAGTTTCCCTCAGAGCTGGAGGCGTCACCCAGGACACGCTCCTCCCACCAGCCCACATGTAAACACGCGTAGCTGGGGGAGAAGCATGCACCCATGGCCACACCCGTAGCTGCTGATAAACTTCATTAATAAACAGGAAAAAAGTATTATTAAAGCATAATTCAATCATCTTTACTAGCATTTTACTGTGTTCATAACATTTGATGTCTCTACTTGACAAGTAATGTTGAATAGCATGCAAACCATCCAAGTGGTTGATCGAAGTATATAATGAACAAATATCCATTACAATAAAATGGTAATCTGGATTCCAAGTGACCTCTTTTAATTTGGATAGAAAATGGCCGGTATCTCTAATGTAAGAAGGTAAAGATTCCATCTAGCTATGCAGAAAAAAATCAGCATATTTAGAGATCGGTTCCAATAAGCTATTTTGGGCAGAGATAATAGGACGTCCTGGTATTGGGGACACACCTTTATGGACTTTTGTCAAAAGATACAATACAGGGGTTGCAGGGTGCTCTTTTTTAAAATACAGGAATTCATTCTTGGTTATCAGACCCTCCCTTTTCCACTGTGCCAATTGGGTGTGTATTAGGTCCGGTACTTTATCAAGTTCGTTAAAGGAAGCCTTCCTATAACAACAGGGGTCATTCAGCTGTCTCTCTGCCTCTTTAATATACACCTCACGTGGCCACAAAACAATATTTCCCCCTTTATCTGCCTTGTTTTTTGTCAGGGGGTAGAGTATCTCAACTCTGTATACGTTCTACGTTTCTGTTTCAGAGTAATAGGCTTAAATTTTGATCGGGGACAAAATGGAATAATAGCAGAACTGCTGCTAGCAACCCCCATAGGTTGTAATATTGTCTGGGTATTAGCAAGAGAATCATTATCCAGTGCCACAATTTCATGCACATCTTTCAATATAGGTACATCAGTAACTCGCAAATTTTTGCTAGGAAGAGAATCAGCAATAGTGGTGTTAGCAACATTTGCAATTTTATTCAATTTGTGAAATTTCATAAGCTTTAATTTACGTATGAATTTAAATACGTCAATGCAAGATTGAACATATTTAAAATTGTTCTTAGGACAAAACGATAAACCTAAAGCTAAAAGTTGGGTTTCTGCTAAATCTAAATCAAGGTCTGTAAGATTAATAACAGTGTTATCAATTACTGTACCAGAGGCCTTAGTAGCGTTCTTTTGGCTCCGGGTGCTCCTCTGCCTCTCTTCTTCTTTGTGAAGCCTCCTCTGTTGCCTCCTTTCTTTGCGACATTTTGTTTCATTTGCGTCGCTTTTCATCGGGGGAGGATTTCTTGGCCTCAATGTTTGGCGCCTGTCCTCTATCATAAACCCCAACTCTTCAGAATGGGTAAAGCCTCTCAATGTTGATTGTTAGCCAGTCATTATATTATTGTCATCCGACTCAGCACTACTCAAAGCTGAGCTTAGCTCAGTATCCAAGGTTTCCACATTTTCAACCTGTTGCATATGCACTAAAGGTGTAGCCTTTGCGGTTAGTGCTTTCCTTTTAACATTTTCAAGCGTCTTTGAAAAGGTGAAGATGCGTCCTTGTTCATAATCGGCTCGGTCACGGCTCGGTCACGAGCGAATTTGAAAACCTTACGCGTTTTGATGGTGCTCTCATGTTTATCTAAACGCTTCTTGATCTCATCTCTTGTCTGAATAATATAATCCTGTTGTTCCATGGAGTCGAGTTCAGTATTCAGTGCATCAATCTGGCGCACAATCTCTAATCTGTCAATCTCAGCGTATTTAATAATATACACACCATGTTCATACTAGCATCCAGATTATTGGCTGCCCATTCCTTCAAGATAAAGCGGTAGGGTTCTCAAAAAATGGAGCAATGAGGACCATCAACCCCGAGGTACTCTACCGGCCTCTTTGTATTACTTTAAACACTTCTTCTCCCACCATTTGGTGAGCTCCGTCCTAAGCAGTGTATCCAATTTCTTCAATTTGCTTTTGGCATCATTTTTATCCACTATACCCCCGACCGCTTTATTTATTTCCCCAGTGTCAGGTAGCTTAAAAAACAATGCATCCGCTACAAGTTCATGATCTCTGAGTACAACTGCTGCCATTGCCATTACAGCAACTAATTACGAGAGGATAGTTATGCACACACAGGATCCTGGAAAGATCTAAAACTGGGTCCTGAAATATTAATGCATCAAATCTCTTCACCCACAAATAGCCTTACTGGCAGTGGCGTTTCCTTTCAGGCTCACCTCTGTCGAAGCCCAGACAATCACCGGGGCACAGCCCATGCACTGAAGGTTTTTTTAAATGCTAATTTCCTATTGTAATGTCCAAAAAAACGATCTTTCAAAATTGTTAAACTTTTATAAAAATAATGTGATATTTTCCTTCTTTCTAAGATATACATTTACCTTTTTTTTAAAGTGGATTCCCGAACCGATTGTGTACCAGTCATGGTGGTTGAGCAAATCAAAGAATTTTGCTGCCCTATTGGTTAAGTTGTGTATGATGCACGTTGCATATGCGGAGGGTGCGCAGTTCTGGACCCAGTGCAATACTACGTATTTCCGTGGGTCGTGCCGGTGAGTGAATCCACTTTATCATATATAATTTGCCAAGGGATTACATAATATAACTATAAATATCATATATGTGTAATTGTAATTGTCTTAAAGATATATTATTGTTAAATATATTTTTCAGGACTAGTGCCAGGTGCGCGCAGTTTGCACGCCGGGTGCGCAAATCCCTTGTGACTTCAAAATAAACAATTTTATTGATTTAGAAGCTTTCTACTCCAGAACTTGACCCCACCCATTTTTTTCATTCTTCCGGGAGCATATTTTCAAGAAACACCTCTCGTGTTTTCTTTGCCTCTTTATTTGATTTATTTGGTGTTCTTTTCCAAGAGAGGAAATTGCATCTCAAAATCCACCACAGGATATTCCTACTGATGAACCCATTAAGAAGTAAAGAGAGTGTTGTGTGGGCTCTCTGCTCTTTTCCCAGCACTCAAAGTCACCTGCACTATTTAAGAAAGTTGTATCTCATGGATCAGAATAGAAGTATTCCTGCAGGACTTCATCAATGCAAAAAAACCTTCAGACCATGCACCCAAACCGTCTTGCATGTGAACAACATTGGCGCCAAATGCAAGAGTCACAGCAAGATAATGAGGTTGCAGGACCTAGTACTTCTGCGGGATCTATTGCATCCACACAAATTGTTCCAGAGTTTGCAGGACTGCAACAGCACTGCATAAAGTGCAAGAAACTTCTTTGTGCAGGTGAGCAATCTATTGCAGCTGTTGTTATTGCTGCAAAGAATCATCATTGTTAATTTTTTGTTTTGTTTTTGCAATGAATTTATAATGGCAACATGTTTCAAAAAGTTTCTTTAGTTCATTTCCTTGTTATTTGTAATCTTTTGTTTAAAAAAACACAAAAAATAATAAAAGAGTTAAAAAAACACGAAGTTTAAAACTAAAAATGAAAGAAAAAAATTGTTCTTTTTAGAACCGCCTAATGGTTAAAAATAGACAAACTTGTGTGTATTCTATGCTATGAATGACTGCAAGAGTAATGTCTGAGTCATTGTATGAGTGAATAAGTACTGTCTGATTAAATGAATGAGTGCAGCAGTTGTGCCTGAGTGAATGCATGAGTAGTGCCTGGTTTACTGCATGAGTGCTTGGGAAGTGCCTGGGTGATTAGAAGAGTGCATCAGTAGTGTCTGAGTGCATGGATAAGTACATGAGTAGTGTTTGAGGGAATGGATGAGTGTAAGATTAGTGTATGAGTGATTAAACGAATGCATAGGTAGAGTCTGAGTTCATAGAAGAGTGCATGGGTTTTGCTTAAGGGAATGGATGAGTGCAAAAAGATTGCCTAAGTGATTGGGTGACTGCAGGCATAGTGCCTGGGTAATTGGAGGAGTGCATAGCTTGTGACTGGCTGATTGCATGACTGCAGTCGTAATGTCTGGGCGATTGTAAGAGTGCATAGGTAGTGCATAGGTAGCGCCTGGGTGCATGTAGGACTGCATGGGTAGTTCCTGGGTGATTGGAAGAGTGTGTGAGTAGTACCTGGGAAATTACATGAGTGCATGGAAAATGCCTGGATAACTGGAGGAGTGCAAGTGTAGTGCCTGGGTTATTCCATGAGTGCATAGGTAGTGCCTAAGTGATTGCATGACTGCAGGGGTAGTGTCTGAGTGATTGAAGGTGTGCATGGGTAATGCCTGTGTGATTGCATAAGTGCAGGGGTAATGTCTGGGTAATCGAAGGAGTGCATGGTTAATGCCTGGGTGAATGGAAGAGTGCATGGGTTATTGAAGGAGTGCAAGAGTATTACCTGGGTAACTGCATTAGTGCAGGAGTGCCTGGATGATTGGAAGACTGCATGGGTAGTGCTTGTGTGATTGCATGAGTGCTGCAGACATGCCTGAGGGCATGTATGAGTGCCTGGAAAATGCCTGGCTGATAGCATACGTGCATGGGTAGTACCTGGGAGATTGGAGGAGTGCATAAATACTGTCTGAGTGATTGAAGGAGTTCATGGGTAATGCCTGGGTGATTGCATCAGTGCATGGGCAGTGCCTGGGCGATTGGAAAGTGCATGGGTACTGCCTGAGTGATTAAAGAAGTGCATGGGTACTTTCTAACTGATTGAAGAAGTGCATAGGTCATGCTTGGATGATTGCATAAGGGCATAGGTAGTGCCTGGAATATTGGAAGAGTGCATGAATACTGCCTGAGTGAATGAAGGAGTGCATGGGTAGTGCCAGGGTGATTTGAGTGCAGGAGTAATGTCTGGTTGATTGGAGGAGTACATGGGTACCACCTGATAGATTCAAGGAGTGGATGGGTAATGCCTGGGTAATTGTATGAGTGCATGTGTAGTGCCTGGGTGATTGGAGGAGGGCATGGTACAGCCTGGGTGATTGAAACAGTGTATGGGTAGTGCCTGGGTAATTGCATAAGTGCAAGGGTAATGTCTGGGGGCCTGATTCACAAAAGTAATTTGAGACAAAATCCTAACTTTTCGACTTTTGGTACTCACAAAAAGCATACAGGAGTAGTAAAGTTAGGAATCCTAATTTTACTACTCCTGAATGCCATTTGTGAATACCAAAAGTCGTAAAGTTAGGATTTTTCTCAGTGTAGGAGTAGTAAAGTTAGAAATTCTAACTTTATTACTCCTATACTCCTAAATGACTTTTTGTGAATACCGAAAGTTGTAAAGTTAGGCTTTTGTCTCCGTTTAGGTGTAGTAAAGTTAGGAATCCTAACTTTACTTCTCCTAAATGCCTTTTGTGAATACCAAAAGTCGGAAAGTTAGGATTTCGTCTCAGATTACTTTTGTGAATCGGGACCTGGGTGATTAAAGGAGGGCATGGGTACTGTCTAACTGATTGAAGTAGTGCATTTGTAATGCCTGGGTGATTGCATAAGTGCCTGGGTGATTGGAAGAGTGCATGAATAATGTCTGAGTGATTGTTTGACTGCAGGAGTAATGTCTGAGTGATTTCACGAGTGCAAGTGTAATATCTGAGTATTAGAGGAATGCATAGGTAATGTGTGAATAAGTGTATGAGTGTAAGGGTAATGTCTAGAGGATTGGAGAAGTATATAGGTAATAACTGGGTGATTGGCAGAGTGTATCGGTAATGTCAAGCTGATTACATAAGTGTACAGATGGTGCCTGGGTGATTGAAGGGGTGCATAGGTAGTGTCTGGATGGAATTTTAAGTGTATGGGCACTGGCTATGTGATTGCAGAAGTGCATAGATAGTACATGGGTGATTGGAGGAGTGTGGGAACAGTGCCAAGCTGTATAGATGACTGCATGGGTAGTGTTTGAAAAAATGGATGAGTGCAGTAAAATTCACTGTAAGCGTTGGTTTATATTATCATGCTTATTACATTATTGCATCTTACTTTTTTTATTAAAGAAGATGCAAAACTCAATGGAACTATTATAATGTAGTTTTCTTGTAAACTGAATTTAAAATCTTTTCAAACTTTAGTATTACCTTCTGTAAAAAAAAGTACAAAGAGTGTTATTGCATACAATATTATAGTTTTAAAGAACACAACATAATTTTAGAATTACATAACATATTCAGTTTCCCATTTTTGCTGTCCTTAAATTCTACTTATTTCACCATACACAGTAATTTCAATGTAGATCATCATACAACAGCGGGGGAAAAAATTAAATCAGTGAGATTGCAAAAAAAACAAAATCTGAATTGAAAGAATTATTTACAAGTGCAACTATCAGTTTACCTTTCTACAGTTTGTAAATTACATTCTTCAACTGCAGTAAATCTTTTACTTCATTCAAATACATTTTGCAAAATATACACTCTCCTTTACATTGCACTGTTTACAAATATCAAATATATAAACTACTTCTTTCAAACACAATTTTGCAAATGTAATAACAATTAGGACAAACAATAATCCAAACAGTAATTGTTTACATCTTCCCAATAGGCCGAATAATGTTTCAAAAAACATTTGCATTGAAAATATCTAAAATAAACGTGTTCATTTGTGTTCACATCTTCCCAAAAGGCCAAATGATGTTTTCAAAACTTTGGCATCAAAAATATTAAATATGAATTTGATAATTCATAAGGCAAACTACATTTGAATTCCAAATGGGTATCATTACAATGTGTCCATCCTTGATTGCACTTTAAATACACAGTATAGTGTCCAGATTTTGTAGTAGGTAGATCATTAAAAATAATAGCCACTGTTTTAAAAGTTCTTCCTGAAATTGATACTTGACTTGCCACAAAAGTTTTAATTTTGGTTTCCAATTTTCTTCCATCTGCTCCTCAAAGTTGTAGCATTAAAATGACTTATTGTCCAAATCTTACTATAAATAATGTCGACAACATTTCTGAATTAGAATGAGAACATTTCATATCTTTATTAGCTGTTATCACTAACTTACTAAAAGACACTGATTGCAATCTGGTATCATCAAGTATATGAATTGTTCAGTGTTCATTTCAGTGATAGAAGAAAATGAATACTCTTCACATCTATGATCCCATCTCTGACTTAGTCCAAGCAAATTTTCAATTCCTGTTCCCTCATCTTCCAACACTGCAAGAATAAACATAAGAAATTATTGTGCATCTTGTTGTACATTAAGTGTAAAATGTGAAGAACCAGTACATACACCCAAAAGATGCCGCATGCCAGAAGCAGTATGGATTTTAGTTCTATCAATTATCATCTTTTAAAAAATATAATGTAGTAAAGAACAGAATCTTTTTTTCTTGATTTTCCATAATTTCATGATGAAGATCCTCTAGATAAAACACAACATTCACAATTACTGTGTTCTAACTGGCACCCTAAAATATCATCAACGTGGTTCATTTTCGTTTTCTTTGCAGTATCATTTTTCTCTTGAATTATTTTTTTATTCTCAGTAAAATATTTGTCATATTTTCATTTTGGACACACTATACGTTTCTCATATATACGATATTGACCTAAGTTAGGAGCATAAAGTCTTCTTAACCCATTGTTCTCTTTTACACAATTTACATCAGCTCTAATCTTTTCTCATCAAAATCAATCAAATGCAAACCAGATAATATCCTTACTCGAGACAATTCCTCATCTGCTATGCCTTCTTTAAACACTGTACTTCCAATATTTACCAAAGCACTGTCTACACTTAAACCTTGAGATTTATGAATGGTTAGAGCATATGCTAAAGAAAGAGGAAACTGTTTTCTACAAACATACAAGTCTTTTACAAGCAGAAAATGAACAGTACAACGTCCAATCTGTTTCACTTTAATCTTCAAAAATTTAATTCCACCTCTGTGTTGAAGATTTACAAAATAAACATTTCCCATTGCTCCATTTGCTCCATTCAAATTACATCGTCAAATTACCCGACAGTTCACTCATACATATACAGTCTTTTCTAAACCTGCAGTCTCAGACACCAACTTTCACAAATAATCCAATTTTGACTGCTATTTCTCTGAATGCAGAATAGTAACGTATTCATGCTACATTCTATCGATAACTTCCATTTTCAATACTGGTTGGTTTGCCAATTTCAAAAGTTCTTGATTGAATGTAGAACACTCTTGCAGGGTAGGCATTAGGCAAACTATAGAATTCTGTTCTCCACATTTTTCGTATATTATTTCAGTTGCCATGTTTTCATTGGGAAACAAGTTCATAATAAATTGACTATGTAAAGCTTCTTTTCCAGGCCTGGACGCAAAGTTTGCAAAGTTACAAAGAACCTCTGCGATTTTCCACGAGTGGCAAAGTGCAGTGCGAACTGCAGTTTGTGCTGGTATTCCTGCCACTCAGGTAGAAATTGTACCCGAGCAGCAGCTTGCACTCACAAATTTACCATTCACAATCACAAACTTACCGTTCGCGATTACCAGCAGGGAAAAATTCTGCTGCACATCGCGAAGCGGAGTTTTCCGCACTCCACGTACTCCGCGCAGTACAATGTGCAGAAAACCCCGCAAACTCCGCGAACAGAGCAAAGTTCAATGCCCAGGCCTATTCTTTTCCATCTTTTGTTGCTCATCACATGCTTGTTGTATATGCTTAATATGTTCTTTATATTCAAAATAAGACCAAATGTTGACATTTGCAATACTTGCCCAAGATTTCTTAGTGTCTTAATGAAGAAGTGTTTTACAAATAGGTTGTAAGTTGTAGTAGGTCGACAAATAGAATTGCATGTTTTCCTCAAAATAGAACATCCTAATCTGTTTTTAAAATCTGTTGTATTTTTAAATGTACGAAGGCATTCTTTAATAGTGAAAAGTACTTTGACACACTTTTCTAGAAAGACAAAGCAGAGAATGACCCTGCAAGTTAGTTATTTTCTCACCTTACAAGGATCTAGTCCTTGCAACATCTTGATCTTTTGTTTAATATGTTTTTTACCATAATCTTGTAAGAAATGTCATGATATATCAATAGATTCCTGTCATATACTACAAATAGTACTACAATCCCACTTATACACTGGAGTTTGTGTACCACTCCATTGAACCTTTTCAGCTAATATTTCTCCCACATTTCTAGGAACCATCTTTTCTTTTTCAAACAGTGTTTAACCTCATAACAACTACCCCTGGTATCAACTGCATGAACTAATGTATTTTGTTGAAAATAGCTTTCTTGATTAAAAAAAAGGTTCAGTACTAGAAGTGTGCTTCCATTCACCAGAATTTATTTTGCTAAGTTTAGTTCTATTAACCAGTCTTTTTCTTTTACTTTTCTCATTCATAAAGTGCATTGGTTCATTCAATGTTTTCATTCTCTTCAATACTAATATAAAAAAAATCAAATCAAAAGCCTTTTCGATTACACTTTGAATCTTTCTTTCTTCTTGTAAAACATTGTTCTGCTTTTATATTTTTTGCAATCTTTCAATACAGTTTTTACTACTCAAAGTTTATACATTCTCTTCCTAATGTCTTTATATTCTTGAATCCTTTTTTCAACATTGATTGTTTTCCTATAACCTGATTTTGCATTATATTTTTCTTTTTTCTTTTCCTTCTGTATGCTTGTAGTACTTTTCTTACTCTTTTCCCCATTTTGAAAACCGATTACATTTTTAAAAAGACTTTTAACAAATTCTTTCGATCTCTTACCAGAAGACTTTTCTTCAAAAACACATGTTGTACTTCAACTTCTCCTGTCATACTGAATATATCTTAATATTTGTGGGGAATTTCTCCCCAAAATTTTTTTATCTTTCTAAAAAAATATTTGTTAATATTGAAATAATGATATTCAAATATTGTCATCTAGTAATGAAAAAATACATTGAGTAGTGCCTGGGTGAATAGATAACTGCAACAATAGGACCTCGAAGATTCTACAACCGCAAGAGTAGCTCACAACTAATGCCTGGGTGATTGCATGACTGAAAGGGTAATATCTGGAGGATTATTAGACTACATAGCAAATCAGTGGGTGATTTTGTACCTGAATGAGTACTGCTTGGGTTGCAGCAGTACATATGTAAAGCCTGGATCATTGGAAGACTGCTAGGGTAGTACTTGGATGTTTTTATAACTGCATGAGTATTTGACCTAGCCAAATATAAAGCAGCACACTTTTACATGACTCAACTATAAGTCTCTCCATATTTTTAAATCCATGCACACATATGTCCCTACATTTCCAAACCATTATCATAATTTAACGACATCTGTATACAACATTTCTGGAATATAGTGGAACTTACAACTGAAACATTTAATAAAATCTGCCTGAGTGATTGTATAACTTCATGGGTAGTGCTTGGGTGATTGTATGAGTGCAAGGATAGTCACTGGGTAATTGTAGGAGAAAATGGATAGTGACTGGCTAATTGCATGTGTGAATACATAAACATTGAGGGCATGTATTGGTGTATGAAAAGCACCTAAAGGTACAAAAGACTCATTCAGTAGTGCCTAGGTGAATAAATGAGTGCAACAGTAGGACCGGGATGATTCTACAATTGCAAGTGTAGTGCCTGAAAAGGGGGGGCCCTCGGCCCCCCCGCACGCATGGCGGCGCGGCGACCGTCGCCCCCACTGTCTCCTTGGTCGCCATTCGGCGGTGGGGGCGTGCCCTGGGGGGTGCGGCCCACCGCCGATTGGCGGGCGGCCTCCTTGACCCGGATCCTGGGAAGTGGGTCCGGGTCAGGGGGGGCGGGCTATAGGAGGGGCCACCTGGCCCCTCGGGAATAAAGAGATAGGGAGCGCCCAGGAGACCCTCTTGTCCCTGGACGCTCCCTCGCCGAAACGGTGTGCCCCGCGCTCGGGGCTTCTTTGTTTTTTAAATTTTCCCGCTTTCTTTTTCAGGTTCCTGGCGGCGGACGAAGAGCCTTTGTGATCCCTTTGTCCCGGTATGCAGCGAGCAGAGGCCACCTGCTGAAGAGGCCAGCTCGGGCGGAGTCCATCCGTAGTGGGCGCACTTCAGCCTCGCTAGGAGGCTGTCCGTTAATGTTGTTCTTATTTTCACAGGACGAAGCGGGAACGGGTGCGAGGTGCTCCTTTTGACTGGCAAGGAGCTGCAGATGTTCATGGGCGTCGTCGGAGCAAGGAGGGAGCCCGACCCGAGTTCAGCATCGGCGGCGGGAGAATTTTTTCGGTGGGAAGCAGTCTCGGAATGATGTCCACATCTGGGGCTCACTGTCTACGCGGGAGGCTCCGTGCTCGATACCTGGGGTCGGCGACCGGAGTGTAAGTATCCTCAAGCTGGTCAGGGATACTACGGCATGTGTGTTGATGTGGTAATCAATGGGGCCGGGACGTACCCTCAGGAACTGCTGGCCTTCTGGTGGGAGAATGTTTTGAATAGCTCGGATGAAATAGCTGAATTAACTCTGCTAAGGCGTATGTTTTATGTAACGCTGCAAGAGCTGAGATTATTAAGCGACCTCTAAAATCTGCATTGTATCAGGACTCGGCTGTGGACATTGTAAAATGCTAGGCAAGGCCTTATCTCTCAGCCTTTGAAGGCTCCGGCGAGGGTGAACTAGCGTGTTTTTGGAGGCTACATGAATTTAAGTATCGGTGACCACATTTGGGGGAGAGCGACATGCACCAACATAATTGTCTAAATGTTTAATTTTGTCAGTTAAATACTTCTGCAAAGTGTCCCCGGCTGGCGAATTATTTCCGGGAGTTCTTGCTTAAATTGCATGGTTTGCTACAGCTTTTGCGACCATATCTTATGTTTCATTCAGAGGTTTACGTCTGGAATTTAGTTGTAAGCCAGGGGTACTCCAAGGATAAGTCATAGTGAATTCTCTCTGAAGCCGGCCTCATGTTCTCACCCGACTGAGCCAGGATTATCGATCTTTTAGGTAGAGTGGTATATGACTCCGTTTCCTGGCTGTGGTAAAGTGTATTTGGGGCGGCCCCGGCTCTCACAATGAACTGAAACGGCGCCCGCAATCTTCCTGCACTTACAGCCTTTTGTACGAGTCTGGGTTTCATTCATTAATACATAGGTTATAAAAACGACTCACTGTAAGAAGGTAGACATCGTGGCCTAGGGGCAAGGCCTTTGCCTGCCAGCCCAGGGTTTCAGGGTTCGATCCCAACATTTTCAGCTTGCGTTTTTTTTTTTCATGTTAATAGGTACAGTAATTATAAACGGCAGTTGTTAAATTCGCCCTGCTTAAGATATGGCTTCATGTAAACTTCAGCCTGCAGGGAATACAGTATTGCCCTTGCCATGTTTAGAATACCTCCATTTAACTGTGGTGGACACTAACAATTACACCACGATGACTCAGAGCAAATTGCTTGTCGTCTGAATATTTATATATGTAGTGGGCCAGCTGATGAATTGTGGTACCAACAAGGCGAAGACCATATTGTTGAGACCAGCTACGGTCCCCAGAGTTCTGTGAGGGCGGTGTTGCGTGGCATGTTTGCTGCATCATCGCAGAGGGACCACAGGGGTAAAAGCTGCATAGGTGTGTACCACTCACACTTACCCTGTTTGCGTCTGCCTGGTCTGGTTTTCGCCACCCACGCGGCGTGTTGATTCACCTTACTTGTTCATGAGTTATCTTTCTATTGAGTAAATCATTAGAAGAATATGTTTAACAGTAACATTGGGCTTAATGAATATTAAAAGTTGACTCCTATGCATGAGGATGGCCAGGAGACAGGCCTTTGAACATGCTCTTCAAAATGACCACTCTCCACTGGGACCGCATCTTCTCTGGGCCAGAAACCAGCAAAGGGGGTCATTGGAGGGGTATTCCAGTGGTAGAGTGGTATATGGTGGTTACTCCATACAGTATTGGGAGGAAGGCATCTGCCCTCGCCTCTCTAAGCCGGGTAGTGTCACCCAGTGCCTTCCTGCACCGGGGCAAGTCTCATTTTCATGTGTAGAAAGAGTAGAATACGTTGGCAGATACGGTTCCGCCAGATAGAAGCATATAATGTTCATTAATAAAGAGTAAAGTTTACACGCAATTTTATTATATTGAGCATAAAACGCTTTATATTTCAATCCGGGGTAAAATTACCAGCTAATAAGCCTAGGAAGACCAGGTTTAATGGAGTGAAAATCTCCATTCCCCAGAAGCCTTAAGGGTCCGATTCATTAAACATTTATGCAGCAGCCTTTATGTTAAAGCAGGGAATTATGAAATCCAGACGTCTGCTCAAGGTCAAAACGCCCAATTTTAAATGCGCAGGAAGAGAAGAAATACGCACTGCGAGAGACTGAAGCACATGTAAATGCCCTTCGTTTAAGATAAAGCTGTTAAAATGCGTGGATAAAGCTGTTGAACAGCGTGAAGTAATTTTAAACACACACCAGAATGTCCCAGGTCACAGAACATTGTTATGTCTTTTGTAGTAAATTTAGGCAGGGTTTGGCTGTTACCGAATTGGGTGAAATTTTTTAAGGTGAAGGTGATGTGTTCTGCTAATTTTTGGGTTGCAGTGTTTGTACTTCATTATTGCAAAAATACTGCGCTGGGGCTATTGCGGTTGGGTTGGATTCAGTTTTGACTATTTCGTGAAGCTGTGCCCTGTAAAGTAATTCCCCCCCTTCTCAGACCCTGCCTGGAAAGGCATTTTTGTTCTTGGTAAATTGGTCGCATTGGGTTTAATTCTGCTTCGCAGGGAGTACATCATGTGCGTACTGGGTTTGAAATGGTGTTATTTTCGCACGTGTTGTGTGATTATCCGGCCTGCTACTGCTCGCCAGGAAATTCGCGAGCCATCAACATTGGTCAGACTGGGTGACTTTTGCTTGGCCAGTCGGTTTCATGCTACAATTTTTTTTTTTTTAATTTTTTTTTTTTGCTCTATTCCTACCACAGTTCACTCTTCTGACGGGTCTTATGTTACAGTGCTCTGACACCTTCGGGTAAAATCAGCGCTTTATAAAACACATAGAATACAATAGGATAGAATTAGTCGTACATATATAGGTATCCAGACATATTGCGCTGGATTACTGACTCATCTGCGAAGGTAGCGTACACCTACGGAGGATGAGTGTGCAGAAGGAGTGCCATGTAATTCAGAGCTGTTTACAAGGTCGTACAAACAGAAATGTAGGGATCTGCACTATCGCAGGGGTGAATATGGCACACACGCTCAAATTACACACACTCGGACTGTGACAGTTCAGAGTTGGGAATAGTGCACGTAATGGGGGTAGTCTTACCTTTGTGGGCCAAGCCGCTGCGCGCACCGGCCAGGAGTTTCAGTGCAAAACAGTGAGCGAGGCCTGTACTTTAGCTTGCTCCGTGTTACCGCTTTTCTGCAGTGGTTAAACGTGTTGTATTATGGCATGGGCTGTTTCATTGTGCACCATGTTTGTAAAACTTTGGCACGGTGATTACAAGTTTCCTTGGATCACCCGGGTGCGGGCGTTAAATACATTCCCTAATAGCCGTGATGCCCGGGTTACATATGCCTTTTTGTGTTCATTCCTGGGCTCCTTTATTGATGTGCTCCAGGCACTTGCAATATTTTATCCAAGCCATGGTGGCTGCTTATTTAGCTTACGCAAAGAACGGCCATTGACCTAAGTCAAATTTTGACGCTCTAGAATGACTATCATTGGTGTCTGCTGAGGTGATAGTTAGAACAATCATGGAACCATTCACGAATAAGGTATAACCAATGGCTTATTGCACTGTGGAGGTAAGCACCATATGAGGTGCTGTTGACTATTCTAGGGGGGGCATTGCACCAGTCCAAACATTGCACCTGTCCATAGGACCCTTCATGGATGATAGGTTAAAGTCAACATTATTAGTGAGCTATCCTAGGGTTAGCTGTATTGCGTGCAGCCTTCAGCCAAGTCATGAGGGAATATAGAGCAGCTTGTTTTACCAGTCTTTAATCTCATGAATGAGTAAATGGAAAAGGAACAGGTGTATACCAACAAATAGATGTATTTGTACTAAACACACCCCTTTAGTTCAGTCAGTAAACTTATTTCACACACAAGTAAATTGGCACAAGATACGTTGAGCCTATGATGAGATTTGAGGCGAATAAGTACAGTGTGGAAACTTATATAGCACACTGTGATTTAGCACCATATACGTTGAGCTCTAGGGGGGTACCAAAGCCACGTATTAATAACATGGTGGGGGAACCACGAATGGCATAGAGACAGGGCCTAGAGCCTTTGGACAGACTACTTGGGGTCCTGATAGTGATACACACCCTGATGTCACACCTAAAAGGTGCCCAAGAGCCTGGTTGCGGCATCAGATAGTTCTGGGGATCCATGTGATCATGTCCGGTTGGCTGGGATGATATCTCCCAGAAGCCAAAGTGGCGAGCGGAAAAGGTCCTTGGGCCAGCGTATGGCCTGGCGGAGTTGGGGCTGTGCTAATTCTTTTAGCTAAAGACTGGGATGCTGCACTGTTAAGTAGGCTGTCTTGTTTTACACATAGATCCTATGCATGAAGACGTGGGTAGAAAACCAGGATTAAGAGGCGATGTCCTCGCCTGCAGCACAACTTTCTCGTGTAACAATGATTGTGAAAATGGGAAGCCAATTTTACAGCCTACCAGGGTTAACATCTTCTGTCGACGTGTTAATGTGTGGTGATCTGGCACTAAGATTATCTAAAACTTAGCGACTGATGGTAATGTAAGTTTAATGCGTGTACAGCAGTTATTGCCGGAACACTAATGGTGTGTGTCTATCTTTCCAATTTATGTATGACCGGGTCCATGGTGGATACCTGGAGTGCTCCACATCACGACAGCTGCAGCTGGTGGACGGCACGAGGGATGCTTACGTCAGTCACGGCTGGGTCCATGGCGGATATCTGAGGAGTGCTTCACACCGCAACATCAGCAGCGGGTGGACGTCAAAAGGGAAGCATACGTCGAGGAAAAGGACACCAAGGGCCCAAGTATTGCGGGCAGGTGTAAGTGCTACCCATCCCCTGAGGTGGAGGTGGGAATTGGTCACCTAAGTTTTTCTGGGTCTTTTCCTGGTTCTTGCAGTTTCTCAAACCTGCCACGCAGGGGAGGAACTCATCACCAGAAGTTGAGGAGCTACAATGTGCCAGCACAAGCAACAGGCTGGACGCAGGACAGGGAAGAGTTGGTGTCTGGGTCCGTGCCATGGTCAGTTCAGGAACTTCTTTCAGGGACTTTTAGCTCAGCAACTTATCCCGTGGGGGCAGGAACTCGGTCAGGGCGTTGAATCACTCGGTAAAGAGGATCAACACACAGAGGGACGAATTATTTCAAGCCCCCCTCGGCTGCAGATGATCCAACATGGGTGTACTTGTTCTACCTGGTGAGGGGAGTCCATTTGTCGGAGGAAGGATGTGTCCTGTGGTCTGATGAGGTCAGGGCCGGGTTGGAAGGTTTTGCTAAAAGTGAGAATTTTCTAGGTTAGGTCTAGGCAGGGGGAGGCCAGATCGTCGGTTAACAATGCTGGCCTGTGGCGGTAAGGTCATTATCGGTGAGCACATATTTGAGGTCTGAGGGGGCGGGCATCATTCTATGGAGGTTCCCGCCCAGGGGGAGGGGCCTGCGGGCCACTCCCACAACTCCAGGGGCAAGGTAATAGATGCTGCAAAGCAAAGGAGCGCGGGTAGGAGTAGTTCACGCTTTCCTTAGGCTGGTAGCCACCCCGCGCGCGTGGACTCATGACGCCACCGGCGCAGAGTAAGGGCCCTCCTTTAGTGGGTAAATGGAGTTCAGGGCGTAGACCGGGCAATTCCTGGGGTAACACTGCGCATGCGCACATCCAGAGGGGAGGCGCAGCTTGTAGGACCTGACACCGGTAGTGACCCTGCCATATGGCCAGAAATGTACAAAAATTCTAGATGAGGATGTTTAGTCTAAGTTAGGAAACAACATGTATTAGAGTTTTGTTAAAGTCAGGCTCTCAAACTTGTTGCTAAGAATTATGTACCTAAATGTCCTGCTGAATTTTTGTATACATTGTTGATTATGCAATTAAAACCTTTTTTAATTTCATACTTTAATAAATACGGCCGGGCGACTAGCGCCCGCCTTCCAAAAAGTAAAGACGTCTCGTGTCCACGTTCCTGGGTATTGGGTGCCGGATTGGGGGGGAGGCGGCAGCTAGTCGCTGACCATGTGAAAAGGGGGGGCCCTCGGCCCCCCCGCACGCATGGCGGCGCGGCGACCGTCGCCCCCACTGTCTCCTTGGTCGCCATTCGGCGGTGGGGGCGTGCCCTGGGGGGTGCGGCCCACCGCCGATTGGCGGGCGGCCTCCTTGACCCGGATCCTGGGAAGTGGGTCCGGGTCAGGGGGGGCGGGCTATAGGAGGGGCCACCTGGCCCCTCGGGAATAAAGAGATAGGGAGCGCCCAGGAGACCCTCTTGTCCCTGGACGCTCCCTCGCCGAAACGGTGTGCCCCGCGCTCGGGGCTTCTTTGTTTTCCCACCCACCATCCCTTGGAACAAAAAGTTTTGTAGCAGTTCTTATGTCTGGTCGAATGGTAAGTTTTGAAGGTACGGTCCACGGGTCTCACAGGGTAATAGAGATGGAATTGTTGGTATATTTTGTTGATGCTTTTGTCTAGGAATTTTTTCCCCTTTAGCAAGTCATGTGTGAGGTGAATTGTATGTGATGCTAAGTGTCTTTAGGCCTTTTTTCCCTTTGTAGCTATACGCGGGTCTCACAGGGTAATAGAGATGGAATTGTTGGTATATTTTGTTGATGCTTTTGTCTAGGAATTTTTTCCCTTTTAGCAAGTCATGTGTGAAGTGAATTGTATGTGATGCTAAGTGTCTTTAGGCCTTTTTTCCCTTTGTAGCTATACGTTGATACTGTTATTTATTAGCCAGTGTAGCTGTCCTTTTGAATTTTTTCCCATAGGTCGTCGTATTTATTAGGTATGGGGCATGCGGTAAGGTCATTATCGGTGAGCACATATTTGAGGTCTGAGGGGGCGGGCATCATCCTATGGAGGTTCCCGCCCAGGGGGAGGGGCCTGCGGGCCACTCCCACAACTCCAGGGGCAAGGTAATAGATGCTGCAAAGCAAAGGAGCGCGGGTAGGAGTAGTTCACGCTTTCCTTAGGCTGGTAGCCACCCCGCGCGCGTGGACTCATGACGCCACCGGCGCAGAGTAAGGGCCCTCCTTTAGTGGGTAAATGGAGTTCAGGGCGTAGACCGGGCAATTCCCGGGGTAACACTGCGCATGCGCACATCCAGAGGGGAGGCGCAGCTTGTAGGACCTGACACCGGTAGTGACCCTGCCATATGGCCAGAAATGTACAAAAATTCTAGATGAGGATGTTTAGTCTAAGTTAGGAAACAACATGTATTAGAGTTTTGTTAAAGTCAGGCTCTCAAACTTGTTGCTAAGAATTATGTACCTAAATGTCCTGCTGAATTTTTGTATACATTGTTGATTATGCAATTAAAACCTTTTTTAATTTCATACTTTAATAAATACGGCCGGGCGACTAGCGCCCGCCTTCCAAAAAGTAAAGACGTCTCGTGTCCACGTTCCTGGGTATTGGGTGCCGGATTGGGGGGGAGGCGGCAGCTAGTCGCTGACCATGTCGGTTATTACGTGAGTGCATAGGTACAGCCTGCATGATTGCATGACTGCAGGAGTAGTACATAAGTAGTGCCCGGGCAATTGCATGACTGCAGGGGTAATATCTGCGGGAATACTGGAGTACTTAGGAAGTGAGTGGTTGATTAATTTTATAAGTCCATGAGTACTGCCTAGGTGATTACAAAAGTACTAAGCTACTGCCTGAGTGATTACAGGAATGCAAATGTAGTGCCTGGGTGATTTTATAAGTGTATGAGTATTGCCTGAGTGATTACATAAGTACAAGAGTAGCGCCTCCAGGATTGAAAGAGTACAAGGATAGTGTCTGAGTGATTGAAGCACTGTGTAGCTAATGCATCGATGATTGCAAGAGTACAGAGGTAACGTCTGAGGGAGTAAAGGAGTACATAGGTAACGCCTGGGTGACTGCATGACTACAGGATTAATATCTGGTGATTTACATGACTACATAGAAGGTGACTGGGTGATTTTATAAGTGCATGGGTACTTATTGAGTGATTTCAGGACTACTGAGGTAATGCCTAAGTGAATAAATGAGTGCAAAATCAGTGCCTGGCTGATTTCAGAATACTATGACTACTGGCTGAGTGATTACATAGGTACAAGGCAAGTACCGATGTGATTGAAAGAGCACAACGTTAGTGCCTGAGTGATTATATAAGTTCATGAGTAGTGGCTACATGATTCAACGAGTGTATGGGTAATACCTTAGTGATTGAATAAGTTCATAGGTAGTGCCTAGATGTTTGCATGAATGCAGGGGTAATGCCTGAGTGATTACAGAACTGCATATGTAGTGAGTGGATCATTGGAAGATTGCATGGGTAGTACTTAGGTGTTTTTTTAACTACATGAGTGTTGGGCCTTGCCAAATATAAAACAGCAGATTAATACATTACTCAACTATAAGTCTCTCCAAATTGGTAAAAGCTTGCATACATATGTCCCTACATTTTCAAATCATCATCATATCTAAACGAAATATGTTCACAATATTTCTTAAGTATAGTTTAAACCTAGAAACTGAGACGTAATAGATCAGCCTGAGTGATTGTAAAACGTCATGGGTAGTGCTTGGGTGATTGTACAACTCCAAAGGTACTCGCTGTGTAATTGCAGGAGAAGATGGACAGTAACTGGCTAATTGCATGAGTGCACACATAAAGGTTGAGTGAATGGATAAGTGTATAAATAGCACCTGAAGGCATCGCTGAGTCACTAAGAGGTGCCTAGGTGAATAGAAGAGTGCAACAGTATGGCATGGGTGATTCTATGACTGCAAGGGTAGTGTGTGGGTTATTACATGAGTGCATAGGTAGGGGTAATACCTGCAGAGTTATTGGAGTACATAGGAAGCGAGTGGGTGATTTTATAAGTCCATGAGTACTGCCTGAGAGATTACAAAAGTACTAAGGTACTGCCTGAGTGATTACAGGAGTATAAAGGTAGGGCCCGATTCACAGAACTAACTTAAGACAAAATCCTAAACTTACTACCATTTAGGTATTCACAGAAGGCACTTACTCATTTCGGTATTCACAGAAGGCACTTACTCATTTCGGTATTCACAGAAGACCCTTACTCATTTCGGTATTCACAGAAGTTAGGAGTCCTAACTTTAGGACTCCTAAATGCCTTCTGTGAATATCGAAAGTCTTAAAGTTAGGATTTTTCTCAATTTAGTAGTAGTAAAGTTAGGACTCCTAACTTTAGGACTCCCAAATGCCTTCTGTGAATACTGAAAGTCTTAAAATGAGGGTTTTTCTCAATTTAGTAATAGTAAAGTTAGGAGTCCTAACTTTACTACTACTAAATTGAGAAAAATCCTAATTTTAAGACTTTCGGTATTCACAGAAGGCATTTAGGAGTCCTAAAGTTAGGAGTCCTAACTTTACTACTACTAAATTGAGAAAAATCCTCACTTTAGGTATTCACAGAAGGCATTTAGGAGTCCTAAAGTTAGGAGTCCTAACTTTACTACTACTAAATTGGGAAAAATCCTAATTTTAAGACTTTAGGTATTCACAGAAGGCATTTAGGATTCCTAAAGTTAGGAGTCCTAACTTTACTACTGCTAAACTGAGAAAAATCCCAATTTTAAGACTTTAGGTATTCACAGAAGGCATTTAGTAGTCCTAAAGTTAGGACTCCTAACTTCTGCAAATACCGAAATGAGTAAGTGTCTTCTGTGAATACCAAAATGTGTAAGTGTCTTCTGTGAATACCAACATGAGTAAGTGCCTTCTGTGAATATGAAAATGGTAGTAAGTTTCGGATTTTGTCTTAAGTTAGTTCTGTGAATTGGGCCCGTAGTGCCTGGGTGATTTTATAAGTGCATGAGTATTGCCTGAGGGTCCGATTCACAGAACTAACTTAAGACAAAATCGTAAACTTACTACCATTTTGGTATTCACAGAAGGCACTTACTCATTTTGGTATTCACAGAAGGCACTTACTCATTTCGGTATTCACAGAAGTTAGTAGTCGTAACTTTAGGACTCCTAAATGCCTTCTGTGAATACCGAAAGTCTTAAAATTGTATTTTTCTGAATTTAGTAGTAGTAAAGTTAGGACTCCTAACTTTAGGACTCCTAAATGCCTTCTGTGAATACCGAAAGTCTTAAAATTAGGATTTTTCTCTATTTATTAGTAGTAAAGTTAGGACTCCTAACTTTAGGAATCCTAAATGCCTTCTGTGAATAAAGAAAGTCTTACAATTAGGATTTTTCTCAGTTTAGTAGTAGTAAAGTTGAGAAAAATCCTATTTTTAAGACTTTTGATATTCACAGAAGGCATTTAGGAGTCCGAAAGTTAGGAGTCCTAACTTTACTACTACTAAACTGAGAAAAATCCTAATTTTAAGACTTTCGGTATTCACAGAAGGCATTTAGGAGTCCTAAAGTTAGGACTACTAACTTCTGTGAATACCAAAATGAGTAAGTGCCTTCTGTGAATACCAAAATGAGTAAGTGCCTTCTGTGAATACCAAAACGGTAGTAAGTTTAGGATGTTGTCTTAAGTTAGTTCTGTGAATCGGGCCCTGAGTGATTACATAGGTACAAGAGTAGTGCCTTCATGATTAAAAGAGTGCAAGAATAGTGCCTGGGTGATTGAAGCACTGTATAGCTAATGCATAGGTGAGTGCATGAGTGCAGAGATAACGTCTGGGGGATTTAAAGAGTACAAAGGTAATGTCAGGTTGACTGCATGACTACAGGAGTAAGATCCGGTGATTTACATGACTACATAGAAAGTGACTGGGTGATTTTATAAGTGTATAGGTACTTCTTGGGTGATTTCAGGACTATTGAGGTAATGTCCGAGTAAATACATGAGTGCAAAGGTAGTGCCTGGGTGATTTCATAACACCATAACTACTGGCTGAGTGATCACATAAGTACAAGGCTAGTGCCTCTGTGATTGAAAGAGTACAACATTAATGCCTGAGTGATTATATAAGTGCATTAGTAGTGGCTTCATGATTCAAAGAGTGCATGGGTAATACCTTAGTGATTGTATGAGTGCATAGGTAATGCCCAGGTCCCTATATGTTTGCATGAGTGCAGGAGAAATGCCTGAGTGGTTACAGTACTGCATATGTAGTTAGTGGATCATTGGAAGACTATATAGGTAGTTTAGGAGGTACTTGGGTGTTATTATAACTACATGAGTATTGGGCCTAGCCACATATAAAACAGCAGACTATTACATGACTCAACTATAAGTCTCTCCACATTGGTAAAATCTTGCATACTAATGTCTCAATGTTTCCAAATCATCATCATATCTAAAAGACATATATACACAAATATATATACAATAGTTCTGAAATATAGTGAAACCTAGACACTGAGACATGTAAAATATTTGCCTGAGTGATCACAAAACTGCATGGGTAGTGCTTAGGAGATTGTATGACTCCGAAGGAAGTCACTGGGTAATTGCAGGGGAAAATGGATAATGACTGGTTAATTGCATAAGTGCACACATAAAGGTTTTGTGCATGGATATGTGCATAAATAGCACCTGAAGGCATAGATGAGTCACTATGTAGTGCCTAGGTGAATAGATGAGTGCAACAGTAGGGTCTGGGTGAATCTATGACTGCAAGAGTAGTGTTTTGGATATTACATGACTACATATGTAGATACCGACTACTAATCTATGATTGCAGGAGTAGTACATAACTAGTGCCTGTTTGATACCATGACTACATGGGTAATATCTGGGAGATTACTGGAGTACATAGCAAGTGAGTAGATGATTTTATAACTGGATGAGTGTTGCTTGGGTGATTGCAGGGGTATAGAGGGAATGCCTGAGTGATCAGAGGAGTTCAAAGATAGTGCCTGGGTGATTTGATTTTATAAGTGCATGGTCACAGGTTAAGTGATTGGAGGAGTGTGTTGAGCCTGGCAGGGTGATTGGAGGAGTGTAAAGGTATTGCCTGGGTAATTGAACCAGTGTATAGGAGAAGTGTGGCTCAATGGTTAGAGCGGCAGACCCTGATGCAGAGGTCTAGCCCGGGACCAGGGTTCAATTCCCCGCCTTGGCGGGTCTTGGGCTCAAAAATTCCACGGACCTGATAATTCTCGCCTCAGTGCCTACTCTAATCATTGGTCCCACTTTGCAACTCTGGGCAATAGCTTGGTTAATCTCCACAACGGCCCCCACAACGCTAAGGATGCCTGGCCTCCACCTTGGGGGTGCCCAGGAGTGGACACCTCACAGGGAAATCCAGGATGGGTTCCACAGCGGTATTTGTACAAGCGCCTTGAGACCCTTGCGGGTGAGTAGTGCGCTATACAAGTATCAATTTACCTTTACATTTATACGTAATGAATTGGTGATTGCATGACTGCAGAGGTAATATCTGGGGGATTAGAGGAGTACATAGGTAATGTCTGGGTGATTGCATGAGTTAAGGGATAATATCTGGGGGGTTATAAGAGTACAGAGGAAGTGCCTGGGTGATTTTATAACGGAATCGATACTGTCTAGGTGATTAGAGTACTATTGAGGTAGGGCCTCAGTGATTGGGGGAGTGTAAAGGGAATGCCTGGGTAATTTTATAAGTGCATGAGTACTGGCTATGTAATTGAAGGAATGCATTGATCCTGAAAAGGTAATTGGAAGAGTGCAAGGGTATTGCCTGGGTGATTGAACCAGTGTATAGCTAATGCATTGGTGATAGTATGAGGTGATTAGAGTAATACTGTGGTAGTGCCTTAGTGATCGCAAGAGTGTAAGGGTAGTGTCTGGGTGCACTGGCTAAGTGATTAGAGGAGTGCATAGATCCTGAAAGGCTGATTGGAGGAGTGCAAGGGTAGTGCCTGCATGATTAACCCATTGACCGCGGCGCGAATTCCGCTGCAGTGCGTGTGAAATAATGAGTGGGAGTGGTTCGGATGGCCCCCAGCCATCCTCCACACACAGCCTCCATGACTTTAGATGGCTGGGGGCCGTCCAACGCGTCGAAAGTGTTTAACCAGTGTATAGCTAACGCATTGGTGATTGCATGATTGTAGGAGTTATGTCTGGGGCTTTAGAGGAGTATATAGGTAATGCCTGATTCAATGATTGCAGGAGTAATATCTGGGAGATTACAGGAGTACATAGAAAGTGCCTGGGAGATTTTATAAGTGCATGTGTACTGCTTGGATGTAGTACCTGAGTGATCGGAGGCTTGCAAGATCATGAGATGTTGCAGAATACTCAAACTGCATCAAAAAATTCAGGTCTATGACATGGTCTAAACTTTTGTACTACAGTTTCAAAATTCTGTAACTACTCAGGTTGTTGGGTGTACTCAAAATAAAGCATGAAAGCTATACATGAGTCTGTTATTAATCTCACCATATTCCTGAAATTATACATGCATATATGTGTACCTTTTGAAATCATCATTCTTACATAACAGAAATAAACATGTAGACTGAACTTTACATTTCACACCTACATTTCTGAAGTGTATTTCAGACCTTTCCCCAGACTCATTGAAAGTAGCCTAATCAGTAATCCCGTCTGCCAACATGTCTTAAAACTCACTTTTATTCTACAGCTTCACCATTCTATGAATATTGGGCCTGGTGAAACATAAAGCTGCAACCTATCACATGTCTCTACCATAACTCTAACTATATTCCTAAATGCATGCTTGCTCCTATCTATACCTATTGCCAAAAGCGAGTAGAAACATAACCACACTTACAAGACCATAAAGGCCTTAAAACTACACTTAACATTTCAAACAGACCTAGATTATGTGGCAAATTTCAAGTGAACTTTTACACAGACTCTCATAAAGTACCATAATCAATACTTCCTCTCCCAACATATCTTGAACATCTTGGCTCTACTACCACTGCTTCACTATTCTAGTACTAATCAAGTATTGAGCATAGCTAACAGCAAAGCAACCCTTCACTTATCTTTCATGAAAGTCTCCCCATGTTTTTAAAACCATTTATACATATATCTGTACCTTTTCCTAGCAACATCATATATAAAATACACAGATAAATGTACACCTGTGTTTTATACATCTATTATCTTCAGACGCGTAACACATACCATATTATATGTGCACGTAGACACATATCTCAGTCACAACACCATCCACAGTTCGAAACTTCACAGACTACACTTTAATTTTCAAACAGACACTGAAAATTATGTTGTATTTATGAAATTTAACTTTTCACACATCACACAAATTACTGTAATAAATTAAATCTCTACAAACATCTCGGGCCAGACGTAGGTAACTTATTTTTACCAACTCTAAAATACCGATTTTTACCGAATCAGTATTTTAGAAAAGGGAAATGAGATGTAGGTCAAAAATCGGTAAAAAATACCGATTCGGTAAAATTCGGAAACCCCGACTCAGTATTTACCGAATCGGTATTTACCGATACGGCAAATACCGATTCGGTAATTCACATGCAATCCTATGGGCCCGGAGGCCCATAGGAATGCATTGAATCTACCAAATCGGTATTTACCGAATCGGTAAATACCGATTCGGTAAATACCGAGTCGGGGATACAAAATATCAGGCAGTTGATGTTACAACCAATCACGTGCCTCCACCCCGCTCCTCAGTCAACCAACAGAGCAATAGACCAATCCTGTGCATCCACCCCACCCCACAACCAGGAAGTGGCCACACACATGCAGGTGCAGTGTACCTGATCACACAGGAGAGCAGTTACACAGAGACAGGCTGGTGTGAAGCAGAGCCCTGCAGGACATACAAATGGATCCCCAAGACTCTCAGAGGGAAGGTGCAGAGAGGAAGAGGAAGATGAAGTTCAGCACTGGTGAACTTCAGGTGCTGGTGGAGGAGGTCGTCAAGCACTACCCAAAAATCTTTGGGAAGCAGTCCCTGCAGGTACCAGAGGCTGTCAAGAGGAACACCAGGCTGGGGATCCAGACCAAAGTAAACGCTATAGGAGTGACCACCAGGGAAGTGGACGATCTCAAGAAGCGATGGTACGATCTGAGGATCATTACTAAGAAAAAATTGGCAGCAAGAAGTAAGGAGGACAATGCTACAGGTGGAGGGGAGAACAGGGCACCTGCTCTCACGGACCTGGAAGAGCTTGTGGAGTCCACACTGGAGCCAGAGTGCGTTGTGGGGATTGGTGATGCAGACAGCTCAGCCCGAGCTGCAGCTAAGAAAGGTAAGGGACATGTCCATCATCCCACACCCCCTGCCTGTGTCCCTCCCCCAATGTGGCTATGTGTTGAGCAAATCCAGTACTGACTTCAGTATTCACCTGCAATGCATTATGGGAGTGGTAGTCATAAGAATAACCATATGAGCAGTCAACATGAAATGTTGTCAGGCATGCCACACAATACAATCAGAGACATGGGAGGAGCAGGAAATAGTGAAATAATAATGTTATTTAATAGTGATTTACACGGTGACAGCACCACTAAGACACTGTCCATATCTGTCCACAGGGGAAACATCACGCAAGTCACTGCTGGTGAGGGAGAAGACACATCCCCAAAGGGATAGGAGTGAGTAAGAAGGCAGGGTTGCAGGGCCCAGCACTGCAAGACCTACAGCACCCTGCACACAAGCAGCTGATACACCAGAGGCAGACGACACCATGCAACTTGAAGCCTCTCCAGTGCTCCTTGACTCACCACAAGATGAGTCACAACAACCACACACACCAGCAGACACAAAGGTGTCAGACACCTGCACGCCCGTGAGGCATGAGGGTCCCCTGCAAAGGATCCTACAAACATCCTCCGATGAGGAAAGGGAGTGTGAGGAGTAAATACAGCCAATGGCAGGAAATGCACTATGTCATACATCCACTCCTGTCAGGCGATCCGGTGGAACAAGACGTCGTAGGGTCCGGGAGTCAGACATCAGTGGCCGTGATGCGGATGTCTTCCAAGACATTGAGACCACAATGGTCAAGGTGCAGCGCCTGCAGGCAAAAGGAATAAGTGCAGTGCACAGACAAATGCGCCTTTTGAACACAAATTTCATGGACATAAACAAGGGAATAGCATCAATGGCAGACAGCATGAGGGACATGGCAGATGGAGTCAGGGACATTTCTCAGTGTGTGATGACACTCTGTGAGGAACTACGAGAGGACCGTGCACAAAGGCGCAGGGAGAGCCATCGTACGCACCAGCAGACAAGGGGAATGCGCCAACTTGCAACTGCGACTTCACTGATGTGTCGCCGTTCAGTTGCGATGCAGGAGGGGCTGGTCCACTGCTGTACTGATCTCACACGGGGATGGGGAGAGTCACTACAGCACTTGAAGTGCTGCTGACAAACCAGTCAGCCACCACAGGAGCAGAAGTTGTCGGGGACACAGATACCCCTAGTAGCAGGAGCAGCACCCCTGTCCCTGAAGTAAGGAGGAGCAGCAGACGCCAGAGTGCCGGCGCTGGCACAGCAGACTCAGAACTTGGCCAACCTCAGGCATCACGCAGGGCTGTTCATGGGCGCAAGCAGTGAGTCTGCCATTTGCAGATGGACTTGTGAGGGTGAGGTAACCCCCGTCCACACAGTAGTGCTAGGCACACTAGTATGTGTGTTTTGTGGCTTATGTCATTTCAACGTAGTGCAAAATAAACTACGTGCATTGAAGTACAACACGTGCTTTGTCTCTATACTTACTCAGAAGTAGTTGTGTGTGATTTCTGCCCGTCTCTGTCCCCCGTCTGTGGGTGTTGGTACTCCTACTGTGTTGGCTGCTGGTAGTGCCTGCTCGTCGTCATGGTCTTCATAGTCCTCCAATTCCACCTCTGTGCCCCTCTTAGTTGCGAGGTTGTGCAACATTGCACAGGTAGCAATTATCTTACAGCATGTTACAGGTGAGTACTGCCGTGCCCCCCCACTTTTGTGGAGGCAGCGGAACCGGCTCTTCAGGAGCCCAAAGGTGCGCTCAATGATGTTCCGGGTGGATTTATGTGCCACATTGTAACGTCTCTGGCTGGGGGTTGTGGGGTTGAGGTAGGGTGTCAGGACGAAGGAACGGAGTGCATATGCACTATCCCCTAATGTGAAAGAAAAAAGATACATTACTCAGAGGCACACATTGACATACGTCTGCTTCATCTATCAAGGGAGTGTCACCCATTTATTTACCTAGCAGGTATCCTTCCCCGAATTCACCCGCTGTCAGGCGGGTATGGATCCCACTATTTTGGAATATGAATGAATCGTGGGTGCTTCCTGGGTATCTGGCCACTATATCGGTGATAATGTACTTGGCATCACAGATTGCTTGTACATTGATTGTGTGTGAGGACTTCCTGTTCCTGTATATGTGCTCAGTGGCAGCTGGGGGGCAAATGGGGATGTGGGTCCCATCAATGCAGCCAATCACGTGTGGGAAATTTGCCATGAGGTAAAAGTCAGTCTTGGTCCTGAGCAAGTCCGCATCAGTGTCTGGGAAGTGGATGTAATGCTCCATTCTTTGCTTCATGGCATCCAGGAACTTTCTGAATAAACGCGACAGGAGGCTCTGGGACACCCCACCTACCACAGCAACTACACTCTGGTAGCTCCCAGATGCAAGGAGGTGTATGCTACAGAGCACCTGCACATGGGGTGGGATGGCGTGGGCCCTTGGTCTTGGGTGGTCCAGGAGTGGGTGCAGGTCCCTGATCAGGTCCATGATGGTTTCGGGGTGCAGTCTGTATCTTTGCAGTATCTCTGGCTCTGTCAATTGGAAGAGTGTAATCCTCTGCCTGTAGACCTGCTCCTCCCTTCTCCATTCCCTCTCACCTGCTGCCTGTAGCCTTAGCCATCTTGCTATGATGTAGAAAGCCACCATTCTGGTTCCAGTGTTGCATTTCGGGGCCCTTTTTTATAGGCTGCACCTGATTACCACCTGCTTACAATCCATGTTAAATACCGATTCATAAATACCGAATTTTGGTGAAATTCGGTAAATTATGGCTCACCTACATCTCGATGGTGTTGTTTTTTCCATTTCTTAATTTCCGAATCGGTAAAATTACCGATTCGGAACATTTACCGACTCTGTATATTTTCCGATTCGGTAATTTTACCGATTCGGAACATTTACCGACTCGGTATATTTTCCGATTCGGTAATTTTACCGATTCGGTAATATTACCGATTTGGAATATTTACCGAGCCGGTAATCTACCGAATCGGAATTGTTTCCGATTCTGTAAGTTTTGGGCGAGCTACATCTCAATGTCCAAATACCGGTCGGTAACGGCCGAAATTACCGATTTTCGGCCCATACCGACCGGTATTTGGTGACCTACATCTGGCCCCTCAAACCTAACTTTTGGGCTGCAACTTTACCATTCTACATCTACTTATGATGTTACATCCAACCCAAATAGAAAGCAGGAATCCTTCATATGTCTTTACTAAAAGTCTCACCATATTCCTAAAAGCATACATGAATATGTCTGTACCATAACACTATCCAAACCTTAAAGATTCACAGAACAAACTTCTAATTTCAGCCAACATCAAGAATTATGTGGCATATTTCATCTGCACCTCTCTAGAAACTTAAAAAAATAAGCCTAATCAATGATACCTTATGTCAACATCTTTTAAACCACACTATTATGCTGCATCTTCACCATTCCACTACACTCACAGTCTTGAGCCTACCACATAAAAAGCAACCACACCTATTTGTTATACATCATGTACCTTCAAATGTATTATACATATGAAAATACGTATACAAGTAGAGACACACTTGAGACAGAAGTCCATGCACACATTAAAACTTGACAGACTCCAACTCCAATTTTAAAGCAACACCTAAAATATGCCAATTCAAAACTTTATTCGGAAACATGTAAATCATGTCCATAAAAGTACATACATACAATACATGTTAAAAGAAAATGCACTTGACGATCGCTATCAGCTAAAAATACAGTATGATACATATAACGGATCAAATGACACACTTAAAAAGTTTCCAATAGATAAAATGTTATAAAAAATTTGATATTTATTTTTAAAAGATCATGCTTTTCCTATAGCTAATGGCCCTAAGTAAATAACTAGCCGTGTAAAAACAGATGTCAGGGTGATGCAAGTTAAAAAGTAATTTCATTGCCGCTTTAACAGTTCTTGCTCCAAATTTAATAAATAAAGGTTTTAAAAAGAATTTACGACATTCGCTATACAGGTTACATATAAGTAGAAAGTGCTCTGTGCTTTGTTCTGAAATATTGTCGCACCGACATGGACCTGTAGGGCGCATCTTAATCGCAGGGAATGCAACCAATAGGTGGACCGTACCCATCCTCATCCTGGTGAGAACAAACCGGTGTTGCCCTTTGGTTACCTGGAGGAGGTAAGGATGTAGGCCCACAAATTCGTTCAAATGGTTATAACGTATACAGGTGGAAAGTTTGAGATCATCCGTAGCTCGTCTTTCTGCACAGTGATTTAAGAAAATTGATTTCAGACTCTCTTTAGAGAGATCCGAGGCAGAACAGTGATCTAATGTAACGTTAAACCCAAACACACTAGAGAAGGATTCAATTGTGTATTTAATCCATGGGATTTTGAGAAAATAGTCTAGACGTAGACAATCCTCAATGATGGCCCTATTAAATGAGGTTTCGTCTTTCATCCAGACCGAACGCCACAACATCAGAGGTCTCAATGATAATAGATCGTTAATATGATGTAGTCCTAGTTCTTTATGGACCAAACTATTAGCAGTGGAGGTCGGGAGACACAGTAATTTTTTCAGAAACATATTCTCTTCTACCTGTAGAGATTCTACCCTGGACACCCCCCATACCCCTGCTCCGTAGAGGGCAGCCGAGAGACACCTAGCTTCAAAGATCTTAAGCATTTCTTTAGGCCTTCTACTACCTAATTTACTTGCAAATGCAAATATTCCATTGGCACTCCTGATCATTTTGTCGCGCACCACCTTGTGCTCGACATCCCAGTGACCATTTTTGGAAAAGTTAACTCCCAGGTAGCAAAAGTTTTCCACACACTGCACCACTTGGCCATCAATGAGATACCTATAGGGCTTTTTAGTTTTCACCTTGCTAGTTCCACACTCCATCACAAATGTCTTGCTTTTGTTAATGGCCAGCTTTCTTTTTTCGATAAAGGCCACAAATTTATCCATCAAAAGCTGTAGACCCCGGGGAGTCCTAGAGAGCAACACAGCGTCGTCCGCATAGAGTAACACGGGGATGGTACTTGTGCTTACTCTAGGGGCGTCCGCTGGTGCCCTCTTTAAGATCGAGTCTATTTCATTAATAAACAGAGTGAAAAGCAAGGGTGCCAACACACACCCTTGTCTGATACCTCTCCTGACCCTAAATTTGTCTGTGCATTCGCCCGAAGGCCCGTACCGGACACTCGAGCTAAGCCTCTCGTATAAACGGGCCAGAAAATATATAATTTCCCTGGGTGCTCCCATTTCTAGCAAAGTGGTCCATAGTATGGCGTGATCCACCAGGTCAAAAGCGCTGCTCAAATCAGCGAAACAGAGGTAGAGTGAACCATTTTTTGCTCGGGTGTATTTCCCTATCAGGAGCTCCAGATTTAAGCATTGTTCAATGCAACCTCTTCCTTTCCTGAACCCGTATTGGCAGTCAGTCATTATTTGATTAGACTCTGCCCAATCTTCCAATCGGACGAGGAGTACACGGCTCATAATCTTGACGGACGAATCCAGCAATGAAATTGGCCGGTAGTTTTTAGCGTTTCCTCGGTCCCCTTTCTTGTGAATTGGAACTATTATAGATTCAGACCAGGTGCACGGAATAGTATAGCGAACAGCAGCGTTAAAAACTTTGGCCAGTACTGGCCCCCAGGTCTCAGGTGCAAATTTGTACACATCAACTGGGACACCATCGGGTCCCTGGGCCTTACCGCCCTTACTAGCCCTGATACTACTTAGGACCTCCTGTAAGGTGATATCTAGGTTAAGTACTGGCCAGGAGCAACTTATCGGCAACGTTACCGTGTTAGGATTAAAAATGCCAGAAAAATGCTGTACCCATGATTCCTTGCCCACGTTTGAGGTTAACACGGGAAGTTTATCATCTTTTAAAAGGGGGCTGTTTACTACTGCCCAAAAAAGCGTACAATTATTCGATACAGCCGCTAGATCAAATCGCTCCCAAGCTTCCTCACGTAATTCAGCTTTCCTTTGCTTAAGAGCTAAATTATAGTCAGATCTAAGCTTAGCTACAACTGTATTGTCTCTAGGTTTGAGGGATAATGCCTTTTTTAGTGTCTTCAGTGCCACAGTACATGCATTATTAAACCATCCCCTTGCTTTATTATTAAAATTTCCAGCAGACCTAGTAAACTTACTACTAATAAAAACATTGATTTTTATAAAATGGAGAATACAGGCCTCCATATTTGGTTTCTCATCAATGATTGATGTAATGTCATTTAAACAGCAGGAGATAATGCAATTAGAAGTTACTTCAGCTTTATCCCCTGCCCACCTTATTCTGAATCCATTCGGCCTATGTACCTCAATGTTTAAAATAGGACTACTATCTGGAGTTATACAAACTTCCCAAAACCTAGTTTCAATAACAAGACAGTTATGATCGCTAACCATATGGTCTACAACCTTGACATCAGAACTAAAATAAGCTAATTCGGAAGACATGCAAATAAAATCAATCACAGTGTTCGCCCCTCTCCCCACAAAGGTTGGCAAACTATCACCCTTCCCGTCCTGCTCAATCTCTAGGATCTCCAGATCGTAGGCGAGTAGGAAGGAGTTCAAAGTTTCTCCATATGTATTGTGTTGGAAATGTGTAGCTGGCTCTCCAACACGATTCAAAGTGCCACACAACTTTTGGTTAGAGAGAGGGCAAACAGAAATGTTAAAATCTCCAACATATATGAACTCAAAAACTGTATTAGAAGCTTTCATCAATTGTTTGATTGCGACGTCTAATTCTAAAATAACCGTATATCTGCTGGCATCAAAAACATTATTATACATATTAATCAACAGAATGTTTTTGTCTGCCTCATCCGCTAACCACAGCAGTTGGGAATTATTGCCCATAGTGATATGCTCCTTCACCCTGATTCGCATTTTCACAGAAATCAGAATTAGCAAAACACCTTTGGCCCTCCCTGAGGTAGTTGCCACTGCTGGTAACTCATATGCTACAAAACCATCAAGGCCCTTAAAATTTAGACACCAGGTCTCTTGCAAACATAAGATATCAAATGTTCTGATTAGTTCTATCCACCCTAGTACATTTAATTTAGAAACTAGTCCTGCTATATTCCAACTGGCAATAAGGCAAGTTGTTGACGCCCCCACTAAGGTATTGCAAGATGTACCCACAGACTTAGGCAGTATACTACCAGTTGTATTTGGGGGCTGATGTAAATCTACTCCTGCAACCACTTCGGCAAACTCGTGTCTGACCTCTTGTCAATCGCAGTTGTTAAGACCAGACAGGGCATCATATCTATTGTGCAATAGCAAACTTGGTACTAGGGGGGATGCCCAGCGGTTATGCATATTCAAGTTGTTATTCAAGTTGTTATCCCATCCTAATGCTGGCGTTTTTGGTAGGGTTACATTTTGCTGTTCCCCATGAAAAAATGTTAGTGTTAGGGGAACCACCATACCTCTTCTACGCTGAGGTGGAAGAATATGTGTTAGAACATTAGGAAGTATATTGGGATGTACAAATGTTACCGCCACACAGTCCCCTTTAAATCTTTTGGGGCGATTCCCTATCCAGGGAACACGTTTAACTGCTTTGATATCATGCGCCAGTTGCTGTAACCCACCAGGCGCTAACCTCATATTACCAGAAAGCCAGTGAAGGGCCTTACTGCTCAGAGAGCTGGGTGACTCGATAATTCCGTCATCCAACAGGGGTACATTAGCTAACACCAGTACAACAGGTGAGGCTTCCTCAGTAAACTGCAGAGGGTCTGTACCGTGGGCTTGTGCTTGTGGGATATTAACTATCAACGGGCGCCCTTCTGCTGTTGTTATATTATGATTAGCTTTTGGGGCCGGCATATGGGCTGGATCGGTCAGCACACCAGGTGTCCCTTCTCCGGCTTGATTAACCCCTTCTGTAATATTTCTTGTTAATAATAAAGTATTAAGACTACCTATTTCCTCCGTCAGCTTAGTTTGCACACCTCCAAGTCTTTTTACTTCCGCCTGCAGTTTATCTATTTTAGAGATCAGAGGTTTTACAATTTCGATAAGTTTACCCTCTACAACCTCAAGCAGTTTAGTAAACATTTCGTCCTCTCCTCTGTTTCTTATAATCCCTTCCCCTACTGCCTTTTGGGGAGCTCTCGAGGAACCAGGGGATAGTGTTCTTTTCCTTTTCACTCTTGGCCTTTGTCCGCCCTGTTTCCGCTGATTTTTCACACAGGCGCGCACAGGCCGGGGTGTGTGCTCAATCAGTGGTAGATCATCCTCCACAGGACCAGTTACAGTTTCTGGATCTGAATCAATAACATTATCAAAGTCTACATCCAGAATAACAGGGGATGCTAGCGTGATCAGTTGCTGGCTGTCAGTCTCAATCATAAGTGAATCGTTAGTTGAGGCCCTGGTTTCCACCGTCACGAAGGGGCTATCCTCAGCTGACATAGATAAAGTAGGGCTTAACCTGCGCAAATCTGGTGACTGGCTTAGCCCAAGTGATTCCCTCCTTTGTTCGTTTATTTTCTTTACTGTTTGCACAACATAATTATCCATGGTATTAGCGGGCAGAACAGCAGGTTTCTTTTTAGTCGTCATCTATATATAACACGGTAAACAACACAGCAACTGAGTCTTACTTGTGGACGCGTCTCTGGTGAACCAGGGGGTCTGGCCCTGCCCCCTGCCTCCTCCTGCCGATGAGGGCCGTAGAGGGCCCGCCCTTTGCCCGGGCTTAGCCCCGGGCGTCCCGCTCGCGTCCCGCGACGCGGGGGTGCTCCTCCTTTTGTGCGTCTTGGTTTGCGCTCACAGGGCGCTGCCGCGTCACTCTGACGCGCCGCCGCGGTGCCTGCTGGGATTTGCAGTCTCCCGGAGCGGCGACGCGGAGTCCGGTGTTCCTCGACTCTTGGCGGTGGCGGCTGGTGTGGGCAAAGTCCTTTGCCTTCCTCGATGGCCTGAGAGGTAAGTGAAGCTGACTCTCGGTAGTGGCGGCGAATGCGTTGTGGTCTCCCCCGCTCTGCCGGGGTGCTCCTCCTTTTGTGCGTCTTGGTTTGCGCTCACAGGGCGCTGCCGCGTCACTCTGACGCGCCGCCGCGGTGCCTGCCGGGATTTGCAGTCTCCCGGAGCGGCGACGCGGAGTCCGGTGTTCCTCGACTCTTGGCGGTGGCGGCTGGTGTGGGCAAAGTCCTTTGCCTTCCTCGATGGCCTGAGAGGTAAGTGAAGCTGACTCTCGGTAGTGGCGGCGAATGCGTTGTGGTCTCCCTAAAATATGCAGTATACTACAAATGTACATATCCACAAACTAAAACAAACTACCGTAATCACTAATCAATCTTCCAATATGCACATATTACTATAGAAAATCTATTTCAAACATCATTTAACTACAATTGAAAAAAACTAAAATACACATCTCTACATATAATACTATATTTCAATCACCAAAGTTCACCAATATTTTTTAAAGATCCATACTAATATAATAAAGAGAGAGCCCAAACCTTTGAGGCGAGTAATCTCTGGAACCACAGCACCAATTACAACACCCAATACAGCGTTGGAAAGGGCAGTTGCAGCAGAAGGACATAGGCTATGCAGACGCCCACCATATACATTTAAAAGGTAAAAGAACTGTGCCAGCAAAGTAGTCCCATGTGGGCGTGTCTGCGTTGTGCTGTGGGCGTGGCAAACGCTGGGGGCGTGTGGTACGTTCCGCCCTTCATGCCATGTCTCATATTGTGTGCTAATCCCACCCTGCTCCCTTTAAATACCCCTGCACCCCATAATCATAACCCACCCATACTCCTTAAAATACCCCAACACCCTTAAACACTAACCCATCTTAACCCTATAAATATACCCTGTACCCAAAAACCCAAACCTATCCCTAAACCCTAAAAATATCCATGTACCCCCAATACCCGAACCTAGCCCTGAACCCTAAAATACCCCTGTACCCCAAAACCCAAACCTAGCCCTGAACCCTTAAAATACCCCTGTACCTCAAAACCCAAACCTACCCCTGAACCCTAAAAATACCACTGTACCCCAAAACCTAAACCTACCCCTGAACACTAAAATACCCCTGTGCCCCAAAACCCAAACCTAGCCCTGAACCCTAAAAATAACCCTGTACCCCAACCCAAACCTACCCCTGAACCCTGAAATACCCCTGTACCCCAAAACCCAAACCTAGCCCTGAACCCTAAAAATACACCTGTACCCCAAAACCCAAACCTAGCCCTGAACCCTTAAAGTACTCCTGTACCCCAAAACCCAAACTTACCCCTGAACCCTAAAAATACCCCTATACCCAAAACCCAAACCTAGCCCTGAACCCTAAAAATACCCCTGTACCCCAAAACCCATACCTACCCCATAACCCAAAACTATAACTGGACCCTTAAAATACCCAAACACCCCAAAACATATACCTCAGTATCCTAACACATATACCCCTATACCCATACTTACCTTAACCAAACATTTAAAAAAAAACATGCTTTTACCATTCATGCATTTACAACGAATTTCGTTGTAAATGTATGCGTGGTAAAAGCATATAAAATGTAATGCCATGCGTTATAATGACATTGCAGAGTCATGGTACTTTCGTAATGAAAGTATGCGGAGTGATGGTATGCGGAAAGAAAGTTGCGGAATAATGGGTGTTTACCCTCCCCCGGTAAGTACATTGGTGGCACGGCGGCCCACATCTCCAGCAACATACTCATATTTTTTCACCACCCATTTGAAAAATGCACAGGTCTCTCTCATTGATGGCCAGCACCGACACACACTTTAAGAAACACCTCCCGCCACAAGTTCTAGAATTGCGAACTTTAGAGCTGGGGAGCTACGTTCGAATCTCGGCATCAGATCAACATCCTGTGATTCCAGGCAAATCGCTTTGTCTCCCCGTGCCTACCACAAATGAATGTGTTCTTCCGTAATGTAAATTGTGCTCATGCCATGTTGTCGAGTTTGCGCTATATAATATTGCAAGGAAAAATAAAGTAGGGAAATTCGATTTCACACACCACTGAACGAGCACTCTTAAGTGCATCAGCAGTGCACTGTGAATCGGACCGTTTCACAGGCCTGTCACAGATAAGAAATGCTATCAAAACGAAATCCTACAAAACAATATACTACTGGCCGGCAGCAATTCATACCCGGACAACGTCGGGACGGGCTGCTAGTTAAAAATAAACCTTTTACATAATACACCTCACAAATTTCTAACTCACCTTCCAAATTGATTTGTAGAATTTAAAATATCACAAAGTCATAAAATACACATTCAATGTAAAACACGACTCTCAGCAGGGTAAAATCAGTAAAGGCAAGCTTTCCCTCTCTTTCTCCACACAAATACATGTAAGTACAAATCACATTGCTTCCTACATTATTTCAATTTATAAAACTCATTTCTATTGGTTAGACATAACAACCCTTACCAACTGACTTCTAAAAGTGCCTAAACTGGTTCTGAAGTTTTTCTGGAGTTGTGACTCCACCGAGCACCAACGCGATAGAGATGTGAATTGATACAGGAGTTCAAACATATATTACAAATAAAAATACCACTATTTTTTAACAACACACCACTTCTGAAGATAGTACTGACTTGGGAAATTATACTTTAATAATATATCACCTATGTATCAATTACAATTTAACATTTTAGGTCCGCAGTTAAGTTTTAACCCTTCCCACATTCTCCTCAATGCCAGTTTCCATAGTAACAGTTCATGGAACATTCAACTGAACAAACAGGTTGCAAGTTCACCATATTTTCAAGTTCAGCACACAAGGTTACACATGCAAATAGCAGGTCTGGTTGACGTTTGCAAAATATGAGCTCATCCTATCTTCTGTACCTTTCAAATATTTTTTTACTAACCAATAGGAAACATGCTTTTTAAAGAAAGTAACATGCATCCTATTTGTGAGTGTACAATGTTCTTAAACAGTCAATCAATTCTCTACGTTTTTTAAAACAGCATATTGTCTAACATTTTAGATACTTCTCATTCTACCAACTGACTACCTCAGCTACAGACATCGTTTCATTGCTTCCAGACATCCCTTCAAGATGCTTACAGTATGGATTGTTTGACACAGTTATGTTTTCTGGTGCATAAGGTATACTGAACGCAAAGGTATTGACAGAGACCTAGCTATGCAAAATGTGGATATTAAATGGATTGCACAGAGAGGATTAAAGTGACACCAATTGATGCCTTTGGTTAAAACCTTTTTGCATCTCCAACACACTGACCTCATGATGGTACACTGTGGTGGCAATGACCCAGGCACATTGATTAAGGATAGTCTAATGAAGGACACCTTGGCACAATTGATGTTGCTTTTACCTCAAACTGTATTTGTATACTCTAATATATCCCAAAGACAGAAATGGAAGCGGGCAAATCAATTCGGTCTACAGATTGAGGAAGCTAGATAAATGTCAATAAAGCTGTTTCTGCTTGCCTCAGAGACCATACGATGGTGCCATCTATAACAACTATCTACGTTTTGATATGGATGTCATCTACATAAGTGATGGATTACACTTCACAGATTTCTCAATAACCGAAAGCTGTGCATTCACACTTACATGTAGCAACAACAAACTCATATTGAGAACAAGGGCTCTTTTTAGAGTCACCCTGTAACATAATAGTGAATATAATTTTTTTTTACACATACATTTTATTTCTTATTTTGTGTGGATTTGCACACCCAACGTGAATATGCAAAAGCATGAATTCAATGTACTACAACACAATACACTTTTCAAGTTTAAGTATTAATTTTTTTATTCTAAATATTTTTAACAACTCTATCAATGGTAATCTTGTCCTTAACTTCAATCACAGTAACTCTTTAAAACAACTTCACAAATACAACACTACCTTCTAAATTATATACTACTTAATTACTTATTTAAGGTGAATTCACGAATCCAATGAGACGTTACACGGGGGGCCATTCTGAGAGCCGCATTGGGGTCTTGACTACAAACTTGAAAGAAACACAAATCCTACTTCCAATAGTCACTATTTGCCCCTTTGATCACATTCCCCAGGGCCTGCCAGCATCTATTTTTTACAAATATTTAGAAGGGACCACATTGCCCCTCTCCTCAGGCCAAAAATTGCCCCTGGATTCCATCCCCCAGGGCCTGGCCTCACTGTTGGGGACTGTGGGGGAAGCCCCCATGCCACCAGGGTCCCTGCCGGCTCCCCGCCTCCTACAGGAGCTGGCATTGCTTCTGGGTAAGGGGAGCTGCTAACATGCAGCTCCCCTTGCCCAAAAGCAATTTTGTTTTGCTTCTTTGAAGTGAGAGCAGGTTTGCTGCTCTCGCTTCAACAAAGCAAAGGGGAAACATCCATCACAATGCAACTTTTACGATGCACTACCATTACAACGCAGGATTTACAACGCAAGTCATTACAACGACTTGCGCTGGAGGGTGCTGTAGGATAGGGAATAGTTTAATTTACTATCCAAAACCTTCCCTACTATCCACGGGGACTGGAGTTGGAATAGTAAATTAAACTATTCCACTATCTAGCGCCCCCCAATGCAAGTTGTTGTAACGACTTGCGTTGTAAAACCTGCGCTGTAAAGGCATGCGTAGTAAAAGCATGCATTGTGATGACATACATCCAAGCAAAGCAGTGTTTGCTGCCTTAGCAAACAGCAATGTCCCCGGGGTGGGCATCCGCGGACATTGCAGGAACTGCCCTGGGGGTGGCGGTCCCCGTGGCCACACTAATTATTTGTCAAAGCCCTGTGGAGGTGGCGGTCCCCGGGGCTTGGGGGGCCATGAGATGCCATCAGTGATGTCACTGACCATGTCATGAGTGATGTAATAAGTGAAATGTGCAGCTAACAATAAAGTTCCTGAAACCTACGATTTTGTCAGTGAATTTCTAAGGTTATTTAAATGCTAATTTCTAACTATAACATCCCTGAAACCATTGGTTTTTCTGTGAATTTCAAAGGTTTTTTAAATGCTAATTTCTAACTATAATGTCCCTATAACCCATGGTTTTTCAGTGAATTTCAAAGGTTTTCTAAATGATAATTTCTAACTCTCACTTCCCGGAAACCTATGGTTTTTTCAGTGAATTTCTAAGATTTTTTTAAATGCTAATTTCTAACTATGCCTACATAGGTATGGCATGTGCGGAAAGAGGAAAAAGGTGCAGAAAGAAGCAAGAGATATGCAGAAAAAACTATCAGAGGTGCAGAAAGAGGCCTTGTTGCTAAGTAATTTTTTGCCCTTGGCACCCCCCAGCTTTTGCTGACTGGTACGGGATGAGTGTGTGGGCAATGCCTGGTTCATTGCATGAGTTCATGGGTAGTGCCTGGGTGATTGCATGAGTACAAAGGTAGTCTGTGTTGATTTTTTAAGTGCTTGGATATAGGTGGAATATTTGCATGAGTGCATGGGTAGTGCCTGGTGATTGGATGAATGCTTGGGTAATGCCTGGGTGATTGCATGAGTGCATGGGTACTGCATGAGTGATTGGAGGAGTACAAGCATAGAGCATGGTAATTTTTTAAGTGCCAGTGACTGAATGATTGCAGGAGTGCAATGGTAGTACATGGGTGATTGGAGCAGTGAATGGAGAGTGCCTGGGTTCTTCCATGAGTCGATGAATACTGCCTGGATGATTAGAAGAATGCATAGGTAGTGCCTGGGTGATTTTGAAAATGCTTAGTTACTGCTTGGGTGATTGCATGAGTGCAGAGGTAATATATGTGTGATTAGAAGTGTGCATGGGTAATGCTTAATTGATTGTATTTATGAGTAATGCCTGGATGATTGCATGAGTGGATGGGTAGCGCCTGGATGATTGTAAGAGTGCAAGGGTGGTGCATGGTGATTTATTAAATGCTTCAGTATTGGTGGAGTGTTTGGATCACTGTATTGCTAGTAGCTGGGTGATCGGAGGAGTGCATGGGAGAATAGAACACTGTATGGGTAGTCCCTGAGATATTACATCAGTGCATGAATAGTGCCTCCCTCATTGGAAGAGTGCTTATGTTAGGTCCGGGTGTTTTTGTAAGTTCATGGATATTGCTTGAGTGATTTTGTAAATGCATGGATAATGCCTGGGTGATTGCATGAGTTTATGGGTAATACCTGGATGTTTGCATGAGTATATGGGTAGTGTCTGGGTGATTGCATGAGTGCATGGGTAGTACCTGAGTGATTGCAGGAGTGGACAGGTAATGCCTGGGGAATTGCATATGGGCATGACTAGTGCCGGGGTGATTAGAGGAGTGGATGTCTACTGGCTGGTTAATTGACGGAGTGAATGAGTAGTGTTTGGGTGATTAGGAGAATACCTGGATAGTGCCTGTATATAAGACTGGAAGAGAACATGAGTAATGCTTGACTGCTTGCAATAGTTTAGGGGTAATGTCTGGATGATTGCATGGAAGAGTAGTGTCTGGTGATTTTATAGGTGCTTGGGTATTAGTAGAATGTTTGGATACGTCTATGGTTACTAGCTTGTTGATTGCAAGAGTGCAAGGGTAGTGCGTGGGTTATTGCAACAGTGCATAGGTAGTGCTAGCGTAATTGTATCAGTGGATGAGTAATGCCTGGGTGATTGAAAGAGTGCGTTCATAATGCCTCATTAATTTTTAAGTGCATGTGTAATGCTTGGGTGATTGCATGAGTTTATAAGTAATACATGGATGATTGCATGAGTGTATAAGTAGTGCCTGGGTGATTGCATCAATGCATGGGTAGTGCCTGGGTGATTGGAGGAGTGCATGGGTACTACCTGGGTGATTTTATAAGTGCTTGGGTAGTGGCAGAGTGATTGCATGAGTGCTTGGATAGTAACTGGGTGATTGGAGGATTGCATGGGTACTGCATGGGTGATTGCATGAGTGCATTGGTAAGGTCTGGGTGATTGGAGGCCTACATTGCCTGGATTATTGTATGTGTGCATGGTCAGTATCTGGGTGATTGCAAGAGTGCATGAGTGCTGCCTGGGTCATTGGAGGAGTGCAAGGATGGTGTATGGTGATTTCATAACTGCATGAGTTTTCATAGAGTTATTGGATAAGTTCATAACTATTGATTGGTAGCTTAACGCTAGAACACATGGTCTCTACAGCAGGCTCTCTTCACACTAAGCTGTCCATCCATGTGGGCTTGTGGCTTAGCATCATTACACTCGCTGGTTTGTGTGTTGTGTGTTATAAAATAGAAACATCATATTCCCTAACAAGTCCGTTACACAGCACGCCCAAAGAGCAAGTGCCAATGATTAAGTGCCCATGTGCTCACTGGTAGACCCCAGCTTAAATTAAGCAGTAGTTTAAAGTCTAAAATTGCCAAACTGATGTAGTAGCATGGTTGCCTGCTCCAATTAGATGAAAGGCTAATCGCTAGAATTCGTGGTCTTTCTTATTTAATTCCAGGGCCTGGCCACCCTTTATTTTTAATTTTAGAGGGGGGCAGTGTGGCCCCCCTCCTCAGGACAATATTGGTCAGGGGACCCCAACCCCCTGGGCCCAGTCATAAAAAAAATAACAATATTAAGGGGACCACGTGGCTCCCTCCCGGGCCACTTCTGGCCCCAGGGACACCATCTCCTGTGGCCTGGCCTCAATGTTGGGGACCATGCAGGGAGTCCCAATGGTTCCCAGCCTCCTGCGGGAGCCAGCATTGCTTTTGCGCAAGGGGAGCTGATAACATGCAGCTCCCCTGTTGTAAAAGCAATTCTGCTTTGGTTTGTAGAAGCAAGAGCATCCCTGTCATAGCAAACAGCAATGTCCCGGGGGTGGGCGCCCCGGGATTTTGCAGGAGCCGGCCGTGGGGGGCTGACGTTCCCCATAGCCTTCAAGGGCTCTTAAAGAAGGGCCATGCAGCACCCCTCCCAACATTTCTAAAACCCCATGGAGGTGGTAGTGCCCTTATTGATTAGATGCCCGGGGAGGTGGCAGTCCCCGGGGCTGTAGGGGGGCTGTGTGCCCCTGTGAATAAATTAGAAAGCCCCGGGGAGGGGGCATTCCCTTGAGCTGCAGGGGCCCCCGCAGGCCCCCGCTACATAAATAAAATTGACCTAGCGACCCCACACGATTTTCTTTTTTGAAAAACACTTTTCATGGGCCTTGGGGTCAAGGTGTTTTTACCCTGCTCCGTTTTCTTATTTGCAATGTATGTCTCACCTTTTTGATTTTCACTTGATGCGAGTCACAAGATGGCTGCCAGCACTACCTGGTTTGGAGTGTTAGCAGCCAATTAGAATGAAGCTCATGCTCGGGAGGAGATGTGTGGTTAGGCTCCACCAAGATATATATATTTCTTTTTCCTTTACTATTTCAAAAACTACTGAAAGGATTTACACCATTTAAAAAAAGGGTGCTTTCTGAACCAAGAACTAACTTTTTGCCAAATTTGGTGTAATTCCGTTCTGCAGTTAGGGCTGTGACCTGTTCCAAAATTTCCTATGGAAGTTAACATGGAGAAAATGCACTTTTGGACCTCCTTTTTTTCTTGGCCTCGCTTCACGATTCACTCTGAATCATTCAACAGAGAAACTGAGAGGGCCAACGCCTTAGTTTTGAAAATTTCGCAAAGATTCATCAAACAGCGCCACAAATATTGGCAAATCAAAAAATGCTTTTCCTATGGAAACTAGGTTCTATCTATAACTACCTACTGACAACGGCACTACACACACCCGACAACCCTAGAGTAGATCCTTACCACCCTATACCCCTACCAACCTATAACCCTAAAAATAACCTTACCACCCTATATTCCAATCCACCCTTAAACTCTAGAAACACAGTTAGCATCCTATACTCCTACTCACCTCTAAACCCTAAGTATGCCTTTACCACCTTATACTTTTACCCCCCCCAATCCTAAACCTTAAAAATAACCATACCACCCTGTACTATACTGTGTAGGGTGCTAACAAACCAGTAATATCAGCAATGATTAAACATTCCATAGTTTATTTCAGGGTATAACCCCAAAAAACATGCAATAATGGATACAATCATGACATTGTCATCAATAAAATAATAAAATACAATATTGCTACCAACACCTAACAAATGCACTGAAAGTTAAAAGATTCAAAAGTGGCAAGACTAGTATACATTACCTCATGCATAATTGCTACAGTTGACTAACAAAGTGCAGTGTTTCATCTTAAGGTTTTACTATACAAGAACATTTGACCAACCCTAAGAGAGAAATTTTGACAATACATTCAAATAAAATATTTTCTGAGGGATCTGTTTTCAAAATCTCCATTGAGTCCCATTTTATGTCTCACACTCAATGAACGACATAAGGTAATAATCAATTGTTTCCTAATAACTATATGCTGGAAAAAGAATAAAAAAGTTGTCCAGTTTCCTTAAATGGACAACAAACTGGGCATGCATCATTCGAACAACATGCTAGCACCATTTACCAGAAAAACTGGCAAGATATATAATCCCAAATGATGTTGTTTTTTTATTAAGCAGTACATTTCTATTCATGTACATTTCAAATCTGGAATTCATTTATAAGATAAAAATATATCTCTCTGCAAAATTTTGGTTTTCTCCATGAAATATTGCCAGTAACAAATCTTGACCCTTAATTTTGAATTCCCCTTAATATTTTCAGGATTTTACCATAGTTCTCCAAAGTTTAGCCTCTGTAACCAAAATATAATGGAGCTTAGCCAAGGAGTAGTACAGTGTTTATCGAGAAAAATCAAATCACTTACCGAAGCTATACACCATTACAATGCACCTACATACCAAATGCTTATCCAATACAACATTCGTCTAAGGATGGACACATGATCTGCCCTGTTTAAGGCTGCGTCAAAGCATAATAGAACCAAAGGGGAATTATTGGGAAGTTTGAACACTGCACGTGCCTATAGAGGTGCCGTGGCCCCATGTACCCATCTGTAAGACCCATATAGAGCCCTTCCTAATGCTTTGGATCTATAGACCTCTATAGCTGGGAAAATAATCTACATGATCTAACATTGTACTTTTTCACTACTATGGTTGATCTATGTTGTAGTACCAACTTACTCTTGTCTGTTTGCAGGAACCAAGACAGGGTATCTCAGACAGCTACTGGGCAAAGCCCAGTCAAAGGCCAGGCATGTCTGTGGGTTATCAGTGTGAGTAAGCAGTAAGGCAGGGCCACCTCTATTAGTTTTGCAGCTTGGCCCCTGATTTATACTCCAACCACAAATCTTACGTTAAGGACCACAGTGGCAGTATAAGACGTATAACTTATTAGGTTGAGCTTGAGTGGTTGAGATGTATTGAAGTGCTTATGTGACAGCATTGAATCACCAACATGATATTACATGGTGGGTTCGGTATGATTGGAGCATCTATAAATATCACCTGTTTAGCTTGAGAGGTGTGTTTCTCCTATTTCATCCATGACAAACCCATCTAGGTCAGAAACTAGACTGTTTCTTAGTCCTAGTAATTCTACTAATGGGGTAATGGAAAACAGCAGACAATCAGGGATAGACAAGTAAAAAAATTGGTCAAGCACACAGCTTAAACTGTACACTGACTGAGATAGACTAGATGTACTTAAGGAAGAAGTTGAACGCCTGTTAAATACTGAGCAGCAGAGACTAAGGTCCTGATTACGAGTATAGATGCTATGCAACGCACCTGATAATAACAATACCATGGTTCACATTATTATCAGGTGCGCTAAATAGAACCTATTGCAAGTTTATGGGGCATAACACATACAATGTGGTGTTTAATGCACCAAAATCTGCATAAAATTGTAAATATGGTCAATACCTTGTGATTGTCCCGTGTTAAATTTCAGCAGGTTTGAACTGCCAAAATGTAATGAGCCAAAAGGAATTTAATACATCTGGTAATTATCAGATACCTTAAACAACATTTCACTTGCTATTCATACCTCTGCGTGAATTGGAGCTTATGAACTGGCTGGAATCGACAAACCACAATATAATCAGGCCCTATGAGTCTAAGATCATTTCTCATCAAACCTAAGACTGTAGGGATGTGAGCACTACCTAGCACCAGAAAAAACACAGATACACCAACACATACTATACCTGGTAGTGGTCCTCCCACAGTGGAGAATGAATGGATGCAACCATGTTCCTTTAGTGTTCTATATTGTTTTCAAGCACAGATACCAGGTGTTAGCCAGTGCTGACACATATGGTAATAAGATACACCCTCTAAGTAATTGTAATAAGCCTTTCCAATCACACAATCACACAGATAGGTTGAAGTAGAGAAGAGGATTGAACTAGTCGTAGAAGAGATCCTAGTTTTACAAACCACTGTTGATGCCATCTTTATTTATTTATTTGCGGTTTTTATAAAGCGCAGCACTCATCCCGTGGGATATCACGGCACTGAAAACCAGGGAAGCTGTTGGGGCGTGTGCTGAGAGATTTACGGTTTAGGGAAGAGATGCGTTTTGAGTTTCCCTCGGAACTGGAGATAGTTGGTGGTATGTCTCAGGTCCGAGGGGAGCTCATTCCACCTTTTTGCTGCAAGGTAGGAAAAGGAGCGTCTGCCTGTTCTGGCCCTGTAGATGCGTTTAGGTTTCGCCAGGGCTGATTGGCATGATCGTAGGTTCCTGTTGGGTACATAGAATTTGATCTTCCCATGGAGTATCGAGGGGCCAGTTCTATGTAAGGTCCTATGAGCATGGCTGAGTAGTTTGAAGGCAGCCCTCTGGCGCATCGGGAGCCAGTGAAGTTGTTTTAAGCACTCTGATGCCGAGTCTCACTTGCCTTTATTGAGAATGAGTTTTGCCGCCTGGTTTTGCACAATCTGTAAACGGGAGAATAACTGCTCATTCATCCCATTGAATAGTGCGTTGCCATAGTCCAGGCGACTAACCAAAAGGGCCTGAGTGACAGACCGTCTGGAGTCCAGGGGTATCCAGGGGAATATTTTGGCAAGAAGTTTTAGTATAGCAAAACCCTTGCCACAGAGAGATCGAACGTGGTCCTTCATGGAAAGTGCGTCATCCATGATGATACCCAAATTCCTGGCATGTTGTTTAGGGATAGGGGCCGTTCCAAGTGAGGGTGGCCACCATGTGGCGTCCCACACGTGTTTTGCTCCCCCAAACAGGAGGATTTCCGATTTGCCTGCATTCAGTTTCAAGAAATGCTTGTGCATCCATTGTGCCATTTCTGACAGACAGTTGTGTAGTTTGGTTTTGGTTACCTCGGGTCCCTCGTCCATAGCCACCACCAGCTGCGTGTCGTCTGCGTAGGAGCAGACTCCAATGCCCCACCTTCTTCCAATGCCAGCCAGGGATGAAATATAGACATTGGAAAGCGTGGGGCTCAGGGAGGCGCCCTGTGGCACCCCGCAGCGGATGGAGCTAGGTCTAGAGTGGAACTGTCCCATGTGTACTGCCTGTGTACGGTTGGTTAAGAAGGAGTGTAGCCAATTTAGTGCTGTGAGTTGGACTCCCTTACTCCGCAGTATGTTTAACAGGCATTCGTGGGAGACCGTATCAAACGCCGCTGGCAGGTCGAGCAGTATCAGTGCCACCGCTCCCCCTTGATCGGTGGAGGATCTGATACTGTCCGACACTGCCAGCAACGTTGCTTCGGTGCTATTGTTGGCTCTGAACCCGGTCTGAGATGGGTCCAGAAGGGAATTGCTTTCGAGGTACCTGGTCAGCTGTATATTGGCCAGTTTCTCCAGTGCTTTGGAGAGATATGGAAGCTGAGAGATGTTATGTTATGTTAATTTTTTATTTATACAGCGCTCGTACGCCCGCAGGCTTCATGGCGCTATCGAACTTTTGAACACAACACAGCTTTTGGGTACTTGAGCAAGAGTAAATCATGTCTAGGTTTAATTGCAATAAGCTTGTCTAAAAAGCAAAGTTTTATATGCCTATCTAAAAGCGAGGAGATCCCCACTTTGTTTCAGGGTCAGTGGCAGAGAGTTCCATAAGGAAGAGGCAAGAAAATGGAAGCTACTACCGCCCTGACGCTTCTTCCTATATGCTGGGATCATCAATAGCTCTTGTTGGGCTGATCGAAGATTTCGTGAAGGAATGTATTTACAAACTAAATTCCTAATAAATTTCGGACCTTTGCCCTGCAAAGCTTTAAAAATGATACAGCCAGCTTTAAAACTAACTCTCTGAGCCACTGGTAGCCAGTGAAGTTTTTCCAATCCTGATCTAATGGATTGCCATTTGGGTTGTTTAAAAATAAGCCTGGCTGCCTGATTTTGGACATATTGTAGTCTCTTCAACTAACCTACTGGGAGGCCGAGATACAGGCTGTTGGAGAAATCAATCCGCGATAGTATTAAGGCAGCAATTGCCTGAATCAAAGCAGAGTGAGTTAAAAACTGGGATATTTTCTTTATCTTTCTCAATTGAAAGAAACAGGTTGAGACTACCGTCCCTATGTGGCTTTTTAATGAGAGATCCTCACTAAGAGTCACCCCTAAGCTCTTGACTGTGTGGGACTTAGTAGGTGGAGTACCCATGTTAGGTGGCCAGAAATGGGGACCCCAACTAATTTCACTCTTCCCGGGCAAGATAAGTTCTGTCTTGCCCGGGTTGAGTTTGAGGTAATTTAAATTTAAAGAGATGGGCCTATAGTTCCCAGCGTTGAGGATATCAGTTCCCGCTTTCTTCTTATAAATTGTCTTGATAAGATTGAGGTAATTGCTTGTGCAATTATGAGTGACCCGATGACTAGACCTTGCACTCATAATGAAGCTGAAATCCCACATACTGAATGAATTAGCGATAGTCCTCATACACCAAGGAAGGAAAGGGTCAGTCCCAATGTTAGGAAAAGTGGTCCTACAGAATATGCAATGCACCAGTATGGACACTTGGCGGGTAGAATTAACAAATATCTACGCAAAGAACACTCACATACCAAGTGGGGGAACAAATAGGGCTGAAAAGTGACCAAATACAAACATCTGTCTAAAGAAACAAAAGTGGTGATTCTACCTTATAAACACAAACCTGTCTGAAAGAATAATATTTCAAGGAATATGAGTAGAACTGGTGGCAAGGGAGCATACGTGATTAATGTTATAACTGACAATTTATAACACATCAGACTAATGATAACAAAGAAAACCTTAGTAGAAGAAATGGTTGCATTGGGCCACGGATCATTACTCAAAAAGTGTTCTATTATAGGTTTGAAACTCAACCTCTACCCCAATAGAGGTTATAGACTGCAGAATAAGAGAACCAATGGTAGCAAGATCACCTGTAGGAGCAACTTGATCAGTCCATGAGGGAGAATCTGTATCAGGCCTGTCAGATTTTGACTAACAAACAAAAATCACAGAACCAATTCATTCACATGGCAGTTTGGTTTCTTGTATCAACGAGGGATTTGAGATCACTAATTAAATGGTTCATATTTACATTTGTGATGCTATACTTTATAAAAACTTTATTTTGGTCAATTTGACCATAAAAGCATTTGAACAATATCTTACATTTAATTTATAAAAAAACAGATAAAAAATATAGGATTATCGTATGACATTGTATAGTAGATGCATAATATAGCATACGGAAATCTATATTGCAATCAATCCCAAGAGTACAGTCTGCATTAAAATGCTTATGCAGTGCATTACAACAATTTACAATATCCATTTCTTTGTTACGCTCTTGCTCTCTCTTTCATATCAACTATTCAAACCAAAAATATATGTTTGTATAAAGTGCATGTATCAGTCAATAAGGAGATTATTGACATCATCACTGGTTACATTAAAGTGCATGTGCAATAGATAAATGAACATTTTACAATGCCTTATCTACAAAAAATTGCTTCAATCAATGAGAGTGCTAAAAACATTGTTGTAGACCCTTGGACAGCAATTCTATTTCTTAATAGTCCTACCTGCCGAAGTAATGTACATCATAATAGTAATACATTGTTAAAACAATACTTAAATGCACATACAACTCCTATAAAGTACCTTCAGTTAAAGGAAGATGTACACAGATTTAAGTGTCATCTTCGGGGACATTTTTAAGAAACTCTACGGGCACACCACATAGAAAATAAAAAGCCTACCACCAAAAATGCTATGGTGAGACTAGCATCATATTTCAATAACCTGAAAGCCTCTGAGCATTGCCTAGTTCCAAAATTTCTACATATCTGGGTCAACCATTGGTTTCTTGCTTCCTTATAGCCAGTGCAGGGAAAAATTATGTGGTATTCAGATTCTTCTGCGCCATTGCAGGCCGGGCATCCTAATGAATGTAGGCACCACTGTTCCTAAGAAGCCGCGCGGCCACCACACGCGCACGCTTCTCTTCCCCCGAGCGCTCAGTCCCATATGTGGAGCGTGCACAGAGGGCACATCCCGCTTTTAAAAGGCGCGCGGTGCTAAAAGGGTGCATTTCCAGATTGCAGGAGACTGCAGCAAAAGGAGCCGAGGTAAGTGTTTCCATGTGGCCACTTGCGTTTGCTTTAGGTATTCCCCTGAAGCACCTTTCTTTGCCGTAATGTTTTATTAGTAACGCGAGGCTGCGGGGGAGATTGAGTGCTTTTATTTAAGAATCCATGTTAATTGGAGCCCCTTCACGAGTGGCGATTTTCATGGATATTTAAATAAAAGCACTCCATCTCCCCCGCAGCCTTGCGTTACTATCAGAACAATGCATCGATTTAGGAAGGGGGGTCGCTCAGCCCCCACGCACGTATGGCGGGGCCCAGCTTCCCCCCTCCCCTGGATCCTCAGTGGTGGGGCGTGCCCCCTCCCTTCCTGCCACATCTTGATGACGCGGCTGGGGGGGGGGGCGCTCCACCACCGTTTGGTCAGGCCCCCTATCGTTGACCCGGAAGCACTAGTAGTGCTTCCGGGGCAAGAGGGGGCAGGAGGGGGCGGGACAGCGTGTGTTGGTCTGCCCCCATGATCAGGGAGCTTAAAAGGCCTGGAGAGCGCGTTAGGCGCCCTCTTGCACCCGCGATCCCCAGACTCGCTCCGTGTCCCTGGCGAGGGGCAGATTAATTTGCCCACCCACCAGCCCTTGAAGCAGAATTTTAGTTCAAGCATTAGTTGGTTTTGTCGTGGATGGTACTATGTAATTGTAAGTAAGTGTGGAGTGAATTTTCTTTAGGCCTTTTTTCCTTTACAGGTGGTAGTATGTGGAATGTGAACAATTTTATTTGCATGAAGTGCGCATATATATTTTGTCCTTAGGCCTTTTTTCCCTTTTGCAGGAATATGTTTAATTGTGTTGTATTGAAGTGTGTATATCTTTTGTCCTTATGCCTTTTTTCCCATTTACAGGTGAATTAATTGTCATATTTATTGAATACTTGGTCAGGCGGTAAGGTCATGATCGGTGAGCAGCAATTTAAGGTCCTTAGAGGGCGTCACCATTCTCGAATGGGGTCGCCCAGGGGGAGGGGCCAATGGTCTCTCCTAGAACTTCAGGGGCAGGATATCCGCTTGGTTGGAAGGGTGCGGGGGAGGGAGTCACGCTTTCCTTGGGCTGTTAGCCACCCCACACATACACTATGACATCATTGAACTGCGCGAGTGAAAGGGCCCTCCTTTTGGTTTAATGGAGTTCACGGAGCATACGGGGTAACCAGGAGAGGGACGTACTCTCCCGGTAACCGGGCCCTGTCGCGCATGCGCACTAGTACGTGAGGGAGTAGCTGGGTAATAAGGATCTGAGACCGGTTAGCGATCTTGACGTAGGCCCAAAAAATGTTATGATGCAAAATTCATACGTAGGATGTTAGATTCGGTTAGGAACACGCTGTATTAGATATTTGTTAAGGTTAGCCCTTTTTCATACCTACATTGCTACATTGCTGCATTGCTGTAAATCTAATGTCAGAATTTTGCTTATTGTTGATGGTGTAAATAATGTTTTATTATAACAATTTTTAATTTGTTTTCATATTTTATTAAATACGGCCGGGGGGTTGTGAGACCCCCCGCCTTCCAAAGAAAACTCCTCGCATGACTAATTACTTTAGGGGTTGATGTGGTGGTGCTCACGACAGGGATGGGGTGGTCGGTAGTCCCAGACCATATAAAAACACTGCGTGTATTTCTAGGCTAATCTGCCTTGTTTGCAGACTTGCTGTATTGTTTTTGTAGTACCGCGAGGCTGCGGGGGAGATGGAGTGCTTTTATTTAAATAGCCATGTTAATTGCCGCTCGTGAAGGGGCTGCAATTAACATGGATTCCTAAATAAAAGCACTCCATTTCCCCCGCAGCCTCACGTTACTACAAAATCAATACAGCAAGTCTGCAAACAAGGCAGAATATCCTAGAAATACAAGCAGTGTTTTTACATTTACTGTATTGGTTTGGTAGTAACGCGAGGGGAGATGGAGTGCTTTTATTTAAATATCCTCGTGAAGGGACTGCAATTAACATAGATTCTTATAATACCCCGTATAAATATAACATGCAAAATTAACGTTTATTACTGGCAATGGTGACATGCAGAATTTCTCAAATATCTGGACCCAAAATGAAAATGCCTCGGGGAGGTGCCTATTTAGTCGCCAGATTGCCATCGCAGAATTATTACTTCTCTGAATGTATTTCCATCACTGGAGCAGACTCACGTTCTGAGAGGCTGAGCAAGAGCTGCAAATATGCCAGACATTTTCAACTCAGGCGGAATCACGTTCCTTCTGCCCAGATGTCAGTGTTATTCAGTGTTCCGCAGAGATTTGAGGTAATATAAAACCCGACACTATAGTAATGAACAGCTTAATGCCCCATAGTTTGAGTTCTGCTTTATGAGCAGACACCCATCATCCAATAAGGTTTGTAAAGTTGTCGTGCAATCCTCGGAGGTCCGATAGGGCTGCAGAGTCTGTAGAAGAGAGCACAGCATGGGTCCTCCTTGCATTTCTTCACCCGGGCGTGTTAATAATTCTTGGAAATCAGAGTTTCACTAGAAAACAAAATATGGCCCGCTGTGAACATTATTAACCCTATTCACTTCTGCTAAAAGAAGCAAAGCCCAGTCTATGCCAGTTTATGCCAGTTTACAGTTAAATGTGTAGGAATGCATTAAAAATAGAAATCCTGTATAACAACAGCCATAGTGTGGAAATAATTGCTGGAATTTAGTGAGATATGTTACGTTAATAACATTTATAAAGTGTACATTGTACTATTAATATGGCCTTGCAGCGGTATTGGGGCCTCGTAACACCTCCCCCTCCTTCCAAGGTTGCACCATAGACCAGAGATTGGTGGATATGTGACCTATGACGCCCATAGTATGATCTTGTGTTCTTTACTATAGGTATGTCTCAACATTTGTTGAGTCGATTAGGAATGGAGTTTAGCGGGTGTAACTACAAGTCTTGCCAAATAAGCCAGACAACCCTCATACTTATACCCAATGCCCAGCACGTAGTTCTCCAACTGAGTTAACTGGAGTTGAAATACGTTGCATATTTAGCACCTATTCTATGTTTATATTATTACGTCACTTGGTCCCTCATTATATGTATGATGGAATTTGTTGTGAGGATACAATTGGGACAGAATCTCCAATTCTGACTAGTATCTTCACATGAAATTCTAGTGATTATGATTTTCTCACCAGAATGGGGAATAACTGTGTGGACCCTGCAATTCCATGGGCCCAGTTTTGCTGTATCCTTTTCCAGGCAGTTTTCCTAATTTTGGGTACAAACCGCTTGCATTTTTCACTTGCTCAGAGCAGGCAGAGCGTGTCCGAGGGATGGCCAGTGAGGGGTGGAGGCATGGACTGGGGACCAGTGAGGGTTTCATCCTGTCTAGGGGCAGAGCAATGCCTGCTGCTCCTTGATTCTACAGGGTTAGGACAGGAGTCGGGCTGCGCATCTGTTCACAGGCCTTGCCCCTGCCGCCTTGAACAGGGTCCAGTGTCTCCAGGCCCAGGATTATTGGGTCCAGAGTTTGTGAACCTGATGATTCCAGACCTTGAGGCACTTGAAATTGAAGGTGGTGGAATTTCACTGAGAGACATTGCTCAGGTGAATTTCCACCACTTTTAATGAGAGCCTCAGCATTATCATGAAAATGATTTATAGTAGACATCAGACACCTTAAGAAATAAATTAAATAAATGAACTATAGAATTACTGCAACCATCTTCCTGCATGGCATCTAACTTCGTTCACAAATATCATTTGACTCATGTTTTGATCTGTAACTATCCTTTCCCTCAAATTGTAAAACGCTCTGATATCCTCCGCGATCAAGTTTGCGCAATATAAAACTTTATAAATGAAAGAATTTATAAAATAAATAAAAGCACTCAATATCCCCTGCAGCCTCACGTTACTACCAAACCAATACAGCAAGTTTAAAAACGTGGCATGTGTTTTTTAGGCTAATCTGCCTTGTTTGCAGACTTGGGGGCAGATTTATGAAGGCCTTGCGCCGCCGGTGCGTCATTTTTAACATGGGAAAAAGTGACGCACCGGCGGCGCAAGGCCTTCATAAATCTGCCCCTTGATGTATTGGTTTGGTAGCTTAGCTGGCAAGGTTTCAGATTGCCATATGACATTTTCATAATTTCGATGTAATTATGAGTTACATTTCAATAAATATGAGTGACATTTGTATACGAACAATATCAAAGATGAAGGCACCATTTAAATACCAGAAATTATAACCGTGTGAGGAATGATAAACTCTAATATCTTTAAACTGTTGTAAAGCAACGGAAATGTAAGGGCACTAAACTATTAAAAACAGTTACTCAGTCACAGCTAATCCTCGTGAAATAAATGCAATTCTGGGAACATACCTGGGTCATGTCAGTTGACAGATACTGTGAAAGGCTATAGTTTGTACGTTTCTCTTTGTCAAAGAAATGTGTCTAGGGTGTTAGAAAACCCATGTTTTGCCTAAAATACAACGCTTTTCCAGCTGAGAGCCCTTGAATGAGGCCTGCAGACCTTTTCCCCAGACTCATCTCAGGTGGTGTGACGAGAGAGAGGCCCATTAGCAGGAGGCTGGCACCCTGCCTCCAGGGTTTGTTTACAGTCCAAGCTGCCTCAAAGCTGCTAGAAGAGACCAACAACCATACTGGTAGGCCATATAGTTTAGGAGTGCTTGGTGTGGAGCAGCACAAACTCAGTCAATAAAAAAAGAAACAGCACAGTTGGGAGTTTTGTTTAATAATGAGAATCGATTTCTACCCAAATTAACCCATTTTGCAACACTAATCTATGCTCTAATGTATATTTTGCAGTGTGTATGCAGTTCTATGATGAAAGTTAATGTCTCACTATTCTATATTACAACTTAGGTTATAAATTGCAAGTAACAAAAGGATGTCTCTTTTAAAAGCAGTAACCTGCTTATCTATTTACATTATATGCACTCTGTAATCTACATGGTACACGTTCTTTGCAACAGGCATATTAACCCTCTGCACTACCTTCACAGAAGTCAAAACATGAACTATATAAAACTCCAATCTCTCTCCTGGAAGAACATTAATCACAGGAGTTAACTTGACATTTGTGTGTGGCCTGGTAATTGCTGGAGGAAAGGAACATGGCAGCAGGTGCTTTAAAGAACATAACAAACTTGCAAATACGGCGCCCCCAGGAATCCAGCTTCTGGTGGCAACATGCATTGCTTTAAGGTAGCCTAACTGAGTGCTCAGTGCTAACCATGGGCCCTTCCCAGCCACTTTCACAGCTGCTGTTTTTTTACTTCCTTGCCCCCTTGCACCAAGGTTTTCCATTTCTGCCACCTCCTGATCTGTGACTGCACTAATCCCCTACCCACTTGTAGCAATGTTGCCCATTCCTGTCACCCCCTGGTCTGTCACTGAACTTCGTCCCTGCCTACCTGCAGCAATGTGTCGTTTTCCTGCCAGCTTTCATTTTTTTTAGCTGAAAGCCTTACGCTGTCTGGTTTGCTAAAGACATTTTGGAGACATTCAGAAAGCTGCGATATGAATGCATTCTGCCCATTGCTTATCGTTGGCTAAGGGGTTTGTAACTCACATTGTAATGCGTTCTAGTTGCTGGATTAATTTGGTTTAGGCTGTCCAGCTTGAGTTCGTCTCTCCGGTTGCCCAAACTTTGATTACTATATTGTTCCACAAACTCACTTTCTGTAAACAGGCCTTTACATCTTGGTCTTATCTTGTCACATTTGCGGTGCATTCAAAGACGAGGTCAAATGTCAAGCTCTCGCTTCAGAGGGGGCTTGATGTTTACTTCTCTTTCTCTAACTTCAAGGTGAAAGAATGTATGCGACAATCCTGCTGAGCATCCATGTAAGAGGAGAGGGTCTATGATTTATTTCCTAGTACATAAAACATTGACTGTTAAAACATTGACATGGCAAAAGGAAAGAAAATGCAGGAGAGTGCTTTGATTGTGTGGGGAGGTGCAGATAAGTTTAGCCTAATCAATGCTAATAATGAAGCACAGGGGCATGTACCTATTTTCCTAAACTGGAATCCCGGGTAACCATTTGGTTGTTTTTCCTATTGGAGTATCTGGACCAGTCCCATTCATTGTTTCTAACTCTTAGAGCCTTTGCTAACCATCTTGTCTTCAATTTCAGGTTTGCAGTCTGTAAGGTATTTGGATTTGAATGGTCAGGTGTGAGTACCCACAAGGATAAGGTAATTCTGTTTATGTTCCACATTGGATGTGGGGGGTGCTGGGAAAACAGATTCACAATCTGCGCACCTTTTCTTTTGCAGGTTTGTGAGACCATGATACAAATACAGTATACAGGCAGATGTGAGTACAGGCACAACAAACAGGTAATTGTTTGGTAGAGTTAAACTGTGGCGCATCTTGTAGTATAACAGCATACCTTACCCATGTTTTCTTGTGTTGTAGGTTTCACAGACAGTGCCCCTCACATTTGAACAGGCATCCGTGAGTACAACCAGAGCAGGTAATTGTTTGCTAGAGTTCCCTTATGGTGCACATGGTATATTGCTGTATCCCAAATTCACAATGTGCTGAAACAATCTTTGCTTCTATTGTAGGCTCTATGGACAGTGCTAGATTTAAGTTTGAAAGGGCAGGGTAGTGGACAGAAAAATCCAGGTAATTATACTCTACATTTTTTCCGGGATGCCTCCGTATTATGTGACAGGTTGCAATGATGAGAATAGGCATCAACTTCAGCCATGTTCCTTTAATGTGCAGGCTTTGTGGCATAGCAGGCTAAACCCAGTTTTCACACTATGTTCAAGCGCAAAGCTGTACCTTCTGCAGAGTGTGATGCTTCACCACAAAGGAAGAAATGTTGCCTTGTATTCAAGGAAGAGTGAATGAAGGAAATTGTGGAGGCTGAGACACAGAAATCACGAAGCAAGGTTTGCGTGCAACCTGGGGAATTATTTCAATACAGTCTAGACGTGGGCTGATTTGCAAAGCATGTGCCGAAGCCAAGATTGTTGGGGGCTTTTCTACAGGGAAGAAATGGAGTGATGGCTGGAAACTGGATTACCCGAAACAGCCATGGTGATATTGAGAAACAGAAGTGCTGCTGCCAGGTTTGGTTTTGGAGTGCGGGCAATGCTGACAGAAACTGCCACTGACAAAGCAAATAGAATGGAAGTAGTTGAACGACAAAGATCCCTGCCTGAGGAGATAAAGATTCTCATCAACAATGTGTTGCTGGCAGTCAAGATGAATACTTCAATGTTATCTGTACAAGACATCCATGACCACCTAGCTTTGTATGTGAAGATACCAGGCAGCTGGAGGAGCAAGAAGTATGCCTTTGAGTTCCTTGAGGCTATCAATAGCGTGATACACTGTGAAGGTATGGCAGAACTTCGTAACGCTTTGTATCACACATTGATAATTGATGCGAGCACTGATATTTCTGTTATAAAAATGCTCATCCTGTACTTCAAGTATCGACCTGTAACCTCAACAGAGCACAAAACACTGTTTGGGGGCATAGTGAAGTTGACTAGTTGTAATGCTGAGGCTATCACTGCTGCTGTGAAAGAATTCTACACTGCAAATGAACTGGACTTCATGAAAATGGTCATGTTCACATCCGATGGTGCATCTGTGATGCTGGGTAAGAATAATGGTGTTGCTAATCGCCTTCAACAATCCATTCCCCATCTAGTTGAGCAGCATTGTGTCGCTCATCGAGAACATTTGGGAGTTGATGATGCCTGGAAGAGGGTTCCAATGATGAAAGAGATGGTGACATTATTGAGGACTGTCTACACTTTGGGCCTGATTCACAGAACTAACTTAAGCCAAAATCCTAAACTTACTACTTTTGGTATTCACAGAAGTTAGGATTTTGTCTTAAGACAGACTTAAGACAGACTTTAGACAGACTTAAGACAGACTTAAGTTAGGATTCTCTTTAAGTCTGTCTTAAGACAAAATCCTAACTTCTGTGAATACCAAAAGTAGTAAGTTTAGTAATTTGCCTTAAGTTAGTTCTGTGAATCGGCCCTGTGTTCCCCAGATCTGCTGCAAGGAAGTCCAAGCTGGATGAAATGGCATCGGTCACTGATTGTGAAGTCCGGTGGCTTTCAAGGCATTTTGAAGTTGGTGCACTAATTCGGAATTACGAGGCAAATGAAAGTTGGAGAGAATGATCCAGTTGCTAAATATTGTTACAAAAAGCTATCTGACTCTAACTACCATATTTCCCTTGCAGTACTTAATGACATTCTGTGTGAATGTGCATCTTTGTGCTAATTGTTCCAAAAAAGTTATTTGACTACAGTTGAAGCTGTACAGTATGCAAGAGCAAAGTGTGGCCAAATTAAGGAACAGAATTTAGGGGTCACTGACTTTTGAAGAAGCAATGTAAGAGATGTGATGTTGTTGTACAAGGAAAGGCAAGAGTTTGACAGTGGGCCTATTTTGTCTTTTGTTTCCCTTCTTTGTGAGCACAGGCAAAAAAGGTTTCCTGAAGATGAGCTGAAAGAATGGGCAAGTTGTGAAATCCAGGCAATAGCAACACAATCACATTTTGATTTTGGGACTGAGAATATACAAAGACTTGTTTGAAAGTATAAAAATGTCTTGGTCCTGGGTTATTGTGAAACACCAGAAGATGTTTTCCGACAATACAGAGACTATAAATATGTGGTGGCAGAACATGTAAAGGGTGGGTTATTTACCACCCTTCGAAACATGGTGAATTTCACTGTACGCAATGGTGCTCAGTATAGTGTGGTGTCTCAGCTTGTTGATGTCTGTGCAACATTTCAAGCATCTACTGCAGATTGTGAACAAGGATTCAGCGGTATGAATACTATCAAAAGTAAATTGAGGAACAGACCAGAGCAGAAGCATTTGGATATGCTGATGAGGACAAAGGCCTACCTCCTGAATGGGAAAGTTGACCTTGATATAGTTTATCAGCACTGGAAAAATGGCAAGGATCGCCGTGGTAAGCAAACCCTGTCACCCATCTAGTGATGCTACTTGACGTGTCTGAACAGCCCTCTCCTACAGTCCATGTTTGCCTGGATGTCAGAGTTTCACAAACTTTCTCTGGTGAGATAGCCCAACAGTACTCAGTAGCTTTCAGATCAAATTGTAAATATGTTATGTAATTGTGTAGCTTATTGTGCATATGTGATATTGTATGGGCTCCCCACCCAATGAACAGTGCTCCAGTTAAGAATATTTAGTAGAAATCTTATGATTGTACCACCGTTGGAGTCTTGTGCTTTTCTAAACCTGAAGTGTACTTGCCTTTGTAACCAATTCATGTCATGGCGTGTTTATCCAATTTGCAAACCGGCCTTAAGACCCTTAACTTGACACTGTATGTGTGGAAATGCACCATCTTTTCACTTTTTTAAGTAAACGTTTAGAGTGACATTTGGCGCTGCACACACGCGTGGTCTGGTTCCTAGAGGGAACATTGGTAGGCACGCCCATTTATTTGTTTTATGTGCGCAGTGGCAATACCCTGTGCCTACATTGTAAATAGAGCTTTTTTGCAGCGGCCAGCTTGATGTCAGTGAGCACCATATATATCAACGGCCTGGGGAGGTGCCTGGAGGAAACTGGGGGTGATGTTCCGCATGTAGGAGAAGCCAAGATCCCTGCACTCCTATATGCGGACGATGCAGTCCTAATAGCCCGCACTGGTAACGCCCTGCAGAGTTTGCTGCATGCATTTGGTACCTTCATGGACGACCTGGATATGAAGGTCAATGCTGGCAAATCCCACACAATGATAGTAGGAGCACATAGGCGTAAAAGCATGACTAAAACCTTCAGAGGCAAGGGCCAAGAGGTCTCCAGAATGGCAGTTTTTCCCTACCTGGGGGTGCTCTTCGATGAGAGGGGGTCGTGTGCCCACAGGTTAGGGCAAAAAGCCTATCGTGACCAGGTCATCGGCAGCCCTTATAGCCTTTTCTAAAAGATTGGGGGCCAGGCCAATGGAGGCCCTACTGAAGGTCCACAGCTCAAAATGTTTGTCAATCGCCATGTAGGGTGCCCCAATTTGGGGTTATGCACAGCTGGAACCTATTCAGAGAGCCGAAAACAGGTTCTTACGTTCATTACTGTCAGTCCCCCCATCAACCCCAACTTATTCCATCCACTCGGAGGTGGGTATGGATTACATAACAGACAGGCTTAACCTGGCTCCGCTGATTTATTGGCTAAGAATGTGGCTTAACAAGGATGTAACCCTGAACCACTCTATTATGGAGGATGTTTTGTCACTGGAGCACTACAAAAAGATCCCTTGGTTGGATTATCTGAGGAAGTCTTGTCACCGGCTAGGAAGACCGGAAATTTTTGAATCTCCTCTATGTATAAGAAACATGGACGTAGTTTTGATCAAGAGGCAGTTCCTGTCCCTGGCAAGAACTATCCGAGAGGAAAAAGAACTTCAGAAGCCCTCGGTGAGGTCTCATTATTTAATAAAATGTTCTACTGCCATGGAACCTTATCTTACTATAGCCACTAGATCTTTTCACAGGCTCCTCCTGACAAAACTTAGATTTAATTTGATTCCTTACCAACTGGGAAATTATCCATCCTGGGCTAAGCCAGAGTCATCCCCCCCTTGCTCCTGTGACAATCACTCAATTCAGGACACCACGCATTTTGTCTTGTTTTGTTCATTGTTTTCAGTGCCCCCAAAGAAATACTTGCTCCCAATTCTAGGGGAGGTGGGCTTTAAACAAGTTAAACCGGCACTCCTTTATTTACAGTCTATGAGTACCCCCGCATAATATTTTGTATGGGAAGATTCTTGGCCGCAGCAATGCGCATTAAAGATAAACATGTATCCATCGACAGTACCCATGATTTCCCTTTATTGTAGATCACATTGTCAATTTGCACTGCTTCTGCTCTTGCAGATATTTTCTTAATCAATTGTTTTTTAAGGATGTATTGTAATGCTTTTGGATATGTATTCTAATCTTTTTAAACATGATCGTAGTTGAAGCAATTTGTAAATGTACTTAGGCACTTTTTTGCATGGAATGTCTTTTTATGATTTCTTTTAAAATCGAATAAAGTATTTTGACTGACTGACTGACTGAGTACCGGCTCTAGTACGTGCTGCTCTTTACTTTCCAAGAAGGCTACAGAGAGCCATTTGGGCCAGTTTTTACTCCCAGTAACAAACCTTTAACTCTTTCCTTGACACTGTGGGTCATGACGTTTCTGGTTTTTCCCACAGATTTCCCTGACCTATGAGCATAAAGGTGTTCCTGACATAGGTAAGCCATGGTAGTCTCCCCACCCCAGGTCGGCTCAACACCTCTCTTAGTTCTTCCCTGTACTCAGCCAATTCTGGAGTGACCCACAAGCGTCTCCAGAATAAAAGGGATCTCAAACAAACTTCTTCCTCAATTGACCTGACCCCCAGATCCAGTCATAGCGGTATGAGTGGGGTACTATGGGGGAGACCAAACAATTGTCTAACAAAGGTGTTTTCTGCTTGTGTTAGGCTATCAATATGGATGTAGCCCCACATTTCTGCTCCATAAGAGTAGCACCTCTAGCTTGTACCTTGTATATTTCTAGTACTGGGCCCACCAGTTTATGGCTAAAGTTTCGGAACAACTTGGTCAGCCCCTCTGTTGTTTGTGCTAGCTTCAGGCTGTTTTTTTAAAATTTGTACCCCCAGTCCATTTTTTCTGTAATTGTATTGCCGAGGTAGTCAAAGACAGGTACCCTCTCTAGGTGTCCGCCATCTAAACATGGGTTTGGTTGGGTACTTTTGGCTGAGTTAAACATCATGAATTTAGCTTTTTGTAGGGTAATCTCAAGCCCCCTTTCCTTGCAGAAGGCAACAAACTTGTTTACGACCCTCTGTATACCCATTGGGGATTTTGATTATAGCAAGGTATCATTGGCAAACATCATGGCCGGGATCTTATGTGCTGCCAACTTGGGTGTGCCTAAATCCTTCTCAGTATTTAAAAAATCGACTAACCCATTTATAAAAAGCGAAATAGGGATGGGGCAAGAATGCTTTCCTGGCGTACACCTCTACCTACAGGGATGGGTGTGGTTAGTTCCCTGTGTTTGCCAAATCTTATCTGTGCGTAGTTTCCTTCATGTAGCCACCTCATGACTTGACACAAATATAACGGGTCCCTCATCTCTAGCAGGTCTGCCCACAACTTGTCTCTTGTCACCAGATCAAATGCATATTTCAGGTTTACAAAAGTTAGATACAAGCTGCCACCCTCTATTCACACAGTCTTCCAGTGTAATAGTTGTAGCCTGAAGATTTTGTTCAATATGGAATTTTTTCTCTAAACCCTGCGTGGAACAGGTTGAGAACTTTATGCTCCTCCATCCCACTCTGCAGAAGTATAACAACACATGTGCAAAGATTTTTTGGCTGCTGTCAATAAGGCTTATGGGCCTATAATTTGTGGGTAACATCCGGGATCGCTTTTTATAAACCAGTATTATTTCTGCCCCAGACCAACTAGCGGGAATTGCCATGCCTTGCATGACAGTATTGAATAGAATCCAAGAATATGGTGCCCAAATAGTAGGTTCACTACGGAACAAGTCTCCGGGAATTTTGTCTAACCCTGTTGCCTTACCAGGTGCAATTTGACTTAAAGCGCTGGTTATCTCTGTGAGTGTTATCATCGGGGTATCATCCACCAATCTGGGGGTGATCATAAATGTTTGGAGTATGAACTTCCAATGAAGAAAAAAGGGATAAAGGGAACAGAAAAATAGTTAAATCAGTACAAGCAAACATTCTGCTGTATGGCTTGCATATAATTGAGAAGACCCCCAGTTTATGGATACAGGGTATAATCTTTAAGTATCAAGGAATATTTACCATGTAATGTGACAGAATGAAAAGACGTGCACCTCTACTGCAAATTTAAGCACATGATCTAGCATCCTTTTTATTTCTCTTTGTCTAATTAGATCCATGATTTCATGTGAAAACATGACCACTCGGAAATCAGTAAAGGATCAGCATGCCGATAACTCTCCAGACATGTAAGCAACATCAGTAACTCAACTCAGGACAGCTATAAGAAGGCATGGAAAGACAGAATCGAACTTCAGTGACAGAGTTTATTCTTTTGGGACTTACTGATGATTTGTATTTACAAATACTGCTTTTTGTGATCTTCAGTTTTGTCTACTTTGCAACTCTACTTGGTAATATTGTTATCTTCATGTTGATATGGAATGATCCTCTTCTCCAGAATCCTATGTATTTTTTCCTAAGTAACCTTGCCTTTGTTGATCTCTGTTTTTCCACCACTGTCACCCCCAATATGCTGGTAAACTTCCTGCGTGCCCGGAAGACAATCTCCTTCTCTGGTTGTGCAGTACAACTCTTTTTCTTCAGCGCTTTTGGAATTTCTGAGTGCTTCATTTTAGGGGTAATGGCTTATGATAGGTATGTGGCTATTTGCAATCCATTACTTTATCCAGTCATAATAAATCAAAAGATATGTGTCCATCTTACATCTGCCACTTATGTTGTAAGTGTACTTATCGCAACCCCAGAAACAATCTTTACCTTCAGCCAGTCTTTCTGCAAATCCAATTTAGTTGATCATGTTTTCTGTGACTACCCACCGCTACTAAAGCTTCCCTGTTCTGACACGTATGCAAATGAAATGGTAATTTTTCTCTTCATTATTCTAATCTCCATGGGCTCATGCAGCATTACCCTGACCTCCTACTGCTTCATTATCTCGACTATCTTAAAGATTGACTCTGCCACAGGAAGACGCAAGGCCTTTTCTACATGTGGCTCTCACCTTACTGTGATTTCTCTTTTTTATGGAACTGTATTACTTATGTATCTACAACTTGCATTTAACTCTTCCATGACTCAAAGTAAAGTTCTATCTGTTTTCTATACAGTAATGATTCCAATGTTAAATCCAATGATCTACAGTCTCAGAAACAAGGAGGTAAAAAGAGCTTTCAACAAATATTTTTGCTGATTGGTAACAAATGTTTCCACTTCCATACCATGAAATGTCAGAGAAAATATTTAACCTTTGAATAATGATTCAATAGCTTGATATATCTTAAATTATCTTTCTGCATGAGGGTTGTTGGACCTCACATAATTTGCACGGTTTTCAGCCAACTTTTTGCCATTCATCCTCTTTTTTTTTTTTGCTGACTTTGTTTTTAATGAGACCATCTTCAGGACTACCATAAATCTTGTGCAATTTCTTGACCTCTTGATCAAAGAAGCGAAGAATAACTATAAGATGTTTCTCCATAGATATATACATAGAACTACTCCAAATTATTTCGTATTTGAATAAATCCCTTGTAGGCATCTTTAGATTTCTAACTTGCTCAAAGATGCATTTTCAGTATTGTAACTAGAAATCCAACCTCCCATTTAAGAGGACTGTAAATAACAATTGCATTAGTGTGCAACCACTATATCGCTACCTGCTCTAAAACTAGTAATCACATATTAAATATAATTATGCAACCCATTTTAGTCATTTGGAGATATAGAATGTTACAGTAGTGGTTTTCAGTACCACAGCATGTAAAAAATAAACCCACATGTCATATATTTTAAATAGCATGCACCCTGCCCTGTGGTCTTTTGGGCCTATCAATCAATCAATCAATCATACCATTTGTATAGCGCACTACTCACCCGGAAGGGTCTCAAGGCGCTTGGGGAAAGGGGTATGCTACTGCTCGAACAGCCAGGTCTTGAGTTGTTTCCTAAAGGCGAGATGGTCCTGGGTCAGGCGAAGGTGGATGGGGAGGGAGTTCCATGTCTTGGCAGCCAGGTAAGAGAAGGATCTTCCTCCGGCGGTGGCTCTTCGGATGCGTGGTACGGCTGCGAGGGCGAGGCTGGTGGACCGTAGCTGGCAGGTGGGCGTGTAGAAGGACAGGCGGTCGTTGAGGTACTTGGGGCCCAGGTCGTGGAGAGACTTGTGTGCGTGGGTGAGGAGCCGGAACGTGATCCTCTTGTCGACGGGGAGCCAGTGCAGGTTCCTCAGGTGGCTGGAGATGTGGCTGCGTCGGGGGACATCCAGGATGAGTCGGGCGGGTGCGTTCTGGATGCGCTGGAGTCTTTTCTGTAGCTTGGCTGTGGTTCCGGCTTAGAGGGCGTTTCCGTAGTCCAGTCGCCTGGTGACGAGTGCCTGGGTGACAGTCTTCCTGGTCTCGGTCGGGATCCAGCGGAAGATCTTCCGAAGCATACGTAGGGTGTTGAAGCACGATGAGGAGACGGCGTTGACTTGTCTGGTCATCGAGAGGGAGGAGTCCAGGATGAAGCCCAGGTTGCGTGCGTGGTCGGTTGGCTTGGGTGCGGTGCCAAGGGCTGGGGGCCACCAGGAGTCGTCCCAGGCAGAGGGCGAAGATCCCAGGATGAGGACTTCCGTCTTGTCCGAGTTCAGTTTCAGGCGGCTGTCCTTCATCCACTCAGCGACGTCTTTCATCCCTTCGTGTAGGCAGGTTCTGGCAACGTCGGGGTCTCTGGTGAGGGAGAGGATCAGCTGGGTGTCGTCGGCGTAAGAGATGATGTTGAGGTTGTGCTGGCGTGCGATGGCTGCAAGAGGTCTCATGTAGACGTTGAAGAGGGTGGGGCTGAGTGAAGATCCTTGCGGGACGCCGCAGATGACTTCGCTGGCCTCGGAGCGAAACGGGGGGAGGCGGACTCTTTGTGTTCTTCCGGCAAGGAACGAGATGATCCACTCCAGTGCCTTCTCCTGGATATGTTGCTGAGGCGCTGGACTAGGGTGCGGTGGCAGACAGTGTCGAACGCAGCGGAGAGGTCCAGGAGGATGAGGGCCACTATTTCCCCCTTGTCGAGCAGAGTCCGGATGTCGTCGGTGGCTGCGATGAGGGCGGTCTCGGTGCTGTGGTTGGCTCTGAAGCCGGACTGCGAGGGGTCGAGGGATCCGTTCGTTTCGAGGAAGGCGGTCAGCTGTCTGTTGACGATCTTCTCGATGACTTTAGCAGGAAAAGGGAGGAGCGAGATGGGGCGGAAATTTTTGAGGTCGGTGGGGTCCGCCGAAGGTTTCTTCAGGAGGGCGCTGAGCTCGGCGTGTTTCCAGCTCTCCGGGAAGGTGGCGGTGTTGAAGGAGGTGTTGATGATGTTCCGGAGTTGGGGTGCGATGGTGGAGTCGGCCTTGTTGAAGACATGGTGTGGGCAGGGGTCGGTTGGTGATCCGGAGTGGATGGTGTTCATTGTGCGGGTTGTGTCTTCGGTGGTCACCGTGGTCCAGGTGTGAAGGGTGGCAGTGGGCGGCGTGGGTTCGACGGTTAGGTGCGTGGGTGGTGCGCCGAAGCTGTTGTGGCTGTCGGTGATCTTGCGGTGGAAGAACGAGGCGAGGAAGTCGCAGAGGTCTTGTGATGGAGTGATGTCGTTGGTGCCGGTGCTGGGGTTGGAGAACTCCTTGACGATGGTGAAGAGTTCCTTGCTGTCGTGGGCGTTGTTGTCCAGTCGTTCCTTTAGCGATTTCTTCTTGGTGGTGCGTATGAGCTGGTGGTGCTTGCGGGTAGCGTGTTTGAGGGCGGTCATGTTGTCGGTGGTCCGGTTGAGGAGCCAGGTTTTCTCGAGGGTGCGTCAGGTCTTCTTGGAGAACTTGAGTTCGTCGGTGAACCAGGATGCCTTCTTGCTTCTGGGTCTGCTGGGAGGGTTCTTTAGTGGCGCGAGGTCGTCGGCGCAGGCGGTCAGCCACTGTGTGAAGTTGCGGGCTGCTTCGTTGGGGTCCGTTGTGTTGGCGGGTGGGCTTTGGCTGAGGGAGGTGGTGAGCTGGTCCGCGGTGATCTTGCTCCAATTCCTGTGAGGTACCTGTTGCGGGTGGTGGTGGGTCGTGGTTCTTTTGAAGCTGAAGTGGACGCAGCTGTGGTCGGTCCAGTGGAGTCCGGTGGCGTGGCTGAAGGTGATGTACTTGCTAGAAGAGAAGACGGGATCAAGCGTGTGGCCGGCGTAGTGGGTGGGGGTGTTGACCAGTTGCTTGAGTCCGAGGTTGGCGAGGTTTTCCAGCAGGGCGGTGGTGTTGCGGTCCTTGTTGTTCTTCAGGTGGAAGTTGAGGTCCCCTAGGAGGATGTAGTCAGCGGAGGGGAGGGCGTGTGGGCTGATGAAGTCTGTGATGTCTTCGCTGAATTGTGTGCGTGGTCCCGGGGGTCTGTAGACGAGGGTGCCTCTGAGGGTCGTCTTTGGGTCGGTGTGAATCTGGAAGTGGAGATGTTCGGCTGCGGCGAAGGAGTCGTTGGCGTCGGTCGTGATGCGGATGGTGTTCTTGTGGACGATGGCGATGCCTCCTCCGGTCTGGTTGATGCGGTCCCTCCTGATGATCTTGTACCCATCCGGGATGGCGATGGCGATGTCGGGTGCAGAGGAGGTGTTCATCCAGGTTTCCGTGAGGAAGGCGACGTCTGGTGATGTAGCGTCGAGGAGGTTCCAGAGTTCCACGGCGTGCCTGTGGACGGAGCGGGTGTTGAGCAGGATGCACTTGAGGTGGTTGCTGCTGGTGCTTGTCTTGGCGGGTGCGGGGCAGGTTCGGAGGCAGGTGAACTTGCAGGTGCAGCAGGTGAAGGGTCCATGGGTGCGTCTCGGGGTGGCTCGGCAGCAGGCGTGGGACCGGCCGGCATTGAGTGCGTTGAGAGTGGCGGCGTCGTAGGTCAGTCGGGTTGTCTTGCATCGGCGGGGAAGGCCAGGGGTCCTGGCGCTGGGCGCGGTCCAGGTGCGGACGGGCGCAGACGGGCTTACCTTTGGTGCACCTTCGGCGCTCAATCGGTGCTCCCGCTGCGCGTGTCCGCTGCGCGGTCGCTCAGGGGGCGTCATAAGTAGGGAGCCGGGAGGTCGGGTCAGCTGGGTAGCGGGAGCGGGGCGGCCAATGGGCAGGAGGGGGGCGGAGTCGGCGGAGGTCTGTGGCGGGAAGGAGGTCTGAGGGCGGCTCAGCGGCGGCTGGGACGTCCGGCGGAAGGGAGCAGCGCACAAGGAAGGGGGAGGGCAGAAGAAGGGGGGGAAAGGGGTACACTGGAGGAAAAAAGGCAAAACAGAAGGGAAAAACAAATGCAGCAGCAGAGGGGAAAAAGAATACACCGAGGCAACAACGAGGCAGCAGAAGGGGGGAAAAGTTAGCAGAAGGCAATAATGAGGCAGCAGGAGGGGGGAAGAGTGAACAGGCGGCAGCAACGAGGCAGCAGAGCAGAGCTCAGGCAGTCAGGCAGTCAGCGGGCAGGAGCAGCGGATTGGGGGCGACCTCGCCTGGGCAGGCTCAGCGGGCCTACCGTAAGCATGAATTACAGATATCAAAAGAAAGCATGGTTTAGGCATGGCAAAAAGGTTAATTTTACTATCTCAAAATGGCAGTTAGAAACTGCACTACAGGCTGATGTGGCAGTCCTGAGGCATGTTTTAAAGGGCTACTTCAGTGGGTGGCACAATGAGTGTACATTAGTTAGTTGGTTAGATAGAACTTTATTCGATTTTCTTTCAAATCATAAAAGTACATGGAAAAACATCATGCAATGTACACAATGGGTATGCCAAATCTTTCAACATTCAATACAATATATAACAATCAATCAATTCTTTCTTTATTTGTCTTGCCAAAGACAGGACTTAAAGATACAAATTGATGAAAAACTTTCATATAAAATCAAACATTTTACAGCAAATTCAAACTCGTTTTCCATTTAAAACGAATACAGCATCGCACCAATACAGTACTTTTTCTCTCGGAATTATCTAATAGGATCTAAAGTGACATTGCAAAATGCTTGGGTTGGTAAGTAGCAGCAAATATTATCTAATAGTGCAACAAAGAAAAACAACTGCAGCCATCAATAGCAGCAATTATTATCCAAAAATGCATGAATAACGAAGTCGGCCGTTACCGACCGGTAATAGACTTTTCATATGTAGGAGGCACATTTACAGATTCGGTAAATAACAAATCAGTATTTACCGAATCATCATTTACCGATTCGGTATTTACCGAATCGGTAAATGAAATGTAGGAAGCAATTCAAAGAGTGCTTCTGGGCTTTAAGGATTCGTTATTTACCACCAACTATTAGTTGGTGGTAAATAACAAATTCCTATGTAAATGCAAATCTGTGCATTTACACCTGTGCCATGTGACAGACATAGATGCCCATAGGGCATGTATGTGTGCCACATGTGCACACAAGCACTAATCAGGGGTGCAACAGGGTGTCAAAGTGACACCCTGCCACCCTTGACTTTTTCCCAATTTTACCGAATCGGTAATTACCGATTCGGTAAATACCGAATCTTAACGATTCGGTATTTTTTACCGATTTTTTACCCACATAGCATTTACCGATTCAAAAATACCGAATCGGTAAAATTCGGTATTTCCGAAACGGTAAATGTAAATTACCTACATCAAGCCCATAGTGTTTTTGGGGTTAAAAATCAGAAATAAAGTTTTCTTATAGTTTGGCTCCAACCCCAAATCCTTCATAAAGTTAACATAGCGGGAAATGAGTTTTTTTAGACTGATCTCAGTCCTTGCCAAAAGGACTGGCTTGTACGCATAAAGGGGCGCTGGCACTGCTTTTTTCTCAACCTGCTTGTAACAGAAAACAATTTATGGATGGAATACTGACAATGCAAACATTCTCCCCCAGTCATACGATGTGGGTCAAATCCCTCATTCTTTTGCCCACAATGCCACCCCAGTATGGACCCAGTCATATGCAAATCATTCTTGACCATGTGCCTCATGGTACCAGTCCAGACCGAACTGCCAGGCCAGATTCTCCCTGAACCGGAAGCAAGCATCCTGGGACCGGTTTCAGGGTATGTCACCCTTCTTCAACCAGTCTAGCGTGAATCCAGTACCACAGTGAGCAAGTAACCCACGTCTGGACATACCCATCCCACTTAGGGCGAAAAGTGTTACAGCAAACAATTGATAGACAGAATGCTGACAAAACCAGACCGCGTGGACACCCATATTTAATAAAATGTCCCACAACTTATAGCGTGAGACATAGTTGAACGCACTGGTTAAATCCATGAATGCTAAGTGAGTAGAGGTGCCCTTTGCATATTTGTATTTGGCCAGAACAAGGTGGAGATTGAGAAATTGTTTGATGGTGCCGAGACCTTTCGTAAACCCATACTGGGTCATAGCCAAAATATGGTTTGCATTAATCCAGTCCTGGAGGCGGTCTAGTGCAACTCTCCCAATAACTTTAACCAAACAGGACAAAAGAGATATTGGACGATAGCATTTAGGATCATGCACATCACCCTTTTTAAAAACATACCAAACAGAACAGTTGTAGCACACCCTATGTAGTCACAATGAGTTCAATCAGAACAGTATCTCAAAATAAGAATATATAAAAAAAACAGCATGTCATAAAGTCTCTAATGTCTACAGGTAAGCGTTTCCTATTTCCATCCACCGTCGTTTTACAAAGGACCATCGACCAATCACAAGAGATGAAATAAAGAAGATCCTTTATTTTTTTTACGTACAATTTGCAGCAATTCTTGAAGCCAACACGTGTTTTGTCTGTACAAATATGTATTCAGACTTTCTCAAGGCAGACTGAATAACCAGACCAGAGTTTACAAGGAGATGTACCTGCTTCCAGATACCGATGGTCACAATTGAACCTGTTCCGGAAAAAGTAAGAGTAGCCCCTTTGGATGCTGGGGGAACAACAATATGTGGAAACACTGGACTAAAAGTGTTGCTGCTTGTATGAGGGACCATCCATCAATACATTAGTACCCTCAAATACTAAAAGGACTCCCCAGCACGCTGTCCAAATATACAATAAACTGGGCAGTAACCCCTACATGCATCTGTATCGATTCCCGGGATGCTTGACCTTGATATGTCAGTTCCCGTATGTCACAGAACCAGCCACTGCCGCACCGTCCGAGCGTGTGAGGTACAGTTAAAAAAAAAACGAGAAGTACGCCAGGAATTTGGGACTCCCTCACTGCAAACTGATTTAACAACAGTGGTAAGTACCAGCATGCTGGGTCTTCCTTAAATAAATCCAGAGGAATTCCATCTGAGCCCGGTGCCTTCTTACATTTACTGTTACCAATTGTTTTTCGGACTTCCCCTACATTGCAAACAAGATTTTGACAAGTTAGATTCAGCTGTAGTGGGGCAGTCTCTGCAGCAAAGTCAGCCGAATAAAGGCCAGCATATTGTGTCACCCAAGTCTCAGGGAGGATATGGACAGTTACTTTGTCTGCTGGTAGGGTGGGAGATAGAACAGACCATACAGCCTTCCAGAACGCCTGAGGGTCCCTTGAGAGGCAAGAGCTCACCACTAGATCCCACTTTTCTTCTTTCAATGCTGCCTTTCTTTTCTTAATGGCAAGCTTATACAGCTTTCTATTTACCTTATCACTATCGGGTCTCTTGGGTATTGTTTCAAAGCCCTGCATACAGTATTATTAGCCTCTCTCTCGAGCCTTGTCGAACCAGGAATGAACTTGATTACAGGACTTGGACATAGGTTTAGAAAGTAGATATTTGACTCTGTCTAACAGGGTTACAAAACCTGTTAAGATGTAAGCTGTCTCACGTGGTATACAATTACAGCTAGACACCAGGGCAGAGCTAAACGAAATTGCCTGCGACATAACACTATTCATGTTCACTGAATGCCAGACCACCCTGCGCCCAATGGTGGCTGGTGACATTTGAAAGTGGTGAAGAGTAAAACCCCCCTAATCCCCTAAGGGAGATTAGGGGGGTATCCCCAGAGAACATTTTAAAAAATAGTGGACAAATGGTGCATTTTCAAGCAAATTTGAGAAAGCAGGAAAGTTAATTAAGCAATTGTGAAAGTGCAGTTATTACATTAATAAAGAGATGTCATATAACATAGGTAGCTGCCTATTCAAGCTTTCTTTTCTCCATAGTCCAGCAGGGTCTCGATACAAGACAGATAAGAGAAAAAGCAGTGTGGTCCACTCCTCGACCAGGAAGACACTCATATTTTGTTGGTAAGAAGTCAAAAGATTGGTCAAAATGAAAACCTGAAATGCATTAGGCAATCCAACAACTTGCAAGTACATCTCATCTATGTTCCACGAGCCATGTTTTACCCATGATTGGAATTGTGAATCACCAAATAAACTGAGTCACTGCAATCAAAATCAACCAAAACGGTGGCTCAAGGTTATATATTGGCAGCAATTGTATAAAACAGAAACACAGTCTAAATAACTATGAAAGTGACTCATAAATATTGACCATGCAACTCAAACTCAGAAATTCCAGATCCGATTCACTGCCAAAGCAGCCCTCCCACATGCATATTTTGTGTAGGCTAAGTGCAGTCTACAATGCATGACTTGCCAAAGCAAATTACCATTCTCTCATATTTTAAAATTTCCTGTAGCAGACACAATTTTAAGTTACCCTAAAGCAGGACAAGATTTTACATTCCACCATTCAATGGTTTGTTCCAGTGTCTGATTATAGTAGAGATAACTGTGTACGTATGCTCATACCTATATCTGTCTTACTTCCTATGTGCCTCTTTTTCTCTCTCTAGCTCAATATACTTGTTATACACCTCTCTCTTTCTGCCACACTCTATCATTCTGGCTCTGCTTAGCTCCATCTCTCTCTGTTTCTCTCTTTGTAAAAAGTGCAAAATAAAGTGACAAAAGAAAAGCAAAGCCATTGTGATCAGGAAGTCAAGCTTTGTCCCAACACAGAAGGTAATAGAAAGTAGAGTAGCCAGCAACTCACTCCCCCCTCTTGCATAGAAATTGATGGTCATTTGGCATCAATTTGTTTTCCTAGCCCAGTATTAATGCTTTTGTCTCATATAAGAAAGCAAATCATAGATGCGCCTGACATTACAGGGTTGTGCAAATTTTCAGGCAGTGATGCTGGGATTGATTACGCTAGATAAAAAAAAATGTGAAGCACCCTCGAGTTTATGCATATTTCAAGAATACCCCTTACACCAGAAGCATTGTCTTGATTCCACCTGGAGCTCAAGCACACCTTTCCCAGTCAGTGCTCTTCCACCTGGGGCGGCACTGCTTAAATGTCACCTCTGTGCATTCCTAATCAACACTGATATATAGAACATACCAAATGCATTGCTGATCAAAGGGTTTGAGTAAACTCTGAACGTTAACTACCTGAAACTTAGCTTCTCTTGAGGTATCTGGATGTGCCTCCTGTTTGAGACAACCAGCTACTCCTGGACAAACAGGATATCCCGCAGGCCAAATCACGTGTGTTTGTCCTGCGACTGACTAAGCCTTTATGAATTGTTTATTGCTCTGTAAGCATTAGTTGAAAAACACGAAACGCTCTGTAGACACTCCCTCATATACATAAGAAAAAACTATTTGAAAGCCATAGGCCAGAAAAGTAGGACTTGAATATGCAACCACTCAGGTGTTACTTTTAACATACACAGATCGAAGCTGTTCAGGGTCATGTGTGTTTGTAGTTAGTCACTGAGGATCTTTAATTTTCACATGCCATGGCTACAAACACGTGTCCGTACAGCCAGTGAGAGGCACCCCTAGCCACCATTACAACAACAATCCTTCATTCATGTGGAGCTTTGATTCAGATCTGAAATGAAACTTTCACTCGAGTAGTCACTGGGAGCTAATGTCTATTTTGGCTCCGATCTTAGATTTTAACAAACCTAAACAAAGAAAGGCCCATAACACACTATTCGGCGATGAGCAGGCTGTTAGCATCTCACAGTGAGAATAATAAAAAGGAGCCTGTTTTAAGCTGCAAATAAAAAATAAGATGTGTAATTTTAATTTCTAATGCAATGTGCATAATTAGCACGAGAGCAGTCAGACTGCATAGGGTTTTCTTTCAAAGAGGGCAGCATTTCTGTATTAATTCATCCTATTTAAATAGGCAGATAATGTACTTGGGGCCAGATGTAGGTGGCCATTTACCGACCGGTAACGGTCGATTTCGGCCGTTACCGACCGGTAAATGGGTTTTCGGTATGTAGGGGGCCAAATTTACCGAATCGGTAAATTTACCGAATCGGTAAAATACAGAATCGGTATTTTTACCAATTCGGTAACTTTCAGATGTAGGTGGGACTCTTCTGAGTCCCAAAGGCCTTACAGATTCGGTATTTTACCACCCAATCCAATTGGGAATTGTAGAACATGCAGGAGCAGAAAGGATTTGACTCTTAGATTTAAATCTCTACATTTGTGAATTATTGCCCCAAGAGCTCCCCCCAATACCACAGACAGAGCGTTGCAGTCCCTTCATCTGCCCCAAGTAAAGAGTGAGAGAGAAGACGGCGTAAGACTTACAACACTGCAGGCAGTCCAGGGCCAGGAGAGGGGCTCAGAGGGGTCACCTCACTGAAGGGTCCATGAGAAGAGCTGGTGGAAGATTGACAAGGTTGGAAGAGGCTCAAACGAGACACCTCAACCCCATGCTACATGCAAAGAGCTGTAGGGGGTCTGCTGCTCATGAGGAGGCCGGGGCAGTAATGAGACACTACTATACAATCCCAGTTTAACACTTATAGAGCCGTAGTTGGCCTGTTGCCCAGGCGAAGGGGCCGGGGCACTAAGGAGACATTGATATAGGATGCCGGTTTTACACTTAGGCGCACGCAATCACTGACAAATGGCATACAAACAAATGATTTTAGGCAGACAAACACAGATACAACTACGAGCTTCTCAGAAAGGCCCAGTTTTGGCCAAACAGTGATCAGGTGCACAAACAAAGAGAAGAGATTTCAGAAGCAGGCATACGCCGGCTGACTCGTGCATCAGTAATCTTCTGTTTTCTTCCCACAGGGAAAATATGTTCACTGTGGAGAACTGAGAGAGCGAAAATCTGAAAAAATTTATAAGTGCATCATATTTACAAGCACGTAGTATTAGTTTAAATATATTGCACACGAGTGTTTTATACATAGAAGTGAAATATGGCGAGTGTTTAAATAAGAGTAGCAATACTCATAGTAGTGTGAAAACTAAATGTAGAAATGTTAGAATGATATGAAACCTCACGTTTCTCATGTTAAGTGATTGTGTGTAAAGGAAACGAAACCTTACAAACCAATGATAATGTGTAGGCCGCATGGCAATTCACAGTAAAAGATAAAGTGCTGCTACACTTACATGAAACGTGGACATAACATTGTTTTACAAAGTATTTAATCATAGAATTGAAATATATGTTTTATATAGATGTGTTGCATTATATTATAGAGAGTTGGTTAGAATACTGTTTAAGTGAAGAAATTAAATGTTTCAGCGGAGCAGAAGCCGTTCTATGTATTCCTGAAAGGCCTGAGAAGACAAAGTCATTCCTTTTGATCTAAAGGTGCTCGTTAGGGGGAAAGTCGTGCTAGGCACTAACTGTAAATCCTTTCACATGTTTTATGGTCTAAGATATGGTGGACGTTGGAATTTGAGGCCCACCGTACATGTGTCTGTTGCAGGTGCGAGGAGTCCTAATCAGTACCGTGATGAACAGTCCCTTTGTACAAGAGAGCCAGGCACAGGCCTGGAGGAGTCTTCAGGAATTTTAGGGGGTACTGTCTCGCTGGAGAAGAAGCCTGGGAAGCAAGGTCAACTTTAACGAGGGTCCCGAAGAGTATCATCATGGAGTTTGCCGCCAGAATCGATACCACGTGAGGGGCGTCCCGAGGGGCGTTCTTATTGGAAATGTGATTTCGTATTAGGGACAGCGACCCGGGGAGGAGAAAGAGCAGATGATTTTGGAAGCCTAAGGAAGCGGTTGGGTAGGCAGATAGACTGACCGAAAGAGAGAGATTTACCTTAAGACTGAGGAAAGTGCGTGATCTTTTTTGGAAGACACCACTGCTGACACCTTTTTAGGTAAAGATCTTGTTAAGTAGGGATGTCACTTAGTCTAGTGTAGGGTCAGATTAATCTGAACTTTTCCTTTCTGTAAATGACTTTAAAGTTGCAACTTATATCGATGCTCGCAACTTTGTTGGTGTTTGAAGTATTTTTGATTATTTCCTTTTGTAGATTGAGAGCATTTAAGGAGTATCTTTTTGTAGTCATACCTGTTTACCTTTTGAATCTTATCCTGAGATGTTTGTATCTTCAGATACTTTTGGCTTTATAATAAATCTTTAAAACTTATCCGTAGTCAATGGTTCTTTAGAGCGGTGTAAGTTCTTAACTGATTGATCTAGTAGCAGATTGCCTTTTACTCAATGACAGGTACCAACGATGCAGTCGATTTGGTTTGGGATCTGGTAAGATAACTATAGACCAGAAACCCCGCGTTAACAGTTGGTAGCAGATTAGGATGGTTATCTTCTTGAGGAAGGTAATCTAGGTAGGTTAGTTTACCCAAGGCCCCTAGACATCGAGAGATGAGCAGCGGAAGAATCGTGCGCCGAAGGTGCTGACGGTGCGAGAGAAGCAGCAGTATCGGAGGAGTAAGTATAACAAGGGTCATGCGTTAACAGATTGCGGTGTTTTTGTGTTGTATTTGTATTGTAATGTCTTGCGGAGTTGAATGCCTGTAGAGTGAGTGAGAGAAGGTTGTGAGCGCGCGCAACCTGGTGAACTGGTTACCTGGTAAACGGGTGAACTGGTGGGAAATCTTAAGTTCAAGCCAGAGCTTAAGTGGTTTTGGGTGTATCGAACATCCAGAGTAGTTGTCGACCAAGGTACGGAGATCACGAGGTACCATTGACCGCCGTGGGACCGAGATAGGGGGAGTGTAAGAGTGAGTGTGTGGGTAACTGATGCTGGTCGAAAAGTTACCGTGTGTAAGTAACCTATCAGAGACGGCGATTGTCTGGAAGCAAACAGAAAGACATTTCGTCAGTAAAGGTGACAACTACAGAAAGACTGTGGGCGTACAGTCAAGAAAAGTGATCGCTTGGACGGAAGTAATCATTTTTCAGAGTATGAAGAGGAGACGAGCTGAAAAAGGAGGGGAACTGCTGCAAAGGGGGATGGGTGACGTCGGTTATAGCTGCGCTGTGATTGAGCGGTTAGTGTGACGTTAGCTAGAGCCGCGCTCTGGTTGGGCGGCTAGAGTGACGTCGGAGAGAAGCCGCGCTCGGATAGGCCAGTTAGCGAGAACAGCGCTGAGATTGGTGGATTGTCATCAGGAAGTAAACAAACGCGGAGAAAAGAGAAATCATGAAGTGCTTTAAGTGTTTGAAAGGGATTTTTAAAAGAAAAAGAAGTGAATATTATTACGGGGAAGAGGCACCGCCAGAGGGTACACCAGCTCATTATATGGCAGCGAATGTTGGGCTGCACACCATATTATGGATTGGGGCTTGGAATAAGCTTACGGAAGGGAACGAGGAAATGCAGTTCCCAAAGTATGGGACGTTTAAGTTAGAGGTGTTACATCGGCTAAAAGCAACCATGTCCTCATTGAAACCCCCGCCTAGACCAACCCAGTTCGAGGCCCTTAATGCATGGATTAGGGCGGCGCACGACAGAAATTTGAACAGGCGTCAACAAAGACTGACGCGATCGGTAAGAGCAGTGCGAGATTCTAAATGGGACGAGGATGCAAAGAGATGGAGTGTACAGGCTATTGAGGTGGATAAATTGTATCCAGTCAGGGAGGTGGCAGGAGAAAGGAACCTCATGGAAGAGGATGAGGAGAGCGATTCGGAAGACAACTTGATAAACAAATGGCAAATGGATAGACCACCTCCGAGAGTTGGGGAGATTGAAGATAGAGGACTCGCAAGGGAAGATGGGGCTGCCATAGAGGGGTTTACACCACTCCCTATATCGGAATGGACACCTATCAAAGGCGAGGAGACACCTCAACACAACACCGTACAGAGTGTAGTGGGAAGGTTTGTGGTACAGAAGACGCCAACCACCGAAAAGGTTGAGTCTTTTGGATTGCCAGATGCCCTTCAAGTGCCTGTTACCATAGGACATATAGTATCGATCTATAACCCTGAGAGAGACAGAGAGGAAGAACAGAGGCGGTTAGATAGAGAAAGGATTGAGACGGAAAGGAGGAATAACATGACAAATGCATGGAAGCAATTGCCAGGATCGGTAACGTGGAACACCCCATTCGATACAACTGTGGGTCCCAACACAGGACAGGGAAGTCAGAGAGGACCGATGGACCTGAGGGGACCACGGCCGAAATCCTATACAGAATTAAGAGCTGACTTGAGAGAATGGGATGGGTCCGCAGTAACCCCGAGTAATAGGTCAAGAGCAGAACCCGAGTGGGAAAGCCGAGGTAACGGGACTGTATCACATTGCGGGGCTAGCGAAAGCAGTCAGGGGCGAGAAGGTCAAAGTAACGAGAATAGAGGAGTTACACATCCTATAGATGGGAGGGAACAGCAGGAGCAGAATGGTCGAAGCATAGAGTGTGAGGAGATGTCCCGTCTCTGGGAGAAAGGTGGAGACCAAATGGTACAAGCATACCAGAATAGGTTTAAGTGCCTTCATCATGCACTTGGAGAGGAGGTACAACATTGGAGAAAGGAGAACAGTGATAGGTCTCGCCATACATCGAGTAATCAGGAATCACAAAAGAATAGTGAGGAAAGGGAGAGTAATGGAATGTCTTACTATGCACCCAGAGAAAGCAGGCAGGACGGGGAAGGTGGGAAAATGAGACGCAATGGAGTGTTTCACCATCCACCCCGAGAAGACGGAACTGCATGGGATCTAGAGAGGTGGGAGCATGGGAGGACTCCACGTAACTCACCTGAGCCCAGACGTAGGACTCGGAGCTGGAATGGGAGAGATGGGAATGAACCCCCTAGATCTAGTGTACTGAAAGCTACAATAAGGACAAAGAGACTTGATGTCACTAGTTTAAAATCTGATTTGGATGAGATAAAAGATGGTACGCTGCCTTTGGAGAGGATTGATTTGTATGAACAAGATGAGTTGCTGTTTATAGCAAAAGATGTTACTCGAAAGGCAAGGGCAACTCACGAGAAATTGTCTGAACTGGCAGACAGGTACGTGGTAGATTTGTCCAGAACAAAGACATTGCAGAGCAACCACAGATTGCAGTACTCAGACCAAGACTTAGATGAGAAGAGAACTACCGGATTAAAAACACACATAAGGGAACTGATATCAGGAATAAGAGTGTGGAGAGAACTAGACAAATGGGAAGAAAGGTGGGCGAAAAGGGGCACTGTCAGACGAAGTACGAGAGAGATGTCCCCTGAAGGAAAGATAATGCACATGGAGGCATTTCCTTTGAGAGAGATATCGAATGGGAATTATGTACATGTGCCCTGGAGTAGAGGAGATTTAGCTGCATTTACCAAATCATTTCCGAAGTTAAGGGAGAATCCAGTTGAGTGGTATAAGCAGGTAGAAAGGTTTGTAAAGATCTCCAAGGTATTGTGGATTGATTTGAACACCTTGTTTGACATTGTGGTTCCAGGGGAATTGTGGGTAACATGCAAGATTAGTGTCCAGTGGCCAAATGAAGAACCTGAGAGGAATGCTAGAACTAATGGACCGTCCGAAAGTGTCATGGAGAAGTATGAAAGAGTAATAGCCTGGTTAAAGGATAAAGTGCCACCACAAGATATAGATTGGGTAAAGATAGACCGAACAAGACAGGAACCTAAGGAGACAGTTCATGAGTTTTATGAGAGATTGCTGAGAATATTCAAACAATACAGTGGACTCGATGTGATGGATCCAAAAGATATAGGACAGTTCGTGTCAAAGTTTGTTTTGGGGCTGAGACCTGATATTTGTTTGATGATTCAGCAACATTTAATTTGTTGGCAAAACAAACCACTAGATGAAATTTTAAGGTATGCAAGATACTGTAGCGATGAGATAGATTCTAAAACAAAGAAAATGAAGGAGAAGTTGATGGTGGTGCAGATGCAGTCAGCTGGAAAGGGTGGACAACAGAAGCAGGGAATGGGGACAATGGGACGAAAGTCAAATGGTCAAAACAAGGATAATGAAGAAAGCCAGAGACCTAGAATAGACTTTGCCACTTTAAAGAAAACGACAAAGTGCCACCAGTGTCACCAAGTGGGACATTGGAGACGCGAGTGTCCCTTTAACCCTGAAAATGGAGAGCCAGAATTAGAAGAGCAAGTTCAAGAGGTTCCAGCTCAAAAGGCGACAGTCCCAGGAAACAAGGTAGTCCAAGGGGGGACTTCGGCTCCACGAGCTCAGTTTCCACAGCCACCGAAAATCACGACAGGAGGAAAGGTCTTTAAACAAATGCCTCTTTTTTTTTAGGAAAAAAAATGTTACTACATTGACCCACTGACAGGTCAACGGGTGAAAAGAGGACTGTACCCTCGGGGCAGTTCTAGAAGTGGATCAGAGAGGACCATTTGTAGAGGCAGAAGTAGCAGGGTGTCCTATGACATTCTTGGTGGATACCGGAGCTACTCGATCGACTTTGAGGTCAGCAGTGGTCCCGGATCTACCAATGTCGGGGGAAACGATTCAGGTGGTAGGAGTCGCAAATAGGAGAATGACTAGTCCATTGACCGAACCCGTGTCAGTGAAAATAGGTAACTATACAAATGAACATCAGTTTGTGGTATGTGATTCTAGTCCTGTATGTCTGTTAGGAAGGGACTTGTTATGCAAATTGAATTGCACCATATATTGCACCCCCCAGGGTGTGGAGGTACAGACTGTAGACGACGATGCTACCTTTAAGATTGCTAATGAGAAAACATGCATAGAACTGTACCCTACACTGACGGTGGGAGACCTTCCTTGGGACTTGAGAGACGCTGCCTCATCTGAAGTATGAGACTTTACTGGGGAAGAGATAGGACTGATTAAAGGGGTAGAACCAGTGAAGATTATGGTAAAACCAAACGCTGAATATCCCAGAACGCCTCAGTATAAGCTATCCCAAGAAACAATTGCAGGAATAAAACCTGTGATTGAGTCCATGATTCAACAAGGGATACTGAAAGAAATCGTGGGTAGTCCATGTAACTCCCCGATTATGGGATTGCAGAAACCTAACGGAAAGTTCAGAATAGTTCAGGATCTACGAAAGATTAACAATATTGTGGTCTCATGTTGTCCAGTGGTACCGAATCCATCAGTGATACTGTTTCATATACCATTTCAAGCTGAGTGGTTTACAGTGATAGATCTTTGTCAAGCCTTCTTTTCAATTCCATTAGATGAAGAAAGCCAGTACCTTTTTGCGTTTAAAATAGAGAGTCGCGCCTTAACATGGTGTCGAATCCCACAAGGATTCACAGATAGTCCTTCAATTTTCAACCAGCTGTTGAAAAAGAACCTTGAAAGTCTGGTACTGCCACAGAACTCGGTTCTGGTCCAGTATATAGACGACCTACTTGTTGCGTCAGAAACAGAGGAAGCTTGTAAGGAAGACACCATTGCCTTGCTGAATCATTTAGCTGAGAATGGACACAAGGTATCTCCGAACAAGTTACAGTACTGTCTGACAGAAGTACAGTATTTGGGTCACCGAATAGAAAAGGGGAAGCGCAAAGTGTCTCCAGACAGGATAGAGGCAATCATGAAAATGAATGCGCCTACAACACAGAGGGAAGTCCGAATGTTCTTAGGAATGGTTGGTTACTGCAGACAGTGGATAGCTAATTTTTCACTGAAAGCAAAGCCTTTACAGAAATTGACGCACAAGGAGGTGAGTGATCCGGTACCATGGGACAACGACTGTTTAATGGCGTTTCTACAGCTGAGAGAGGACTTGTGTCGGGCTCCGGCTTTGGGAATGCCAGATTATGAGAAGCCTTTCTCATTATACTGCTGTGAACGAGAAGGATGTGCGTTATCAGTGTTGGTGCAGGTACATGGGAATGCCCGTAGACCAGTTGCATACTTTTCGGCTACATTAGACCCAGTAGCCGCAGCGTTGCCCGGATGTCTCAAATCCGTTGCTGCAACGGGTGTCAGCATTAAGAGGTGTGAAAATATTGTGATGGGACATCAATTAATGGTGTATGTACCGCATTCTGTAGAATTGTTAATGACCAGGACCAAGACTCAGCACCTGACCAATAGTAGGCTCACGCGCTATGAGCAAGTTATTCTTGCTGCAGAGAACGTGACCCTTAAGAGGTGTTCGGTCTTGAATCCTGCTACATTGTTGCCACTTCCCAATGATATTGAAAGCGAAGAATGTGAAGATCACGATTGCCTTGATGTGACTGAACTATGCACGAAGCCCAGACCAGATATTGTTGATGAGCCACTGATAGACCCTGATGAAATTTATTTTGTTGATGGCTCATGTTTAAGAGACGATACTGGTCGGTTGAGAGCAGCCTATGCTGTTTGCACCATTACTGGAGTTGTGGAAGCCGCTTGCCTGGAAGGAGTACATTCCGCTCAGGTAGCAGAAATCATTGCATTGACACGTGCCTGTATAGCAGGTAGCAAAAAGAAAGTCACCATTTATACCGATAGCCAATATGGTTTCGGTGTAGTTCATGATTTTGGGCAGTTGTGGTCTCAGAGGGGTTACATGACATCCTCTGGTTCGCCAATCAGAAATGGGGAATTTGTACGACTACTGTTGGAAGCATTGCAAGGTCCAGCTGAAATAGCAGTGGTTAAGTGCATAGCCCATACAAAAAATACAGATTTTGTGTCACAAGGAAACAGATATGCAGACGAAGTTGCCCGCTATTGTGCGGAGCAAGGGTACACTTTCACGGAGGTGGAAGTAGGTGGGGCACAGGAGAAAACAGAATTTACCATGATGTTAGAGACTGTAGATACATGGGAAGATCTGAGACAGATACAAGACAATGCACCTGAGACAGAGAAAAGGTCCTGGGAAATAGCAGGGTGTGTGAGAAGTGAAATGGATTTTTGGGTCTCTGCAGATGGTAGAGCAGTATTACCAGAAGAATTAGTGAGTCCAATGGCACGGCAAATACATGGTCCAACACATTTGGGTAGGGATGCCATGTTGAGAGTATTTAGGCAAACTTGGTATTGCCCAAAGTTTCGGATCGCAGCAGAAGCAGTCTGCAGAAGGTGTGTCACATGCCAGCAACTGAATGTGGGAAAGAGAACACCAGTTACCATGAGTCACATTGGGAGGTCTGGGGGGCCTTTCAATAGAATGCAACTAGATTTCATTGAAATGCCAAGAGTCAACCGCCTTAGGTATGTGTTGGTGGTTGTGTGCATATTTTCCAGATGGGTCGAGGCATATCCTACACGTAGGTGCGATACACTCACCGTAGCAAAACTGTTACTTAGAGAATTGATCCCGCGCTACGGGGTGCCAGGTTCTCTAGAGTCTGATCGAGGAACCCATTTTAACAGTGAAATTGTGAAGATGCTCTGTTCTGCATTAAACATTGATCAGAAGTTACACTGTAGTTATCGACCAGAGGCTTCAGGTATCGTGGAGCAGATAAACGGGACATTAAAGTGCCGGATTGCCAAAGTGTGTTCTTCAACTTCCTTAAGTTGGCCTGATGCTTTGCCTCTAGTGCTAATGAGCATGCGCAGTACACCCGACAGGAGGACAGGTCTCTCTCCTCATGAGGTGCTGATGGGGAGGGCAATGAGGCTTCCTTCTGTCCCAACTGCAACACTGTTTTTTTTTTTTTTTTTTTTTTTTTTTTAAAACCTTTATTTGAGCAAGCAAGAAGGTACAAGGATGGGCCTACAACCACACGGGCCAGCCGCTAAAAAGGAGTAGACACATATCATATATGCCCGCAGAGGTAACAGTCAACCAACAATGCAATACTCCACATTATATACAGAGCAAAAAACAGGTTTTATGTTTATAAAAGAACAAACATACAAAAAGGCGAGAGTGTATCACTGAAGGTCAGCCCAAGGGACGCAAGGGGGGGACAGCAACGGAAGTGCAGTAGCAACATTCTAAGCACTAAGGAGTTCGGAGGGGGGGGGGGGGAGGGGCGCAGAGATCAGGAAGAAGGGGGGGAGAGCCGGAAACACCAGCTCAGTCCCTATATGAAGATTCCGAGAACGCTAGCCTAAGGAGACAGGGTAATCTCGATAGTGTCCACAAGGGGAGGAGTACAAATGTCGCCACGGTATTCATTCCATTGACCCCACACCTTCACCCATGCCCTGGGTCTGCCCCTGGCCACATAGACGGTTTTCTCACGGAACATGGACCAATCCATGTTATTCTCCCATTGCGAGAGGGCAGGGGGCCTGGAGGCCCCCCAGAGTTGCGCAATATCTCGCTTCGCAATCATATAGCCCAGGGTGGCCCATCTAGTCTGTGCCACCGAATAGTCAGTGGGCTCCCAAACATTCAAAAGACAGCGACGAGGTTCTGGACGCAAGGACATCCCTGTCACCACTGTCATCAGATCAAGCACAGCCACCCAATAAGCAGCCACCATCGGGCACTCCCAAAGAATATGCAGGAAAGTAGCACGCAAACCACATCCACGCTTACACAATCCATCGGAGGAAAAGCCCATCACCATCAGTCGCGGCCCCGTCACGTACACCCGATGAAGGATCTTCAATTGGACCAGACGGAGTCGAGCCGGGATAGCCACCTCCTTCGGGGAGGAGAGGGCCGACTGCCAATCCTCATCATCAAGTTCCAACCCATCTCCCACCCACTGTTCCCGAAGTCGGGCCAATAAGTCAGTCCGATTGTTAATCAACTTTTTATAGATCAGGGAGATAGTGCTATCAGGAAGATGTCCGTCAAGGATACGGTCCTCAAGGGGGGAAGAGTCAGGCGGAATCTCACCAGGAGCAAATACCGAAACCAAAGCGTGCCTGACCTGTAAATAACGAAAGAATTCCCGACTACTCAGGCCGTATTCAGCCTGAAGGGCCTGAAACGGGCGCACTGAACCCTTAGAGTACACATCCCCCACCTTAGAGATCCCAATCAATTCCCAACGGTCAAAACCCTTGGAAGACCAAAGACCGCCCAGACGTTCTGAAGCATAAAGCGGCGTCGCCAACGTCAAGCGATCCTCCCAGCCCAGGCTCACATTCGCGGCACGCCATACCGACAAAGCAATCAAAGTAGGCCCCACAAGATGGCGCCCAGCGGAGCGAGAATAGAGCACTCTGTTGTGGTAAATAAATAAATAATACCCTATTTTTGACTAGACTTATAGCATAACAGATAGCTCAATAAAATAAGAGTCAAGATTCGAGGTAGTAGGAGTTTCTGCAGGTTTATTACAGCATAAGGACAGGATCAGGACAACCTGCATAGGAATAGGACAATAAGGCCCGGCAGCTGCCGGGGCTGGGTCTGGGATGAGCGCGCTAACATTCAATAACAAAACATTGACTTATATACATAGCGCAAACACATAGCATTACATTGCAGTGGGCGTAACAGTAGGTGGAGTAGAAGGCGTGACGCGTAGCAGTCGCGAGAGATAACAGAAATAAAAGGTGTAACTGGGCGTATACATAGACATGTGGTGCAAACGTAACAGAATATGTCATGAATGGGCGGAAACTTTGGAGGGGGCTACCTAAGGAGCCGGGACCTCTAACCTAATGGTGCGCGAAAACTGGCAATGACGTGTTACTAGGAGAAGCTGGGGGCTACGAACTCTGTGCTAGGAGCAGAGACTAGAGTCTGGAGGGTCGGAGCGACATGTACCTAAACCCTATCTGGTATCTAATGTTTAGGGAACATGTTGATATAAACTAGAAGTCATGAGGGGAAAAGCTAACTTGACTCTAAGACTGGACCATGCATTATTCTACATGTAGTGCGTGATGAAGAATACTAAATGACCATTAAATACAGTATTTCTTTAACATGGAGACGAGAAGGCTAGACAATGACGGAAACTATTGATGCAGTTCAGTAGCTTAGGAATGCAGAGGAGGAGGACTGAACTGATAGCTGGAACTATAACATACTTTTGGCAGACTCAGAGGCAGAGCCGGGGTGCACCGGGCACTGCAAGGCAGGAAGTAAGTGAAGGGTCGAGGATACAGGTGGGGGCTGTATCGCTCCTCAGCGAGGCTTTCAGGAGACAGGAGCTGAATCTGTGGTCCGGGCCCTTTTGAGGCCTGGAAACGGAGACTTTATAATTGAATAACGTGCACACTGAGAAACGTGGCAACATTACTTACATAGGCCTGATATTCGTAGTATTCACGAGGACTGTAAAATAGCATACTAGAGGTGGACACAACTGTAATTGCGTCTTTAATCAGAAATGGGGAATAACATATGCATATTGATCATGCACACATAACATATGATGGATGAGGCGTAGGGACACAGAACATGGCAAAATTTACTTTTCCACATTCCCTCCTTGTCACTACGTTTCCATCAGGAAACATCAATATTCATGATACCGTCTATCATTTCATACAGTACCATTTGCTCGTCTCGAATTGTCTTGGAACGGGATTTAGAACAGGGCTTGGGACTGGGAATACAAGAGGTAGCACACATGCTGCAAATCGCAGGGCCACATTGTATACAGAGGCAGCAGCTAAATATGATCGCTACTGCAATACCTAAAAAGGACAGGACTTTCCATCCCCATGCGGAAATTATATTCCAGAACCAACCGGACCATGTCCAGGTGCCTGGATCTTGGTATAACAGATGGGCAATTTTATGGAGTCTGGTTATAGCTGAATAAACAGACGGCGCGTTATTAGGAATGAAAATACAACAACTGGATCCGAGAATTCTACAGGCCCCGCCCCTATCGGCCAGTATGACGTCAAGGACGAGACGATTCTGTAAAACGACAATTCTCATAAAGGATTGCTCTTCAGTTAAGTTACCTAGAGCGGAGGCAGTCTCATCTACTACTGCTTCAAGGGTTCTTGTTAACCTACGGATTAGCTTACTATTTACAACTGTACCTAAATAAGGGAAAACACCTTTATCTATATCAATGAATTGCTCTGCGGCGGTTTCAGTATAATCGATAATCGGGAGATTTCTCTTGTGTCTAGTGTGTACTAAGAAAGAATTCCTATGATAGTCAGGTGGGGCTAGAAAAACAGGTGGCAGTAGGAAAGCAATGTAACAGGTTCCCTCCCAATCGAGGGGCAGATGGACATATGCAGTTTGACCACAAATAAAATAAGAATGACGTGAAGCTTTGAAAATAGATTTCCCACTGTCACTATACTGGATAACAGTAGTACATTCACTATGACCTATATGTACAGAACCATAACTACGGACACATAATTCGCCTTTGACTGGTAGTACTGAAATAGCGGGTGAGTCTGGAGTAGTATCAGACTGAACATTCAGAACCATGAAATTCGACGAATAATTTCCTAAATTATATACTTCATTTTCTAAATCTAAACCTGTTCTGTGGGGGAAACCTTGCTTGTCTGGGAAACATGTACTGTTAAGAAAAGACATATCTGTTGAGGATGACGTTAACGTGGACCATGCTCCACACGAACCATTGTGTGAGAATGGATAAGGAAAAAGTGGCAGAACTCCCTTCGGTGTCTGAAAAGGGGGGAGTCGACCACACACCCAACAATTAGTGGCATTGCTGGTCTGGTGTGAATAATGTAACATACGGATAAATGTGTTATTACGCATGGCGAGACGGTATGCATATTCGTGAGGAGGCAGATCACTAAACGTGTGCTCTACTGTAGCATGAGCAGACATATTTACATGAGGAACTGAAAAACACAGATAGAAAGCATAGCTGGTGCAGGAAATCATTATGCTGATGAATAATACGAAACTCAGAAAAACGATACATTTGATTGAGCTTTGACTGACTCTCTCACTATGGGGGTCTATTTTATACATGTCAGAAACAGTCTAACCGTTTCACCTAGGGGAGGACTTATACAATCAAACTGGCTGACTTATTAGACCTGAGCTTTAACTTATACTCCTGTTGCGGAGTTTTCTCTAACAAGGGAGGGGTTGTAATAATGTCTTGTGCGGGACAGTCCTTTAAAACAATGTTCTGGCAATCCTTCGAATCCTGGGAAATGTTCTTGGAAATGTTTTTGAAGACTGGTTTCGATCCTTTGAAAAGTTTTACATGAGAAAGGTGGACCCACCCCTTCCTGCCTTCCAACTTGACGGCAGTTCGGGTGGTCAAGAGGACCTGACGTGGCTCTTTCCAACGTGGTTCCAGCGGACTTGATCTGTCAAAATTTCTGATCATCACAAGGGAGCCTGGAACGATCTCGTGCGGTGCCACCTCGGTATTGTCTGGAAATGCGGCGGCAACCTGTGAACGACATGAGTTGAGGGCAGACATCAAGGAAGCTAGGTAATCTGTCAGCATATTACATGAAACATCGGTAATACTTCGGGGTCTAGGAGTACCCCACATATTAGGGGGGCGGCCGAAAACGACCTCATACGGGGACAGACCTGATCTGGAATGTGCGACCATACGCATATAAAACAGAGCGACTGGCAAAGCTACTAACCAATCCACACCCTTGTCTTTACATACTTTTGCTATACGGATTTTCAGAGTCTGATTATGCCTTTCGACTAGTCCAGCTGCTTCTGGATGGCGTACACAATGGAACTTCCACTGGTACCCTAACAAAAGGGAAACATGTCTCATGAGTTCAGATGAGAATGGCTGGCCGTTATCAGAATATACGACTCTAGGGAGTCCATATCTAGGGAAGAATTCACGAACCAACTGCTTGGCAGTGGTCGCGGCTGTGTAATCTGGGACTGGATATGCTTCTGTCCACCTGGACAAGGCGCATACAACTACAAGAACATACTTGAAACCTCGACATCGCTCCATTTGAATATAATCCATCTGGAGGACCTCAAAAGGGTGGTCAGGGGGCTGGAAACCACCTTGTTCCACCGGGACACTTTTACCTGGATTAAACTGGCAACATATCATACAGGTACGGACTTTCTGCTTGGCTGCAGCTCGTAAATGCTTGTTGAACCAAATGTTCTGGATACTGTCTAACATAGCTTTTTCTCCTAAATGTGCTGGACTATGTGCGGTATTGATAATGACTTGAACCATAGAATCGGGGAGAAACCATGTGGCTCTACCCTTCGTTAACCATCCTTGATCTGTCTGGACCCCTCCTTGTACAGACCATTTCTTGATTTCATCGGGAGTAGCATGTGACTGGATATCTATGACATCTTGAGTAGGGTCCTTAACTGTCATGCATGTAGTCAGATCTGGAATATGTGTCTGATTAACTGGAATGTCTGGAGTCTGTGCTGTAAGCTTGGCTGTGCGGTCTGCTAAATCATTACCTTGGGAAATAATGTCAGTGACTTTCGTATGTGCTTTGCACTTCATGATAGCAATAGATGTCGGTAAATGTATGGCATCTAACAGGGCTTGAATAAGGAGACCATGCTGAATCTTGGTTCCATGAGAAGTCATGAAACCTCTCTCCTGCCAGAGCACCCCGAAGTCGTGTACAACTCCGAATGCGTAACGTGAATCTGTGTAAACATTAACCTTCAGGTTCTTGGCATGTATACAGGCTTGTGTCAGAGCGACTAGCTCTGCTGCTTGAGCGGACAGAGTATCAATACGGTGTGTTTCAATAACTTCAGTGTCAGTAGTCACTGCATACGCGGCGACTAGTTCTCCTGTACTAGTTCTCATACATGAACCATCCACATAAAGTGTCAGGTCAGGATCTGGTAACGGAATATCTGTCAGGTCTTGTCTTGGCTTTGTCGTAATGTTAACTACTTCCACACAATCATGTGTGTCTGGATTTGAACTAACTGATGGTAACAGTGTAGCAGGATTCAGGACGTTGCAGCGTCTAATTTCTATGTGTGGCTGGAACAGTGTCAATTCATAACCTGTTAAACGTGCAATTGTCAAGTGCTGAGTTTGTGTTCGGTTTAAAAGAACTTCTACTGAATGTGGAACTTGTACTGTCAGGGAATGTCCTAAAACTATAGAATCACTTTGTCTGATAGCTAGTGCTGTGGCTGCAACTGACTTGAGGCACGCAGGCAACGCCTGGGCGACTGGATCTAATGTGCTCGAAAAATAAGCACAGGGCTTGTATTGACCTGCTTGATCTTGTGTGAGGACAGATAATGCTGTACCTTCGCGTTCTGTAACGAAAAGTGTAAAAGGCTTACTGTAGTTCGGTGTAGCTAGAACTGGAGCTTGACATAGGGCTTTCTTTAACTCGTTAAAACTAAGTGTATGGTCAGATGTCCAAGGGAGGACAGTCGATACGGCTGCCTCCTGTGTCGTTAACTGTATCAGTGGCTTGGCTAGGAATGCATACTGGGGAATCCATTGTCTACAATAAGAAGTAAGGCCGATAAAAGCACGTACCTCCTTCTGGGTTCTGGGCTGGGGAAGACTCGCTATTAACTGGATACGGTCGGGTGTCAACTGCCTACCCCTCTTGGACAGCAAGTGTCCTAAGTATACCACTTGCTGGACACAGAATTGAAGCTTCGAAGGTGACACCTTGTGCCCCATCTCGGCTAGAAAATACAGAACTGTAAGTGATGCTCGCTCGCAAGCACGTTCAGAACGGGCTGTGATCAGTAGATCATCGACATACTGGAGCAGGGCAGTGTCAGTTGGCATGTGAATGTTGTCTAGTTGTCTCTTGAGTGCTTGACTGTAAATACTAGGGCTTTCTGTGAAACCTTGAGGAGCGCGTGTAAACATATAGCTCCTTCCATTTAAACAAAATCCGAAAAGAAACTGGCTGTCTGGATGAATTGGAACACTAAAAAATGCATTCTTGAGGTCAATAACAGTGAAAAACATGGCTTCGGAATCAATGGCTGTTAACAGGGAAGAAATGTCTGGAACAACTGGGTACTGAGGAATAATACATTTGTTAAGCTCTCGTAAATCAATCACTAATCGATATACTGGGGGTGCATTTGGATCAGTACGTTTCATGACTGGAATGATCGGAGAATTGCATACATTGGAGTCAGTTTCTACAACTACTCCTTGAGCCATGAGCTCGTCAATAATTTTGGATAAGGCTGCTACAGCCTCAGGTGGCAATCTGTACTGCCTGATTCGTGGTAACACTACACCTGGTTTGAGAGTCACACGATAGGGTGTGATTTGCATGTAACCTACATCAGTTGGACCTTGCGCCCATAAATGCTGCGGAACATTAGACAATCTTGAATCAAAATCTCGTAATACATAGTGACCCTTGAAGTCACGTAGGAACAGACGTATTCCCTCTGGGGAACAGCAAATAACTGCACCTAATTCTTTCAATGTCTTAATGCCTAATAGATTTTCTGGACATGACTTAGTAAGTAACAGATCAGTAGTACGGGACAATGGACCTACTTCTAGAGTAACTGGCTTTGATATCTCATTAACTATGGGTTTTCCTGAAAATCCAAGGGAAACATTTCTTGAGCCTGAGAGCGGAGCCCCTGGAACTTCGGCGTGACTAATTGTGGTCCTACTTGCCCCTGTATCGATCAAAAACTTTCTGTCTTTCCCTAATACTTGACTGTGAACATAGGGACCTTCTTGATCTACAGGTATCTCGATGAGAGGCAAGCCTACCTCCCTCTCTAGGCTGTTTCATGAATATGACTGGTACTCTGGATACTCGGACTGTGCATACTGGTACATCTGCGATGTAACGTGCTGTGTTGCAGCAATAGGCTGCGGCGCTGGAACTGTCTGTTGTGCATTCTGTGGCTGAGAAGTCTGTGGAACTTGTTCTTGTCTAGGCGGACGTGGTCTTTCTTTAGTCTTACCAGTAGCTATGTTGTGTTTCAGAACTGCACACTCGTTTATAAAATGACCTGGCTGTTTACAATAATTGCAGTTCCCTTTAACGGGAGCCGCAGGGTGACTGGCTTGATTCGGACCCCTCTTCTGACTGTCTTGAGGAATAGATTGTGCAACTAGCACTTTCATTTTCGTGTCTTTCATACGTTTTCTTTCGTGTTCTTGCTCTTCTCTAATTCTATTCTGGTGATACTGAAGCATCTGGAGCATCTGGGACGGAGTATTTGCTTGCCAGGTGCTTTCGACTTTCAAAACTCGGTTTTTAATTTGTGGACTTGAATTCTCGACTAATTTGGTAACGAAAAGATGAGGGTATGACTCACTACTTGTCTTGAGACCACTATTAATACTGAAACATTTCTCAAATCTAGAATAAAAATCACTAATATCCTCATCTTGTTTCTGTTTACAGGCTGAGATTGCATCCCAGTCTTCTTTCCTAGTTGTCAATAATCTGGGTAAAACTTGAATCAATAATTCTGGTAATTCTTTACATTTATCTCCAAGACCGGTACCTGGTACTCGTGCCTTGTCTTCAGCTTCTAGAGCTGCCCAATCGATCTTTTTCTCTCCCACCTCCCATTCTTTTTCCTTTAACTTTTCATACACCCCTGCGGGTAGCAGGACCTTTAACATTTTAATGATATCTGGGTAAGTGTATTCTCCCATACGGAGCATGTCTTTTAATTCTCTATGGAACCCTGCTGGATCTTTGTCGTGACAGGGAATTAATTTCTTCATTTCAAGAAGTTCCATCTTTGATATCGGAGTGTATACAAACACTCGTTGCATTACGCCACCCGCCCCTTGGACTGGGTGGACTTCTCGTAGCGGATTCTGTCTGTCTATGTAGAGTGGTTTACTTTCTGGGGGTGAGACATGAACAAAATGCGGGTTCAGGAACGTTCTATACTTGTGGCGCTGTTCTAGAGTGACACTAATTAAATCGGTACCTAGACCTCTCCATCTGTACTGGAGTAACTCGTTCAGGATATCGTGCAACGGGCCTGGATCAGAATGTTGACCCTCATACAGGGTAATGAGGTGTTGGATCATATACATACCCACCAGTCGTTGCTCGGCTGGGGGCAGTTTCAGAAACATTTGTGCCACTATTTCGTCTGGAAAAGTGGTAGAATCAGTAATCCATCGGACTGCTGATCGGGCTAGTTCTTGTTCGTGCATGGTGCTTAATTCGCTATAACCGACTCGTGATTTCAGGATGTGATCGGTAGCTTGAAATACTTGTTCTAGGGAACCTCGTTCGGGTGCTGGATGATGAAAAATAGACTTAGGTTCTGGACGTAAATGGCGATCTGGAAATCTGGATTTTCCTACATACGCTATTCTGGCGGGATTCTCGTTCTCTTCCTCTTCAGGATCAGAGATACTTTCTTTCTCGCTTACTTGTGCTGCTTTACGCTGTTCGTGTAACCTTATTATTTCTTTACGAATTTTCTTGTACATACTTTCCATGGCACTAATGGTCTTGTGCTTACCCTCGGCTATATTATCACTCCACCTTGTTAGGATTCTCATTTCGGCGGGATCTTTAGACGGGTAATCTTGTTCTCTTATTAAACAATTGATCAGGAACTTTAATATCATGAGCTGAATCTCGACTTTCCTTTGAGACATAATTTCGCCAATACTTTCTGGATCATCCCCTGTACGGATGAAACGATATATTCTGTCTAGATCTTCTTTCATATTTGGTAAGGTGACTAGATACTCGGTCACCCTTCTTACGCGTACGGAATATAAAACCATATTATACTCGCCTGGGACTGTGTCATAGACACATTCGGCAAGGGCTTGTCTGATTTCTGTAACAGACTTATTACTTTTAGGAGTACGCTGTGATGCTTGAGCATGTAATTCGAGTGCTGATAAACGTTTGTGTGGCGGTGGGGTTTGAGGAGGACCTCCTCCTGCGGCCCCTAGACTGGAATCGTCGACTGACATTCTTCGTGCTTGCAGGGTCGGTAATTGTAACGTGGGCTGAACTTGTATGGCAGGCTGACCCGGGGGTACCGTAACAGGTACTCCGGTGTCTGGAGGAACGGGAAGTGCCTGATTTACAGGGACAGGTGGAGCGCGAACTGGATTTGCATATTCTGGAACTGTGTCGTCCAGATAGGACGAAATAAAAATATCAGCTGCGGTCGGTTTGTGACGTAGCTTGGTCGGAACTAATGGTGGCGGGAAATTACTGGGTGCCTCTGGGGTCGCTTTTGGCAAGCCTTCGGCAAGGAGAGGATACATACCCTTAATAAGGGCATGCCTCTGTCTGTCTGACTGTTCGGCTTTGACTTGTTCACCTATCTCGATTAATTCTCTTTCTTGGGCTCGTTCTTGGGATTCTCTACTTAACTCTGACTTTCTGACTTCCTTTTCCGTTCTTCTATGCGCTTCCTTACGCCATAACTCGATGGCATCTTTCTGTGACTGTCTGGCTTTCTTTTTCCATAATGCTTCCTCTACTCGCATGATACATTCGGCATCCCATGTACCCGATACGGGCCATCTATACTTTTCTTCTAACTGTTTGGTATACTCTACCCATAAATCTAGATACAATATGGCGCTTATGCCATGTTTCTGATACATAAAGTGACCTGGACTGTCCCTAGGCGGAACAGGAACTGCTGCTTCCAGCAGACCCTTTCTAGTTTTTAACTGACGTAACTTGGAAAAGAGCGGCATTCTAAACTTGAATCGGAACACAATACAATACACGAAAAACAATAACAATTGGGAAAACAATTCAGGCATACCACGACATTGGAAATATATTAAACAACATTATAAATAACAGTTCGAACAGAATACTACCTGAAAATACTGAAAACAGAAACAGAACAGAATTCTCGAGAACGGAACAGACTAGAGTTACTGGATGCACTGCTGTAACAGTACGGAACATACCGGTCCCATAAAGGAACGCATCAAGACCCGTATCCACCTAGGTGAACACTTCGTTTGTGGGCTTGGGTACCACCAACCCACGGACCAGGAGTCAATTTAGACTGACCCTGTCTAGACACTACCCCAGCAATGGTACTCACCGGGCAGCACGGAACGGAAGGCCTCGGACGGGACTGGATTACGACGACGAACTTCGGACTTCGGACTTCAGTTACGGGTGGGCCTCCGGATACCTCGGACCTTGGACTCTCGGCTTGGGCTCTGGTCGGGACTCGCCGCGTTCCTCCACCGTCTCGTTCGGATGCTGGACCGCCTCCTCCGTCTCCTCCGTGGGCCTGAGGGATACTTGGAGCAGAAATATCTGCCAGTGCACGGTATGGTTCCGTCACGACTGCAGAGGGTCAGGGGGTCGGCGTGGCTTCACCGACGCGTGGGGAAAGGGCAAGTCCCTATTCGGGCGCCATTATGTGGTAAATAAATAAATAATACCCTATTTTTGACTAGACTTATAGCATAACAGATAGCTCAATAAAATAAGAGTCAAGATTCGAGGTAGTAGGAGTTTCTGCAGGTTTATTACAGCATAAGGACAGGATCAGGACAACCTGCATAGGAATAGGACAATAAGGCCCGGCAGCTGCCGGGGCTGGGTCTGGGATGAGCGCGCTAACATTCAATAACAAAACATTGACTTATATACATAGCGCAAACACATAGCATTACATTGCAGTGGGCGTAACAGTAGGTGGAGTAGAAGGCGTGACGCGTAGCAGTCGCGAGAGATAACAGAAATAAAAGGTGTAACTGGGCGTATACATAGACATGTGGTGCAAACGTAACAGAATATGTCATGAATGGGCGGAAACTTTGGAGGGGGCTACCTAAGGAGCCGGGACCTCTAACCTAATGGTGCGCGAAAACTGGCAATGACGTGTTACTAGGAGAAGCTGGGGGCTACGAACTCTGTGCTAGGAGCAGAGACTAGAGTCTGGAGGGTCGGAGCGACATGTACCTAAACCCTATCTGGTATCTAATGTTTAGGGAACATGTTGATATAAACTAGAAGTCATGAGGGGAAAAGCTAACTTGACTCTAAGACTGGACCATGCATTATTCTACATGTAGTGCGTGATGAAGAATACTAAATGACCATTAAATACAGTATTTCTTTAACATGGAGACGAGAAGGCTAGACAATGACGGAAACTATTGATGCAGTTCAGTAGCTTAGGAATGCAGAGGAGGAGGACTGAACTGATAGCTGGAACTATAACATACTTTTGGCAGACTCAGAGGCAGAGCCGGGGTGCACCGGGCACTGCAAGGCAGGAAGTAAGTGAAGGGTCGAGGATACAGGTGGGGGCTGTATCGCTCCTCAGCGAGGCTTTCAGGAGACAGGAGCTGAATCTGTGGTCCGGGCCCTTTTGAGGCCTGGAAACGGAGACTTTATAATTGAATAACGTGCACACTGAGAAACGTGGCAACATTACTTACATAGGCCTGATATTCGTAGTATTCACGAGGACTGTAAAATAGCATACTAGAGGTGGACACAACTGTAATTGCGTCTTTAATCAGAAATGGGGAATAACATATGCATATTGATCATGCACACATAACATATGATGGATGAGGCGTAGGGACACAGAACATGGCAAAATTTACTTTTCCACACTGTTAAAGTCACCTCCCGGAAGCTGAAGTTTATCCATCTCAAACGCCGGATTACGACCTGGCGAGAACATAGCGTGATTGATAGCGGACAGATGGGAAGCCCAGTAGTATCTCTTAACATCGGGGAGCGCCATGCCCCCATCATACCACGGGATGGAAAGTTTCGCGAGAGCAATGCGCGGTCGCCCATCCCAAATAAGTTGCCTCTGAAGGCTCTCAATCTCCCGAAAATAGGCCTTAGGGATAGGATCGTAATAATTCTGGAGAGCGTAGAGAAACCGCGGTAATGACATCATCTTAAACAAGGCCGCCCGACCCAGGGGAGACAAGGGAAGTTTGCGCCAACGGGCAACGTCCAAACGGAGCCTAAGCAACGGGGGAAGGAGATTACGATCATAACGAAGGGACGGGTCCAAGGTAACAAAAACCCCCAAGTATTTGAAGCCATCCCGGACCACCTGAAGAGGAAGTCTACTCGGCAACGAAGGCAAGACACCAGATAAAACGTACACACAGGACTTAGACCAGTTGATGACGAGGCCTGAGTTAGCGCCAAAGGATGCAAGAACGTCAAATAAAACAGATAAAGACTTGCGAGGGGAAGTAAGATACAAGAGGATGTCGTCTGCATATAGCGAGACGCGGTCTTCGAAGTCCGGGGCCCAACGAATCCCTTTAAGGGATGGTTCCCAACGGAGCCAGGCCGCCAACGGTTCAAGAGCGAGCGCAAACAACAGAGGGGACAAGGGGCAACCCTGACGGGTACCCCTGCCCAAGGAGAAGGGAGCCGACACTCTACCGTTCACTACAACTTGTGCCAGAGGCTCCGCGTACAATAGTCTAACCCAGCTAATAAACTCGCACCCGAATCCGAATTTCTCAAGAGTCGCCCATAAATAGGGCCACTCCACAGTGTCAAAGGCCCTGGAGGCATCCAGGGACGCCAAAATGGCCGGTTCAGTCAAACGCCCCGCCCTCGCCAGCACGCCGTGGAGGCGACGTAAATTCAGAGCAGTGTTTCGATGCGGGATAAAACCTAACTGCAACACTGTTGAACATTACAGATGACCTGATCCTGGATTACTGCAAAGGACTGTCTGACGCCATTCATTCTGTGTCCTTCCAGGTGCAGGCTGCTGAGGTCCCATCGTCGAGAGATTTGTGCCATGACCTGTGCCCAGGAGATTGGGTGCTGGTGAAGAAACACGTCTGGAAAAACTGTCTAGATGTACGTTGGAGAGGACCTTTCCAGGTCATACTCACCACGAATACGACGATGAAGTACGGAGGACTACCGAACTGGATACATGCTTCCCACACCCGAAGAGTTCCAGCACCCCTGGAAGAAACAGCTCCTCTCGCAGATGAGGATCCAGCTGAAAACGGAGAATCATTAGAGGGGAACAGTCAAGCTGTGGGGGTGTCTGAAGAAGGAGGGAGCGTTACAGATCCAGAAGAAGAAGGGCAAGGCGGTAGTGAAACTGAAGCTGCCACAGAGAGAGAGAGCGGCTGTGAATGGGACTCGGAAACAGATCAAGAACAGAGTGATCAAGAGCCGAGCAGGAGGACAAGGAATCGGAGAACAAGAGGTGGGGCAGCTACTTGGCCTGAGAGAAGAAGGAGGCCAAGCCTAAAGGCAGCTCGAGAAGAAACTCTTGCTCCTATTTCCGAAGACTCGGACCTAGAGGAGGGTACTCAGGACCTAGAACAAGAGGGTCCAAGGAGATCAAGGAGAGTACGAGTGCCTAGCAGAAGATACTCTACACCTGAGTGGACCTACCTCGCTACAGATGTCCTCAGCGGGACGCAGAACTGGGAGGGTGAGAGAAGTGACCCTGACCAGAACTGACCCAATCATCACCGTGGAAGTAAAGTTCCTGGCACCAGGAGTGGAGGTTGAAAGGCTGCTGACACTCAACATCGTCTATCCTCCTCTCCTGAGCGGAATAATAAAATTGATCTTTGATACAGTTGAATTTCCAGATTGCTGTTCAAGATAGCCAATACTGGAGGGAATACTTCTTCGTATGGAAATATTTGAACTAGTGGTGGAAGTTCTTGGAACACTCATAGTCTCGGACTAGTAAAGACTTTGAAAAGAACTTTAGAAATACAGATCGAAAGATAACCTAGTGCCAAGTGGAAGGAGAAAGAGAGACATTGTGAAAAATTTCCTTTAGCGGATGGAGAAGGGCTAGGGTTGTCTATTGCTACAGAAACAAATGATTGTTCTTGCGGAGAGAATTGTCAACTTCCAGGTGTGGTTCAAAAGAGAGACATTGTGCAGAGAAAAGAAACACTGGAGTCTAGCAAGAGACTTTTGCTGAGAACGAAAACCAGAGTTACACTGTTTTGAGATCATGGAGACTGGCAACCCGAACCGCAGGGCAAAATGCATAGTAGGCACACTTTTAGTGGTAGTAATTTCTCTTATAGCTTTAGTAGTTACTATATCATACATAGTGGGACATAAAAACGAAGCAGAGGTCAGAACAGAAGTAAAGGGCATACCGACACCAAAGCCTATTATTGTTGCTGGTGTTAAGGGGGAAAACACTGAGAAAGAGAAAGCTTTGCTAGATGCAGAGATTAAGAGATTGCACGTTGATGAATCTCAAGGAAATTTTAGATCGAATGCTTATGCCAAATTACTTTATGAGTATATTGATGTCATGGAGGCGAAGAATTGCTACGTTTGTATGCAGTTACCAGCTTCTGTGGATGAGGGTATCAGATACCATCATCTTCCATTGACATATGGAATCACATGTAGTTTGTTGTTGAGCATATTTTATGGACGAGATGGGTTCGAGTATTATTTCTCGAATTTTGACTCAGTATTACCAGAGGTTCCAAATTATAAGCATCTGAATAAGTGGGACTATTACAAGTGCAAAGACAGGTTACAGAAATTTTTCATTCCATGGAAAACATTAGATACATCACATGCCCGAAGAAACAATTTGACTTGTCATGTGTCAGAAATTGAGAAAAAGTTTATAGGGCAGGTGGATACTCGATATAGAAGGCAAAAGATCCAAAAAGCCTCAGGACAATGGGAAACAGATTGGACCAAGGAGGAAAGGGAACACCAAAGGAAGGGTAGTAAGGGTCCAATTGCTTTAGACAAGGAGAAGAAGGGGAAACTGTGTATTCACAGAAGTTACTCCTATTATGAGGATGTGTTTGTAGGGAAAGTCAGTTGTGAACATGCTTTCCAATTGGAGTACTACTCCAAGGACTTTTTGAAGGAGATGCAAGCCATCCCAAATGTATATTTTGTATGTGGAAGAAATGCCTATGTGAAGTTACCAGATAATTGGTATGGATCATGCTATTTAGCAATTGTCTTTCCCTAAATATACCATGTTGAGAATTTAGAGACAACAAAGAGAGGAACACAAACTAGAGGGAGAAGAGATCTAGGTGCTGAAGAGGTAGTTGTGGATGTATTTGGTGCTGTATTCCCCCTTTTTGGGATTGATACTGAATGACATCAAGCTTAGGAGATTGGCTACAGTCGTAGATAGGTTATCTGCCAGTACGGCTAGATCATTAATGCTGGTGGAGGGTGAGATGCAATCGATAAGGGCAATGGTTCTTCAGAATCGACTTGCTTTAGATGTTCTGTTAGCCAAAGAGGGAGGAGTTTGTAAGGCTTTGAAGGTCCAGGAATGCTGTACTTACATTCCAGACAATTCAAAACCTCTAGAGAAGTACATACGAAACATTACTGCAATTCACCACGAAATTGAGGATCTGACAAAAGTAAATGTGTGGGAAAAGGTAGGTCATGGAATGGGTAAAGTTGGAGGTTGGTTTGCCAATCTAGGAAAGGGTATCGTTTGGTACATACTGAAACCCATCATCATAATTGTGATTTGTGTAATCACTTTGTGGGGATTGGTGCGTCTGTATCAGTGGTATAGGGCAAACAGGTTGCAGAGATCTATGAGAGAACAGGAAAGAAGACTGACTGCGATGCAAGATACACAATATAAGAATCTGAAGGCATTGGAGACAATGAAACGAGGTGGTACTGCAATGACTTCACTTTGAAGGATCCTACATTTTAGTGATGGTGTTTTGATGGTGATGACTCCTGAAAGTCATCAAAGGGGGACTGAGAGAGCGTAAATCTGAAAAAATGTATAAGTGCATCATATTTACAAGCACGTAGTATTAGTTTAAATATATTGCACACGAGTGTTTTATACATAGAAGTGAAATATGGCGAGTGTTTAAATAAGAGTAGCAATACTCATAGTAGTGTGAAAACTAAATGTAGAAATGTTAGAATGATATGAAACCTCACGTTTCTCATGTTAAGTGATTGTGTGTAAAGGAAACGAAACCTTACAAACCAATGATAATGTGTAGGCCGCATGGCCATTCACAGTAAAAGATAAAGTGCTGCTACACTTACATGAAACGTGGACATAACATGGTTTTACAAAGTATTTAATCATAGAATTGATATATATA